>NC_088110.1:2514000-3142500 GCF_036370855.1 Dromaius novaehollandiae
CCCCTGGAAAACTGTAGCCCCCATCGCTATATCCAGGTCAGAGCGGCTCACGGCAGGTCTGATCCGGGCCCGTGCGCTCGGATCATCGCTGTCTGCACCGTTCTGGACGCGGCAGCAAGCGCCTGCTACGGAGCCGTGACTCAGAGCCGCTCGGGCTGCGGGACAGACGGGAGCTGCTGCTTTTGCATCGATGAAGAGAGCTCTTCCCGTGCTCCCTGCGCTGCCGCTGGCATCGGCGGGGCCGTGGAAAATTACTCTGCTCTGCCTGCGGTGTAGTAAACCGATGCACCGGGGAAGGAGGGGGCTGCAAAATGACGTTGGCCAGGGTGTGTCCTTGGAAAACACACCAGACCACCGGGGCAGCGGGGTCCATATCGCACTCAGAGGGGCTTAAAATAGCCTCTCCCGCTGCATGCGCGTGCCGCCGGGCTCGGCCCCCTCTGCTCGCGGTGGGAGGAGGGTGGAGGCTGGCCCCGCGTGAGGGAGTTAATGCCTGGAGAGGCAGGGCAGAGGCTCAGATCTGGCGAGCGCCACCGAGTTTCTTGCAGCCTTTCCTACGCTGATGAGTAGAGGGAGCACGGTCGGGCTTATGACCAAGGCTTGACTCACCTTGTAGCAGCTGGCTCCTTCCTCCCACCTCCCGGCTTCCCAGCCCGCTGTGGCCGAGGCAGATGCTCGGCACGCTGCAGCCCGCTCGCTGCACATCCAAGGTGTCCCTGGGCCGCTTGGACTTTGCAGACGCCGTTGACCACCCCGGCCCAAGTCCTCGGGCTGAACTGGAAGGAGTCGCAGCTGCACTGGGGCAGCCAGACCACGCTGGAGAGGCCGATGGCCGGCTGCCGACACACATGAGGACCCCGTCGCAGAGCAGCACGGCGGGGACGGCTCGCTGCAGGGAGCGCAGCCTCGCGTGTCCCCACGTGCTGCTAACAGTGCTCAGGGCTGCAGGGACATCTGCCTGCCTGGTTTGCTGAGGGCGTATCGGACATGCCACCCACAGTCCTTCAGAGCTGGGCTCGTCTCCTCGGACCACCAGCCGCATAAACTCCTGTGCCTTTGAGGGGCCAAGGTTCGGGGCTGTGTCCTGATGGCCAGAGCTTGCAGGATGCTGCTCAGACAGCTGCAGCCCAACTTCAACATCTGGTCTGGTAGCAACAGCTCTGGGCAAAGGGCCCCTTGGGGCCTTGCCAGACCGCCGGCACTCTGGGAAACACGTGTGCCAAGGCAGTGTCTGGCAGTGAGTGGCAAGGCAGGGGGTAGGAACGTCGGGGAGCGTCACAGGTCTCCAAGTGACACCCTCTAACCCCCCGTCAGGTTTGGGGAGCCCCCGTTCAGGGCTGTGACCTCCCTGAGGCTGCCTCTGGAGCCAGACCTTTATCCGACTAGTTTAGTGTCGCATGGCTGAGCTAAAAGCACAGTGCAAAGCCATGTGGAAAATGCCACATTGACCTGTATTAAAAGCACAATGAGAAACAATGTGGAAAAATCCATGCTGTAAAACTCCCTCGCTTCCCTTTAAACACACAATTCAGGGTGCAAGCGGCTATGCATCAGCAGGTGGTTTGTGAACCCTCGCGTGGGGTTATGCACCGCTGTCTCCAGCTTAATGCATGGAGAGCTTGCGCTCTTCCCAGGCCTAATTAATTGTGCAATTATTTCAGCCACATGGCTGGCTCCTTTGACAAGGTAGCCATCTAAAAGCCGTTATTTGACAATGTTGGACTTGATGCAGACAGGATAAATCCCCAGTGTGAAAACCATTTATTCTGGTACAAAGCCCTGGCAATCAGAAGAGTAGATTTGGCTTTGCACTGGGTGAGGACGATCCGAATCTGACCCTGCCTAGTTCAGAGGAAGCCCTTGGCTGCTGGACCCGATGGGGGTGATACACAGCTCCGAAGGTAGGGAAGAGCCGACCCTCACAAGTGCAACGTACTTGTCTGGCTTCCAACTGAGGGGGGTTAAATGGTCCCTTCCCTGCCCCCTTGGTTTTTTTCTGCCTCATAGGTGAGAAGGTGAATGCAGCCTGGGATGCAGAGCTCTTGGTGACTCAATGGGAGAGGCTGAAATCAGCTGAAAACTGGTTGCCATCCAAAAAGCCAAGGACAAGCTGTTAAAACAGATGTACCAGGGATGGAAATTAATGTCCGTATCAGCAGTGTGTATCTTTCCAGCCCCTTAGCAGGAGTTTGTGGGACAAGCTGTGCACTGCCTGCGGCCAGGAGACGTGCCCATAACTGAAAGGTGTCGTGAAGTAGACAGATACATTGGCCACCATGCTCAGCCGGGGGGAGATGAGGCAGATGTCTAGGACACCAGACTTGGTACAGTTGCCAAAGCAGCCCATGGGCATCCGCTGTGTCCCGGGAATTTAGGGTTGGGGGGCAAACTGAGATCTCCAACTAAGGGTGGTGCTAACAAGGCTGGAAACGATCCGCTGGACTGACCCCTGAAGATGCCAGCACCACTCCCAAGGCCCTTAGCTGGTGATAACAGAGACCACCAAGAAATCTCCTTCCAGATGCCAGCCTGGTCCTGCTGCTTGCTCGTCACAGAATCACAGAATGGTTGAGGTTGGAAGGGACCTCTGGAGATCATCTAGTCCAACCGCCCTGCTCAAGCAGGGTCACCTAGAGCATGTTTCCAAAGATTGTGTCCAGGACTGGTCCCCCAGGACTGCCGGGGCTGAGGTCCCATCACCAAAATCCCAACCCTCCTGCAGCATCTCACATGGACCTCTTCTGGTGCATGAGAACCTGAGCCTCACTCATTCTACGGGAAACCTTGACTTTCCCCTGCTGACAAGTAAACAGCACTCAAATCCAGGATAAATCAGGGTCAGTCCCTGGCTCGTGCACACAGCATCTGCGATGGAGACATGAAATCTTTTGCCTGGAAAATGCAGGGAAAAATGCGTAGCAGGGGATGGGAGCGAGTGATACCGTGGACACCAGGTCAGTCAGCGGTCCCGGCCCCAGGCAGCAATCTGCAGCAGGACTCCCAAATCCTCCCATATGAGCCCAGCATGGGGCTGGGTTTGATGGGGAACCAAGACCACCGAAGGGAGGTTTAAGGGTCCTCAGCAATTTCCATGGAGAGGTGTTCTGGAGAGGGCCAGTTTGGGGTTTTGAATAGGATGTCCTGCACAGTTAGTCAGGCAACCTCGGGCTGGGGGCTGTTGTGTTCTGAACTGTGGAAAAACAAATTAAAATCCCATCAAACAGGTATGTAGGAGGGAAAAGAGGCAGGTCTGGCTTGGCCCAGCTCAGTTCCTCACGGCTGAGGGCAGAGGAAAGCAGGGATGAGCGCTCTGGGCAGGCTGGGGCACTCTGTCCTTGCTGGACCAGCTCTCCTAATTCAGGACACAGCCTTGCTTCGTACCCTGCCACCCTGGGAGCGCCCCTAGAAACCTGGGCACCTTGGAAAGGGTGGTGGGTGAACCACCATGTACCAGCTGCCCCACAGAGCTTGTGGCCCCAGTGGGGCAGGCTCATGGCCCGACCAGCGTGACCAGAATGGGGGACCAATGGCCTCCATGCCCTGTGCAGGATTGCATCCTGCATCTCTGTCGCTGTGGGCCCGGCCCTTTCCAAAGCTCTCCAGGCCCATGGTGGTGTTCCCAGCTCCTGGCTTTGCCTGCCCCACATAGCTACCCCCCAGCCTCCTGCTCCACCCCAAACAGCTGACTTCCAGCATCTGTGGGGCTGGGGGGCATCACTGTCCCAGCCATAGACCCCCCACTCCTGTCCCCCCCCCCCCAGACCCCTCAGGCATCATCGCCCCCCTCCCTGAGACCCCTCGGCCTCTTGGGCATCAGGGCCCCGCTCTGGGGACCCCAGTTGCACAGGTCGCCCTTGCCCCGTGTCCCCCCCAGGTGCATTGACCGGCACTGCCCTGTGCCCCCAGGGACCCCCAGGGCCATGGCTGTCCTTGCTGCTGGGGACCCCGGCCCCCTGCTCCTGCGGCCCCCGGCTGCACAGCCCGCTGCTGCCCGGCAGCGCCGCATCCCCGCGCTTCCCCGCCGCCCGCGCGGCCCATTGTCCGCCCGGCGCCCCCGGGCCCGGCCCCGGCGCCGGCCCCCTCCCCTCCCTCCGGGCCCGGCGAGGGGAGGAACCGGCCCGGCGCGGGGGCCGTGCCCAGCCTCGCCCCTGCGCCGCCCCGCGCGCCTCGCACCGGCACCGGCTCCGGCACCGGCTCCGGCTCCGGCACCGGCTCCGGCACCGGCTCCGGCTCCGGCTCCGGCTCCGCTCGCTCCGCCGCGCCGGGGCCCGCCGCGCCCCCCCCCGCCCGCCGGCGGCCGCGGCACCCGCCGCCCCGGTATGAAGGTGCTCCGGCACAAGATAGAGCTGCTGACAGGTACGGCACGGCCCCGGCCCCGGCCCCGGCCCCGCCGCCGCCCCGGCGGGCTGCAGCCCGGCACGACCCCGCGGCGCCGCCACGGCTCCCAGGGCCGGGGGGGAGGCTGGGGCCGGGGGGCTCCGCTGCGGCTCCGCGGGCTGGGGGGGCGGGGGGGGGCTGCTTTGCTTTGTGCTATTTGTGTGTTGGGGGGGGGTCACGCTATAGCTCCACTTTGCAGGGTTTTTTGGGGGGGTGGTGAGCTCTCGCTGGACTTTGCAGCCTCCGGGGCTGCAGCTTCACGCTGCGCTCGGGGTCGTGCAGTCGCTTCGCCTGGTGCCGTTTTGGGGGGCCCCCGCTCTTGCTTCGCTCCCTACCGCTTCGGGGGTCGCCCCGTGGCTGCCGCCGCTTTGCCCCTCTCACCCGCTGGGTTGCCCTGCCCGAGTCCCGGCGGGCAGCATCGCCATCCCCGAGCGGCACCGGCTGCGAGCGGGGGCCCGTCGCCCGCCTCGGGGGCCCGCGTGACGCCGGGGGCCCCGGGGGCGAGTGGCCGTGAGAGGCCGCCGATGTGGCCTGCGTGACGCAGGTTGCTTTACGCCGCCTCCTCCTCCCCCTCGCTGGCCCGGGGGGCTCCCGAGCGCTGTCTTGGGGGCCGTGCGCGCCCGCCGTGCCAGACGGACGTGCGGCGGCCTGCTCCGGCGGACGGCGCGGTGCCCAGGTGCTGCGGGAGCCGGGGGGCTGGCGGCACGGGGCGCTGGGCTCAGCCCCGGGCCGAGAGGGGGGCTCACCGCCTGGGGAGGGGGGGATTAACCTCGGCATTGGCGAGATGGGGCATCGCGATGCCTGCGCTGCAAAGAGACCGCAGGGCCCCCCAGCCTGCCCCCCACCCAGGGGAGGCTGCTCGGAGGGGGGATGTTTTGGGGGTACGGAGAGGCGATGGCTGGCAAGGAGGAGGGCTGCAGCCAGGGAAGCCCGGCTTGGTGGCTGCCAACAGCGGGGACCACGCTGGGACGGTGTCACCAGCCTCCCGGTGCTGGGGGTCCCACCGGCTGGGGTCTTTCTGCAGGGGGGTTTGGGTGCGCGCGGGGCCACTGAACATCCCTTCGCAGCGCGCGCGGGGCCAGGCAGCGTCTGCTGCTGCCCGCGAGCCTCCCCAGGGTGTCTGGCTGCCGCGCTGCTCCCTCCCCGGTGCCCCAAGGAGCAGGGCCGGGAAGGAGGTTGCTCTTAGCAACAACCGCTGCCAAGACACCCTGCGCCTACGCGCAGAGCCCCAAAACCGCCGGGTCCAGCATCGTCTCCAGCTGCCCGCCCCCCCCGGCACCGCGGGGCCCCGTCTCCCAGCCTCGCGGGGCGTCGCGTCCCCGCCGCCGTCACCCTCAGGCTCCCCGGGCTGGCGTGTCGACCGAGGGACACCGGCCTTCCAGCTGGCCACGCCGCCTGGCGCCACGGCATTCCCACAGCCCGATAACGGCAGCATTAATAATAATATTAATAATAACAGCGGTGCCTTTCGCTGGTTCTCCTCCAGCCGCCGCTCCCTGGGGCAGGTGAGCTGGCACGGCCCTTTCCGCTGGCGCCTGCGGGCGCGCTGCCAGCGGCACGGCGGGGCCCTTCTCCCCCTCCCACCCGCAGCCGTTTGCCTTCCCCTTCGGAAAGAAGTTTTGCTTCCTTTCCCGGCCCCCGGTTAGAGCTTGTCCCTGCAGGATCCGTGCTTGCGAGGCTCGAGCTAGCGCACTGGGAGAGCCCGGCATGCAGCTGCAGGCTTAAATTGCTGCTTCGCAGCCCTTGCCTCTTGCCTTGGCATCCTTGGTGCCGTGCTCCGGTTGGGATTGAGCTGGGATTTGGGGCGAGGCGGTTCCCGCTCTGCCCAGGAAAAGGCGACACCACGCTGGGAAGGCAGAGCAGAGGCAGATGCGGGGCAGCAGCCCCCGCGGTGAGGCCGGCGTACTCGATGGTGGATGCTGCCTGCTCTTGGAGGGGGCGAGCCGGAGGGGAAAGGCTGCTTTCCCAGCTGCGTTGCGCTGGCAGGGGCCGGGATTGCTTGTGCCCCATGTCTGCGTTGGAGCGCACCTCATGCATCATGGTGCTGGGCTGCAGAGACGCCCCGGCCGCGCGGCCAAGACCCTCTTGGCAGCAGACGCTGTGCCGCACAGTGCTGGGCGTGCGTGTTTGGGGGGCTGCCTGCTCCGGGCACCGAGCGGAGGGGTCCCCAGCCAGCACCCAGGCTGCTAGCGTCCGATCGACGGGCTCTTGCTGCCTCCCTCCCACTTCGCCGCAGGGCTGGGCTGCCCGGTGCTCTCAACAGCCTCTCCAAACCCCAGCATCACCCAGGGCCACCCACGGCGTGGGAGAAGCGGCTGCTTTATACGGCCCATCTTTTGCAGCGGGCTCTCTGCAGCCTTTGGGCTCTAGGCTGGGCTCCTCCATTCCCAGGTGTTTTTCCCTCCTGCCCCGCGGATGCCGGTTGGTGCGGGGCTCTGCCCATCTGCCTCTCGCGAGCTCGCCCAGCGGCGACCCACCCTCGAGCCGCGCATCCCAGCAGGGCTGCACAGCCCCCGGCGCACGCCGTGGGAGCCCGCTGCTGGCAGGGGCGTGCGGGCGATTCGGCGAGGAGCCTGGAGCCCCGGGGCTCCCGGGAGGCTCCGCGTTTGCTGGCTGGCTCCCAGCGAGCCGGGCCGAGTGCCGTTTCTGCAGGACGCAGCCAGGTGGCACAGCCTGCCCGCATTTCGAACGGAAAACCCAGCCGGATCGGAGAGAAACGGGCTTTGGAGGGGAGTTTGCACCCAGCTCTCCTGTCCCCAGCAGCAGGGGTGTCTCAGCATCTCCAGCCGGGCTGTCTCGGGTCCGGAGGCGGCTGGAGCAGGGTGGCCCCGGGCTGCGGACGGAGCAGGCTCTGTGGCTGCCAGGGCGGCCACGCAGCCTCGGACCCTTCTGCTGTCCCCCAGCATCTCCAGGGTGATTGCAAAGGGTCGGGAAGTGAGTGGAGGTGTCAGGGGACCAGCCCCAGCCCCTTCAGAGCAGCGGGAATTGGGCCGGTGGCCTGGCCCCCTGGAAAGCAGTGGAAATGGAGGCTGGGAAGATGAACACCAGGGCATCCAGGGCTGATCCCCTCCAGTCAGGGAGCATCCATCCCTCTCCTGCCCCAGGACCTGCTGCTTACCCCCCGCCTTCCGTGCAGGCGTGGGGCTCGCCCCCGTCCCCCCCGTCTCCATCACCTGCTGCAGGCGACCTGCTGCCGGGAGAGCAGCAAACCTGCGCTCACGTGGCTTTGCCTCCCGAGCTGGCGAGGCCTTGCGCCCGCAGCGTTTTCGGAGAAGGGCAAATGAAGTCCCAGTGCCCTGGTCAGCAGCATTCGGCCGCGCATCTCTCCGAGCGGCAGCTCCGAGGCAAACTCCATCGCCGCAAGCCCCGGGCTGAGCCGCCAGCCGGCCAGCGTGGTTTGCAAGCGAGGACGAGGCAGGGCAAAGGGGACGAAGGCTCCGCGTTTGGTTTCCTCCCTGAGTTGCGATACGAGCCTCAGGCCGTCGCCCCCCCACCGCGGCGGCGCTACGTTGCCGCTTGGGATGCTGGGGGCGTCCCTCTGCCTCCCGGCACGGCTGGGAAATGTCACCCCTCCACCCTCGTCCTTCTGCGAGGCAAAAAGTTGCCGTTTCTCTCGCCGGCCCGTGCTGGGAGCTGGAGAGGGTGTCAGAGCCACGCGGGGCCCCTGCGGAGGACTCAGTCACCCTGTAACTCAGCTCCGCGGTGGAGGGGGAAACTGAGGCACGGGCTTGTCCTGGGAAGGCTGGCACAGCCCCTCGGGCTCCTGCTTTCCTTCCCCAGGGGCACGAGGGGACATGTCCCAGCTCGCGGGGGCCCGGTGGGGCCGAGGCTGGGTGCCTGTGGGGCGCTGACGTCTCCCTCTCCCCGGGCAGGGCTGCTGCTGCAGGAGATGACCATGGCGGGGCTGCACGAGCTGCGCTTCACCGAGGAGAAGCCGCTGTTGCGAGGCCAGGACGCCGAGCTGGTGAGTCCGGGTGGCGGCGTGACCTCCCCACCATGTCCCTCATGCACAGTGTCGTGGGGTGATGCCCAGGGTAGACATGCTGGCCGCGGAGTGGCACAGGGAGCCGAGGGGTCCTGCTGCCCCCCCGCATGCCGTGCCCCCCTGCCGGCAGCAGTGCCCAGATGGGTGCCTGCGCTGTGGGTGACTGGCGTGGGACCCGTCCCTGGGCAGGTGCTGGGACAGGCTCTGCTCAAGCGGGGGCCCGGGATGCATATGTGTGTGTGCGCACACATGCTGTGCTGGTGTTGGGGGCACATGCAGGTGTGCACATGTGTGCATGTGTGCTGGAGTTTTGCACATGTGTGCAGGCATGTGCTGGTATTGGTTGCACATGTGTATGAGTATGCACATGTGTGCCGGTATTGGGTGCACACACGTGTGTGCATGCGTTGGTTTTGAGTGCACATGTCTGTTCACGTATGCACTGGGATTGGGTGCACATGTGTGTGCTCACACATGTGCCGTATTGGGTGCACACGTGTGTGCATGCGTGTGCTGGTGGTGAGTGCACGTGTGTGTTCACACATGCGCTGGGACCGGGTGCATATGTGTGCACATGTGTATGTGTGTACACATGCTTGGACTGGGTGCGCATGTGTGCTGGTATTGGGTGTATGTGTGTGAATATGCACACGCGTGCTGATGTTGGGTGCAGGTGTGTGTATGAATGCGTGTGTGCTGTATTGGGTGCCTACGTGTGTATAGGCACACGTGTGCTCAGGTTGGCTTTATGCATGTGCACACGTGTGCAGGTATTGGGTGCACACGTCGGGGGGGTGCACGCCTTCGGGTGTTGTGTGATTGGGGGGGGTATTTTGCACACTTGTTCTGGTACGGTGCGCCTGTGCGTGTGTGCACGTGTATCGTGGTGCTCGGCGGGTCCTAGGGGCCTTGCTGCTCCAACCCCTGCGGGCCGCTGAGCGCTGGGTTGCAGCCCAGCATCCCCCGCCGCCGAGCTGGCCGCGTTTCCAGCCCCCCGGCCTGCCCCGTGCGCTGATCCCAGGGCACAGCGCAAGGTCCGGTCCCCCAAACCGAAGCCGGGCTGCGAGCTCTGCCCGGACGCCGGGGCCCCTTCCTCCCTCTGCCCACACCCTGCCCTGGGTGGGCAGCGGCTCGCTGGGGAGGCCAGGTGCCTGGGGTCCCCAAGTGGCAACGTCTGGGGAGCCGCCGAGGGGACGCGGTCGGGACGTGAGGGAAGCCGCACGTGCGTGGGTCGCGCCGAGCCCGACGGTTCCCTCTCCTTCCCCTCCAGGAGAACTCGGATGTGTTCCTGTCCACTGTGGACACGGACTGGAAGGTAGGACACCCGCACGGGAGAGCAGCCAGGGAAGGGTGCTGGGTGCTGGGTGATGCCCGGGGCGGACGGGTGCTGCCAGGGCTGGGGTGGGGGGGCCCTGCTCCGCTCAGCGCTGGTGGTTGGATGTGGCTGGCAGGGACTTGGCGACGTGCCGGGGACAAAAACCTCTTTAAAAATGGGTGATCGCTTCCAAAAACAACCGAGCTGCTTTTGCGGCCCCTCTGCCATTGCCATGGCAATGGTTCCCTGGGTGATGCCAGCTCCCCGGTTATATAAGGATGTCTGAAAGCCTCCTCTTTTTTTTTATTTTTTTTTTTTTTTGGAGGGTCGTGGCATCGTCCTCCGTCCTGCCCGCCTTGCCCAGAGAGAGCGCGGGCTCCTCCGTCGCCCAACCGCCGGGGCAAGCCGTCCCATGCGGCCCTTGGGCAGGGTTACACCACGGCTGCTGGTTCTGCGTTGCCCCTCTACTCCGTGCCTCAGTTTCCCCCATCTGCAGAAACGGCGGGGCCGGGGCTTTGGGGACCGGCGGCTGCTCCGTGGTAGCTGCCAGTGGCCGAGCGGATCTCGTGCAATGGCTCCTTGTGGTTTTACATCTCCAGGGCGGGTTAAGCGCCTGGCTTATGGGGCATGTGGAAGAGCAATGGCCGAAGTGGCTCTTTTCCACTCTCCTGGACAGTCTTTGCACTCCGGTTTTGCAGGGACTGGTCCAGCGGGATGCTGCGCCGCATCCCCGGTCGTGCCTGAGGGAGCAGGTCCAGTGGGTGAATGCCGCAGCGCTGCCCCGCCTGGCCTCTTTACCCTAAAAAATGAACTGGGCAAAGGTAAAGATGGCTTTCCCCGAGCCAGCCAGGCCCTGCGCCCTCTCGGTTCCCCTCCAAGAGCCGCGCGGGAGCCCACGCAGCGAGGTGGCAGGAGAGGCGAGAGGCTGTGGGCCCAGGAGAGCTGGCTGCGGCACGGTGGCCTCCAGCCATGGGAATTGGGGCTGCCCCGGGGGGCCGTGCTGCGGCAGCGCCGCTTGTCCAAACCCAGCAGCGAGCGCAGAAAGAAGAGTCGCCACCTTTCAGCCGGATCAGTGCCCTGAACTGGCCCGTCGCGGTGGCGCTGCCCGGCCGCATAGCAGCGGGGAGAGCTGGGATCCCGCGGCGCTGCCGTCGGCAAAGGAAACCCCGAGGGGCTGCCAGCTTCAGCCAGGCTGCGGCAATGCAGCAGGGATGGGGCAAGGGGACCAGGGCAGTGCCTCTGCCAGGGCGCCCGGCCCCGCTGGTGGTCTGGGCCTCCCACCCTGCAAGTGGGCTAGTAGCCAAAGGGGTGGTGGTGCCGTTCGATGCCATTCGAGCAGAGCCAGCCCTCTCCCTGCCGCCCTTTTGCATTCGAGCCTCCCTTTGCCTTGGCTTTTCCTCTTTCGCATTTTATCACCTTCCCTTCTTTCTCAGCCTGGCCACCCTCCCTGCACATCACTTTCTTGGGGGTTTTCTGCGTCCTGCCACCTCCTCCCTGCCTTGGCCCTCCTCCGCGCCATGGGGCGCCAATCCCTTCCTCCATCTCTCGGCATTGCCAAGAGGCCGTTGCAAAGCCGAGGCTTTGCTGGCACCGCAGCTGAGCCGGCTGGTGGAGAAGGGCGGCTCGGGCGGCTGCTAATGCCACGTCGCTGGGGCCGTTCCTGAACGTGCCTCTGGCAGGACGGCCACCGCGCGCCCCCCGCACAGGGGTCTTGGCGAAGCGGACGTGCCCAGGCCGGCCGCCCTCCTGCCTCGCCGCGGCTCCCGGGTGCGTTTGGCTGGCCGCGGGCGGCTCGGGCTCGGCGCCTCGTGCGAGTGCCAGATCAGCGCTGGGGTACGGTGCAAGAGCACTGGTGCTCCTCCCGGGGCAGCGCTCAGGCGTGTTCACGCGCACTCACCGCTAGCCCCGTGGGGGTGTGCACAAGCATTTGGGGGGGGAGGAATGACACTATTTGTCCACAGTATCCATGCACAGTGGAGCAGGGGGGGGACACAGTTTTGCAGACCAGTTTTGCAAACCAATTTTACGTATTGCCGTGCATGCATGTGCGTAGTCACGCATGGATCAGTGTGTGAGTGTGCAGCCTTTTCCTGTGCCCCTTACGGGTGGGGGGAGGTGTGGGGTTGCAGGCGCCTGTTCCCCGGTGTGCGTGCGCTGCTGCGGGACGCCGCGGCCCCGGCGGCTGCAGGCTCCAGCGTGACTCTGCGTGTTGGGGGTGCCGGGCCCTGCGGCTGCGGTGCTGCGCGTTGCAACGGGTGCGAGCCCGGTCTGGGCCACCCGTGCCCAGCTTGGGCTGGCGAAGGAAGGAAGATGGAGCGGGTACCGCTCGGCGCCGGGCGTTTTTCTTCATAAACAAGGGTATTTCGGGCCAATTGGAGCATGAATAATTTGCGTGGCAGCCAATAGCCGGGTGCCGGCTCCATCGTGGCGCTCGCCTGCAATGGAGGCCAAACCTGCCGGGGCTGCGCGGCGAGGGGGAAGGGAGAGGGAGGGATTAGCGCAGGGCTGGGGCGCCGCTATAAAGCAAGGCGAGGGGCTGACCCAGCGCAGAGCTGCGCTTCGCCCCCGCCGCTGCGTCACCGTGCCCCGCGCAGGGCCCCACGCTCGGCCTGCTCTGCCCGTGCATCCTTGCCCGCCCGGCTCCTCACCATGCCCGAGTGCTGGGATGGGGTAGGTACCGCCATCATCCATCCCCCTCCCGCCCCAGCTGCCCTCCAATTTGGGCTTTCGGCAGATTCCTCCCCCCGCTGCCCCAGGCTGTGCCTTTGCACCAGCCGGGGCTTGGCTGGGGCTGGCCAAGAGTCAGCGGGGGGTGGGGGGGAATCTGCCGCCGGGGAGCCCTTTCTCCCCCCGGCCCCGCCACCGCATCCCTGATGTGCCGCGGGTGCCGGGGCCGCATTGTCCTTGAGCGCGTCCTCCCCGGCGGGGATGCAGTGGCTGGCTGTGCGAGTGAGTGCCTGCGGCGGTCGCAGCGCCCGGGGGCAGCAGGCTGGCGTGGAGGGGGGCACCACTGGCAGCCTCCCGAGGAGGGCGGCCGGCACTGCGGGCAGGGTGGGCGGCCGCACCGCAGCGCGCTGACGGATAACCTTGGGCTTGCCGAGCCCTGCGCGGCGCTGGGTTCTCCCAGGCGCCTGTGGGGGCTGCACCCCCCCCCCAACGCTGCCCCGTGCCCCTCCTCGCCGGGGCCTGCTTCATGGCCTCCATCACGAGCGTCGCCGGAGGCCCTGCGGCAAAGGGCCGGGCTGTGGTACCCAGCGCTGCTGCAGAGGCTGCGCCGTGGGCAGGGAGGTGCCTGGCTTCGGTGCTGGGGGCAGGTGATTTTGGGGGCGGATTGCAGGCTGAGCTGGCGGGGGCTCGGGACCGTGGGCTTGCGGATGGGCAGTCGGGACCTCAGTGCCTGCGATTAGACCTCCTGCGTGGTGACCTTGGGCCCAGCCCTTCCCCTGCCTCAGTTTCCCCATCTGTCCTTGCCGGCGGGGGGGTCCTTGCTCCTCGTCGGTGGTGGCGGGCGGGGGGGGAGCGCCGCCCCGTGCCACGCGGGGAGCAGAGGGGCTGCCCGTGCTGGAGGGCTGGGGCGCCCTTGTGGTGCCAAGCATCTCCCCCGGGAAGTCCTTGAGCTGCCCTCGGGCGCTGCGTGCCCCCCGAGGACGGGCAGACCTTGGCGAGGGGAGGCGCCGTGGCGAGGAGACCCCGTCCTCCAGCGGTTTCTTCTGCCCAAGGCCCGTGTCCTTCAGAGTCCTTGGCGGCGCGTGGCCCTCAGGAGTGCTACGTGGGCATGCGGAGGGGCGCGCTCCCCCCCCCCGACATCCCAGCCCCGGCGGCACCCCGTGCCCGCAGTGGGGGCTGCACCAGCATCAGCATCGCCCACCCCGCCTGGCGCAGGGAGAGCCCGTGACGTCGGGAGCATCCCGGGCACAGGGGACGCTGGGGGTGATGGCGTCCTGGCTTTGAGGTCACCGCTGGGCAGCATGCGCGGGCATTCGGAGGGGCTCAGTGGGCCCTCGCCCTGTCCTGCCCCAAGCAAGGTCTGTGGCGGGCACCCGGGCTTGCAGCCTCAGTTTCCCTCGCTCGCCGGGGACATGGAGGGGAGGGCTGGAGCCTCGATGATGACAGCGACGCAGTGCAAGTGCCTGGTGTGGCCCCGTGGGTCTGGGCTGTCACCTGGGACAGCAGAGACGCCAGCTGTGGGAACCCCTGGTGTAGTGCCCCGTACCCCTGCCAGACAGCAGGGAGCCACCCTCCCAGCCAGGGAAACCGACGCACAGGGCAGTCCTGCTCTCTTCATGGTGTCACAGCTGCTTCTCACCAAGGAATTTTTTTTGTCATTTTAGCTGTCATTTTGGAGTCAGGATGCAGCATTTCCCAGGGTGGTGGTCAGGATTTGACCTCAGCCTGTTTGTCCCAAGCACAGCAAATGCAGGCCAGCTGGCCCGCTCTGTGATCCCCCATCCTGTCCCCAAAACTCCCTTGGTCTCATGTGCTCCTGTACCAAGTCCTCCCATCCCACCCCATGGCCTTCATGTCTCATCCCATGATCCTGCCCCCGGCCCCTCCCAAGTCCTGTCATCTCTTCCCCTCCTGCCTCAAACCCCTATCCCATCCATGTTCCCATCCCATGATCCTCCTGTCCCGTCCTAAATCCTCCTATTCTACCCCAAGTTCCCCTGTCCCGTCCTATCCTGTGATTTATTTGTCCCCTCCCATGGTCATCCCATCTCATCTCAGCCCATCCCAAACTCAAGTCTCATCCCGTGATCCTCCTGTCTCAAATCCTCTTGTCCCAACACCTCCATCCCATTGCATGTCCTCCCATCCTCTTCCAAAATCCCCCATCCCGTCCCATCCCATGATCCTCCCATCCCTCAGCCCTCCTGTTCCATGCCAGATGCCCCCTCTTCCTCAGACCCTTTCCTGGGGCATGAGGGCATGTTTCCCAGCCGCTGCTCCTGGGTGGTCTCCCGTGCCTCGGTTTCCCTGTTGGAGGAGGCTGGGATGTGCCATCTCACCAGGCATTCGTACGGCTCTGCTCACAGCCGCTCCTTAGCCCAGGGACGCTGTGCTGTTTGCTCAGACGACCGTCCACGAGGGTCCATGGGGACGGCGAGGGTCCAACGAGGGGTCAAGGAGAGGGTGTCCGAGTCCGTGGAGGACTGCCCACAGGGCGCTATTAAACACGCAGGAGGCACATCCAGCTCAGGAAACCCCCGTGCCACGAGCCGGTGGAGGCCGGGAGCGTACTCGGGGAGGACAGCATATACGTGCCTTGTTCTGCCTTCTGCCGCTGGCTGGGTCGTGGGGCTGCCTGGAGCTCGGGGTTTTCCCGGGACGGCTGCTCCCATTTTCCTTGAGCACCATGTGCAGTGTAGACAGGTTGGCCTTGACGTCCCTCCTGGGAGGGATCCCAACCTTTCCTATAGGGGCAGCTATAGGGGCTGACGGGGCTGCGCTTGCTTGCTTGCTTGCTTGCTTGCGGATGATCCCCCTGGTGAAGAGGTTTCGGTCGCCGGGTGGTCTCAGGTGCTCGGGAGGCCCACGGCCGCCTGCCGGCGCAAACCCGGGTCGCTGAGCGGTGTGGTGCCGTGGGCACTGGCTCGCCCGCTTTGCCCTCCTCCTTGGCTCGCGGCCGTGGGCAGGGAGCGAGGCGGGCTGGGACGCTGGGGCAGGGGGGCACTTCCAGGGCGGGTGAGCCTCACCCCGGCTCTCCTCTTCCCCCCAGGAACATGACATCGAGACCCCCTACGGGCTGCTGCACGTGGTCATCCGGGGCTCCCCCAAGGGCAATCGCCCGGCCATCCTGACCTACCATGACGTTGGCCTCAACCGTAAGCGTTGCCATCCCCCAGCCCTGGCCAAAGCCCCAGCTCGGCACGGCAGCATCGTTTCGGTGCAGGCGAGGCCGAAGGCTCCTTCGCCTCCTCCTGCAGGGGGGTTCCCGGGGTTGCAGTGGGACTGGGTTGGGGGGGTGTCCAAGAGGGCCAGGAGGCTTTAGCTGTGGCTGGACCCTCACCCTGGGCCAGGTGCAGCTGGGAGGGCGGTTTGCAGCCCCGGTGCTGGCCCTGCGCCCACTGGCACCCATGCCAGGAGCAACGGGCCCAGGGAGAGGTGGGGTGCCAGGGGGGTGGGGGGGACCCAAAACACTGTGCTGGGCGATGTGGCAGATCTGCCTGCGCGGCCGCCACCCCCTCCTGCCAGCCAGCCCTGTTGGTATTCAGAGCATGGCCCCCCCCAGGTTGCAGTGGGGCTTAGCGGAGGCCGGGATTAACGGCCGCCGGGAAGTGGGGGCCCCATGGGGCCGAGCCACAGGCGCTCTGGTCAGCGTCCTGGAGCCTGGGCCGTGTGGCGGGGACCGTGCCAGGACACCTGGGCCCCCTGCGAGTGGGGGAAGGCGTCTCCCTCCCCGCTGGCAGCTGAGTCACCGGCAGGGACGTGAGCTGCCTCTTGATCAAGGTGTATCCGGGGATGCGTCGCGTGGGTCGCGATGGGCTCTGAAAGCAGCTTGCCCCCGCCTTGTGGGACGCACAGCGCCGGGCCGACATGGCGAGGCAGGACCCCGTCCGAGCCCCCGGCAGCGGTTGCATCCTGCTGCAACAGCGGGGCTCCTTCTGCCACCGTTTCCAAGCAAGGAGATTTGCAGCCGTGTCTCAAATCTGCCGGTTGCCTGAGTGTTTGCAGGGGATTTTGGGCTGCTAATCCCGCTGCCCGCTGAGTGGGAGCGCGGAGCGGCGCCTGGCCAAGAGCAAGCCTGGAGATCCCCATCCCCAGGGGCTAATGAGCTGGGAAGTAATCAGCCCCGGGGCAAAGTTGCCACCTCCCTCCTTTTACCTGCCCCTCTGCTCTTCAGAAGGGGACAGGGAGGGCTTCACTGGCACCTTGGCCTCCCTCCTCCGCGCCGCCCCAGGTCCCCCCCCGCCAGGGCATGGGGTCTCTGATCCCCGCCTGCCCTTGACAGACAAGCTGTGCTTCAACACCTTCTTCAACTACGAGGACATGCAGGAGATAACGAAGCACTTTGTGGTGTGCCACGTGGACGCGCCGGGCCAGCAGGCGGGAGCCTCGCAGTTCCCGCAGGGGTAGGTACCCGCAGGGACGTCCCCGCCCTGGGGCAGCTCGCTGCCAGCTATGGCATCCCCCCTTCCCCATCACACCCTCCTGGCCCCATAACCACCATCTCATGCCTCCCTGCGCCACAGGTACCAGTACCCGTCCATGGACCAGCTGGCTGCCATGTTACCCAGCGTGGTGCAGCATTTCGGGTGAGTCCTGACGCCTCCGCCGAGGACACGGGCCAGGGAGGTGGGGGGCAAAGCAATGGGGCTGAGGGGGATCACACCCATAAGCTGGGACCTTGCATGTCTTTTCGGGCCTTGCGTGTATTTTTGGGCCCCACTGCGGGACTCGTGGCGGGCAGAAGGGTGCCAGAGCCCGCCAGCCCCCTGCACTCACCTCTCTGCCTTCCAGGTTCAAATACGTGATCGGCATCGGCGTGGGAGCAGGAGCCTACGTGCTGGCCAAGTTTGCGGTGAGTCTGGGGTGAGGACGGGCTGCGAGCTGCCCGTTGCCTCGCTGGCACCGGCGGACGCAGCAGGAGCTGACGTGCCTGGGCGTGCTGTGCCTCCGGGAAGGCCCCTGGAGTGCCAGGGCAGCCAGGACAGCGATGGTGTGGCCGCAATGTGCCCACCATGGCCGCGCTGCCTGCCCTGCCGCTCGCAGGAGCAGCGCTGCTCCGTAGCGCTGCTGAAAGCCTCAGGGCTCAGGGGGTGCCACCGCGGAGCCGGTGGTTGATACGGCTGCTCGCGGGCAGCACTGTGGCGGGGGGACTGCACTGGGCCCGTCCCCCCCCTCCCCACCGCGCATCATCTCCCTCGCTTGGTGCAGCTCATCTTCCCCGACCTGGTGGAAGGGCTGGTCCTCATGAACATCGACCCAAACGGCAAAGGCTGGATCGACTGGGCAGCTTCCAAGGTGAGCTCAGCCCCGGCGGCTCCCCAGGGCTCAGCACCCCTGTCCCGCGGGGCCGGGGCAGCAGCCGGCTGCAGCGGCGGCATAACTGCCTGTGCTCCGTCCGCAGCTCTCGGGCCTTACCAGCACGCTGCCAGACACCGTCCTGTCCCACCTCTTCAGCCAGGTAAGGGCTGCCCATCCTGCCCGCTGTGGCCCTCGGCCCGCCTCTGCAGCCGGGTCGTCCCCCCTGTGTCCCGCCAGGGAAGGGGTTAATCAAATCCTGCTCGTATCCCTCCTGCCGCGCGCGGCTGGCACCTGTGTCCTAGCCAGGCGTGATGCCTGCAGCGCGGTTGCACCCAGCCACGCGGCGCGCCAACGTCGGCCTCCTGCGGGCGGCTGGTGGGGACCGCGCGAGCAGGCTGGGGGGAGCGGGCCGATCCCGCCGGTGCCCGGCAGTGGATGCCCTGCCTGGGCAAGGCTGACCTCCGTCCCCGCCGGCACAGGAGGAGCTGGTGAACAACACGGAGCTGGTGCAGAGTTACCGGCAGCAGATCAGCAGCGTGGTGAACCAGTTCAACCTCCAGCTCTTCCTCAACATGTACAACAGGTGAGCACCCCAGGGAGTCTCCACAGGGGTGGGGGGGGGGCACCCATGGGTGGCCCTGGGGACATCATGGAGACCTTGGTCTCAGCTGGGTGGCAGGCAGGCAGCAGAGAGAAGCAGGTCCCTGGAGCTGGCCAGGGGATGGGGATGGGGTGGGGATGGTGGTACCCATGCCAGAGCCCTTGCACCCATGACCTTGCCATGTCCCAGATGCCACGTCCACAGGTGCATGTGGCCCCTGGCTCCCTCTGAGCTGGGTCCTGGCACAGGCCAGGGGAAGGGGACATGCATGCGGGTGGGGGGCTCTCCCTGCTTCCCTGGGTGCCACATCTCACAGTGCAGGCACTGCTCGGGGCATGGGGGGACATCAAGGATCATTGTGGAGCTCTCCATCCATGGGGTGGTGGGGCACGGGGGCTGAGAGCTACTCCCCTGGTGCTGGCAGTGCCCCAGCTCTGCACTACGGCCTCGGTGGCAGTGCCCGCCCATGGGGCTCACGCCAGTCCCCTTTCTCCTCCACCAGCCGCAGGGACCTGGACATCAACCGGCCCGGGACCGTGCCCAATGCCAAGACGCTGCGGTGAGAGTCACGCTGGTGCAGGGGCCCTGGGGCGGGTGGCCCCCACGCCAGGCCCTGACTGTACCCTATCCTCCTCTTGTTTCCAGCTGTCCCGTGATGCTCGTGGTGGGAGACAACGCGCCTGCCGAAGAGGGGGTGGTGAGTAGCGGGGGTAACGCCGTGCTGCCTGCCGGGGTAGCACACACACAGTGCCTGTGCGTGGGCACACTCGCGCTCACTGCACGCTCGGACATGTGCACACTCCCGCATGCTGGTGCACACGTGCATGCTCATGTGCAAACCTGCCCACTCGTGTTCACGTGCACGTGCATTTGCACACTCAGCCGCACTTGTGCATGCCCAGCAAGTCCCCCATGCACCCAGACGTGCACACTCGGACATGTTTGTGCCCATGCCCACTCCCTGCTTTGCCATGTGCGCACAGACGGCTGCTTGCACGCACCTGTGCTTGCAGGTGCCTGCGTGGTTGTGCACACGTGCACATTCAGCCACACATGCCATGCAGGTGGATTTGCTTGCACATGTGTGGGCAACTATATGCATGCACACACCCCTCTAGCACATGCCCTGATGTGCACATGCAGATAAACATGTGCACACGCGTGTGCTTATGTATATATGTGTATACATGAGGGGCACGCGGGACCCCTCAGCAGCCAGGAGGGGAGCCCTTCCCAGCCCCACTCTCTTCCCAGACGCCCCAGTCAGGGGTCCCGTTCTGCCCAGCACTGCCTGGCAGGAGGAAGAGCCCCCGTGCCCCATGGCAGAAGGTGATGCTGGTGCTGGAGGCTTGCCTTGTCCCCTGGCTGGGGTGGGATGTGCCAGCCTGGGTGCTCAGAGTGGGTGGTGGTACCCATGGGCCGCTTCTGCCAGGCTCAGGGCACCCTGGGTTGCTACTAAAGTCCCTCTCGCCCGCAGGTGGAGTGTAACTCCAAGCTGGATCCCACCAACACCACCTTCCTGAAGGTAAACAGGTGGCGAGGGGTGGCAGGGTGGTCCCCGCTGCCCAGACAGTGCCCCTTTGCCCTGCGCCCCTTACTGGGTGATGGGGAGGGACAGGGTGCCCCCGGCCCAGGTCTGTCTGGGCAGGAGGCAGCAGGGGAGCAGGGTGGCCCCAGCAGGGCCAAGGGGGACCCCTTGATGGCCTCCTGCCAGCGGGTGCCAGGGGGCAGGGTGGGGGGCACAGGGTCCCCCCTACTAACCAGGCCCTTCTCTCTGCAGATGGCTGACTCTGGTGGGCTGCCTCAGGTCACCCAGGTGAGCCCCCCCCCCCAGTTTCACCAATCAATTGGGCAGACTGGGTGCTGGGGCACACACTGGGGCTGGCCCTGGCCAGCAGACGCTGGGTGTGTGTGTGGGTGCAGGGTTCCCGCATGGCAGATGCCCCTGGTTCCTCACCTGGCTGGGAGGGACCTTGGGGGAGGGGGGCGATGGGAGGTCTTGGCCCCAGCACAGCCCCAGCTCAGCCTGCTCTCTCCCCCCCATCAGCCCGGCAAGCTGACCGAAGCCTTCAAGTACTTCCTGCAAGGCATGGGCTACAGTGAGTGTTGGGGCTGCAGGGGCTGGCGTGGGGCTGGGCGCACGCCGGTGGGTGTGCGGGCGGGTGTGCAAGATGTGCACATCATCGTCCATAAAGGAGTGTGTGTGTGCGTGTACAGGCTGTGTGTGCAAGCCCATGTATGTGGAAGGGCTGTGCGGTGCCTACACGTATGTGGAGGGCCTCTGTGTGTGTGTGTGTGTGTGTGTGTGTGTGTGCGTGCACACACAGGTGTGCATGGATGTGTGTATGGGGGCTCTGTGGGTGTGTACGCACATAGGTGTGTGGAGTCCATGTGTGTGTGCAGGTCCATGTGCACAAGTGCACGTGTGTGTGTGCAGGTCCGTGTGCACATACATGTGTCTGTGTGCATGTCTGTGCACAGGTTCATGTGCACATGTGTGTGTGTGTGCAAGTCCATGTGCACATACGTGTGTGTGCGCATGTCTGTGTGCAGCTCCACATGCACGTGTGTGTGTGTGTGCCTGTGTGCAGGTCCATGTGCACATACATGTCTGTGTGCATGTCTGTGTGTGTGCAGGTCCACCTGCACGTGTGTGCGTGTGTGCGTGTGTGCACAGGTCCGTGTGCACACACACGTGTGTGTGCGTGGATGTCTGTGTGCAGGTCTACACGCACATGTGTGTGTGTGCAGGTCCATGTGCATGTGCACATGTGTGTGTGCAGGTCCCCGTGCGTATGCAAGTCTGTGTGTGCAGCTCGGAGCGCACACGCCCGTGCGTGTGCCCAGGTTCACCCGCACCCAGGCGTGTGTGCACAGGCCCATGCGCACACATGTGTGGGCCCGGGCCGCAGCTGCTGGCCCCACGCAGCGGCCAGGGCGCCTGACGCTCTCTCTCTGCCCTCCCTGCCCTTCTCCCTCTCCGTCCCGGCCAGTCGCCCACCTGAAGGATCGGAGGCTGAGTGGAGGCACAGGTACCGCTCAGTGCTGCTCGGCCCGTGCCCATCACTGCATGGTGCCCGCCTGGCCCTGGGCCTGCCAGCCAGCCTGCGCCCCCACGCTAGCAGGGCCATGGGACCCCCACCCGCTGCCCGGGCGCCTTTGGGAGCAGCCTGTGCGCGGGGCTGGCAGGGCCCTGGGCCACCCTGCCCAGCCAGGTGCCCTCTGCCTTGCTCTGCTTTGCCCAGGGTAAGGGGGTGCCCCCGCTCTCCGCCTGGCACCCCGACCCAGAGCAGGAGACAGAAACACATTTCAGCCATGTGCCCCCCATGCTAACACAGTCCCTGCAGGGTCACCACTGCCCTCCTCTAGCCGGATGGAGGCTGTGCCCACCAGGCACCCTGGCAGGAGGAGCGAGATGCCCGCCCTGGAGTGCAGCGGGTGCCCCGTCCCCCCTCGCCCCAGGGCACCGCGGACGGTGGGGGTGCCCAGGAGCTTTCCGAGCCGTGCCCGGCACGCAGCCCGTGGCGCAGCCTGGGGCGCCCCGTCCCTGCCCACCGCCAGCCTCGAGCTGCTCGCCTTCTCGTGGCACTGCATGCTGCAAGCTTGTGCCCAGGGGGCCGTTGGCATCGGGGAGCAGAGCCCAGCGGCGGCGGCTTTGCTCCCGCGGGGTGGCGGCAGCTCAGCCCCTTCCCACTTTGCGGAGGCAGCTGAGCGCCCCGGGGCCATCTCTCGCAGTGCCGTCTGCCAGCATGACCCGCCTGGCGCGCTCCCGCACCGCCTCCCTCACCAGCGCCAGCTCCGTGGAGGGCGCCCGCCCGCGCGCCTGCACCCACTCGGAGAGCACCGAGGCCATGGGGCAGATCAACCACACCATGGAGGTATCGTGCTGAGGCCCGCGCCCGCCGCCGACGTCTCCTCCAGAGCCATCTCCCATCCGTCAGCACCCCGCCAGCACCCGCCCGCCCCGCGGACCCCCTCCGCCAGGGCCCTCCGCTCCCGCGGAGTGGATTCAGCGTCTTGGCCCGCAGCGGCCTTCCTCCCCTCACCGGGCACCAGAGGAGGAGAGGGGCTTCGCTTCGCCGCCCCCCCCAAGCTCTGGAGCCCAGCTTAGCAGCAGTCACACACCCCTTGGGCTCGGTCCTCCCCCCCAGCATCGGTTTGGCCCTGGTTTGCGAGGGATGGTGGTGGGACGGGGACAGGATGGTGGGATGGGGACAGGACGTGGAGAGGAGGTGGGAGGGAGGATGGGCTCCTGAGGCGGCCCGGTGGCTGGAAGAAAACCAAGGCTGGGGAGCAGCGCTGGGAGCCACCAGGGCAGAAGCGCGACCCGTGGGCCGCCCCGGCCCCTCGCCTGCAGCAGGCCTGTCCTGGGCCCTGTGTTTGTGGCCAGAAGGCCGAGCACCACCAGGCCGAGCGCCACCAGCGCCCCAAAGCGCCCCAAAGCGCCCCAGGGGCAGGGGCCGGGGGGGTCTTCATGCTGGGGCCTGCTCCTTCCCTGCCCCGTGCTGGCCGGGCCGAGGCCCATGGGGTTCGGAGGCCGCTGGGTTCAGGGCTATCGCATGGCGAAAGGCCCTGGGATCCCCCCTGGCCTCCAGTTCAGCTGCAGCCTGTTGGTGTCACTGCCGCGGAGCCGTTAGCAATAAGATGAGACCCCCCCCCCGCCCCACCCCAGGGAGCCCCCCACACCCCAGGGTGCCCTGCAGAGCACATCACCTCCGGTACCCAGCAGCACCGGGCCTCCCCCAGGTGCCCGGCGGGTGTGGGGACCCCCCGGGGTCCGGCTTTGCCCACAGGTGTCCATGGCGTGGCCCAGCTCCCCCTCCCCAGCATCTCGCCCGCACACTGAGCGGGGCATCTCTCAAGGGCTTGGCTCCCCCCCACACACACACACACACCCCAAGCTGTGGGGCCCCATCCAGCTGCCAGCCCCGGGTGGATCTGGCCTCTCCCACTCGGCCCGGAGAGCCATGTCATCCGCATCACCCCTCCACGGGCAGCCCGGCCTCTGCCACTGGGAGAGCCGCGTCCTCACCAGGTGCCACCATCGGGGCCGAGCAGAACCAGCCCAAAACCCAAGCGGGTGCGAAACATCTGGCCATGGGGACAGCAGGCATCGGGGCCCACGGCCCGCCGGGAGCGGAGACCCCAAAGCGCCTGCCCGGCGGACCCCAGCCTCTCACCCCTGTCCCCCCCACCCCGAGAGAGGTGCAGGGACCCCCCCAACACCTGCTCCCCTGGTGCCCACACACATACACACACGCACATGCACACACAGCCATCGACTGGCCACCCCAAAACGCCAGTGTCCCCATTTGCCCCCACCTTCGTCCTGCCGTGTGCTTCCTTCTCGGTGTGACTCTGAAAGCTAAGTAGCTCCTTTTTACTGTAGATAACCGCTGCGATCTCTCGTTTTCTCGGCGTGTCCTTCCAGATGATATATATAAATACCTATACATTACATATATATATATAGGGTCATCCGGTCCCTGCCCTTTTTGAGTTCATTCCCCCTCGCGCTCTCGTACAAGCGGTAACGTGTGGTTTCCCCTTTGAGGTGGGCTGGCCATGCTTGCCTTCGGTTCGCCACCTGGGTTTCGTTGGGTCGGTTTGGTTTTCCCCAGTGGTTCGTTCTTCTGATTTTTTGGGGGGTTGTTTTTCTTTGTTTCCTGGTCACGGTGGAATTTAATGCGTTTTCCCCACCCCACCCCAGCCCCTTTCCTCCAGTCTGAGTGCACCCTGGTTTCGTCACGGCGGCATCGGGGCCGCGGTACTCACACGAGACGGCAAAATGTAAACCGGATTTAACTAACTTGTCGCTGTAGAGAGGATTTACTGTGTTGGAAAAAAAAATTAAAAAAAGAAAAAAAGAAAAAACTAATAAAGATGATAAGAACCTGCTGGGCTCTCCTTGCAACTGGGCCACTCGTGCGGGTGCAAGGTCCAAGCCTCTCGCGGCCCTGCCTGTGGGGACCTGGCGTGCTGCTTGCAGCAAGAGGACGGGAGCAAACAACCCCCTCAGCCACTGAGGCCCTGTACCCAGCTGGGGCGGCACATCTGGCAGGGGTGCACATCTGGGTGGGGAGGGAACACAGTTGGGAACCGGGTCTGGGGTTGGCACAGATGGGAGCCAAGGGCTGGAGCGTGCACGTGGGGGATGGAGCGGGGAACCAAGGGATGTAGGGTGCACAGGGAGGGGAAGCGGGTGCCCCAGGGTGCACACGGAGGGGAATGCGGGGTGCTCTTAGCTCCGGGGCAGCATACAGGCCAAGTGCTCCCTGTGTTCAGGGCAGATGGACACCAGAAAGCTGCCTGTTGTGGCCCAGTGAGGCCGGATCCAGACCGATGTCTGTGCAAGTCTGGGGATGTGGGATCTCTGAGCGGGGTCCGGTGGAGAGCCAGTCTGCTCCTCCTGCTCCTGGCCCACGCGATCCCTTCTTGCCTCCCCCCAGCATCCCATCAAGATCTGAACATCCCAGGCCAGCATCTCTTGGAGCCCTTTCCCAGTGTGTGACCTCCCCTTCCAGGGGGCAGACTCCACCCCTTGTGTCCCAGCCCTCATGCCCACTCCAGTGCATGGGTGTCTGTCTTCAACTGGGGAAGCTCCAAACTGGTCCCAGTCCCTCTGGGGGGGGGGGGGGCGCAGAACTTGGGCATGGAGGGGAAGAGTTACCCCACACACATCGATGCCCTGGGGGATGCGTGGAAGAGGAGGAAGAGGGACACCTGGGTTCTCCCCACCCCTGCCCACCTGCCTGCATTTAGGGCCAGGTCCCCACCCAGAAGGAATTTGACCCTCCTGGAGCTGAGCTGAGATGTGGACAGGTAGCTTTGGGGTTTCTGTTGGTGGGTTTGGAGGGGATGATGTTCTGCTTGTCTCCCTGCCTTGGGGTCTTCTCTCTGTCATTCTCTTTCTCCAGCCTGGGGGTTTCTCTGTTGCTGCCCCTGACTCTTCCCTCCTGCTTGGGTTTGGGTTTCCTTCCTGCCCCTTCTCCCTTTCTCCTTTCAGCATTATGGTCTCCCTCCTCTGGCCTCGGAGTGTCTGTTGGGGGCTCCCCTCTCATCTGGGGGTCCTGCTGGCCTTGGTGAGCCTCATCTGGCAGGGGACTGGGGTGCAGGTCCTGGGGGGGCTGTGATGGAGTGTCTCTCCTCTGCCTGGCTCCAGGACTGGGGCCATCACTGGGGCATGGGGGCAGCTGGGATGGCTGAGCTGCCAGGACAGAAGGGAGACTGCTCAGCACTTCCAGTCTCAGGCAGCTGTGCTGGGATGTCCTGACACCTGCCCTTTTCCCAAATAGTCCCCTGGCTGCACCCATCTCGGCTGCACTGGTTTTTGGCTTGCTCTAACTGTGCAAAGAAGGCATGGGGGCAAAAATCCATAAATCCACGTGATGCCGTGGTGTGGTGCTGATTCTTCTTTTGCTTGAGGTGTCGGGTACTGGTGCATGCGATCCCTTCTGAAGCCATCCCCAAAGGGCCGCAGGAGCCCTGGGTGCTGAGTGGTCCGAGCAGCTGCGATGCAGAGCACGGCCTAGAGGGTGGGCAGGGCCCACCACAGCACCCTCAGACCCTGGGGCTGGGCGAGGTGGACTCTGGGTGCAGGTTTCAGAGGGACGGTTGTGGTCTGCTTTCTGTTTCATGACAGCTCAGCTCAGTTGTGAGAGCAGTGTCCCATTGCCTGGTTTTCTCCTAGATGTGCAGTCTGTGTAGATCTAAAGCACTCCTGGATCCGTGGCCTTTACGTACACAGCACCCATGGCTATGTCCAGGGAGGAAAATCTGCACAAAAGCTTCTTGACTGTGCATTTTCATGGCTGGGGGGTCGATTTTTGCTAAATGATGAAGCATGTGCCTGCTCCCTGGTACAGCATGCTCAAAGGGCTGCGATGGGCATGGGGAGGGTTGGCAGGGCTGCAACCAGGATCCCTCCTGTCTCCTTGCATGCAGCTCCTTGGCTGCCCTGGGACATGTTGCTCCTCCTTCCAACTGCTCCTGAGGATGCACTGCTATTTGCTTGCACATTGAAGCAGGGTTTTAGTTAGTAGCCGTGTTACAAGACAACCCTGGGAAGCTCAGAAAGAATGTTTGAACTAGGTAGATTAGGATAACTTCCAACATTAAGTATAAAACTTGCTTAGCATGAGTAGCTAAATTTGCTGAAGCCTTAGGCCACACTCCTAGTTCAGTAAGAAAGGGCCCCAGAGCTGGTGCAGGCTGGAAAGATAAGGGAGTTACAAGCAGTCTGCAGTCCTGTGCCCCACACTCCAAAAGGGAGGATGTCAAGGCTTTGAAATAAGGCCTGCTTGGGCACCAGGACCTCGGGAAGCAAAGCCTCCTCTCACTGCTGAAACAAAGTTAATTCAGGGGTCTGGACTATCTCCCCCTTGTCAGGACTTTGGGAGATAACACCTACTGTCCCTGCTGGGGCAGTGTTAATTGATCTCCCCTCATCAGGACCTTGAGAGACAGGGGTGGGACCCAGGGAATGAAGAAATCACTAACCAATCAGTGTAAAAGGGAAAGTCGCAAATCTGGCAATTTGTTTGTATAAATGCTACTGGAAAAGTTGGGGGGTGTGCTCGATTTGTGGGAAACCACCGAGCACCCAGGCTTGCGCAACTCTGAAATAAATAAGCAAATGTCCCTCCTGAGTGTGTAATTATTGGCTTATTGCACACCGGGCAACGAATCCGCTTTTCAGACAACAGTTTTCTGGCGACCCAGGTGGGACTCTCGCTGTAAAGCCTTGCCCGGATCGTCTTGCCAGTTCCCGGCGGGGAGACGCTGCTCATCGGACTCCAGCGCGCACCGACCGTTTTGTTTGGGGACTCTGTGAGCACCCTCCCCGGTCGGAACAGGTAAGCGACTCAAAGGTGCAACGCAGTAATTATTAAGAGACATTGCATAGAGGGTATGATACAAGGGTAATTGGTTGTGGTAACCAAAGGAAAGCTTTGTACACGTTTGGACAGTGACGACTGGAGTGTACGAAAGCGTAATTGGTAAGAACGTTCTTTTAAGGGTAATAATATGGGAACAGGACAATCTGTGGGGGTATCCTCCTGTCCTCCTTTAGGATGCATCCTGAAACATTGGAGTAAGTTTGGTGGGAATCCTTTAACAAGGAGAAAATTAAAGGAATACTGTACTCAGTGGTGGCCAATGTATAAACTGGAGGATGAGGAAAAATGGCCAGAAATGGGAACGCTAAACTATAATACAATCTTGCAACTTATGTTGTTTTGCAGAAGACAGAACAAATGGGATGAGGTCCCATATGTAGATTTGTTCTTCTCTCTGAGAAATGATCATGAAACTAGAAAAAAATGTAAGCTATTGATCTCTGACTCAAATGTGTTAATGATGATGGGAAACAAAGAGAAAATGCCTCGGTGTTGCTCTGCTTGTAGTATTGGGAAAAGATGTTTAAAAGTGGGTGATGAGGAAGAGGATGTACAATTATTGGTCTCTCTGGAAAGAGATCAAGATAGTGTTGATAGCAGAAATAAGGGAAGTGAGGCATGTAGCCCGATTGCAGGCAGAACTCGGGCTACTCGGGCTCAACAAAATCCCGTGATTCAGGCCCCGCTGCATCAAGCAGTCGGACCAGACGGGATGCCTGTGTATGTGAAGGTCCCTTTTTCAACTACAGATTTAATGAATTGGAAGGAGTCTGCCGGGTCGTACCAAGAAAATCCAGAAAAGATGTATCAATCCTTTAAAATGATAATTGAGAATCATAATCCAGATTGGCAGGATTTACAGGTGCTTTTAAATACTTTGCTTGCACCTGAGCAGAAAAGATTGGTATTAGACAAAGCTCAAGAGGAGAATGAAAGACAAAATGCTAGAGACGGACCAGATCGTTTTATGCTGGCCCAGGAACCGGGTTGGGATCAAAACACAGGGGCAGGCAGGTTAATGACTAAACAGTACCAACAGTTAATATTATATGGGGTAAAGCATGGAGTACCTAGGCCCCAAAATATTGCGAAACTATATCAAGTCGCACAGGGTGAGAATGAGGATCCCTCTGCATTTTACGAGCGGTTATGTGAAACTGCCCGAAAATGGACAGACTTGGATCCCGAGGACGAAGCAAATAAAATGACTTTTACTACATTATTTGTAGGACAATCAGCACCAGATATAAGGAGAAAGCTTCAGAAAGTAGATGGTATGTCGGGGATGTCAATATCGCAATTAATAGAAATTGCATATAAGGTGTACAATAACAGGGAAGAAGTAGAGAGAAAGGAAAAACAAAAGGAGAAACTGAAAGATAAGAGGCAAAATGCTGCAATCTTGGCAGCTGCATTTGCCCGGGCACAAACTCCCTCTCAGGGAAGGGGTTTTCTGAAAGGACCAGGACGTGGAAGAGGGCATAGAGTAGGAGGGAATTTGAGAAATAGAATTCCACTGAGGAGAGATCAGTGTGCAATTTGCAGGGGGAAGGGGCACTGGAAAAATGAGTGCCCGAAGAGACAAACAGATCATTGGAAACCTCAGTCTGCATCTGTTCCAGAGGCAGATTTGCTCATGATTGGTACAGAGGATTCAGACTGACGGGGACCGGGGGTTGAGGAATTGGATTCCCCAGTCGAACCCCTGGTTTCAGTAAAGCTGGGGAATGAAACAGTTAAATTTTTAGTAGACACTGGAGCAACATATTCAGTACTAAATAGCTGTAAGGGACCAATGAGTAAATTCTCTATGCCAGTAATTGGGGCCACGGGAAAGCGAGAGGTCAAACCTTTCTTTCAACCAATTAAATGTGAAATAGGAAATAGAGTGTTAACACATGAATTCTTATATATGCCAGAATGCCCATTACCCCTAATGGGGAGGGATTTACTGAATAAACTGGGGGCACAGATAATAAAAACAAAGCTAAGGTGATGTTGCAGAAAGCACTGGATTCTGAACAGGCGGAGGATGGACCAAGCGAAATTCCCTCTGAAGTAATGGACGCAGTAGTCCCTTTTGTGTGGGCAACGGAGAAACCTGGAAGAGCCAGATGTGCAGAACCGGTAAAGGTGGAATTAAAACAAGGAGCTAAACCGGTAAGGCGCATCTTTATTACCACTTCATGAAGAGGGGAGGTTGGCTCATGACTGCCTACGAACTATTGAGCGAGTATATTCCAGCCGTCCAGATTTGAGAGATATTGCAGAATCCGGACTGGGAATTATTTACCGATGGGAGCAGTTTTATAATAAAGGGAGAAAGATGGGCTGGATACGCTGTCGTCACTTTGGAAGGAGAAATCGAAGCAAGATCGCTACCAGCAAATACATCAGCCCAGAAAGCAGAACTGATTACTTTAACCCGGGCTCTGGAATTATCAGAGGGAAAACGGACTAATGTGTTTACAGATTCAAAATACGCCTTTGGGGTTATACATGCCCATGGTGCAATTTGGAAGGAAAGAGGATTGCTATCTTCTCAAGGGAATCCTATAAAATACAGTAAAGAGATTATGGGACTACTCAAAGCAGTTAATAAACCCAAAGAAATAGCAGTAATGCATTGCAAAGCGCACCAGTCCGGACAGACTGACATAGTTAAAGGGAACAAAAGGGCCGATGAGGCTGCAAAAAGGGCAGCATTATCCGTGTCGGTGGCAGCATTAGTTCCAGAGAGAATGTTAAAAATGGAAATTCCAGTAGCAGAAATACTGAAATGCATAAAAACTCCTGAAGGATGGTGGGTGACATCTACTGGACAATGTGTGGTAACTTTGCCGATAATGAAGAAGCTGATGAAGCAAATACATGATAGCACCCACATGGGAGCCGAGGCATTGGTTGAAACAGTTAAAAGATTTGCTGTGGGAGTTAGTATGCTAATAATTGCAAAGGGTATTACACAAAAATGTGAAATCTGTCTTAGAAATAATCCCAAGATTCAGAAGAAGCCCCCCCCAGAGGAAGTAAAAAGGGGCTTCATGCCTGGGGATTACTGGCAAATTGATTTTTCTGAATTACCAAAATGTAATGGATATAAATATTTGTTGGTAATTGTTGACACCTTTTCAAGATGGCCTCAGGCTTTCCCGTGTCGTACCAATAAAGCCAGGGAAGTAGTAAAAATGTTATTAAAAGAAATCATACCAAGATTTGGGGTACCAGAAGGGTTTTCTTCAGATAGGGGACCTCATTTTATAGCAGAAATAGTACAGCAAATCTCAAAAATACTACAAATTAAATGGGACTTACATACCCCCTGGAGGCCACAATCCAGTGGAAAAGTGGAAAGAATGAATCAAACAATTAAGAGACAGGTAGGAAAATTGTGTCAGGAGACTCAGATGAAATGGACTGATGTTTTACCTCTGGCATTATTAAGAATCAGAATAACCCCAAGGGTTAGGGAGAAAGTTAGTCCATTTGAGATTCTGTATGGTAAACCTTACACTGTAAATTTAACTGGAAATGAAATTCAAATGCACGTTAAGGGTGATCAAATTTTAAGTGATTATCTCTTGTCTATGGCAAAGGTTCTTACTTCTCTCCGTAGGTACATCCAGTTAAGATCTCCCGTACTTTTAGATTCACCTGTACATTCATTCCAGCCGGGAGATCAAGTATATCTTCGGACCTGGAAGGATGAGCCGTTGGTAGAAAAGTGGAGAGGATCGTATCTCGTACTGCTAACAACAAATACTGCTGTGAAACTGCAGGGAATTGATTCCTGGATCCACTACACCCGAGTGAAAGCAGTACCTCGAGAGATGTGGAAAGCTGAACAAGTTCAACCTTTAAAAATATATAAAGATATATGAGTTGTATTAGAAGTGAATCGGTTTTAAATTTAGACTGTATTCAGGGAAAAATTGCTTTAATCTGTTTGTTAGGAATAGGGTTAATATTGTTGTTATGGTATCTGTGTAAAAATGATGTTCTCCTTAACAACCAGGGGAGAAATGTGGTGGTTAGTTTTTCTAGGTTACCTGAGCCAAACAATTAAAGGGAATCAGGAAGGATTTTGGAGTCACAATCTCCATTTGGAAGTAATTACGAAATCTATGAAGATAGTTAACCAGAGGGATTGCTGGGTGTGTACCCACTTCCCTGAACATTCCAACAAGGGCTTCCCCCTAATTGGAGTGCCTCTTAATTTTTCCTTTATGGAATTTGTGAAACAGATAAGAAATGATAGTGATCAAACAAAATATGATGAAACAACCGAACAGGAATGGGAAGTCCAGAGTGTGACAGGAGATTATTATCTATGTATCCGAAGCTGTAATAATAGTAATAAATGGTGGGAGAAAACTATACTTTATGGAAAGCAACCGATCAACTGTACTGGAGCCATTAAAGTAGGAGGTTATAAAGATTGCTCTCAGATACCTGAAATAGGTTATAAGTGGCCAAGTAAGGAACTAAACGGGTGGCGTGTTCCGAAAGGTAGTGGATGGTATTGGTTGTGTGGAAACAAGGCACGAAAAGTGCTACCTCCTAATTGGTCAGGGACATGTACTTTAGGGGCAATAATCCCTAATGTATAACTATAAGAAAAGAATTGAGTAATAAATATCAAAAATCCTGGCTAAGCAATAGTAAATATTTCAGCAGTTATTGAAAAAATAGGGAATAAAACCTCTGATGCCACTGCAGCTTTACAAGAGGAGGTTTCAGAAATTGCTAAAATAACTACCCAAAACAGGATGGCTCTAGGTATGTTATTGGCATCTCAAGGAGGAGTATGTACAGTAATAAATACTAGTTGCTGTGTATATGTGGATCAAAGCAGGAGAATTTCTACCGATCTAAATGAAATCTGGAAGCAGACTGAAATCTTACATGGGGTTCAGAAAGATGATACTTCTTTCGGATTTGAAGAAACATGGAAATGGTTGACTTCCTGGTTCCCTGACGTGAGCTCATGGGCTAAAAAATGTTTAACAATTTTGGGAATGGTGTTAGTAGTTTTTGCATGCGTTTATGTAGTGATTCAATGCATTTCTAGATGTTGTACAAAATTAATATGGGAAAGATTTTAAAAGACTGAGACTAATATGAAAATGATCATATAAGTCTCAAAGGGGGGAATTGTTACAAGACAACCCTGGGAAGCTCAGAAAGAATGTTTGAACTAGGTAGATTAGGATAACTTCTAACATTAAGTATAAAACTTGCTTAGCATGAGTAGCTAAATTTGCTGAAGCCTTAGGCCACACTCCTAGTTCAGTAAGAAAGGGCCCCAGAGCTGGTGCAGGCTGGAAAGATAAGGGAGTTACAAGCAGTCTGCAGTCCTGTGCCCCACACTCCAAAAGGGAGGATGTCAAGGCTTTGAAATAAGGCCTGCTTGGGCACCAGGACCTCGGGAAGCAAAGCCTCCTCTCACTGTTGAAACAGTGTTAATTAAGGGGTCTGGATTACGTCCACTTTGTCAGGACCTTGGGAGATAACATCTACTGACCTAGCTGGGGCAGTGTTAATTGATCTCCCCTCATCAGGACCTTGAGAGACAGGGGTGGGACCCAGGGAATGAAGAAATCACTAACCAATCAGTGTAAAAGGGAAAGTCGCAAATCTGGCAATTTGTTTGTATAAATGCTACTGGAAAAGTTGGGGGGTGTGCTCGATTTGTGGGAAACCACCGAGCACCCAGGCTTGCGCAACTCTGAAATAAATAAGCAAATGTCCCTCCTGAGTGTGTAATTATTGGCTTATTGCACACCGGGCAACGAATCCGCTTTTCGGACAGCAGCCGGAAGCAGAGCCGAGCTGAGGGCAGACACCTGCCCCTCTTGGTGCCACAGCCCTTCCCGGAGGTGCTGGCAGCAGCTGCGTGCTCCCAGGGCGAAGGGGCTGCGCCTCTGCAGAGCTGCTTCTGGGCGGGACAGCCTTAGCCCCGCGAGGCAGTGGAGCGGGCTGCGCTGCCGGGGGGACACAGGTGGTGCCGAGCTCTGGGGGCCAGGGGCTGCCACCGCTGGAGCCCCCACAGCTCTGCAGCATGTGCCCAGGCAAGCGCTGGCCCTGTCACCGGGGCTGTCCTGTAGCTTTGAGACGCCAAAGCGCCCCTGTGTGAACAGAGCGCCCTCAGTGAGGAACGTCTTGGAGGCTTCGATGTCTGGGTGCGGGATATTTGCGGAGGGGCCTTTGCCAGCTTATTTAGAGATACTTCAAAGGCAGCTCTGCCTGAGGCCCAGCAGCAACCCTCCTTCCCTCCCTCCCCCGCCGCTTGCCCTCACACCCAGCCTCTAAGCAGGGCCGCGCCGCAAAACCAGATCCAACCGGCCAGAGGCAGGAAGGGTCGCGGCTGCGGCCTTCCATAAAAGGAAAGGGCGCCGAGCCAGAGCTCTCATTGGTTAGAAGCTTCTGGAAGCGGCCAGGGAGGCCATAAAAGGGCTTGGCGCCTCGCCCGCCACCCCCCCACCTCAGTCAGGAGGGGGTGGGTGGGTGTGCTGTGGTGGTTGGTGTTGTGGGAGGAGGTGGGTGGGTTTCTTGGGGTGGTTGGTGCTGTGTGCTCTCCCCTGTAGTGCTCTAGAAATGGAGCTGCTGCTCTGACCCAAGCCAGGGGCCAGGGGCTGCCACCGCTGGAGCCCCCACAGCTCTGCAGCATGTGCCCAGGCAAACGCTGGCCCTGTCACCGGGGCTGTCCTGTAGCTTTGAGATGCCAAAGCGCCCCTGTGTGAACAGAGCACCCTCAGTGAGGAACGTCTTGGAGGCTTTGATGTCTGGGTGCGGGATATTTGTGGAGGGGCCTTTGCCAGCTGCACGCACCACTGCATGACTCTGCTCTCAGGCGTCTCCGTCCTCGCCTGAATGCACTCCTCCAGGGAGCCCCCATTGCAGTTCTCCTGCCCGCTGAAGATGGGCCGTAAAACACCCCGGGATGGCCACAGCTGGGGCCACTGGCTCTAAACCAACTGACAAAACCCATTGCACACCAACACTTCACCCAGTCAGAGGCGCACATGGCAGCCCTGCCCAGGCGTAGTGAAGAAAGGGTGGTAGCAGCTTGGGGCGGGAGACCCAAACACAGCCCTGGCGGTCACTGTGGGGATGCCCATGACCATGTCCTGGCAGTGTGTGGTCCAGCACACAGCCATGGGGGAAATCCATGGAGCCAGTCGCACCTCGATGGCGCCTGGCCCTGGGAAACCTGCTCTGGTGGGCCCCACATGCAGCAGGAGGTCAGAGTGGAGACCTCATGGCACCAGGGCTTGGGGAGAGCCGCAGGCCCATGTAAATGACCAGTCCACTGACGTCGCTCAGGCGCCACATCCTGCCATCACTGTCTGACCCCGGCTGCTGCTTTCCTTCGTACTCATTGTAATCATCCCGCTCCAGAGGGAAGGGCTAAGGCTGGGGCTCTGACGGGGAATGCCTGTCCGGGTTTCCCTGCAGCTCTCTCTGCCTTCCGGGGCTTGGCCTGAGTGCTGACGGGGGGCTGAGGGGCTGGGGGGGCTGGGGGGCTGAGACCGGTGCCTGGGGCACATGAGCTGCAGGCAACTCCTTGGATATGCTCTGCTGGTGCTGCAGCTGGTGCTGTAGCTTCTTTGCCCGGATGTGGAGCTCCAGGGTCTCCCCAGCCTCCTCTGGCAGGAACAGGGCCTCTGCTTGCAGCTTCCGGCAGTGCAAGTGCCCCCTGCTTCAGCCTCGACACGGGGCGAGGATCGGTGCCCCCGGGCAGGCTGCCAGCCCCCTCAGCCAGGCGCGAGCCCAGGGCGGTGGGTGAGCCGGCCTGGGGGCTGACGGCTCTCTTTGGCAGGGCGTGCGTCAGCCCCGCAAGCTTGTCGGCCTGGCTGCGAAGCCCGAGGTCAGTTGGGGCTGTGGCTGGAGGCAGCAGCCCGGGGGCCCCCGGCCCCCTCTGGGGCAGCCCCCTACGCCGGGCAGGCAGTCTCCTCCGCTCCCTGTGTGAATTCCAGAGGCCGGAGTCCTCCTCCGAGGATGACTGTGGTCTGCTGGAGGCCCAGGGGCTTTGCCACGCTGTAGCCTTCAGCCATCGCTGCCTCTCCCGGGCGGCCTCGCCGCAGGGCCTGCAGCTGAGGTCGTAGCACAGGAACCCACCCCGGGCCCTGCAGCCGGACGCCCGCTGCTCATCGCCTGCAACACAGAGTGGGGACAGGGCACCCTGAGCAGGGCCGAGGGCACCTGCCCCACACGCAGCCCTGCGGCCGCCTCCCGGCTGGGCACGGGGCCCTGTTGTGCCCAGCGCGGGTGCACCCCAGCCTGGGGCAGCCCCTGGGAACGCGGCCGGCCGAAGGCATCCCATCTCTGGGAGCAGCCCAGCACCAGGCGAGGCCGAGCGCTCAGTGCCGTGGAGCAGAGCTGTGCTGGGCAGGGAGCAGGGAGCAGGGCAGCTCTCCCCTTCCCAGGGCCAAGAGCTGGGGACCACCGCGCGGGTGGGTCCCCGCCAGCCAGGGCCCTCCTGCAGGGTGGGAGAAAGGCTGCCCCGGAGCCTCCTTCCTACCTGGCGGCGTTTGCCGCAGACGCTGCACCAGATGCGCATGGTGGCCCAGGCTGCCAGCAGCAGCAGGAACCTGGGGCAGAGGCGCAGGAGGCAGCCACTGCCCCAGAGAAGGGAGACCCAGCCATGCTGAGCCAGATCCACGGCGTCCAGCATGGCGGAGCCGTGGGCCAAGGGCTCGGGAGCAGACACAGTCCTTCGGAGCTGCTCTCGCCTCCCCACGCAAACCCTTTGTGACTGCTGTTCCCCGGGACGGTCAGGCAGAAGCTGCTGGCTCAGCTCCCGTGGGCACTGCTGTGGAGAGAGGTGCGCGCTGCATGTCTTGTGGTCATGTGACCCAAATCACAGAGCCCTGGCGGTCACTGTGGGGACGCCCGCCCGTGACCATGTCCTGGCAGTGTGTGGTCCAGCACACGGCCGTGGGGGAAATCCATGGAGCCAGTCGCACCTCGATGGTGCCTGGCCCTGGGAAACCTGCTCTGGTGGGCCCCACATGCAGCAGGAGGTCAGAGTGGAGACCTGCCAAAGCCCCTTCCCAGCCTGGCCGCTCCGTGACGCCTGTTGTCCAGGTTTCCCTGCAGCTCTCTCTGCCTTCTGGGCCTTGGCCTGCCCCAGGCTGTCTCTGGAGATGGACCTGACGCAAAGCGACAGCGGGCAAAAAAGCTTCCCAAGTTTTTATTGGAAGCAGGAGTGGCTGCAGCCTGACGGGTGTCTGCGGCAGTGTGCAGGTGTGGGAGCCTCCAGCGCGATGGTGCACGTCTCTGTCGCTGCCCCTCTTTGCGCTGCGCATCCTCAGGGCCAGCCCCGATCTCAGGGGAGCTGCCTGGCCCTTGCGTCCTGGCGCCGTCCCTCTCGCGGCCCCAGGACACAGCTGCAGGCGAAAGCTCTGCGCAGAGCCCGCAGCACTGTGCTGAGCAGCCAGCGCCATCGGTGGGGAGCTTGGGGGGGGAAGGGGGAGCAGGTGGGCGGCGATGCCTGTGGGGGGACGAGAGCCGTGGGCGAGGGGCTGCGGGCGCAGGGCAAGCACCTGCCTGCCCCCCGCCACCAAGGGCTTTCCTGAGGGGTCGGCGCTCGCCACAGCTCGCCACAATGCAGCTCCCTTGGAGGGCCAGTGCCGACCACGCGCTCCTTGCTCACCTCATCCGGAGGGCCCGCAGCCCAGGGCAAAGCCGCTGCAGTTTCTCCTTCCGGCACTGCTGGGCCGAGGGCCACACTGCTCCCTTTGTCCTTCAGGGCTCCGACCAAGGGCAAAGCTGCTGCCTCGGCTCTTGGGGGCAAGGCCAGTGCGAGAGGCATGCGCTGCCCCTCGCCCGCCGCCTCTCTGGCAGCACCTCTGGCCCTGCTGCCAGGCGAGCAGGCCACCATTAGGTGCTGGGACCTCTGACCCACATCGTCTAGATGCTGCCAGCTTCCACCTGCCTCTGTCAGCAGCCCACCTCACGCTTTCCTCCTCTGTCGAGCTCCCTTGCCTGTCCCCCAGCGCTGCCAGCGCTCCCAGCCCTGCTCCCACCTCCCCAGCTGCATGTGGACACAGCCTGTGCTGAGTGCTTTAGGTCAGCTGGACTTTGTACTTCACTAACTCCTGCAAGCAGTCACAAACAAATCTTGGTATGATAGAAACCGGGGTAAAATTTATTTTTCTACTGACCACCATCTTGGTGGTGATTATCAGGAGATCCCGTAATGATTATGGTGAGCGGAGTTTCTTTCCTTGACCCATCTTGGAGGGTCTTGCCTGGGGACGACAACGGAAGGGCTCTCCCGCGATGGCTGGAGTTGCAGCCGGTTCAGCGTGCTCCTTCCTCCTGGCTTCGGTCCTGCGGTTTCTTCCGCCTGACCTTGCTCCCCTGATGTTGGCCGGGGCTTTGTGTTTAATCAAAAAAGCCTTTGCGCAGATGATGTAACCCCAGGACCCTGAGGATGGCCCGCTTTGTGGCACCGGGGGTTGGGGAGAGCCGCAGGCCCATATAAATGACCAGTCCCCTGGCATCGCCCAGGAGCCACATGCTGCCCTGGGTGTCCGACCTGTGTCGCTGCTGTTCTTTGTGCTTGCTGTCATCGTCCCCCTCTGGACGCAAGGGCTCAGGCTGCAGCTCTGCACGGTGCTTGGTGGCCTGGGGAAGGCAGGGCGGATGCTGAGCAGGCAGCTGGACGGGGGTCTCTTCACGCTGGTGTTGGGGGGCTGAGACCGGTGCCTGGGGCACGTGAGCTGCAGGCGACTCCTTGCATACGCTCTGCTGGTGCTGCAGCTGGTGCTGTAGCTTCTTTGCCCGGATGTGGAGCTCCAGGGTCTCCCGGGCCTCCTCCGGCAGGAACAGGGCCTCTGCCGTGTGGAAGTACTTGGGGACCACAGTGGAGCGCAGCGGTGGGGGGGCTGCAGGGCGCTCCGGGCTGCGGACAGACACCTCCCACGATCGCTGCACCACGGCGGGGAAGCTTCCTAGACGGATCTCTGTGCACTTCTTTATCAAGTGCATACGCAGCCTCTTCTTGAACTTGTGTCCCAGCTTCAGCCTCGACACGGGGCGAGGATCGGTGCCCCCGGGCAGGCTGCCAGCCCCCTCAGCCAGGCGCGAGCCCAGGGCGGTGGGTGAGCCGGCCTGGGGGCTGACAGCTCTCTCTGGCAGGGCGTGCGTCAGCCCCGCAAGCTTGTCGGCCTGGCTGCGAAGCTCGAGGTCGGTTGGGGCTGTGGCTGGAGGCAGCGGCCTCGGGGCCCCCGGCCCCCTCTGGGGCAGCCCCCTATGCCGGGCAGGCAGTCTCCTCCGCTCGCTGTGTGCACTCCAGGGGCTGGAGTCCTCCGAGGAGGGCGACTGTGGCCTGCTGGAGGCCCAGGGGCTTTGCCAAGCTTCTGCCTCCAGCTGCCGCTGCCTCTCCCGGGCGGCCTCGCCACAGGGCCTGCAGCTGAGGTCGTAGCACAGGAACCCACCCTGTGCCCTGCAGCCGGACGCCCGCTGCTCATCGCCTGCAGCACAGAGTGGGGACAGGGCACCCTGAGCAGGGCCGAGGGCACCTGCCCCACACGCAGCCCCGCGGCCGCCTCCTGGCTGGGCACGGGGCCCTGTTGTGCCCAGCGCGGGCGCACCCCAGCCCGGGGCAGCCCCTGGGCCCCGGGAATGCGGTCGGCCGGAGGGATCCCATCTCCGGGAGCAGCCCAGCACCGGGTGAGGCCGAGCGCTCGGTGCCGCGGAGCAGAGCTGTGCTGGGCAGGGAGCAGGGAGCGGGGAGCAGGGCAGCCCTCCCCTTCCCAGGGCCAAGAGCTGGGGACCGCAGAGAAGAGCCCCACGCGGGGAACGGCCCAGCCCCACCGACAACCCCTCCTGGACCCGCCTCCCAGCAGGCCCCGTGCAGAGGAGCAGGGACACAGCAGGGACCTGGGGACCCCGACAGCCCGCGGCAGGGGAGGGATTGGAGCCCCCTCAGGGACACACAAGTGAGCAGGGCAGCAATGGATGGGGCACCCCCATGGCCCAGCAGCCCGGAGCGCGGCTTGTCCCCAAGCAGCCCCCCAGGGACAGCACCTCTCCCCATGCGGGCAGCGTGAACCCCACTGCCGTGGGGCCGCTCGGGGCCGGGGCCATGATCCCAGCCGGGCAGGCACGTGGTCCCCGGCGGGAGCCAGCACCGGGGCAGCGCAGCCTCACCTGGGTCCCGGGCGTCCGAGTGCCTCCCCCCGCACCAGCTCCAGGGAGAGACCTGCAGCACAGGAGCACCGGCACTGTGACCGCGGCCTCGGCTGAGCCCGCAGCACCCCGACCCCCACCCACCGCGCGGGTGGGTCCCCGCCAGCCAGGGCCCTCCTGCAGGGTGGGAGAAAGGCTGCCCCGGAGCCTCCTTCGTACCTGGCGGCGTTTGCCGCAGACGCTGCACCAGATGCTCACGGTGGCCCAGGCTGCCAGCAGCAGCAGGAACCTGGGGCAGAGGCGCAGGAGGCAGCCACTGCCCCAGAGAAGGGAGACCCAGCCATGCTGAGCCAGATCCACGGCGTCCAGCATGGCGGAGCCGTGGGCCAAGGGCTCGGGAGCAGACACAGTCCTTCGGAGCTGCTCTCGCCTCCCCACGCAAACCCTTTGTGACTGCTGTTCCCCGGGACGGTCAGGCAGAAGCTGCTGGCTCAGCTCCCGTGGGCACTGCTGTGGAGAGAGGTGCGCGCTGCATGTCTTGTGGTCATGTGACCCAAATCACAGAGCCCTGGCGGTCACTGTGGGGACGCCCGCCCGTGACCATGTCCTGGCAGTGTGTGGTCCAGCACACGGCCGTGGGGGAAATCCATGGAGCCAGTCGCACCTCGATGGCGCCTGGCCCTGGGAAACCTGCTCTGGTGGGCCCCACATGCAGCAGGAGGTCAGAGTGGAGACCTGCCAAAGCCCCTTCCCAGCCTGGCCGCTCCGTGACGCCTGTTGTCCAGGGTTCCCTGCAGCTCTCTCTGCCTTCCGGGCCTTGGCCTGCCCCAGGCTGTCTCTGGAGATGGACCTGACGCAAAGCGACAGCGGGCAAAAAAGCTTCCCAAGTTTTTATTGGAAGCAGGAGTGGCTGCAGCCTGACGGGTGTCTGCGGCAGTGTGCAGGTGTGGGAGCCTCCAGCGCGATGGTGCACGTCTCTGTCGCTGCCCCTCTGCGCTGTGCATCCTCAGGGCCAGCCCCGATCTCAGGGGAGCTGCCTGGCCCTTGCGTCCTGGCGCCGTCCCTCTCGCGGCCCCAGGACACAGCTGCAGGCGAAAGCTCTGCGCAGAGCCCGCAGCACTGTGCTGAGCAGCCAGCGCCATCGGTGGGGAGCTTGGGGGGGGAAGGGGGAGCAGGTGGGCGGCGATGCCTGTGGGTGGACGAGAGCCGTGGGCGAGGGGCTGCGGGCGCAGGGCAAGCACCTGCCTGCCCCCCGCCACCAAGGGCTTTCCCGAGGGGTCGGTGCTCGCCACAGCTCGCCACAGTGCAGCTCCCTTGGAGGGCCAGTGCCGACCACGCGCTCCTTGCTCACCTCATCCGGAGGGCCCGCAGCCCAGGGCAAAGCCGCTGCAGTTTCTCCTTCCGGCACTGCTGGGCCGAGGGCCACACTGCTCCCTTTGTCCTTCAGGGCTCCGACCAAGGGCAAAGCTGCTGCCTCGGCTCTTGGGGGCAAGGCCAGTGCGAGAGGCATGCGCTGCCCCTCGCCCGCCGCCTCTCTGGCAGCACCTCTGGCCCTGCTGCCAGGCGAGCAGGCCACCATTAGGTGCTGGGACCTCTGACCCACATCGTCTAGATGCTGCCAGCTTCCACCTGCCTCTGTCAGCAGCCCACCTCACGCTTTCCTCCTCTGTCGAGCTCCCTTGCCTGTCCCCCAGCGCTGCCAGCGCTCCCAGCCCTGCTCCCACCTCCCCAGCTGCATGTGGACACAGCCTGTGCTGAGTGCTTTAGGTCAGCTGGACTTTGTACTTCACTAACTCCTGCAAGCAGTCACAAACAAATCTTGGTATGATAGAAACCGGGGTAAAATTTATTTTTCTACTGACCACCATCTTGGTGGTGATTATCAGAAGATCCCGTAATGATTATGGTGAGCGGAGTTTCTTTCCTTGACCCATCTTGGAGGGTCTTGCCTGGGGACGACAGTGGAACGGCTCTCCTGCGATGGCTGGAGTTGCAGCCGGTTCAGCGTGCTCCTTCCTCCTGGCTTCGGTCCTGCGGTTTCTTCCGCCTGACCTTGCTCCCCTGATGTTGGCCGGGGCTTTGTGTTTAATCAAAAAAGCCTTTGCGCAGATGATGTAACCCCAGGACCCTGAGGATGGCCCGCTTTGTGGCACCGGGGGTTGGGGAGAGCCACAGGCCCATATAAATGACCAGTCCCCTGGCATCGCCCAGGAGCCACATGCTGCCCTGGGTGTCCGACCTGTGTCGCTGCTGTTCTTTGTGCTTGCTGTCATCGTCCCCCTCTGGACGCAAGGGCTCAGGCTGCAGCTCTGCACGGTGCTTGGTGGCCTGGGGAAGGCAGGGCGGATGCTGAGCAGGCAGCTGGACGGGGGTCTCTTCACGCTGGTGTTGGGGGGCTGAGACCGGTGCCTGGGGCACGTGAGCTGCAGGCGACTCCTTGCATACGCTCTGCTGGTGCTGCAGCTGGTGCTGTAGCTTCTTTGCCCGGATGTGGAGCTCCAGGGTCTCCCGGGCCTCCTCCGGCAGGAACAGGGCCTCTGCCGTGTGGAAGTACTTGGGGACCACAGTGGAGCGCAGCGGTGGGGGGGCTGCAGGGCGCTCCGGGCTGCGGACAGACACCTCCCACGATCGCTGCACCACGGCGGGGAAGCTTCCTAGACGGATCTCTGTGCACTTCTTTATCAAGTGCATCCGCAGCCTCTTCTTGAACTTGTGTCCCAGCTTCAGCCTCGACACGGGGCGAGGATCGGTGCCCCCGGGCAGGCTGCCAGCCCCCTCAGCCAGGCGCGAGCCCAGGGCGGTGGGTGAGCCGGCCTGGGGGCTGACAGCTCTCTCTGGCAGGGCGTGCGTCAGCCCCACAAGCTTGTCGGCCTGGCTGCGAAGCTCGAGGTCGGTTGGGGCTGTGGCTGGAGGCAGCGGCCTCAGGGCCCCCGGCCCCCTCTGGGGCAGCCCCCTATGCCGGGCAGGCAGTCTCCTCCGCTCGCTGTGTGCACTCCAGGGGCTGGAGTCCTCCGAGGAGGGCGACTGTGGCCTGCTGGAGGCCCAGGGGCTTTGCCAAGCTTCTGCCTCCAGCTGCCGCTGCCTCTCCCGGGCGGCCTCGCCGCAGGGCCTGCAGCTGAGGTCGTAGCACAGGAACCCACCCTGTGCCCTGCAGCCGGACGCCCGCTGCTCATCGCCTGCAACACAGAGTGGGGACAGGGCACCCTGAGCAGGGCCGAGGGCACCTGCCCCACACGCAGCCCCGCGGCCGCCTCCCGGCTGGGCACGGGGCCCTGTTGTGCCCAGCGCGGGCGCACCCCAGCCCGGGGCAGCCCCTGGGCCCCGGGAATGCGGTCGGCCGGAGGGATCCCATCTCCGGGAGCAGCCCAGCACCGGGTGAGGCCGAGCGCTCGGTGCCGCGGAGCAGAGCTGTGCTGGGCAGGGAGCAGGGAGCGGGGAGCAGGGCAGCCCTCCCCTTCCCAGGGCCAAGAGCTGGGGACCGCAGAGAAGAGCCCCACGCGGGGAACGGCCCAGCCCCACTGACAACCCCTCCTGGACCCGCCTCCCAGCAGGCCCCGTGCAGAGGAGCAGGGACACAGCAGGGACCTGGGGACCCCGACAGCCCGCGGCAGGGGAGGGATTGGAGCCCCCTCAGGGACACACAAGTGAGCAGGGCAGCAATGGATGGGGCACCCCCATGGCCCAGCAGCCCGGAGCGCGGCTTGTCCCCAAGCAGCCCCCCAGGGACAGCACCTCTCCCCATGCGGGCAGCGTGAACCCCACTGCCGTGGGGCCGCTCGGGGCCGGGGCCATGATCCCAGCCGGGCAGGCACGTGGTCCCCGGCGGGAGCCAGCACCGGGGCAGCGCAGCCTCACCTGGGTCCCGGGCGTCCGAGTGCCTCCCCCCGCAACAGCTCCAGGGAGAGACCTGCAGCACAGGAGCACCGGCACTGTGACCGCGGCCTCGGCTGAGCACGCAGCACCCCGACCCCCACCCACCGCGCGGGTGGGTCCCCGCCAGCCAGGGCCCTCCTGCAGGGTGGGAGAACGGCTGCCCCGGAGCCTCCCTCCTACCTGGCGGCGTTTGCAGACGCTGCACCAGATGCTCACGGTGGCCCAGGCCACCAGCAGCAGCAGGAAGCTGGGGCAGAGGTGCAGGAGGCAGCCACTGCCCCAGAGAAGAGAGACCCAGCCGTGACCCACGGTGTCCAGCATGGCGGGGCCGTGGACCAAGGGCTCGGGAGCAGACGCAGCCCTTTGGAGCTGCTCTCGCCTCCCCACGCAAACCCTTTGTGACTGCTGTCCCCTGGGACGGGGACAGGGCTGGGACGGTGAGGTCACTGCTGCGGCAGCACTGTGAGGTCTTTGAGCGCATCAGAAACCCCTGGCAGCAGGCACAGCCTGGGTGGGGGGCGAGGGGAGACGGGTGCCGGGCACCCGGCTGCCACAGGAACCGCAAGGAAGGGCCCAGAATCGCAGAATGCTTGAGGTTGGAAGGGATCTCTGGAGAGCAGCTAGTCCAACCCCCTGCTCAAGCAGGGTCACATTGCCCAGGACCGTGCCCAGATGGCTTTGGAATATCTCCAAGGATGGAGACTCCACCACCTCCCTGGGCAACCTGCTCCACTGCTCTCTGACCCTCACAGGAAACAAGTTTCTCCTTACCTTCAGACAAAACTGCCTGCATTTTAGTTTGTGCCTGGTGCCTCTCGGGCTATTGCTGGGCACCACTGAAAAGAGCCTGGCCCCATCCTCTTTGCACCCTCCCTTCGGATACCTAAACACATTGATGAGATTCCCTGCCCCTCAGGCTTCTCTGCTCCAGGCCGAACAGACCCAGCTCTCGCAGCCTCTCCCCACAGCAGACATGCTCCAGCCCCTTCATCCTCTTAGTAGCCTTTTGCTGCGCTCGCTCCAGTAGCTCCCAGTCTCTCGTGTGTTGGGGAGCCCAGCACTGGACACGGTACTCCAGCTGTGGCCTCACCAGGGCTGGGCAGAGGGGCAGGATCACCTCCCTGCACCTGCTGGCAAGGCTCTTCCTAATGCAGCCCAGGACACCATTGGCCTTCTGGGCCACAAGGGCACATTGCTGCCTCATGGGCAACGTGTCCTCCACCAGGACCCCCAAGTCCTTCTCTGCAGAGCTGCTTTCCAGCAGGGCAGCCCCCAGCCTGTCCTGGGCATGGGGTTTTTCCTCCCTAGGTGCAGGACTCCGCGCTTCCCTTTATTGACCTTCACGAGGTCAATCTCTGCCCATCTCTCCAGCCTCGAGGCCCCTCTGAATGGCAGCACAGCCCTCTGGGGCGTCAGCCACTCCTCCCAGGTTTGACTCAGCAGCAAACTTGCTGAGGGTGCACTCTGTCCCTTCATCCAGGTCACTGAGGAAGAAGTCGCACAAGACTGGACCCAGTGTTGACCCCTGGGGACACCACTAGCTACAGGCTTCAGCCAGACCTTGTGCCACTAAGCACGACCCTCTGAGCTCTGCCATTCAGCCAGTTCTCGGGCCGCCTCACTGTCCACTCCTCCAGCCCACGCTTCCTGAGCTTGCCTAGGAGGCTGTTGTGGGAGACGGTGTCAAAAGCCGGACTGAAGCCGAGCTAGACAGCATCCACTGCTCTCCCCTCATCTACCCAGCCAGTCATTCCACCATAGAAGGCTATCGGGGTGCTCAAGCATCATTTCCCCTTGGGGAATCCCTGCTCTCTACTCCTGAACACCAGCTTAGCCTTCATATGCTTGGAGATGGTGTCCAGGATGAGCTGCTCCATCACCTTCCCAGGGATGCAGGGGAGGCTGACTGGCCTGTAGTTCCCCAGGTCCTCTTCCTCGCCCTTTTTGAAGACTGGAGTGACATTTGCTTTCTTCCAGTCCTCAGGCACCTCTCCCGATCACCATGACCTTTCAAAGATGACAGAGTGGCCTAGCAAGGACAGTGGCCAGCTGCCTCAGCACTCGTGGGTGCCTCCCATCAGCGTCATGGGGATGAGCTCTCTGTATCACCGTGGTGATCCCAGAGCACAGCAGGAAGCTGTGCAGGCCCTGTATTCTGCTGGCTGGATTGAAGTCTTTTGTGAGACGTAGACTGGGCAGGTTTGGTCTTAGGTTTTAGACGACGCAAGAAACTAGTGTCTTGGGCACCTTCTCTGTTTCCTTTGTTCATGACCTCGGTGTGTGGGGTGTCGTGGTAGCAAAGATTAAGCTGATTGTCACCGGGGAAGCACTTTGCCACTGTGCTGTGTGTTACAGTGTGAGGAGCGTGCAGGTGTGGGAGAGGACAGAGCAGAGGGAGATGAAGCTGGAGAGGATTTGTCCCTGGGCAGGTTCCCATGCTGGAGCAGCTTAACCAGAATGTTAAGGGCATGGCGACCTCGCTGCTGGGGGTCCCTCGGGGGTCACAGAGACGGCAGGGTGGGAATGGGTCTTGGCTTGGGGGCTGCAGTGGCCTTTTCCTTGCCGCTCAGTGGAGGACTCCTCCGCAGCAATGGGGTTGAGACCTGCGGGACACAAATCCTTGCTGTGAAGAGCTCAGAACAAGTGGAAAAAAAAAAATCAGTGGATAAAACCACCCAGTGTGGGCTGCCGGAAAATGGCCTGTTTCCTGCCTGTTGTAATCTCCCAGCATCTCTTTTGAGGGGAGTGTTTCACGTGAAAAGTTTGCAGCTTGGCTACAGCTCGGGTGTTGGGTGGCTGTACCTCGTGGGGCCTGTCGGTGCCCAGGTGTGGTGAGATTTTCGGGGAATTCTCGTGTAAAAGGTGAACAGTGAGATGCTCACTTATCTTAACAAGTCTTAGCCAGGGGGATGAGGTCTCTGCATGGCCCCGGTGATCCCAGAGCACAGCAGGAAGCTGTGCAGGCCCAGCTCTCCTACATGCCCTCTCCAAGAAAACCAGATCCAAACCGAAAGGGCAAAATTACAGGAAGAGCAGTTCTGAGTAGTTTTGAGGCACTGCGGTGCCACCTTGCCAAAAGCTGGGCAGAGCTTGCAAGAATGGAAATGGCTCCGTGTCCCGGAGCGGGCGCTGCTGTGAAGCCCTGTCCGCAGGGCCCAGCCAGGGGGGTCAGCCAAAGAAAAGCCGCCTGCGCTGGAGAAGGGCCGCTGCTGGAGCCGAGATGCACAGTCCTGCTTTCTGGGTGTGGGCACAGTGTGTGCTGATGTGCTTTAGGTCAGCCCGACTTTGTACTTCACTGACTCCTGCAAGCAGTCACAAACAAATCTTGGTATGATAGAAACTGGTGTAAAATTTATTTTTCTACTGACACGTCTAATCTTGGTGGTGATTATCAGTAAATTCTGTAATGATTAAGGTGAGTGGAGTTTCTTTCCTTGACCCATCTTGGAGGGTCTTGCCTGGGGACGACAGTGGAACGGCTCTCCTGCGATGGCTGGAGTTGCAGCCGGTTCAGCGTGCTCCTTCCTCCTGGCTTCGGTCCTGCGGTTTCTTCCGCCTGACCTTGCTCCCCTGATGTTGGCCGGGGCTTTGTGTTTAATCAAAAAAGCCTTTGCGCAGATGATGTAACCCCAGGATCCTGAGGATGGCCCGCTTTGTGGCACCGGGGGTTGGGGAGAGCCGCAGGCCCATATAAATGACCAGTCCCCTGGCATCGCCCAGGAGCCACATGCTGCCCTGGGTGTCCGACCTGTGTCGCTGCTGTTCTTTGTGCTTGCTGTCATCGTCCCCCTCTGGACGCAAGGGCTCAGGCTGCAGCTCTGCACGGTGCTTGGTGGCCTGGGGAAGGCAGGGCGGATGCTGAGCAGGCAGCTGGACGGGGGTCTCTTCACGCTGGTGTTGGGGGGCTGAGACCGGTGCCTGGGGCACGTGAGCTGCAGGCGACTCCTTGCATACGCTCTGCTGGTGCTGCAGCTGGTGCTGTAGCTTCTTTGCCCGGATGTGGAGCTCCAGGGTCTCCCGGGCCTCCTCCGGCAGGAACAGGGCCTCTGCCGTGTGGAAGTACTTGGGGACCACAGTGGAGCGCAGCGGTGGGGGGGCTGCAGGGCGCTCCGGGCTGCGGACAGACACCTCCCACGATCGCTGCACCACGGCGGGGAAGCTTCCTAGACGGATCTCTGTGCACTTCTTTATCAAGTGCATACGCAGCCTCTTCTTGAACTTGTGTCCCAGCTTCAGCCTCGACACGGGGCGAGGATCGGTGCCCCCGGGCAGGCTGCCAGCCCCCTCAGCCAGGCGCGAGCCCAGGGCGGTGGGTGAGCCGGCCTGGGGGCTGACAGCTCTCTCTGGCAGGGCGTGCGTCAGCCCCGCAAGCTTGTCGGCCTGGCTGCGAAGCTCGAGGTCGGTTGGGGCTGTGGCTGGAGGCAGCGGCCTCGGGGCCCCCGGCCCCCTCTGGGGCAGCCCCCTATGCCGGGCAGGCAGTCTCCTCCGCTCGCTGTGTGCACTCCAGGGGCTGGAGTCCTCCGAGGAGGGCGACTGTGGCCTGCTGGAGGCCCAGGGGCTTTGCCAAGCTTCTGCCTCCAGCTGCCGCTGCCTCTCCCGGGCGGCCTCGCCGCAGGGCCTGCAGCTGAGGTCGTAGCACAGGAACCCACCCTGTGCCCTGCAGCCGGACGCCCGCTGCTCATCGCCTGCAACACAGAGTGGGGACAGGGCACCCTGAGCAGGGCCGAGGGCACCTGCCCCACACGCAGCCCCGCGGCCGCCTCCCGGCTGGGCACGGGGCCCTGTTGTGCCCAGCGCGGGCGCACCCCAGCCCGGGGCAGCCCCTGGGCCCCGGGAATGCGGTCGGCCGGAGGGATCCCATCTCCGGGAGCAGCCCAGCACCGGGTGAGGCCGAGCGCTCGGTGCCGCGGAGCAGAGCTGTGCTGGGCAGGGAGCAGGGCGCGGGGAGCAGGGCAGCCCTCCCCTTCCCAGGGCCAAGAGCTGGGGACCGCAGAGAAGAGCCCCACGCGGGGAACGGCCCAGCCCCACCGACAACCCCTCCTGGACCCGCCTCCCAGCAGGCCCCGTGCAGAGGAGCAGGGACACAGCAGGGACCTGGGGACCCCGACAGCCCGCGGCAGGGGAGGGATTGGAGCCCCCTCAGGGACACACAAGTGAGCAGGGCAGCAATGGATGGGGCACCCCCATGGCCCAGCAGCCCGGAGCGCGGCTTGTCCCCAAGCAGCCCCCCAGGGACAGCACCTCTCCCCATGCGGGCAGCGTGAACCCCACTGCCGTGGGGCCGCTCGGGGCCGGGGCCATGATCCCAGCCGGGCAGGCACGTGGTCCCCGGCGGGAGCCAGCACCGGGGCAGCGCAGCCTCACCTGGGTCCCGGGCGTCCGAGTGCCTCCCCCCGCAACAGCTCCAGGGAGAGACCTGCAGCACAGGAGCACCGGCACTGTGACCGCGGCCTCGGCTGAGCCCGCAGCACCCCGACCCCCACCCACCGCGCGGGTGGGTCCCCGCCAGCCAGGGCCCTCCTGCAGGGTGGGAGAACGGCTGCCCCGGAGCCTCCCTCCTACCTGGCGGCGTTTGCAGACGCTGCACCAGATGCTCACGGTGGCCCAGGCCACCAGCAGCAGCAGGAAGCTGGGGCAGAGGTGCAGGAGGCAGCCACTGCCCCAGAGAAGGGAGACCCAGCCGTGACCCACGGTGTCCAGCATGGCGGGGCCGTGGACCAAGGGCTCGGGAGCAGACGCAGCCCTTTGGAGCTGCTCTCGCCTCCCCACGCAAACCCTTTGTGACTGCTGTCCCCTGGGACGGGGACAGGGCTGGGACGGTGAGGTCACTGCTGCGGCAGCACTGTGAGGTCTTTGAGCGCATCAGAAACCCCTGGCAGCAGGCACAGCCTGGGTGGGGGGCGAGGGGAGACGGGTGCCGGGCACCCGGCTGCCACAGGAACCGCAAGGAAGGGCCCAGAATCGCAGAATGCTTGAGGTTGGAAGGGATCTCTGGAGAGCAGCTAGTCCAACCCCCTGCTCAAGCAGGGTCACATTGCCCAGGACCGTGCCCAGATGGCTTTGGAATATCTCCAAGGATGGAGACTCCACCACCTCCCTGGGCAACCTGCTCCACTGCTCTCTGACCCTCACAGGAAACAAGTTTCTCCTTACCTTCAGACAAAACTGCCTGCATTTTAGTTTGTGCCTGGTGCCTCTCGGGCTATTGCTGGGCACCACTGAAAAGAGCCTGGCCCCATCCTCTTTGCACCCTCCCTTCGGATACCTAAACACATTGATGAGATTCCCTCCCCCTCAGGCTTCTCTGCTCCAGGCCGAACAGACCCAGCTCTCGCAGCCTCTCCCCACAGCAGACATGCTCCAGCCCCTTCATCCTCTTAGTAGCCTTTTGCTGCGCTCGCTCCAGTAGCTCCCAGTCTCTCGTGTGTTGGGGAGCCCAGCACTGGACACGGTACTCCAGCTGTGGCCTCACCAGGGCTGGGCAGAGGGGCAGGATCACCTCCCTGCACCTGCTGGCAAGGCTCTTCCTAATGCAGCCCAGGACACCATTGGCCTTCTGGGCCACAAGGGCACATTGCTGCCTCATGGGCAACGTGTCCTCCACCAGGACCCCCAAGTCCTTCTCTGCAGAGCTGCTTTCCAGCAGGGCAGCCCCCAGCCTGTCCTGGGCATGGGGTTTTTCCTCCCTAGGTGCAGGACTCCGCGCTTCCCTTTATTGACCTTCACGAGGTCAATCTCTGCCCATCTCTCCAGCCTCGAGGCCCCTCTGAATGGCAGCACAGCCCTCTGGGGCGTCAGCCACTCCTCCCAGGTTTGACTCAGCAGCAAACTTGCTGAGGGTGCACTCTGTCCCTTCATCCAGGTCACTGAGGAAGAAGTCGCACAAGACTGGACCCAGTGTTGACCCCTGGGGACACCACTAGCTACAGGCTTCAGCCAGACCTTGTGCCACTAAGCACGACCCTCTGAGCTCTGCCATTCAGCCAGTTCTCGGGCCGCCTCACTGTCCACTCCTCCAGCCCACGCTTCCTGAGCTTGCCTAGGAGGCTGTTGTGGGAGACGGTGTCAAAAGCCGGACTGAAGCCGAGCTAGACAGCATCCACTGCTCTCCCCTCATCTACCCAGCCAGTCATTCCACCATAGAAGGCTATCGGGGTGCTCAAGCATCATTTCCCCTTGGGGAATCCCTGCTCTCTACTCCTGAACACCAGCTTAGCCTTCATATGCTTGGAGATGGTGTCCAGGATGAGCTGCTCCATCACCTTCCCAGGGATGCAGGGGAGGCTGACTGGCCTGTAGTTCCCCAGGTCCTCTTCCTCGCCCTTTTTGAAGACTGGAGTGACATTTGCTTTCTTCCAGTCCTCAGGCACCTCTCCCGATCACCATGACCTTTCAAAGATGACAGAGTGGCCTAGCAAGGACAGTGGCCAGCTGCCTCAGCACTCGTGGGTGCCTCCCATCAGCGTCATGGGGATGAGCTCTCTGTATCACCGTGGTGATCCCAGAGCACAGCAGGAAGCTGTGCAGGCCCTGTATTCTGCTGGCTGGATTGAAGTCTTTTGTGAGACGTAGACTGGGCAGGTTTGGTCTTAGGTTTTAGACGACGCAAGAAACTAGTGTCTTGGGCACCTTCTCTGTTTCCTTTGTTCATGACCTCGGTGTGTGGGGTGTCGTGGTAGCAAAGATTAAGCTGATTGTCACCGGGGAAGCACTTTGCCACTGTGCTGTGTGTTACAGTGTGAGGAGCGTGCAGGTGTGGGAGAGGACAGAGCAGAGGGAGATGAAGCTGGAGAGGATTTGTCCCTGGGCAGGTTCCCATGCTGGAGCAGCTTAACCAGAATGTTAAGGGCATGGCGACCTCGCTGCTGGGGGTCCCTCGGGGGTCACAGAGACGGCAGGGTGGGAATGGGTCTTGGCTTGGGGGCTGCAGTGGCCTTTTCCTTGCCGCTCAGTGGAGGACTCCTCCGCAGCAATGGGGTTGAGACCTGCGGGACACAAATCCTTGCTGTGAAGAGCTCAGAACAAGTGGAAAAAAAAAAAATCAGTGGATAAAACCACCCAGTGTGGGCTGCCGGAAAATGGCCTGTTTCCTGCCTGTTGTAATCTCCCAGCATCTCTTTTGAGGGGAGTGTTTCACGTGAAAAGTTTGCAGCTTGGCTACAGCTCGGGTGTTGGGTGGCTGTACCTCGTGGGGCCTGTCGGTGCCCAGGTGTGGTGAGATTTTCGGGGAATTCTCGTGTAAAAGGTGAACAGTGAGATGCTCACTTATCTTAACAAGTCTTAGCCAGGGGGATGAGGTCTCTGCATGGCCCCGGTGATCCCAGAGCACAGCAGGAAGCTGTGCAGGCCCAGCTCTCCTACATGCCCTCTCCAAGAAAACCAGATCCAAACCGAAAGGGCAAAATTACAGGAAGAGCAGTTCTGAGTAGTTTTGAGGCACTGCGGTGCCACCTTGCCAAAAGCTGGGCAGAGCTTGCAAGAATGGAAATGGCTCCGTGTCCCGGAGCGGGCGCTGCTGTGAAGCCCTGTCCGCAGGGCCCAGCCAGGGGGGTCAGCCAAAGAAAAGCCGCCTGCGCTGGAGAAGGGCCGCTGCTGGAGCCGAGATGCACAGTCCTGCTTTCTGGGTGTGGGCACAGTGTGTGCTGATGTGCTTTAGGTCAGCCCGACTTTGTACTTCACTGACTCCTGCAAGCAGTCACAAACAAATCTTGGTATGATAGAAACTGGTGTAAAATTTATTTTTCTACTGACACGTCTAATCTTGGTGGTGATTATCAGTAAATTCTGTAATGATTAAGGTGAGTGGAGTTTCTTTCCTTGACCCATCTTGGAGGGTCTTGCCTGGGGACGACAGTGGAACGGCTCTCCTGCGATGGCTGGAGTTGCAGCCGGTTCAGCGTGCTCCTTCCTCCTGGCTTCGGTCCTGCGGTTTCTTCCGCCTGACCTTGCTCCCCTGATGTTGGCCGGGGCTTTGTGTTTAATCAAAAAAGCCTTTGCGCAGATGATGTAACCCCAGGATCCTGAGGATGGCCCGCTTTGTGGCACCGGGGGTTGGGGAGAGCCGCAGGCCCATATAAATGACCAGTCCCCTGGCATCGCCCAGGAGCCACATGCTGCCCTGGGTGTCCGACCTGTGTCGCTGCTGTTCTTTGTGCTTGCTGTCATCGTCCCCCTCTGGACGCAAGGGCTCAGGCTGCAGCTCTGCACGGTGCTTGGTGGCCTGGGGAAGGCAGGGCGGATGCTGAGCAGGCAGCTGGACGGGGGTCTCTTCACGCTGGTGTTGGGGGGCTGAGACCGGTGCCTGGGGCACGTGAGCTGCAGGCGACTCCTTGCATACGCTCTGCTGGTGCTGCAGCTGGTGCTGTAGCTTCTTTGCCCGGATGTGGAGCTCCAGGGTCTCCCGGGCCTCCTCCGGCAGGAACAGGGCCTCTGCCGTGTGGAAGTACTTGGGGACCACAGTGGAGCGCAGCGGTGGGGGGGCTGCAGGGCGCTCCGGGCTGCGGACAGACACCTCCCACGATCGCTGCACCACGGCGGGGAAGCTTCCTAGACGGATCTCTGTGCACTTCTTTATCAAGTGCATCCGCAGCCTCTTCTTGAACTTGTGTCCCAGCTTCAGCCTCGACACGGGGCGAGGATCGGTGCCCCCGGGCAGGCTGCCAGCCCCCTCAGCCAGGCGCGAGCCCAGGGCGGTGGGTGAGCCGGCCTGGGGGCTGACAGCTCTCTCTGGCAGGGCGTGCGTCAGCCCCGCAAGCTTGTCGGCCTGGCTGCGAAGCTCGAGGTCGGTTGGGGCTGTGGCTGGAGGCAGCGGCCTCGGGGCCCCCGGCCCCCTCTGGGGCAGCCCCCTATGCCGGGCAGGCAGTCTCCTCCGCTCGCTGTGTGCACTCCAGGGGCTGGAGTCCTCCGAGGAGGGCGACTGTGGCCTGCTGGAGGCCCAGGGGCTTTGCCAAGCTTCTGCCTCCAGCTGCCGCTGCCTCTCCCGGGCGGCCTCGCCGCAGGGCCTGCAGCTGAGGTCGTAGCACAGGAACCCACCCTGTGCCCTGCAGCCGGACGCCCGCTGCTCATCGCCTGCAACACAGAGTGGGGACAGGGCACCCTGAGCAGGGCCGAGGGCACCTGCCCCACACGCAGCCCCGCGGCCGCCTCCCGGCTGGGCACGGGGCCCTGTTGTGCCCAGCGCGGGCGCACCCCAGCCCGGGGCAGCCCCTGGGCCCCGGGAATGCGGTCGGCCGGAGGGATCCCATCTCCGGGAGCAGCCCAGCACCGGGTGAGGCCGAGCGCTCGGTGCCGCGGAGCAGAGCTGTGCTGGGCAGGGAGCAGGGAGCGGGGAGCAGGGCAGCCCTCCCCTTCCCAGGGCCAAGAGCTGGGGACCGCAGAGAAGAGCCCCACGCGGGGAACGGCCCAGCCCCACCGACAACCCCTCCTGGACCCGCCTCCCAGCAGGCCCCGTGCAGAGGAGCAGGGACACAGCAGGGACCTGGGGACCCCGACAGCCCGCGGCAGGGGAGGGATTGGAGCCCCCTCAGGGACACACAAGTGAGCAGGGCAGCAATGGATGGGGCACCCCCATGGCCCAGCAGCCCGGAGCGCGGCTTGTCCCCAAGCAGCCCCCCAGGGACAGCACCTCTCCCCATGCGGGCAGCGTGAACCCCACTGCCGTGGGGCCGCTCGGGGCCGGGGCCATGATCCCAGCCGGGCAGGCACGTGGTCCCCGGCGGGAGCCAGCACCGGGGCAGCGCAGCCTCACCTGGGTCCCGGGCGTCCGAGTGCCTCCCCCCGCAACAGCTCCAGGGAGAGACCTGCAGCACAGGAGCACCGGCACTGTGACCGCGGCCTCGGCTGAGCCCGCAGCACCCCGACCCCCACCCACCGCGCGGGTGGGTCCCCGCCAGCCAGGGCCCTCCTGCAGGGTGGGAGAACGGCTGCCCCGGAGCCTCCCTCCTACCTGGCGGCGTTTGCAGACGCTGCACCAGATGCTCACGGTGGCCCAGGCCACCAGCAGCAGCAGGAAGCTGGGGCAGAGGTGCAGGAGGCAGCCACTGCCCCAGAGAAGGGAGACCCAGCCGTGACCCACGGTGTCCAGCATGGCGGGGCCGTGGACCAAGGGCTCGGGAGCAGACGCAGCCCTTTGGAGCTGCTCTCGCCTCCCCACGCAAACCCTTTGTGACTGCTGTCCCCTGGGACGGGGACAGGGCTGGGACGGTGAGGTCACTGCTGCGGCAGCACTGTGAGGTCTTTGAGCGCATCAGAAACCCCTGGCAGCAGGCACAGCCTGGGTGGGGGGCGAGGGGAGACGGGTGCCGGGCACCCGGCTGCCACAGGAACCGCAAGGAAGGGCCCAGAATCGCAGAATGCTTGAGGTTGGAAGGGATCTCTGGAGAGCAGCTAGTCCAACCCCCTGCTCAAGCAGGGTCACATTGCCCAGGACCGTGCCCAGATGGCTTTGGAATATCTCCAAGGATGGAGACTCCACCACCTCCCTGGGCAACCTGCTCCACTGCTCTCTGACCCTCACAGGAAACAAGTTTCTCCTTACCTTCAGACAAAACTGCCTGCATTTTAGTTTGTGCCTGGTGCCTCTCGGGCTATTGCTGGGCACCACTGAAAAGAGCCTGGCCCCATCCTCTTTGCACCCTCCCTTCGGATACCTAAACACATTGATGAGATTCCCTCCCCCTCAGGCTTCTCTGCTCCAGGCCGAACAGACCCAGCTCTCGCAGCCTCTCCCCACAGCAGACATGCTCCAGCCCCTTCATCCTCTTAGTAGCCTTTTGCTGCGCTCGCTCCAGTAGCTCCCAGTCTCTCGTGTGTTGGGGAGCCCAGCACTGGACACGGTACTCCAGCTGTGGCCTCACCAGGGCTGGGCAGAGGGGCAGGATCACCTCCCTGCACCTGCTGGCAAGGCTCTTCCTAATGCAGCCCAGGACACCATTGGCCTTCTGGGCCACAAGGGCACATTGCTGCCTCATGGGCAACGTGTCCTCCACCAGGACCCCCAAGTCCTTCTCTGCAGAGCTGCTTTCCAGCAGGGCAGCCCCCAGCCTGTCCTGGGCATGGGGTTTTTCCTCCCTAGGTGCAGGACTCCGCGCTTCCCTTTATTGACCTTCACGAGGTCAATCTCTGCCCATCTCTCCAGCCTCGAGGCCCCTCTGAATGGCAGCACAGCCCTCTGGGGCGTCAGCCACTCCTCCCAGGTTTGACTCAGCAGCAAACTTGCTGAGGGTGCACTCTGTCCCTTCATCCAGGTCACTGAGGAAGAAGTCGCACAAGACTGGACCCAGTGTTGACCCCTGGGGACACCACTAGCTACAGGCTTCAGCCAGACCTTGTGCCACTAAGCACGACCCTCTGAGCTCTGCCATTCAGCCAGTTCTCGGGCCGCCTCACTGTCCACTCCTCCAGCCCACGCTTCCTGAGCTTGCCTAGGAGGCTGTTGTGGGAGACGGTGTCAAAAGCCGGACTGAAGCCGAGCTAGACAGCATCCACTGCTCTCCCCTCATCTACCCAGCCAGTCATTCCACCATAGAAGGCTATCGGGGTGCTCAAGCATCATTTCCCCTTGGGGAATCCCTGCTCTCTACTCCTGAACACCAGCTTAGCCTTCATATGCTTGGAGATGGTGTCCAGGATGAGCTGCTCCATCACCTTCCCAGGGATGCAGGGGAGGCTGACTGGCCTGTAGTTCCCCAGGTCCTCTTCCTCGCCCTTTTTGAAGACTGGAGTGACATTTGCTTTCTTCCAGTCCTCAGGCACCTCTCCCGATCACCATGACCTTTCAAAGATGACAGAGTGGCCTAGCAAGGACAGTGGCCAGCTGCCTCAGCACTCGTGGGTGCCTCCCATCAGCGTCATGGGGATGAGCTCTCTGTATCACCGTGGTGATCCCAGAGCACAGCAGGAAGCTGTGCAGGCCCTGTATTCTGCTGGCTGGATTGAAGTCTTTTGTGAGACGTAGACTGGGCAGGTTTGGTCTTAGGTTTTAGACGACGCAAGAAACTAGTGTCTTGGGCACCTTCTCTGTTTCCTTTGTTCATGACCTCGGTGTGTGGGGTGTCGTGGTAGCAAAGATTAAGCTGATTGTCACCGGGGAAGCACTTTGCCACTGTGCTGTGTGTTACAGTGTGAGGAGCGTGCAGGTGTGGGAGAGGACAGAGCAGAGGGAGATGAAGCTGGAGAGGATTTGTCCCTGGGCAGGTTCCCATGCTGGAGCAGCTTAACCAGAATGTTAAGGGCATGGCGACCTCGCTGCTGGGGGTCCCTCGGGGGTCACAGAGACGGCAGGGTGGGAATGGGTCTTGGCTTGGGGGCTGCAGTGGCCTTTTCCTTGCCGCTCAGTGGAGGACTCCTCCGCAGCAATGGGGTTGAGACCTGCGGGACACAAATCCTTGCTGTGAAGAGCTCAGAACAAGTGGAAAAAAAAAAATCAGTGGATAAAACCACCCAGTGTGGGCTGCCGGAAAATGGCCTGTTTCCTGCCTGTTGTAATCTCCCAGCATCTCTTTTGAGGGGAGTGTTTCACGTGAAAAGTTTGCAGCTTGGCTACAGCTCGGGTGTTGGGTGGCTGTACCTCGTGGGGCCTGTCGGTGCCCAGGTGTGGTGAGATTTTCGGGGAATTCTCGTGTAAAAGGTGAACAGTGAGATGCTCACTTATCTTAACAAGTCTTAGCCAGGGGGATGAGGTCTCTGCATGGCCCCGGTGATCCCAGAGCACAGCAGGAAGCTGTGCAGGCCCAGCTCTCCTACATGCCCTCTCCAAGAAAACCAGATCCAAACCGAAAGGGCAAAATTACAGGAAGAGCAGTTCTGAGTAGTTTTGAGGCACTGCGGTGCCACCTTGCCAAAAGCTGGGCAGAGCTTGCAAGAATGGAAATGGCTCCGTGTCCCGGAGCGGGCGCTGCTGTGAAGCCCTGTCCGCAGGGCCCAGCCAGGGGGGTCAGCCAAAGAAAAGCCGCCTGTGCTGGAGAAGGGCCGCTGCTGGAGCCGAGATGCACAGTCCTGCTTTCTGGGTGTGGGCACAGTGTGTGCTGATGTGCTTTAGGTCAGCCCGACTTTGTACTTCACTGACTCCTGCAAGCAGTCACAAACAAATCTTGGTATGATAGAAACTGGTGTAAAATTTATTTTTCTACTGACACGTCTAATCTTGGTGGTGATTATCAGTAAATTCTGTAATGATTAAGGTGAGTGGAGTTTCTTTCCTTGACCCATCTTGGAGGGTCTTGCCTGGGGACGACAGTGGAACGGCTCTCCTGCGATGGCTGGAGTTGCAGCCGGTTCAGCGTGCTCCTTCCTCCTGGCTTCGGTCCTGCGGTTTCTTCCGCCTGACCTTGCTCCCCTGATGTTGGCCGGGGCTTTGTGTTTAATCAAAAAAGCCTTTGCGCAGATGATGTAACCCCAGGATCCTGAGGATGGCCCGCTTTGTGGCACCGGGGGTTGGGGAGAGCCGCAGGCCCATATAAATGACCAGTCCCCTGGCATCGCCCAGGAGCCACATGCTGCCCTGGGTGTCCGACCTGTGTCGCTGCTGTTCTTTGTGCTTGCTGTCATCGTCCCCCTCTGGACGCAAGGGCTCAGGCTGCAGCTCTGCACGGTGCTTGGTGGCCTGGGGAAGGCAGGGCGGATGCTGAGCAGGCAGCTGGACGGGGGTCTCTTCACGCTGGTGTTGGGGGGCTGAGACCGGTGCCTGGGGCACGTGAGCTGCAGGCGACTCCTTGCATACGCTCTGCTGGTGCTGCAGCTGGTGCTGTAGCTTCTTTGCCCGGATGTGGAGCTCCAGGGTCTCCCGGGCCTCCTCCGGCAGGAACAGGGCCTCTGCCGTGTGGAAGTACTTGGGGACCACAGTGGAGCGCAGCGGTGGGGGGGCTGCAGGGCGCTCCGGGCTGCGGACAGACACCTCCCACGATCGCTGCACCACGGCGGGGAAGCTTCCTAGACGGATCTCTGTGCACTTCTTTATCAAGTGCATACGCAGCCTCTTCTTGAACTTGTGTCCCAGCTTCAGCCTCGACACGGGGCGAGGATCGGTGCCCCCGGGCAGGCTGCCAGCCCCCTCAGCCAGGCGCGAGCCCAGGGCGGTGGGTGAGCCGGCCTGGGGGCTGACAGCTCTCTCTGGCAGGGCGTGCGTCAGCCCCGCAAGCTTGTCGGCCTGGCTGCAAAGCTCGAGGTCGGTTGGGGCTGTGGCTGGAGGCAGCGGCCTCGGGGCCCCCGGCCCCCTCTGGGGCAGCCCCCTATGCCGGGCAGGCAGTCTCCTCCGCTCGCTGTGTGCACTCCAGGGGCTGGAGTCCTCCGAGGAGGGCGACTGTGGCCTGCTGGAGGCCCAGGGGCTTTGCCAAGCTTCTGCCTCCAGCTGCCGCTGCCTCTCCCGGGCGGCCTCGCCGCAGGGCCTGCAGCTGAGGTCGTAGCACAGGAACCCACCCTGTGCCCTGCAGCCGGACGCCCGCTGCTCATCGCCTGCAACACAGAGTGGGGACAGGGCACCCTGAGCAGGGCCGAGGGCACCTGCCCCACACGCAGCCCCACGGCCGCCTCCCGGCTGGGCACGGGGCCCTGTTGTGCCCAGCGCGGGCGCACCCCAGCCCGGGGCAGCCCCTGGGCCCCGGGAATGCGGTCGGCCGGAGGGATCCCATCTCCGGGAGCAGCCCAGCACCGGGTGAGGCCGAGCGCTCGGTGCCGCGGAGCAGAGCTGTGCTGGGCAGGGAGCAGGGAGCGGGGAGCAGGGCAGCCCTCCCCTTCCCAGGGCCAAGAGCTGGGGACCGCAGAGAAGAGCCCCACGCGGGGAACGGCCCAGCCCCACCGACAACCCCTCCTGGACCCGCCTCCCAGCAGGCCCCGTGCAGAGGAGCAGGGACACAGCAGGGACCTGGGGACCCCGACAGCCCGCGGCAGGGGAGGGATTGGAGCCCCCTCAGGGACACACAAGTGAGCAGGGCAGCAATGGATGGGGCACCCCCATGGCCCAGCAGCCCGGAGCGCGGCTTGTCCCCAAGCAGCCCCCCAGGGACAGCACCTCTCCCCATGCGGGCAGCGTGAACCCCACTGCCGTGGGGCCGCTCGGGGCCGGGGCCATGATCCCAGCCGGGCAGGCACGTGGTCCCCGGCGGGAGCCAGCACCGGGGCAGCGCAGCCTCACCTGGGTCCCGGGCGTCCGAGTGCCTCCCCCCGCAACAGCTCCAGGGAGAGACCTGCAGCACAGGAGCACCGGCACTGTGACCGCGGCCTCGGCTGAGCCCGCAGCACCCCGACCCCCACCCACCGCGCGGGTGGGTCCCCGCCAGCCAGGGCCCTCCTGCAGGGTGGGAGAACGGCTGCCCCGGAGCCTCCCTCCTACCTGGCGGCGTTTGCAGACGCTGCACCAGATGCTCACGGTGGCCCAGGCCACCAGCAGCAGCAGGAAGCTGGGGCAGAGGTGCAGGAGGCAGCCACTGCCCCAGAGAAGGGAGACCCAGCCGTGACCCACGGTGTCCAGCATGGCGGGGCCGTGGACCAAGGGCTCGGGAGCAGACGCAGCCCTTTGGAGCTGCTCTCGCCTCCCCACGCAAACCCTTTGTGACTGCTGTCCCCTGGGACGGGGACAGGGCTGGGACGGTGAGGTCACTGCTGCGGCAGCACTGTGAGGTCTTTGAGCGCATCAGAAACCCCTGGCAGCAGGCACAGCCTGGGTGGGGGGCGAGGGGAGACGGGTGCCGGGCACCCGGCTGCCACAGGAACCGCAAGGAAGGGCCCAGAATCGCAGAATGCTTGAGGTTGGAAGGGATCTCTGGAGAGCAGCTAGTCCAACCCCCTGCTCAAGCAGGGTCACATTGCCCAGGACCGTGCCCAGATGGCTTTGGAATATCTCCAAGGATGGAGACTCCACCACCTCCCTGGGCAACCTGCTCCACTGCTCTCTGACCCTCACAGGAAACAAGTTTCTCCTTACCTTCAGACAAAACTGCCTGCATTTTAGTTTGTGCCTGGTGCCTCTCGGGCTATTGCTGGGCACCACTGAAAAGAGCCTGGCCCCATCCTCTTTGCACCCTCCCTTCGGATACCTAAACACATTGATGAGATTCCCTCCCCCTCAGGCTTCTCTGCTCCAGGCCGAACAGATCCAGCTCTCGCAGCCTCTCCCCACAGCAGACATGCTCCAGCCCCTTCATCCTCTTAGTAGCCTTTTGCTGCGCTCGCTCCAGTAGCTCCCAGTCTCTCGTGTGTTGGGGAGCCCAGCACTGGACACGGTACTCCAGCTGTGGCCTCACCAGGGCTGGGCAGAGGGGCAGGATCACCTCCCTGCACCTGCTGGCAAGGCTCTTCCTAATGCAGCCCAGGACACCATTGGCCTTCTGGGCCACAAGGGCACATTGCTGCCTCATGGGCAACTTGTCCTCCACCAGGACCCCCAAGTCCTTCTCTGCAGAGCTGCTTTCCAGCAGGGCAGCCCCCAGCCTGTCCTGGGCATGGGGTTTTTCCTCCCTAGGTGCAGGACTCCGCGCTTCCCTTTATTGACCTTCACGAGGTCAATCTCTGCCCATCTCTCCAGCCTCGAGGCCCCTCTGAATGGCAGCACAGCCCTCTGGGGCGTCAGCCACTCCTCCCAGGTTTGACTCAGCAGCAAACTTGCTGAGGGTGCACTCTGTCCCTTCATCCAGGTCACTGAGGAAGAAGTCGCACAAGACTGGACCCAGTGTTGACCCCTGGGGACACCACTAGCTACAGGCTTCAGCCAGACCTTGTGCCACTAAGCACGACCCTCTGAGCTCTGCCATTCAGCCAGTTCTCGGGCCGCCTCACTGTCCACTCCTCCAGCCCACGCTTCCTGAGCTTGCCTAGGAGGCTGTTGTGGGAGACGGTGTCAAAAGCCGGACTGAAGCCGAGCTAGACAGCATCCACTGCTCTCCCCTCATCTACCCAGCCAGTCATTCCACCATAGAAGGCTATCGGGGTGCTCAAGCATCATTTCCCCTTGGGGAATCCCTGCTCTCTACTCCTGAACACCAGCTTAGCCTTCATATGCTTGGAGATGGTGTCCAGGATGAGCTGCTCCATCACCTTCCCAGGGATGCAGGGGAGGCTGACTGGCCTGTAGTTCCCCAGGTCCTCTTCCTCGCCCTTTTTGAAGACTGGAGTGACATTTGCTTTCTTCCAGTCCTCAGGCACCTCTCCCGATCACCATGACCTTTCAAAGATGACAGAGTGGCCTAGCAAGGACAGTGGCCAGCTGCCTCAGCACTCGTGGGTGCCTCCCATCAGCGTCATGGGGATGAGCTCTCTGTATCACCGTGGTGATCCCAGAGCACAGCAGGAAGCTGTGCAGGCCCTGTATTCTGCTGGCTGGATTGAAGTCTTTTGTGAGACGTAGACTGGGCAGGTTTGGTCTTAGGTTTTAGACGACGCAAGAAACTAGTGTCTTGGGCACCTTCTCTGTTTCCTTTGTTCATGACCTCGGTGTGTGGGGTGTCGTGGTAGCAAAGATTAAGCTGATTGTCACCGGGGAAGCACTTTGCCACTGTGCTGTGTGTTACAGTGTGAGGAGCGTGCAGGTGTGGGAGAGGACAGAGCAGAGGGAGATGAAGCTGGAGAGGATTTGTCCCTGGGCAGGTTCCCATGCTGGAGCAGCTTAACCAGAATGTTAAGGGCATGGCGACCTCGCTGCTGGGGGTCCCTCGGGGGTCACAGAGACGGCAGGGTGGGAATGGGTCTTGGCTTGGGGGCTGCAGTGGCCTTTTCCTTGCCGCTCAGTGGAGGACTCCTCCGCAGCAATGGGGTTGAGACCTGCGGGACACAAATCCTTGCTGTGAAGAGCTCAGAACAAGTGGAAAAAAAAAATCAGTGGATAAAACCACCCAGTGTGGGCTGCCGGAAAATGGCCTGTTTCCTGCCTGTTGTAATCTCCCAGCATCTCTTTTGAGGGGAGTGTTTCACGTGAAAAGTTTGCAGCTTGGCTACAGCTCGGGTGTTGGGTGGCTGTACCTCGTGGGGCCTGTCGGTGCCCAGGTGTGGTGAGATTTTCGGGGAATTCTCGTGTAAAAGGTGAACAGTGAGATGCTCACTTATCTTAACAAGTCTTAGCCAGGGGGATGAGGTCTCTGCATGGCCCCGGTGATCCCAGAGCACAGCAGGAAGCTGTGCAGGCCCAGCTCTCCTACATGCCCTCTCCAAGAAAACCAGATCCAAACCGAAAGGGCAAAATTACAGGAAGAGCAGTTCTGAGTAGTTTTGAGGCACTGCGGTGCCACCTTGCCAAAAGCTGGGCAGAGCTTGCAAGAATGGAAATGGCTCCGTGTCCCGGAGCGGGCGCTGCTGTGAAGCCCTGTCCGCAGGGCCCAGCCAGGGGGGTCAGCCAAAGAAAAGCCGCCTGCGCTGGAGAAGGGCCGCTGCTGGAGCCGAGATGCACAGTCCTGCTTTCTGGGTGTGGGCACAGTGTGTGCTGATGTGCTTTAGGTCAGCCCGACTTTGTACTTCACTGACTCCTGCAAGCAGTCACAAACAAATCTTGGTATGATAGAAACTGGTGTAAAATTTATTTTTCTACTGACACATCTAATCTTGGTGGTGATTATCAGTAAATTCTGTAATGATTAAGGTGAGTGGAGTTTCTTTCCTTGACCCATCTTGGAGGGTCTTGCCTGGGGACGACAGTGGAACGGCTCTCCTGCGATGGCTGGAGTTGCAGCCGGTTCAGCGTGCTCCTTCCTCCTGGCTTCGGTCCTGCGGTTTCTTCCGCCTGACCTTGCTCCCCTGATGTTGGCCGGGGCTTTGTGTTTAATCAAAAAAGCCTTTGCGCAGATGATGTAACCCCAGGACCCTGAGGATGGCCCGCTTTGTGGCACCGGGGGTTGGGGAGAGCCGCAGGCCCATATAAATGACCAGTCCCCTGGCATCGCCCAGGAGCCACATGCTGCCCTGGGTGTCCGACCTGTGTCGCTGCTGTTCTTTGTGCTTGCTGTCATCGTCCCCCTCTGGACGCAAGGGCTCAGGCTGCAGCTCTGCACGGTGCTTGGTGGCCTGGGGAAGGCAGGGCGGATGCTGAGCAGGCAGCTGGACGGGGGTCTCTTCACGCTGGTGTTGGGGGGCTGAGACCGGTGCCTGGGGCACGTGAGCTGCAGGCGACTCCTTGCATACGCTCTGCTGGTGCTGCAGCTGGTGCTGTAGCTTCTTTGCCCGGATGTGGAGCTCCAGGGTCTCCCGGGCCTCCTCCGGCAGGAACAGGGCCTCTGCCGTGTGGAAGTACTTGGGGACCACAGTGGAGCGCAGCGGTGGGGGGGCTGCAGGGCGCTCCGGGCTGCGGACAGACACCTCCCACGATCGCTGCACCACGGCGGGGAAGCTTCCTAGACGGATCTCTGTGCACTTCTTTATCAAGTGCATCCGCAGCCTCTTCTTGAACTTGTGTCCCAGCTTCAGCCTCGACACGGGGCGAGGATCGGTGCCCCCGGGCAGGCTGCCAGCCCCCTCAGCCAGGCGCGAGCCCAGGGCGGTGGGTGAGCCGGCCTGGGGGCTGACAGCTCTCTCTGGCAGGGCGTGCGTCAGCCCCGCAAGCTTGTCGGCCTGGCTGCGAAGCTCGAGGTCGGTTGGGGCTGTGGCTGGAGGCAGCGGCCCCGGGGCCCCCGGCCCCCTCTGGGGCAGCCCCCTATGCCGGGCAGGCAGTCTCCTCCGCTCGCTGTGTGCACTCCAGGGGCTGGAGTCCTCCGAGGAGGGCGACTGTGGCCTGCTGGAGGCCCAGGGGCTTTGCCAAGCTTCTGCCTCCAGCTGCCGCTGCCTCTCCCGGGCGGCCTCGCCGCAGGGCCTGCAGCTGAGGTCGTAGCACAGGAACCCACCCCGGGCCCTGCAGCCGGACGCCCGCTGCTCATCGCCTGCAACACAGAGTGGGGACAGGGCACCCTGAGCAGGGCCGAGGGCACCTGCCCCACACGCAGCCCCGCGGCCGCCTCCCGGCTGGGCACGGGGCCCTGTTGTGCCCAGCGCGGGCGCACCCCAGCCCGGGGCAGCCCCTGGGCCCCGGGAATGCGGTCGGCCGGAGGGATCCCATCTCCGGGAGCAGCCCAGCACCGGGTGAGGCCGAGCGCTCGGTGCCGCGGAGCAGAGCTGTGCTGGGCAGGGAGCAGGGAGCGGGGAGCAGGGCAGCCCTCCCCTTTCCAGGGCCAAGAGCTGGGGACCACCGCGCGGGTGGGTCCCCGCCAGCCAGGGCCCTCCTGCAGGGTGGGAGAACGGCTGCCCCGGAGCCTCCCTCCTACCTGGTGGCGTTTGCAGACGCTGCACCAGATGCTCACGGTGGCCCAGGCCACCAGCAGCAGCAGGAAGCTGGGGCAGAGGTGCAGGAGGCAGCCACTGCCCCAGAGAAGAGAGACCCAGCCGTGACCCACGGCGTCCAGCATGGCGGGGCCGTGGGCCAAGGGCTCGGGAGCAGACACAGTCCTTCGGAGCTGCTCTCGCCTCCCCACGCAAACCCTTTGTGACTGCTGTTCCCCGGGACGGTCAGGCAGAAGCTGCTGGCTCAGCTCCCGTGGGCACTGCTGTGGAGAGAGGTGCGCGCTGCATGTCTTGTGGTCATGTGACCCAAATCACAGAGCCCTGGCAGTCACTGTGGGGACGCCCGCCCGTGACCATGTCCTGGCAGTGTGTGGTCCAGCACACGGCCGTGGGGGAAATCCATGGAGCCAGTCGCACCTCGATGGCGCCTGGCCCTGGGAAACCTGCTCTGGTGGGCCCCACATGCAGCAGGAGGTCAGAGTGGAGACCTGCCAAAGCCCCTTCCCAGCCTGGCCGCTCCGTGACGCCTGTTGTCCAGGTTTCCCTGCAGCTCTCTCTGCCTTCTGGGCCTTGGCCTGCCCCAGGCTGTCTCTGGAGATGGACCTGACGCAAAGCGACAGCGGGCAAAAAAGCTTCCCAAGTTTTTATTGGAAGCAGGAGTGGCTGCAGCCTGACGGGTGTCTGCGGCAGTGTGCAGGTGTGGGAGCCTCCAGCGCGATGGTGCACGTCTCTGTCGCTGCCCCTCTTTGCGCTGCGCATCCTCAGGGCCAGCCCCGATCTCAGGGGAGCTGCCTGGCCCTTGCGTCCTGGCGCCGTCCCTCTCGCGGCCCCGGGACACAGCTGCAGGCGAAAGCTCTGCGCAGAGCCCGCAGCACTGTGCTGAGCAGCCAGTGCCATCGGTGGGGAGCTTGGGGGGGGGAAGGGGGAGCAGGTGGGCGGCGATGCCTGTGGGGGGACGAGAGCCGTGGGCGAGGGGCTGCGGGCGCAGGGCAAGCACCTGCCTGCCCCCCGCCACCAAGGGCTTTCCCGAGGGGTCGGCGCTCGCCACAGCCAGCCCCCAGGTGCTGAGTGCCGACGGCCTCAGCGCTGCTAGCTGGGCCAGGCCGTGCCCGTCATCCCCACATCGGCTGTGAACTGGGGGACGTACCTGGGTCAGCCTCTCACGTGGCGCTGCAGGAGGAGGCTGAATGGGCATCGTGGTTGTGCTCACATGCAACCTGCACGGGGAGAGCAAAAAAATCCCCCGTGTGCCATCAGCTCCGATGCTCCGGGCACTGGAGGCGAATGGAGCCGGGGGCCCGTGGCAGACGGGGGCTGCACCGGCCAGCGCCAGGCATCTCCCCAGCCCGTACACGCCACACACAGCTCCCACGTGCGGCTTCCCTTGGAGGGCCAGTGCCGACCACGCACTCCTTGCTCACCTAATCCCAAGAGGCTCCAGCCCAGGGCAAAGCCGCTGGATTTTCATCTTCAAGCACTGCCAGGGCTAGGAGTCACCTGTTACCCTCCTCCCGAGGGGCTCTGGCCAAGGGCAGCCCTGCCCCCTCGGTGGGGGCTGCCCAGGGGAGAGGTGGGCACCGCGCGTCGCCAGCTGCAGCTCTGGGAGGGCCTCTGGCCTTGCTGCCGGGCAAGCTGGGCAGGCCCTGGAAGTTGGGTCTGATCCAGAGGGTGTGGATGGAGGGCTCTCTCTCTGGGTGTCTCCCATCGCCCTCCCCTTCCTCATCCTCGCTGGAGCTCCCTCCCTCATCCCACGGTGCCACCAGCACTCTCGGCCCTGCTGCCACCTCCCGCTCCCCTTGTGCCCATCCCACGTGCCCTGGCCCAACGCCAATGACTGGGGAAGCTGGCGCACTGACTGTTTTGGCTGCCCTCTTGCCCCCTTGAGCGTGGGGATCTGGTCATGGCTGAGCCACGGGGGCAGCGCTTTTGGCGCACTCGGTGGTCCGCTGCTGGGCTGCCCTTGCCGGTGGTGCTGGACTGCCTGTCACCAGCCCCTGTGGCATGGCCACTCCGAGCCCCTCCGTGGCTCTGTTCACATCTGGCTGCCGGCTGGGGCCTGGTCTTGCACCCTCATCGCAGCTCAAGGCTGCAGCCCCTGCACCGTGTCCTCCTGAGCCGCAGCAGGCGGTGTGGGCCCCTGCAGGGCTGGACCCTGGCTCTCAACCCTCACTGCCATGCCCTCATCACCAGGATTGCCAGAAGCAATGCCAGCCAACTCAGGTGCGCAAGGCGACGTGGACTCCTCTTGGGCTATTTCACTGTCTGGCCTGGCAACAATGTCTTTTCCAAAGCCATTGGGCAGCTCAGCACAGGGAGGGCTGCGAGGTCGGCTCTTGGTGCTGGTGTTGGCAGCCTCCTCTGAAACATCTCTGGCCGTTGCCTCCAACTGCAGGGGAACGTCTGGGCTAGAAGATGCTGTTTCTCCCCATGATGTGTCTATGGGGGGCACTTGCAGTGCCGGCAGCTGCAGGTCTCCGCTTTGGGATGCTGAGGAGTCACAGCACCGAATCATGGCTGTGCACCATCAAGTCTGAGGGTTTTTGGACACTCGCTCCAGAATTTGCCTTGCTGCAACTTTGCTGGAGCCAGCCAGGTTGAAAGAGGGCTGTTGCACTTGGGAGACCACTTGCTGCACACTGGCCATGGTGGCCAAGGCACTAGCCCTGCCTCTCGCAGAGGACGCGTGCAGGGCAGGCAGCTTGGTTTGGCTTGCTGATGCAGACGCATTCCCTGTCTGTGCGCCTGGGGCCAAATGTGCCTGCGTTGGTGCCTCGGTGGGGAGAGGTGGCAAGCACAGCCCCCGAGGTGTCTCGGCTGCTGCCAAACTGCTGCAGGGCAGGGCCTCCCCCCACTGCCCCCAGGCCCTCTGCAACAGAAGCCCCCGAGAAAGGCCGAGTTACTGTGGTCCTTGCCCCGCACCCCATCCTTCCCAGCTGGGAAAAGTCCTGTGACCCCTGACATGTGCCCCGATGGCAGTGCTCCCCTACACGGGTGGCTACTGCCCTGCTCCCAGCTGGTTGCTGGGGGGGGGGTCACTGCGGGGCAAGGGACATGCAAAGGTGGCTCCCATGGTGAGCCCACAGTGTGTCCTTGCAGCCTGCCGCGCAGAGCACATGCTCAGCCTGCCGCAGGCAGGGGCCTCCTGCTCTCTCCCAGCACCTTCTGCCTGCAGAGCCCTGGCGGTGGCCCTGGGGACCCCCGCAACCATATCCTGGCAGTCACCCATGGGGACGCCCATCACAGAGCCCTTGTGGTGACTGTGCGGCAGGGGGGCTGTCTTTGCCTCCAGCCATCGGGGAGCTTGCGTCTGGGCAGCAGCATGAATTTTCCTCTCCCAAAATCGGTGCTCCCCTGTGCCTTGCAGTGGCAGCTCCTTTCCTTGGCTCCCTGGTCCCTCACAGGCCTTGCACAGGTCCCCATGGATGTGTTGGCCCAGGCCACCCAGCACGGGAGGACCAAGGCTTGCAGGGCATCTCCGAAGATGCCTTCTTGGAACAGCTGCTGGGACACAGCCCTGTCCCCATCCCGGGGGACAGCACTCACAGGGGGTTTGTGTGGGGAGGCGAGAGCAGCTCGGAAGGGCTCTGAAGACACTCCACTCGCCTAAATCATTACAGAATTTACTGATAATCACCACCAAGATTAGACGTGTCAGTAGAAAAATAAATTTTACCCCGGTTTCTATCATGCAAAGATTTGTCTGTGACTGCTTGCAGCAGTTAGTGAAGTACAAAGTCGGGCTGACCTAAAGCACATCAGCACACACTGGGTCCACACCCAGAAAGCAGGACTGCGCATCTCGGCTCGAGCAGCAGCCCTTCTCCAGCGCAGGCGGCTTTTCTTTGATCCCTTCCAACCTCAACCATTCTGCAATTTTGGGACCTTCCTTGCGGTTCCTGTGGCAGCCGGGTGCCCGGCACCCGTCTCCCCTCGCCCCCCACCCAGGCTGTGCCTGCTGCCAGGGGTTTCTGATGCGCTCAAAGACCTCACAGTGCTGCCGCAGCAGTGACCTCACCGTCCCAGCCCTGTCCCCGTCCCAGGGGACAGCAGTCACAAAGGGTTTGCGTGGGGAGGCGAGAGCAGCTCCAAAGGGCTGCGTCTGCTCCCGAGCCCTTGGTCCACGGCCCCGCCATGCTGGACACCGTGGGTCACGGCTGGGTCTCCCTTCTCTGGGGCAGTGGCTGCCTCCTGCACCTCTGCCCCAGCTTCCTGCTGCTGCTGGTGGCCTGGGCCACCGTGAGCATCTGGTGCAGCGTCTGCAAACGTCGCCAGGTAGGAGGGAGGCTCCGGGGCAGCCGTTCTCCCACCCTGCAGGAGGGCCCTGGCTGGCGGGGACCCACCCGCGCGGTGGGTGGGGGTCGGGGTGCTGCGGGCTCAGCCGAGGCCGCGGTCACAGTGCCGGTGCTCCTGTGCTGCAGGTCTCTCCCTGGAGCTGTTGCGGGGGGAGGCACTCGGACGCCCGGGACCCAGGTGAGGCTGCGCTGCCCCGGTGCTGGCTCCCGCCGGGGACCACGTGCCTGCCCGGCTGGGATCATGGCCCCGGCCCCGAGCGGCCCCACGGCAGTGGGGTTCACGCTGCCCGCATGGGGAGAGGTGCTGTCCCTGGGGGGCTGCTTGGGGACAAGCCGCGCTCCGGGCTGCTGGGCCATGGGGGTGCCCCATCCATTGCTGCCCTGCTCACTTGTGTGTCCCTGAGGGGGCTCCAATCCCTCCCCTGCCGCGGGCTGTCGGGGTCCCCAGGTCCCTGCTGTGTCCCTGCTCCTCTGCACGGGGCCTGCTGGGAGGCGGGTCCAGGAGGGGTTGTCGGTGGGGCTGGGCCGTTCCCCGCGTGGGGCTCTTCTCTGCGGTCCCCAGCTCTTGGCCCTGGGAAGGGGAGGGCTGCCCTGCTCCCCGCTCCCTGCTCCCTGCCCAGCACAGCTCTGCTCCGCGGCACCGAGCGCTCGGCCTCACCCGGTGCTGGGCTGCTCCCGGAGATGGGATCCCTCCGGCCGACCGCATTCCCGGGGCCCAGGGGCTGCCCCGGGCTGGGGTGCGCCCACGCTGGGCACAACAGGGCCCCGTGCCCAGCCGGGAGGCGGCCGCGGGGCTGCGTGTGGGGCAGGTGCCCTCGGCCCTGCTCAGGGTGCCCTGTCCCCACTCTGTGTTGCAGGCGATGAGCAGCGGGCGTCCGGCTGCAGGGCACAGGGTGGGTTCCTGTGCTACGACCTCAGCTGCAGGCCCTGTGGCGAGGCCGCCCGGGAGAGGCAGCGGCAGCTGGAGGCAGAAGCTTGGCAAAGCCCCTGGGCCTCCAGCAGGCCACAGTCGCCCTCCTCGGAGGACTCCAGCCCCTGTAGTGCACACAGCGAGCGGAGGAGACTGCCTGCCCGGCATAGGGGGCTGCCCCAGAGGGGGCCGGGGGCCCCGAGGCCGCTGCCTCCAGCCACAGCCCCAACCGACCTCGAGCTTCGCAGCCAGGCCGACAAGCTTGCGGGGCTGACGCACGCCCTGCCAGAGAGAGCTGTCAGCCCCCAGGCCGGCTCACCCACCGCCCTGGGCTCGCGCCTGGCTGAGGGGGCTGGCAGCCTGCCCGGGGGCACCGATCCTCGCCCCGTGTCGAGGCTGAAGCTGGGACACAAGTTCAAGAAGAGGCTGCGGATGCACTTGATAAAGAAGTGCACAGAGATCCGTCTAGGAAGCTTCCCCGCCGTGGTGCAGCGATCGTGGGAGGTGTCTGTCCGCAGCCCGGAGCGCCCTGCAGCCCCCCCACCGCTGCGCTCCACTGTGGTCCCCAAGTACTTCCACACGGCAGAGGCCCTGTTCCTGCCGGAGGAGGCCCGGGAGACCCTGGAGCTCCACATCCGGGCAAAGAAGCTACAGCACCAGCTGCAGCACCAGCAGAGCGTATGCAAGGAGTCGCCTGCAGCTCACGTGCCCCAGGCACCGGTCTCAGCCCCCCAACACCAGCGTGAAGAGACCCCCGTCCAGCTGCCTGCTCAGCATCCGCCCTGCCTTCCCCAGGCCACCAAACACCGTGCAGAGCTGCAGCCTGAGCCCTTGCGTCCAGAGGGGGACGATGACAGCAAGCACAAAGAACAGCAGCGACACAGGTCGGACACCCAGGGCAGCATGTGGCTCCTGGGCGATGCCAGGGGACTGGTCATTTATATGGGCCTGCGGCTCTCCCCAACCCCCGGTGCCACAAAGCGGGCCATCCTCAGGATCCTGGGGTTACATCATCTGCGCAAAGGCTTTTTTGATTAAACACAAAGCCCCGGCCAACATCAGGGGAGCAAGGTCAGGCGGAAGAAACCGCAGGACCGAAGCCAGGAGGAAGGAGCACGCTGAACCGGCTGCAACTCCAGCCATCGCAGGAGAGCCGTTCCACTGTCGTCCCCAGGCAAGACCCTCCAAGATGGGTCAAGGAAAGAAACTCCACTCACCTTAATCATTACAGAATTTACTGATAATCACCACCAAGATTAGATGTGTCAGTAGAAAAATAAATTTTACACCAGTTTCTATCATACCAAGATTTGTTTGTGACTGCTTGCAGGAGTCAGTGAAGTACAAAGTCGGGCTGACCTAAAGCACATCAGCACACACTGTGCCCACACCCAGAAAGCAGGACTGTGCATCTCGGCTCCAGCAGCGGCCCTTCTCCAGCGCAGGCGGCTTTTCTTTGGCTGACCCCCCTGGCTGGGCCCTGCGGACAGGGCTTCACAGCAGCGCCCGCTCCGGGACACGGAGCCATTTCCATTCTTGCAAGCTCTGCCCAGCTTTTGGCAAGGTGGCACCGCAGTGCCTCAAAACTACTCAGAACTGCTCTTCCTGTAATTTTGCCCTTTCGGTTTGGATCTGGTTTTCTTGGAGAGGGCATGTAGGAGAGCTGGGCCTGCACAGCTTCCTGCTGTGCTCTGGGATCACCGGGGCCATGCAGAGACCTCATCCCCCTGGCTAAGACTTGTTAAGATAAGTGAGCATCTCACTGTTCACCTTTTACACGAGAATTCCCCGAAAATCTCACCACACCTGGGCACCGACAGGCCCCACGAGGTACAGCCACCCAACACCCGAGCTGTAGCCAAGCTGCAAACTTTTCACGTGAAACACTCCCCTCAAAAGAGATGCTGGGAGATTACAACAGGCAGGAAACAGGCCATTTTCCGGCAGCCCACACTGGGTGGTTTTATCCACTGATTTTTTTTTTCCACTTGTTCTGAGCTCTTCACAGCAAGGATTTGTGTCCCGCAGGTCTCAACCCCATTGCTGCGGAGGAGTCCTCCACTGAGCGGCAAGGAAAAGGCCACTGCAGCCCCCAAGCCAAGACCCATTCCCACCCTGCCGTCTCTGTGACCCCCGAGGGACCCCCAGCAGCGAGGTCGCCATGCCCTTAACATTCTGGTTAAGCTGCTCCAGCATGGGAACCTGCCCAGGGACAAATCCTCTCCAGCTTCATCTCCCTCTGCTCTGTCCTCTCCCACACCTGCACGCTCCTCACACTGTAACACACAGCACAGTGGCAAAGTGCTTCCCCGGTGACAATCAGCTTAATCTTTGCTACCACGACACCCCACACACCGAGGTCATGAACAAAGGAAACAGAGAAGGTGCCCAAGACACTAGTTTCTTGCGTCGTCTAAAACCTAAGACCAAACCTGCCCAGTCTACGTCTCACAAAAGACTTCAATCCAGCCAGCAGAATACAGGGCCTGCACAGCTTCCTGCTGTGCTCTGGGATCACCACGGTGATACAGAGAGCTCATCCCCATGACGCTGATGGGAGGCACCCACGAGTGCTGAGGCAGCTGGCCACTGTCCTTGCTAGGCCACTCTGTCATCTTTGAAAGGTCATGGTGATCGGGAGAGGTGCCTGAGGACTGGAAGAAAGCAAATGTCACTCCAGTCTTCAAAAAGGGCGAGGAAGAGGACCTGGGGAACTACAGGCCAGTCAGCCTCCCCTGCATCCCTGGGAAGGTGATGGAGCAGCTCATCCTGGACACCATCTCCAAGCATATGAAGGCTAAGCTGGTGTTCAGGAGTAGAGAGCAGGGATTCCCCAAGGGGAAATGATGCTTGAGCACCCCGATAGCCTTCTATGGTGGAATGACTGGCTGGGTAGATGAGGGGAGAGCAGTGGATGCTGTCTAGCTCGGCTTCAGTCCGGCTTTTGACACCGTCTCCCACAACAGCCTCCTAGGCAAGCTCAGGAAGCGTGGGCTGGAGGAGTGGACAGTGAGGCGGCCCGAGAACTGGCTGAATGGCAGAGCTCAGAGGGTCGTGCTTAGTGGCACAAGGTCTGGCTGAAGCCTGTAGCTAGTGGTGTCCCCAGGGGTCAACACTGGGTCCAGTCTTGTGCGACTTCTTCCTCAGTGACCTGGATGAAGGGACAGAGTGCACCCTCAGCAAGTTTGCTGCTGAGTCGAACCTGGGAGGAGTGGCTGACGCCCCAGAGGGCTGTGCTGCCATTCAGAGGGGCCTCGAGGCTGGAGAGATGGGCAGAGATTGACCTCGTGAAGGTCAATAAAGGGAAGCGCGGAGTCCTGCACCTAGGGAGGAAAAACCCCATGCCCAGGACAGGCTGGGGGCTGCCCTGCTGGAAAGCAGCTCTGCAGAGAAGGACTTGGGGGTCCTGGTGGAGGACACGTTGCCCATGAGGCAGCAATGTGCCCTTGTGGCCCAGAAGGCCAATGGTGTCCTGGGCTGCATTAGGAAGAGCCTTGCCAGCAGGTGCAGGGAGGTGATCCTGCCCCTCTGCCCAGCCCTGGTGAGGCCACAGCTGGAGTACCGTGTCCAGTGCTGGGCTCCCCAACACACGAGAGACTGGGAGCTACTGGAGCGAGCGCAGCAAAAGGCTACTAAGAGGATGAAGGGGCTGGAGCATGTCTGCTGTGGGGAGAGGCTGCGAGAGCTGGGTCTGTTCGGCCTGGAGCAGAGAAGCCTGAGGGGCAGGGAATCTCATCAATGTGTTTAGGTATCCGAAGGGAGGGTGCAAAGAGGATGGGGCCAGGCTCTTTTCAGTGGTGCCCAGCAATAGCCCGAGAGGCACCAGGCACAAACTAAAATGCAGGCAGTTTTGTCTGAAGGTAAGGAGAAACTTGTTTCCTGTGAGGGTCAGAGAGCAGTGGAGCAGGTTGCCCAGGGAGGTGGTGGAGTCTCCATCCTTGGAGATATTCCAAAGCCATCTGGGCACGGTCCTGGGCAATGTGACCCTGCTTGAGCAGGGGGTTGGACTAGCTGCTCTCCAGAGATCCCTTCCAACCTCAAGCATTCTGCGATTCTGGGCCCTTCCTTGCGGTTCCTGTGGCAGCCGGGTGCCCGGCACCCGTCTCCCCTCGCCCCCCACCCAGGCTGTGCCTGCTGCCAGGGGTTTCTGATGCGCTCAAAGACCTCACAGTGCTGCCGCAGCAGTGACCTCACCGTCCCAGCCCTGTCCCCGTCCCAGGGGACAGCAGTCACAAAGGGTTTGCGTGGGGAGGCGAGAGCAGCTCCAAAGGGCTGCGTCTGCTCCCGAGCCCTTGGTCCACGGCCCCGCCATGCTGGACACCGTGGGTCACGGCTGGGTCTCTCTTCTCTGGGGCAGTGGCTGCCTCCTGCACCTCTGCCCCAGCTTCCTGCTGCTGCTGGTGGCCTGGGCCACCGTGAGCATCTGGTGCAGCGTCTGCAAACGCCGCCAGGTAGGAGGGAGGCTCCGGGGCAGCCGTTCTCCCACCCTGCAGGAGGGCCCTGGCTGGCGGGGACCCACCCGCGCGGTGGGTGGGGGTCGGGGTGCTGCGGGCTCAGCCGAGGCCGCGGTCACAGTGCCGGTGCTCCTGTGCTGCAGGTCTCTCCCTGGAGCTGGTGCGGGGGGAGGCACTCGGACGCCCGGGACCCAGGTGAGGCTGCGCTGCCCCGGTGCTGGCTCCCGCCGGGGACCACGTGCCTGCCCGGCTGGGATCATGGCCCCGGCCCCGAGCGGCCCCACGGCAGTGGGGTTCACGCTGCCCGCATGGGGAGAGGTGCTGTCCCTGGGGGGCTGCTTGGGGACAAGCCGCGCTCCGGGCTGCTGGGCCATGGGGGTGCCCCATCCATCGCTGCCCTGCTCACTTGTGTGTCCCTGAGGGGGCTCCAATCCCTCCCCTGCCGCGGGCTGTCGGGGTCCCCAGGTCCCTGCTGTGTCCCTGCTCCTCTGCACGGGGCCTGCTGGGAGGCGGGTCCAGGAGGGGTTGTCGGTGGGGCTGGGCCGTTCCCCGCGTGGGGCTCTTCTCTGCGGTCCCCAGCTCTTGGCCCTGGGAAGGGGAGGGCTGCCCTGCTCCCCGCTCCCTGCTCCCTGCCCAGCACAGCTCTGCTCCGCGGCACCGAGCGCTCGGCCTCACCCGGTGCTGGGCTGCTCCCGGAGATGGGATCCCTCCGGCCGACCGCATTCCCGGGGCCCAGGGGCTGCCCCGGGCTGGGGTGCGCCCGCGCTGGGCACAACAGGGCCCCGTGCCCAGCCGGGAGGCGGCCGCGGGGCTGCGTGTGGGGCAGGTGCCCTCGGCCCTGCTCAGGGTGCCCTGTCCCCACTCTGTGTTGCAGGCGATGAGCAGCGGGCGTCCGGCTGCAGGGCCCGGGGTGGGTTCCTGTGCTACGACCTCAGCTGCAGGCCCTGTGGCGAGGCCGCCCGGGAGAGGCAGCGGCAGCTGGAGGCAGAAGCTTGGCAAAGCCCCTGGGCCTCCAGCAGGCCACAGTCGCCCTCCTCGGAGGACTCCAGCCCCTGGAGTGCACACAGCGAGCGGAGGAGACTGCCTGCCCGGCATAGGGGGCTGCCCCAGAGGGGGCCGGGGGCCCCGAGGCCGCTGCCTCCAGCCACAGCCCCAACCGACCTCGAGCTTTGCAGCCAGGCCGACAAGCTTGCGGGGCTGACGCACGCCCTGCCAGAGAGAGCTGTCAGCCCCCAGGCCGGCTCACCCACCGCCCTGGGCTCGCGCCTGGCTGAGGGGGCTGGCAGCCTGCCCGGGGGCACCGATCCTCGCCCCGTGTCGAGGCTGAAGCTGGGACACAAGTTCAAGAAGAGGCTGCGGATGCACTTGATAAAGAAGTGCACAGAGATCCGTCTAGGAAGCTTCCCCGCCGTGGTGCAGCGATCGTGGGAGGTGTCTGTCCGCAGCCCGGAGCGCCCTGCAGCCCCCCCACCGCTGCGCTCCACTGTGGTCCCCAAGTACTTCCACACGGCAGAGGCCCTGTTCCTGCCGGAGGAGGCCCGGGAGACCCTGGAGCTCCACATCCGGGCAAAGAAGCTACAGCACCAGCTGCAGCACCAGCAGAGCGTATGCAAGGAGTCGCCTGCAGCTCACGTGCCCCAGGCACCGGTCTCAGCCCCCCAACACCAGCGTGAAGAGACCCCCGTCCAGCTGCCTGCTCAGCATCCGCCCTGCCTTCCCCAGGCCACCAAGCACCGTGCAGAGCTGCAGCCTGAGCCCTTGCGTCCAGAGGGGGACGATGACAGCAAGCACAAAGAACAGCAGCGACACAGGTCGGACACCCAGGGCAGCATGTGGCTCCTGGGCGATGCCAGGGGACTGGTCATTTATATGGGCCTGCGGCTCTCCCCAACCCCCGGTGCCACAAAGCGGGCCATCCTCAGGGTCCTGGGGTTACATCATCTGCGCAAAGGCTTTTTTGATTAAACACAAAGCCCCGGCCAACATCAGGGGAGCAAGGTCAGGCGGAAGAAACCGCAGGACCGAAGCCAGGAGGAAGGAGCACGCTGAACCGGCTGCAACTCCAGCCATCGCGGGAGAGCCCTTCCGTTGTCGTCCCCAGGCAAGACCCTCCAAGATGGGTCAAGGAAAGAAACTCCGCTCACCATAATCATTACGGGATCTCCTGATAATCACCACCAAGATGGTGGTCAGTAGAAAAATAAATTTTACCCCGGTTTCTATCATACCAAGATTTGTTTGTGACTGCTTGCAGGAGTTAGTGAAGTACAAAGTCCAGCTGACCTAAAGCACTCAGCACAGGCTGTGTCCACATGCAGCTGGGGAGGTGGGAGCAGGGCTGGGAGCGCTGGCAGCGCTGGGGGACAGGCAAGGGAGCTCGACAGAGGAGGAAAGCGTGAGGGGGGCTGCTGACAGAGGCAGGTGGAAGCTGGCAGCATCTAGACGATGTGGGTCAGAGGTCCCAGCACCTAATGGTGGCCTGCTCGCCTGGCAGCAGGGCCAGAGGTGCTGCCAGAGAGGCGGCGGGCGAGGGGCAGCGCATGCCTCTCGCACTGGCCTTGCCCCCAAGAGCCGAGGCAGCAGCTTTGCCCTTGGTCGGAGCCCTGAAGGACAAAGGGAGCAGTGTGGCCCTCGGCCCAGCAGTGCCGGAAGGAGAAACTGCAGCGGCTTTGCCCTGGGCTGCGGGCCCTCCGGATGAGGTGAGCAAGGAGCGCGTGGTCGGCACTGGCCCTCCAAGGGAGCTGCATTGTGGCGAGCTGTGGCGAGCGCCGACCCCTCAGGAAAGCCCTTGGTGGCGGGGGGCAGGCAGGTGCTTGCCCTGCGCCCGCAGCCCCTCGCCCACGGCTCTCGTCCACCCACAGGCATCGCCGCCCACCTGCTCCCCCTTCCCCCCCCAAGCTCCCCACCGATGGCGCTGGCTGCTCAGCACAGTGCTGCGGGCTCTGCGCAGAGCTTTCGCCTGCAGCTGTGTCCTGGGGCCGCGAGAGGGACGGCGCCAGGACGCAAGGGCCAGGCAGCTCCCCTGAGATCGGGGCTGGCCCTGAGGATGCGCAGCGCAAAGAGGGGCAGCGACAGAGACGTGCACCATCGCGCTGGAGGCTCCCACACCTGCACACTGCCGCAGACACCCGTCAGGCTGCAGCCACTCCTGCTTCCAATAAAAACTTGGGAAGCTTTTTTGCCCGCTGTCGCTTTGCGTCAGGTCCATCTCCAGAGACAGCCTGGGGCAGGCCAAGGCCCAGAAGGCAGAGAGAGCTGCAGGGAAACCTGGACAACAGGCGTCACGGAGCGGCCAGGCTGGGAAGGGGCTTTGGCAGGTCTCCACTCTGACCTCCTGCTGCATGTGGGGCCCACCAGAGCAGGTTTCCCAGGGCCAGGCACCATCGAGGTGCGACTGGCTCCATGGATTTCCCCCACGGCCATGTGCTGGACCACACACTGCCAGGACATGGTCACGGGCGGGCGTCCCCACAGTGACCGCCAGGGCTCTGTGATTTGGGTCACATGACCACAAGACATGCAGCGCGCACCTCTCTCCACAGCAGTGCCCACGGGAGCTGAGCCAGCAGCTTCTGCCTGACCGTCCCGGGGAACAGCAGTCACAAAGGGTTTGCGTGGGGAGGCGAGAGCAGCTCCGAAGGACTGTGTCTGCTCCCGAGCCCTTGGCCCACGGCTCCGCCATGCTGGACGCCGTGGATCTGGCTCAGCATGGCTGGGTCTCCCTTCTCTGGGGCAGTGGCTGCCTCCTGCGCCTCTGCCCCAGGTTCCTGCTGCTGCTGGCAGCCTGGGCCACCATGCGCATCTGGTGCAGCGTCTGCGGCAAACGCCGCCAGGTAGGAAGGAGGCTCCGGGGCAGCCTTTCTCCCACCCTGCAGGAGGGCCCTGGCTGGCGGGGACCCACCCGCGCGGTGGTCCCCAGCTCTTGGCCCTGGGAAGGGGAGAGCTGCCCTGCTCCCTGCTCCCTGCCCAGCACAGCTCTGCTCCACGGCACTGAGCGCTCGGCCTCGCCTGGTGCCGGGCTGCTCCCAGAGATGGGATGCCTTCGGCCGGCCGCGTTCCCAGGGGCTGCCCCAGGCTGGGGTGCACCCGCGCTGGGCACAACAGGGCCCCGTGCCCAGCCGGGAGGCGGCCGCAGGGCTGCGTGTGGGGCAGGTGCCCTCGGCCCTGCTCAGGGTGCCCTGTCCCCACTCTGTGTTGCAGGCGATGAGCAGCGGGCGTCCGGCTGCAGGGCCCGGGGTGGGTTCCTGTGCTACGACCTCAGCTGCAGGCCCTGCGGCGAGGCCGCCCGGGAGAGGCAGCGATGGCTGAAGGCTACAGCGTGGCAAAGCCCCTGGGCCTCCAGCAGACCACAGTCATCCTCGGAGGAGGACTCCGGCCTCTGGAATTCACACAGCGAGCGGAGGAGACTGCCTGCCCGGCGTAGGGGGCTGCCCCAGAGGGGGCCGGGGGCCCCCGGGCTGCTGCCTCCAGCCACAGCCCCAACTGACCTCGGGCTTCGCAGCCAGGCCGACAAGCTTGCGGGGCTGACGCACGCCCTGCCAAAGAGAGCCGTCAGCCCCCAGGCCGGCTCACCCACCGCCCTGGGCTCGCGCCTGGCTGAGGGGGCTGGCAGCCTGCCCGGGGGCACCGATCCTCGCCCCGTGTCGAGGCTGAAGCAGGGGGCACTTGCACTGCCGGAAGCTGCAAGCAGAGGCCCTGTTCCTGCCAGAGGAGGCTGGGGAGACCCTGGAGCTCCACATCCGGGCAAAGAAGCTACAGCACCAGCTGCAGCACCAGCAGAGCATATCCAAGGAGTTGCCTGCAGCTCATGTGCCCCAGGCACCGGTCTCAGCCCCCCAGCCCCCCCAGCCCCTCAGCCCTCCGTCAGCACTCAGGCCAAGCCCCGGAAGGCAGAGAGAGCTGCAGGGAAACCCGGACAGGCATTCCCCGTCAGAGCCCCAGCCTTAGCCCTTCCCTCTGGAGCGGGATGATTACAATGAGTACGAAGGAAAGCAGCAGCCGGGGTCAGACAGTGATGGCAGGATGTGGCGCCTGAGCGACGTCAGTGGACTGGTCATTTACATGGGCCTGCGGCTCTCCCCAAGCCCTGGTGCCATGAGGTCTCCACTCTGACCTCCTGCTGCATGTGGGGCCCACCAGAGCAGGTTTCCCAGGGCCAGGCGCCATCGAGGTGCGACTGGCTCCATGGATTTCCCCCATGGCTGTGTGCTGGACCACACACTGCCAGGACATGGTCATGGGCATCCCCACAGTGACCGCCAGGGCTGTGTTTGGGTCTCCCGCCCCAAGCTGCTACCACCCTTTCTTCACTACGCCTGGGCAGGGCTGCCATGTGCGCCTCTGACTGGGTGAAGTGTTGGTGTGCAATGGGTTTTGTCAGTTGGTTTAGAGCCAGTGGCCCCAGCTGTGGCCATCCCGGGGTGTTTTACGGCCCATCTTCAGCGGGCAGGAGAACTGCAATGGGGGCTCCCTGGAGGAGTGCATTCAGGCGAGGACGGAGACGCCTGAGAGCAGAGTCATGCAGTGGTGCGTGCAGCTGGCAAAGGCCCCTCCACAAATATCCCGCACCCAGACATCAAAGCCTCCAAGACGTTCCTCACTGAGGGTGCTCTGTTCACACAGGGGCGCTTTGGCATCTCAAAGCTACAGGACAGCCCCGGTGACAGGGCCAGCGTTTGCCTGGGCACATGCTGCAGAGCTGTGGGGGCTCCAGCGGTGGCAGCCCCTGGCCCCTGGCTTGGGTCAGAGTGTTACAAGACAACCCTGAGAAGCTCAGAAAGAATGTTTGAAGTAGGTAGATTTGGATAATTTCTATACAAGAGCAGCAGCTCCATTTCTAGAGCACTACAGGGGAGAGCACACAGCACCAACCACCCCAAGAAACCCACCCACCTCCTCCCACAACACCAACCACCACAGCACACCCACCCACCCCCTCCTGACTGAGGTGGGGGGGTGGCGGGCGAGGCGCCAAGCCCTTTTATGGCCTCCCTGGCCGCTTCCAGAAGCTTCTAACCAATGAGAGCTCTGGCTCGGCGCCCTTTCCTTTTATGGAAGGCCGCAGCCGCGACCCTTCCTGCCTCTGGCCGGTTGGATCTGGTTTTGCGGCGCGGCCCTGCTTAGAGGCTGGGTGTGAGGGCAAGCGGCGGGGGAGGGAGGGAAGGAGGGTTGCTGCTGGGCCTCAGGCAGAGCTGCCTTTGAAGTATCTCTAAATAAGCTGGCAAAGGCCCCTCCGCAAATATCCCGCACCCAGACATCGAAGCCTCCAAGACGTTCCTCACTGAGGGCGCTCTGTTCACACAGGGGCGCTTTGGCGTCTCAAAGCTACAGGACAGCCCCGGTGACAGGGCCAGCGCTTGCCTGGGCACATGCTGCAGAGCTGTGGGGGCTCCAGCGGTGGCAGCCCCTGGCCCGCAGAGCTCGGCACCACCTGTGTCCCCCCGGCAGCGCAGCCCGCTCCACTGCCTCGCGGGGCTAAGGCTGTCCCGCCCAGAAGCAGCTCTGCAGAGGCGCAGCCCCTTCGCCCTGGGAGCACGCAGCTGCTGCCAGCACCTCCGGGAAGGGCTGTGGCACCAAGAGGGGCAGGTGTCTGCCCTCAGCTCGGCTCTGCTTCCGGCTGCTGTCCGAAAAGCGGATTCGTTGCCCGGTGTGCAATAAGCCAATAATTACACACTCAGGAGGGACATTTGCTTATTTATTTCAGAGTTGCGCAAGCCTGGGCGCTCGGTGGTTTCCCACAAATCGAGCACACCCCCCAACTTTTCCAGTAGCATTTATACAAACAAATTGCCAGATTTGCGACTTTCCCTTTTACACTGATTGGTTAGTGTTTTCTTCATTCCCTGGGTCCCACCCCTGTCTCTCAAGGTCCTGATGAGGGGAGATCAATTAACACTGCCCCAGCAGGGACAGTAGGTGTTATCTCCCAAAGTCCTGACAAGGGGGAGATAGTCCAGACCCCTTAATTAACTTTGTTTCAGCAGTGAGAGGAGGCTTTGCTTCCCGAGGTCCTGGTGCCCAAGCAGGCCTTATTTCAAAGCCTTGACATCCTCCCTTTTGGAGTGTGGGGCACAGGACTGCAGACTGCTTGTAACTCCCTTATCTTTCCAGCCTGCACCAGCTCTCGGGCCCTTTCTTACTGAACTAGGAGTGTGGCCTAAGGCTTCAGCAAATTTAGCTACTCATGCTAAGCAAGTTTTATACTTAATGTTAGAAGTTATCCTAATCTACCTAGTTCAAACATTCTTTCTGAGCTTCCCAGGGTTGTCTTGTAACAATTCCCCCCTTTGAGACTTATATGATCATTTTCATATTAGTCTCAGTCTTTTAAAATCTTTCCCATATTAATTTTGTACAACATCTAGAAATGCATTGAATCACTACATAAACGCATGCAAAAACTACTAACACCATTCCCAAAATTGTTAAACATTTTTTAGCCCATGAGCTCACGTCAGGGAACCAGGAAGTCAACCATTTCCATGTTTCTTCAAATCCGAAAGAAGTATCATCTTTCTGAACCCCATGTAAGATTTCAGTCTGCTTCCAGATTTCATTTAGATCGGTAGAAATTCTCCCGCTTTGATCCACATATACACAGCAACTAGTATTTATTACTGTACATACTCCTCCTTGAGATGCCAATAACATACCTAGAGCCATCCTGTTTTGGGTAGTTATTTTAGCAATTTCTGAAACCTCCTCTTGTAAAGCTGCAGTGGCATCAGAGGTTTTATTCCCTATTTTTTTCAATAACTGCTGAAATATTTACTATTGCTTAGCCAGGATTTTTGATATTTATTACTCAATTCTTTTCTTATAGTTATACATTAGGGATTATTGCCCCTAAAGTACATGTCCCTGACCAATTAGGAGGTAGCACTTTTCGTGCCTTGTTTCCACACAACCAATACCATCCACTACCTTTCGGAACACGCCACCCGTTTAGTTCCTTACTTGGCCACTTATAACCTATTTCAGGTATCTGAGAGCAATCTTTATAACCTCCTACTTTAATGGCTCCAGTACAGTTGATCGGTTGCTTTCCATAAAGTATAGTTTTCTCCCACCATTTATTACTATTATTACAGCTTCGGATACATAGATAATAATCTCCTGTCACACTCTGGACTTCCCATTCCTGTTCGGTTGTTTCATCATATTTTGTTTGATCACTATCATTTCTTATCTGTTTCACAAATTCCATAAAGGAAAAATTAAGAGGCACTCCAATTAGGGGGAAGCCCTTGTTGGAATGTTCAGGGAAGTGGGTACACACCCAGCAATCCCTCTGGTTAACTATCTTCATAGATTTCGTAATTACTTCCAAATGGAGATTGTGACTCCAAAATCCTTCCTGATTCCCTTTAATTGTTTGGCTCAGGTAACCTAGAAAAACTAACCACCACATTTCTCCCCTGGTTGTTAAGGAGAACATCATTTTTACACAGATACCATAACAACAATATTAACCCTATTCCTAACAAACAGATTAAAGCAATTTTTCCCTGAATACAGTCTAAATTTAAAACCGATTCGCTTCTAATACAACTCATATATCTTTATATATTTTTAAAGGTTGAACTTGTTCAGCTTTCCACATCTCTCGAGGTACTGCTTTCACTCGGGTGTAGTGGATCCAGGAATCAATTCCCTGCAGTTTCACAGCAGTATTTGTTGTTAGCAGTACGAGATACGATCCTCTCCACTTTTCTACCAACGGCTCATCCTTCCAGGTCCGAAGATATACTTGATCTCCCGGCTGGAATGAATGTACAGGTGAATCTAAAAGTACGGGAGGTCTTAACTGGATGTACCTACGGAGAGAAGTAAGAACCTTTGCCATAGACAAGAGATAATCACTTAAAATTTGATCACCCTTAACGTGCATTTGAATTTCATTTCCAGTTAAATTTACAGTGTAAGGTTTACCATACAGAATCTCAAATGGACTAACTTTCTCCCTAACCCTTGGGGTTATTCTGATTCTTAATAATGCCAGAGGTAAAGCATCAGTCCATTTCATCTGAGTCTCCTGACACAATTTTCCTACCTGTCTCTTAATTGTTTGATTCATTCTTTCCACTTTTCCACTGGATTGTGGCCTCCAGGGGGTATGTAAGTCCCATTTAATTTGTAGTATTTTTGAGATTTGCTGTACTATTTCTGCTATAAAATGAGGTCCCCTATCTGAAGAAAACCCTTCTGGTACCCCAAATCTTGGTATGATTTCTTTTAATAACATTTTCACTACCTCCCTTGCTTTATTGGTACGACACGGGAAAGCCTCAGGCCATCCTGAAAAGGTGTCAACAATTACCAACAAATATTTATATCCATTACATTTTGGTAATTCAGAAAAATCAATTTGCCAGTAATCCCCAGGCATGAAGCCCCTTTTTACTTCCTCTGGGGGGGGCTTCTTCTGAATCTTGGGATTATCTCTAAGACAGATTTCACATTTTTGTGTAATACCCTTTGCAATTATTAGCATACTAACTCCCACAGCAAATCTTTTAACTGTTTCAACCAATGCCTCGGCTCCCATGTGGGTGCTATCATGTATTTGCTTCATCAGCTTCTTCATTATCGGCAAAGTTACCACACATTGTCCAGTAGATGTCACCCACCATCCTTCAGGAGTTTTTATGCATTTCAGTATTTCTGCTACTGGAATTTCCATTTTTAACATTCTCTCTGGAACTAATGCTGCCACCGACACGGATAATGCTGCCCTTTTTGCAGCCTCATCGGCCCTTTTGTTCCCTTTAACTATGTCAGTCTGTCCGGACTGGTGCGCTTTGCAATGCATTACTGCTATTTCTTTGGGTTTATTAACTGCTTTGAGTAGTCCCATAATCTCTTTACTGTATTTTATAGGATTCCCTTGAGAAGATAGCAATCCTCTTTCCTTCCAAATTGCACCATGGGCATGTATAACCCCAAAGGCGTATTTTGAATCTGTAAACACATTAGTCCGTTTTCCCTCTGATAATTCCAGAGCCCGGGTTAAAGTAATCAGTTCTGCTTTCTGGGCTGATGTATTTGCTGGTAGCGATCTTGCTTCGATTTCTCCTTCCAAAGTGACGACAGCGTATCCAGCCCATCTTTCTCCCTTTATTATAAAACTGCTCCCATCGGTAAATAATTCCCAGTCCGGATTCTGCAATATCTCTCAAATCTGGACGGCTGGAATATACTCGCTCAATAGTTCGTAGGCAGTCATGAGCCAACCTCCCCTCTTCATGAAGTGGTAATAAAGATGCGCCTTACCGGTTTAGCTCCTTGTTTTAATTCCACCTTTACTGGTTCTGCACATCTGGCTCTTCCAGGTTTCTCCGTTGCCCACACAAAAGGGACTACTGCGTCCATTACTTCAGAGGGAATTTCGCTTGGTCCATCCTCCGCCTGTTCAGAATCCAGTGCTTTCTGCAACATCACCTTAGCTTTGTTTTTATTATCTGTGCCCCCAGTTTATTCAGTAAATCCCTCCCCATTAGGGGTAATGGGCATTCTGGCATATATAAGAATTCATGTGTTAACACTCTATTTCCTATTTCACATTTAATTGGTTGAAAGAAAGGTTTGACCTCTCGCTTTCCCGTGGCCCCAATTACTGGCATAGAGAATTTACTCATTGGTCCCTTACAGCTATTTAGTACTGAATATGTTGCTCCAGTGTCTACTAAAAATTTAACTGTTTCATTCCCCAGCTTTACTGAAACCAGGGGTTCGGCTGGGGAATCCAATTCCTCAACCCCCGGTCCCCGTCAGTCTGAATCCTCTGTACCAATCATGAGCAAATCTGCCTCTGGAACAGATGCAGACTGAGGTTTCCAATGATCTGTTTGTCTCTTCGGGCACTCATTTTTCCAGTGCCCCTTCCCCCTGCAAATTGCACACTGATCTCTCCTCAGTGGAATTCTATTTCCCAAATTCCCTCCTACTCTATGCCCTCTTCCACGTCCTGGTCCTTTCGGAAAACCCCTTCCCTGAGAGGGAGTTTGTGCCCGGGCAAATGCAGCTGCCAAGATTGCAGCATTTTGCCTCTTATCTTTCAGTTTCTCCTTTTGTTTTTCCTTTCTCTCTACTTCTTCCCTGTTATTGTACACCTTATATGCAATTTCTATTAATTGCGATATTGACATCCCCGACATACCATCTACTTTCTGAAGCTTTCTCCTTATATCTGGTGCTGATTGTCCTACAAATAATGTAGTAAAAGTCATTTTATTTGCTTCGTCCTCGGGATCCAAGTCTGTCCATTTTCGGGCAGTTTCACATAACCGCTCGTAAAATGCAGAGGGATCCTCATTCTTACCCTGTGCGACTTGATATAGTTTCGCAATATTTTGGGGCCTAGGTACTCCATGCTTTACCCCATATAATATTAACTGTTGGTACTGTTTAGTCATTAACCTGCCTGCCCCTGTATTTTGATCCCAACCCGGTTCCTGGGCCAGCATAAAACGATCTGGTCCGTCTCTAGCATTTTGTCTTTCATTCTCCTCTTGAGCTTTGTCTAATACCAATCTTTTCTGCTCAGGTGCAAGCAAAGTATTTAAAAGCACCTGTAAATCCTGCCAATCTGGATTATGATTCTCAATTATCATTTTAAAGGATTGATACATCTTTTCTGGATTTTCTCGGTACGACCCGGCAGACTCCTTCCAATTCATTAAATCTGTAGTTGAAAAAGGGACCTTCACATACACAGGCATCCCATCTGGTCCGACTGCTTGATGCAGCGGGGCCTGAATCACGGGATTTTGTTGAGCCTGAGTAGCCCGAGTTCTGCCTGCAATCGGGCTACATGCCTCACTTCCCTTATTTCTGCTATCGACACTATCTTGATCTCTTTCCAGAGAGACCAATAATTGTACATCCTCTTCCTCATCACCCACTTTTAAACATCTTTTCCCAATGCTACAAGCAGAGCAACACCGAGGCATTTTCTCTTTGTTTCCCATCATCATTAACACATTTGAGTCAGAGATCAATAGCTTACATTTTTTTCTAGTTTCATGATCATTTCTCAGAGAGAAGAACAAATCTACATATGGGACCTCATCCCATTTGTTCTGTCTTCTGCAAAACAACATAAGTTGCAAGATTGTATTATAGTTTAGCGTTCCCATTTCTGGCCATTTTTCCTCATCCTCCAGTTTATACATTGGCCACCACTGAGTACAGTATTCCTTTAATTTTCTCCTTGTTAAAGGATTCCCACCAAACTTACTCCAATGTTTCAGGATGCATCCTAAAGGAGGACAGGAGGATACCCCCACAGATTGTCCTGTTCCCATATTATTACCCTTAAAAGAACGTTCTTACCAATTACGCTTTCGTACACTCCAGTCGTCACTGTCCAAACGTGTACAAAGCTTTCCTTTGGTTACCACAACCAATTACCCTTGTATCATACCCTCTATGCAATGTCTCTTAATAATTACTGCGTTGCACCTTTGAGTCGCTTACCTGTTCCGACCGGGGAGGGTGCTCACGGAGTCCCCAAACAAAACGGTCGGTGCGCGCTGGAGTCCGATGAGCAGCGTCTCCCCGCCGGGAACTGGCAAGACGATCCGGGCAAGGCTTTACAGCGAGAGTCCCACCTGGGTCGCCAGAAAACTGTTGTCTGAAAAGCGGATTCGTTGCCCGGTGTGCAATAAGCCAATAATTACACACTCAGGAGGGACATTTGCTTATTTATTTCAGAGTTGCGCAAGCCTGGGTGCTCGGTGGTTTCCCACAAATCGAGCACACCCCCCAACTTTTCCAGTAGCATTTATACAAACAAATTGCCAGATTTGCGACTTTCCCTTTTACACTGATTGGTTAGTGATTTCTTCATTCCCTGGGTCCCACCCCTGTCTCTCAAGGTCCTGATGAGGGGAGATCAATTAACACTGCCCCAGCTAGGTCAGTAGATGTTATCTCCCAAGGTCCTGACAAAGTGGACGTAATCCAGACCCCTTAATTAACTTTGTTTCAGCAGTGAGAGGAGGCTTTGCTTCCCAAGGTCCTGGCGCCCAAACAGGCCTTATTTCACAGCCTTGACATCCTCCCTTTCGGAGAGTGGGGCACAGGACTGCAGACTGCTTGTAACTCCCTTATCTTTCCAGCCTGCACCAGCTCTGGGGCCCTTTCTTACTGAACTAGGAGTGTGGCCTAAGGCTTCAGCAAATTTAGCTACTCATGCTAAGCAAGTGTGCGGCTACTCATGCTAAGCAAATTCTGTCTAAGATAGAAGTTATCCTAATCTACCTGCTTCAAACATTCTTTCTGAGCTTCTCAGAGTTGTCTTGTAACATTATTGGAAGCAGGAGTGGGTGCAGCCTGACGGGTGTCTGCGGCAGTGTGCAGGTGTGGGAGCCTCCAGCGCGATGGTGCGCGTCTCCGTTGCTGCAACAGCCCACGTCACCCAGCACGGCAGAGGCAACGCTGGCTGACTTGGGTGGGGAAGGCGATGTGGACGCCACTTGGGCCAGTGCATTCTCATCGGCCTGTCAACAGCGTCTTCTCCAAAGCCATCGGGCACCTCAGGGCAGGGAGAGCTGCGAGCTCGGCTCTCGGTGCTGCTGAGGGCAGCCTCCGTTGGAGCCTTTCTGGCCGTCGCGTCAGACTGCAGGGGAATGTCCGAGGCAGAACATGCGGTTTCTGCCTGCGACGCCTCTGCAGGGGCACTTGCAGGCTCCGCAGGAGGCTGCAGGTCTCCGCTTTGGGATGCTGAGGACTCACTTTGCACCAAGTCCCGGCCACGTGCCATCATGTCCCAGGCTTGTACCGTGGTGTTGACGTCTCTGGTAGCCCGGAGCAGCGGGCTCCTTAGCTCATGGCCTTGGTTTTTATTACCCCACTGGCACGTTTTAGATATAGTCAGCCCCACATCCCAGGCACGGAAGAGGGTACCAGCACCTGCGGCTTTGCTGCATTCTTACAGACTGCATCAACAGTTACATGAGAGCAGCCTACAGGTCCCAAAACAAGTGTCACACGTGTCTCATACAGCAGTGGTCTCCACTTCTTAGACAGCGTCAACATCCTCTCTGGCCAGAACACCAAACCATAGAGACCGTTAACAAAATCCCCGGCGATGCTCTGGCCACTTGCCAGGCGGCTCCTTTCCAGAGTCCACTGGTCAAACAGCAGTTTGCATTCAGGCATCCCGGAGAGCAGCAGTTCCTGGGGAGCGAAAAAGAAGACCTAGGCCTTGGAGTCCAGCCAAGCTGCAGCGAGTCAGTGCTCTCCCACAGCAGCTACGCTGCCCTGCTGGAAAGCAGCTCTGCAGAGAAGGACTTGGGGGTCCTGGTGGAGGACACGTTGCCCATGAGGCAGCAATGTGCCCTTGTGGCCCAGAAGGCCAATGGTGTCCTGGGCTGCATTAGGAAGAGCCTTGCCAGCAGGTGCAGGGAGGTGATCCTGCCCCTCTGCCCAGCCCTGGTGAGGCCACAGCTGGAGTACCGTGTCCAGTGCTGGGCTCCCCAACACAAGAGAGACTGGGAGCTACTGGAGCGAGCGCAGCAAAAGGCTACTAAGAGGATGAAGGGGCTGGAGCATGTCTGCTGTGGGGAGAGGCTGCGAGAGCTGGGTCTGTTCGGCCTGGAGCAGAGAAGCCTGAGGGGCAGGGAATCTCATCAATGTGTTTAGGTATCCGAAGGGAGGGTGCAAAGAGGATGGGGCCAGGCTCTTTTCAGTGGTGCCCAGCAATAGCCCGAGAGGCACCAGGCACAAACTAAAATGCAGGCAGTTTTGTCTGAAGGTAAGGAGAAACTTGTTTCCTGTGAGGGTCAGAGAGCAGTGGAGCAGGTTGCCCAGGGAGGTGGTGGAGTCTCCATCCTTGGAGATATTCCAAAGCCATCTGGGCACGGTCCTGGGCAATGTGACCCTGCTTGAGCAGGGGGTTGGACTAGCTGCTCTCCAGAGATCCCTTCCAACCTCAAGCATTCTGCGATTCTGGGCCCTTCCTTGCGGTTCCTGTGGCAGCCGGGTGCCCGGCACCCGTCTCCCCTCGCCCCCCACCCAGGCTGTGCCTGCTGCCAGGGGTTTCTGATGCGCTCAAAGACCTCACAGTGCTGCCGCAGCAGTGACCTCACCGTCCCAGCCCTGTCCCCGTCCCAGGGGACAGCAGTCACAAAGGGTTTGCGTGGGGAGGCGAGAGCAGCTCCAAAGGGCTGCGTCTGCTCCCGAGCCCTTGGCCCACGGCCCCGCCATGCTGGACACCGTGGGTCACGGCTGGGTCTCTCTTCTCTGGGGCAGTGGCTGCCTCCTGCACCTCTGCCCCAGCTTCCTGCTGCTGCTGGTGGCCTGGGCCACCGTGAGCATCTGGTGCAGCGTCTGCAAACGCCGCCAGGTAGGAGGGAGGCTCCGGGGCAGCCGTTCTCCCACCCTGCAGGAGGGCCCTGGCTGGCGGGGACCCACCCGCGCGGTGGGTGGGGGTCGGGGTGCTGCGGGCTCAGCCGAGGCCGCGGTCACAGTGCCGGTGCTCCTGTGCTGCAGGTCTCTCCCTGGAGCTGGTGCGGGGGGAGGCACTCGGACGCCCGGGACCCAGGTGAGGCTGCGCTGCCCTGGTGCTGGCTCCCGCCGGGGACCACGTGCCTGCCCGGCTGGGATCATGGCCCCGGCCCCGAGCGGCCCCACGGCAGTGGGGTTCACGCTGCCCGCATGGGGAGAGGTGCTGTCCCTGGGGGGCTGCTTGGGGACAAGCCGCGCTCCGGGCTGCTGGGCCATGGGGGTGCCCCATCCATCGCTGCCCTGCTCACTTGTGTGTCCCTGAGGGGGCTCCAATCCCTCCCCTGCCGCGGGCTGTCGGGGTCCCCAGGTCCCTGCTGTGTCCCTGCTCCTCTGCACGGGGCCTGCTGGGAGGCGGGTCCAGGAGGGGTTGTCGGTGGGGCTGGGCCGTTCCCCGCGTGGGGCTCTTCTCTGCGGTCCCCAGCTCTTGGCCCTGGAAAGGGGAGGGCTGCCCTGCTCCCCGCTCCCTGCTCCCTGCCCAGCACAGCTCTGCTCCGCGGCACCGAGCGCTCGGCCTCACCCGGTGCTGGGCTGCTCCCGGAGATGGGATCCCTCCGGCCGACCGCATTCCCGGGGCCCAGGGGCTGCCCCGGGCTGGGGTGCGCCCGCGCTGGGCACAACAGGGCCCCGTGCCCAGCCGGGAGGCGGCCGCGGGGCTGCGTGTGGGGCAGGTGCCCTCGGCCCTGCTCAGGGTGCCCTGTCCCCACTCTGTGTTGCAGGCGATGAGCAGCGGGCGTCCGGCTGCAGGGCCCGGGGTGGGTTCCTGTGCTACGACCTCAGCTGCAGGCCCTGCGGCGAGGCCGCCCGGGAGAGGCAGCGGCAGCTGGAGGCAGAAGCTTGGCAAAGCCCCTGGGCCTCCAGCAGGCCACAGTCGCCCTCCTCGGAGGACTCCAGCCCCTGGAGGGCACACAGCGAGCGGAGGAGACTGCCTGCCCGGCATAGGGGGCTGCCCCAGAGGGGGCCGGGGGCCCCGAGGCCGCTGCCTCCAGCCACAGACCCAACCGACCTTGAGCTTTGCAGCCAGGCCGACAAGCTTGCGGGGCTGACGCACGCCCTGCCAGAGAGAGCTGTCAGCCCCCAGGCCGACTCACCCACCACCCTGGGCTCGCGCCTGGCTGAGGGGGCTGGCAGCCTGCCCGGGGGCACCGATCCTCGCCCTGTGTGGAGGCTGGAGCTGGAACACAAGTTCAAGAAGATGCTGCGGATGCACTTGATAAAGAAGTGCACAGAGATCCGTCTGGCAGGCTTCCCCACCATGGTGCAGGCATCCTGGGAGGTGTCCATCTGCAGCCTGGGGCACCCCGCAGCCCCCCCACTGCTGCGCTCCACCACGGCCCCCAAGTACTTCCACACGGCAGAGGCCCTGTTCCTGCCAGAGGAGGCCCGGGAGACCCTGGAGCTCCACATCCGGGCAAAGAGGCTGCAGCACCAGCAGAGCCTATCCAAGGAGTCGCCTGCAGCTCATGTGCCCAAGGCACCGGTCTCAGCCCACCAAGAGCAGCGTCAAGAGTCCCCCGTCCAGCTGCCTGCTCAGCATCCGCCCTGCCTTCCCCAGGCCACCGAGCACCGTGCAGAGCTGCAGCCTGAGCCCTTGCGTCCGGAGAGGGACAACAGCGGGCAGGAAGAAAAGAAGCAGCAGGGATCGGACACCCAGGGCAGGATGTGGCGCCTGAGGAACACCAAGGGAGCGGTCACATACACGGCCCAGCGGCTCTCCCAGAGCCCCCGTGCCACGAGGTGGACCATCCTCAGGGTCCTGGTGTTACATCCTCCGAGCAAAGGCTCATTCAGTTAAACACATATCCCTGGCCGACATCAGGGGAGCAAGGTCAGGCAGAAGAAACCGCAGGACCGAAGCCAGGAGGAAGGAGCACACTGAACCGGCTGCAACTCCAGCCATCACGGGAGAGCCGTTCGGCTATTGTCCCCGGGTGAGACCCACCAACACAGGTCAAGGAAAGAAACTCCACTCACCTTAATCATTACAGAATTTACTGATAATCACCACCAAGATTAGACGTGTCAGTAGAAAAATAAATTTTACACCAGTTTCTATCATACCAAGATTTGTTTGTGACTGCTTGCAAGAGTTAGTGAAGCACAAAGTCGGGCTGACCTAAAGCACATCAGCACACACTGTGCCCACACCCAGAAAGCAGGACTGTGCATCTGGGCTCCAGCAGCGGCCCTTCTCCAGCGCAGGCAGCTTTTCTTTGGCTGACCCCCCTGGCTGGGCCCTGCGGACAGGGCTTCACAGCAGCGCCCGCTCCGGGACACGGAGCCATTTCCATTCTTGCAAGCTCTGCCCAGCTTTTGGCAAGGTGGCACCGCAGTGCCTCAAAACTACTCAGAACTGCTCTTCCTGTAATTTTGCCCTTTCGGTTTGGATCTGGTTTTCTTGGAGAGGGCATGTAGGAGAGCTGGGCCTGCACAGCTTCCTGCTGTGCTCTGGGATCACCGGGGCCATGCAGAGACCTCATCCCCCTGGCTAAGACTTGTTAAGATAAGTGAGCATCTCACTGTTCACCTTTTACACGAGAATTCCCTGAAAATCTCACCACACCTGGGCACCGACAGGCCCCACGAGGTACAGCCACCCAACACCCAAGCTGTAGCCAAGCTGCAAACTTTTCACGTGAAACACTCCCCTCAAAAGAGATGCTGGGAGATTACAACAGGCAGGAAACAGGCCATTTTCCGGCAGCCCACACTGGGTGGTTTTATCCACTGATTTTTTTTTTCCACTTGTTCTGAGCTCTTCACAGCAAGGATTTGTGTCCCGCAGGTCTCAACCCCATTGCTGCGGAGGAGTCCTCCACTGAGCGGCAAGGAAAAGGCCACTGCAGCCCCCAAGCCAAGACCCATTCCCACCCTGCCGTCTCTGTGACCCCCGAGGGACCCCCAGCAGCGAGGTCGCCATGCCCTTAACATTCTGGTTAAGCTGCTCCAGCATGGGAACCTGCCCAGGGACAAATCCTCTCCAGCTTCATCTCCCTCTGCTCTGTCCTCTCCCACACCTGCACGCTCCTCACACTGTAACACACAGCACAGTGGCAAAGTGCTTCCCCGGTGACAATCAGCTTAATCTTTGCTACCACGACACCCCACACACCGAGGTCATGAACAAAGGAAACAGAGAAGGTGCCCAAGACACTAGTTTCTTGCGTCGTCTAAAACCTAAGACCAAACCTGCCCAGTCTACGTCTCACAAAAGACTTCAATCCAGCCAGCAGAATACAGGGTAGTTCACATAAATTAAGCCAGGCACTCTGGACATGAGCTGTGTATGCAGTGATTTGAAATAGAAGGTTGGAAAGGGGAAAGAAGTCTAAACAGATCGTCACCCCTACATTCCCGCTTTTTCACTCAGAGCAGAACTGAAGAAGGAAGGAGAGGCCCAGCCTGACATCGCTCCTTCTCCCACTTTCTCCAGAGGGTAAGGTCAGCTATCTACAAGCACCTCAGCACATAGGGCACTCAGAAGATCCAGTGTTTACTATACATTATATAGTCTGCAGGGTTAAAGCAGCATTTGTGTACACTTTGAACCTCACTCACCTAAGGAGAAGGATTCACATTAAAGTATTTCCTAAATTGCACAGCTTTATTCCTTGGATTAATATGAGCTATGATTTAGACTAATTTCAGTAAACAGCTCCTGAAGAACAACTTTCTCTACCAGCTGTCAACAGACAATTCAAGATGAGTCATCATTTCAAGAGAACTTCTTTCTCATGATAAATGCATGACCCTGTTTAGGGTTGTTTCAGCACTGAGGACATGAAGTTCATAGAAGGTAACTGGCCTTACAGAATGGAGCAGGTACAAAAGGCAAGCTCTGGAAACCCAGCAAGTTCAGTAAAAACACAGATGGGAAGTGTGTCCTTGGAAGCTGCCGTTCTGCTGTGGACACAGCTTACGCCTTCTTTCAGCAACCCGAGTGACTGTCAGCTGATAATAGACAAATAAGGACCATGCTCAGGACCACAGCAAAACCGTGGGGCTGGCTACGCCACCCGGTAAAATTGGTGGGATTCAACCTCAGCTTCCCCAAGGGCCCCCCAAAAAAACCAAGCCCCCGGAAAGCACACAGCTAGCTACCTGAGAGCCCTGACCACATAGTGTGCCTCCAGGCAAGAAGGGAGAGTTCAGAATTAGTTAAAAGTCACTTAAAACAAAAATAATTAAAACAGTTCATTAGGAGAGATCACATTGCCTGCTGGTAAGGGTCAGTTTTGGGGATATGTTCATACGGCTCGTCACTGAAACACAGGAATCACCCAGGCACTTCCCAGGACACTAGCAGGCAGACAATCCACCGGGACACTGCGGGCTAAATATTTATAATGCAGTACACTCACTGCCTCTGCACCCGAAAGACCATGAGTCACAAAAACCCAGCACCAGCTGTGCAGGGCCTCGCTAGAACAGCCACTGAAGCAGCATGCTGCATTTTAAATATGCCAGCCACCGACATTTACAAAATCAGTGAAGATCTCCAGTTACACAACACCACTGTGAACATTTTCAGCAATTAAGAAGACAACTAAGAAATTTAAAAATACGCGTCTTTTTCAAAGCCTGAGAAGGAACAGGGCACACCCCCACCCCCTGGGATTTCTAGTATGGGTCACAGGGCGCAGCCCTTCTTCAGCTGTGCTTTGCCTCTCTTACAAAAGGTGCACAGTGTCTGAAGAGTTTCAGTGTAATAGAAGTTTACAAAAACAGTGATCCTTTTTACAAGGATTATTTCCCTTGCCTCAGCATTCACATCCACAGCTCTCAGACATAAATTTCATTTTCACCTATCTAAAATGATTTTTTCTTGTGCTGCTCCCCAACCTCACTATAACCAAGATCTGATACAAGAAAGATGGGGTGAGAAAAAAAACAGATTAAGTTTCTTATTTAAAAAAAAATCACATTAAAAAAGTTTCAGATTCACTGCAAACAAAGCAGCAAGAGGTTGAAGCATTAACTGAACTCTGAAGACACCCTGTCATCCTGTAGTAATGTTTCTACCCCAGAACAGCCTGTGTCACATTTTAGTTACATTCTGTTACTACCACAATTCATCATCTGTGAAAGGTGCATAAGCCTCCTCCAGAAGCCCTTTTCTCATCCTCCAGAAAAATAAAATCTCACTTGGCACTTAGTGTTACCAAAACGTAACAAAATTAACTATTTTTACCTTAACTTCAACCAAATCTAAAGCAGACTGCAGACCCATATAATGGTGTATTCCAGTTGGAAAGCATCCAATGCTTGGAGCATTGCCTGTAAATACTTGCTCTTAGCAGCACAGCTTCAGCAGTGCCATAAGAGAACTAACCCAGACATTATGGCTGGTACATAAGCAACATAAGTTAAAGAAACCACATTCCCCAACGTATGCTTGTGGCACACAACCCTTCACATTAGAATCTGCAAAGAGCATCTTGTCTGTCACAGTTAAGAGACTCCGCTACCATGTCGGAGGCAGGAATGTGCCTGCGCGCATCCTTTACCCAGTGGAGAAAGCACACACCGAGGTACACCTCGAGGTGCGCTTCCTCATTATTTGCTTCACAGAGACTGAGCGTGTGGCACATCCTTTGCTCTTCCTTTCATCTTTGATCTCTAGTGTCTGAAGAAAAGCTAGAGAGTGGCTAAAATCCGTAGAAAGGAAACCACCACCACACAGAATGTCTGACCCACTCCTAAAATGAGGGCTTCAAAAGGAATCATTTTTTTCCCAGCAGCTCTGTAAACTCCAGCAATAGCAGCACCTGTGTAGAGGGGAAAAAAACAGAAATATTAATGTGTGACAGACAATGTGAGATATACACTCTTGTACTAGAGGAATGAACTGGGAATTCACACTGCTTCGTGATTCTTACTTATTATTTACGTTAATTAGTTTCCTGAATCACCAAGAGCTCAAGCACCACATTCATACTTAAAGGTAAATAACAGAAAGTAGCAGCTAAGATGTACTGCCCAAACCAACAATTATCAGCAAACTGTTAAGCTCAACATTTTAAGCCCATTAAACAAAAAAGTTATTTACTTGGAAAAGGTTACCCTGGTTAACTAGCTGTTGAGACTAGTAACTTCTTAACTTCACTTAACACTGCGACAGCAAAGGCCACCTAGTTAGAGAGGTCAGTCTGCATGTGAAGACTATCAGTGGTGGATATCCAAGATGGCCTTTTAGGCACACACATAGTTGTTAATACCCAAGGAACAGTTTCATTTCTCAGTCTTCCTAGCAAGCACGTTGTCAAAACAGTACTATGAAGATGGAGGTAATGGCATGTTATCCTGTAGGAGAATAAGAAGTCCCCTAGACCAGGTGGATACCGTACCTAGAGCCCATTCAACGAGGGGATGTGCTAGACACTTCATAGTGCCAGAAGTCACAGGGAAAGCACTCACTGTGCTACAGAAGGGCTGAGAATCAAGGAAGGATTGCCTGGAGGGAACAGAGGGATCCGAGCCCCTGTGTACAAGCTGGGAGAGTGACAGAAACACCAAATAGGGAGGACCTGTGACAGCCCCTGGCCACAAAGAAATGTGTGCTGGTAGCAACACAAAGGCTCATTGGTAAACTGTTGGTAAAGCCCTGCTGAGGCTTCAATAAGCTGCAGAAGGATGGGCCTTCTCTGGACACACTCGCATCCTCATCACACAATACTCTACACCACAGTCTTCACGGTCCATAGGCTGGGAACACCAGCCAGTTCCTGGCACGGACACCAAGTGGCTTTTAGCCCTGAAAGTCCCCCTTGGTGGTCCGGCTCTGCATTTGGCAGGTATGCTCAGTACCCCAACCAAGGGGTCAGCAGGTGAAACGGTCTCATTTCTGCTCTCTTATTGACCCTCTCAAAGATGGGACGAGGGCAAAAGCTAACTGAAGCCCCGACCTCCTCTCCGCCCAGGGCAACGCCACAGCCGGCGGGCTCCCGCCTGGCTGGCGCTGCCGGGCGCCGAGCGTACTTGTGAGGATCCCGGCCGTGATGGGTCCCACGATGCCCATCAGCAGGAGGCTCACGGACATGAACCTGCCGTACTTGTGGTGCCGCAGCGTGAAGAGCGCCAGCAGCGCGGCGGGGAGGTGGAAGGAGAGCGAGGAGACCAGCGCCCACAGGAACACGCCGTACCACATCTCTGCGGGGCAAGGAGAGAGGCGAGTGAGGCCCGCGCCCCCTCGGCCCGCTCCCGGGGGGAGGCCGCGGCGCGGCGGTACCTGGGAAGGTGGAGAGGGGGCTGGAGTAGGTGGTGGTGCCGTTGCCCACGCGGGGCACCAGCCGCAGGCTGAGGATCTGCTGCAGGAGCCCCCCGCCGCCGCCCGGCTCGCCGCCCTCCATCCCGTCACCATGGAGCGCTGCCGCCCGCCCCGCCCTCCTTCCGGCCCCGCAGCCAGTAGCGCTCGCCGCGTCCTGACGGGCAGCGCCGCCCGCCAACCGCCGCCAGCCGCGGCCCACCCCCCTCCCCTCCAGCGCCGCCACTTCCCCCGCCGACCCCGCGCCTGGTGCAGGGGGATTGGGGTTTTCTGTGTGCCTGGCTGGCCTCAGGCGTCTGGGCGCCGCCTTGTGCTGCCATAGGACCACCGGGAGCGGCAAGGAGCCCGCAGAGCACGCGGGGCCCTCTGCCGGAAGCGCCCTTCGGCGCCATTGGCCGGGCCCCTTGAAGGCGCTCTAGCCCGTCGCTTCCTCCTTTCTCTCTGCTCCCGGCGCTCGGCGGTGCCTGGCGGACGCGCCGCCGCGGTCCGCCCCGGCAGGGAGCGCCCTGCGCCGCGCCCGCGCGGCGGCGGCGACGCTCTGGGCGGCAGCGGCAGCGGCGAGGCCGGCAGCATGTCGGCGTCGGAGGAGTACTCGTCGGGGGAGGACGAGGACTACGTGCCCTCGGGTGAGCGGCCGGCGGGCGGGGGCGGCGGGGCCGGGGCGGCGCGGCGCGGCGCTCACCGGCTGCGCTTGCAGGTGCAGAGTACAGCGAGGACGAGGCGAGCGAGCTGGTGGCGGAGGAGGAGGCGGCGGCGGCGGCAGGGAGCCCGCGGGCGGCCCGCGGCAGGAGGAGCCCCCGCCGCGCCACCGGCAGGTACGGCCCGGCCCGGCCCGCCCGGGGGGAGGGGTCCGGGTAACGGCCCACTCCTCAATTACAAAAATACGTCTTTCTTTGAAATAAATACGTGTATGCGTGTATGTAACGTGTACCGACCTGCTTCCCCTCGCTGCTGCGCCCGGTGTCGGGGAGCTGACCCGGCGGTTGCGGGAACAGGGCTGACCCTTTTCTTCCTTCCCATTCATGGTTTCAAGTTGCGGTTTAAGACAGTGATCCTCAGGACGGTGGCATGGGAAATACTCTGCCTCTGCGCCCTCACCAGTTCCTAACTGGGTTTCCTTAATTTAGTGAACTCTTAATTATAAAATGTTTTTTGGTGGAGGAAAGAAAAAAAACACCTTACATGTGCTGCCTGTTTCAGGTTGTTTAACTGTCCTGCCCTGTTCTCCTACCCCAATGGCTTCTGCAGTGTACTAGAATGCGTTATATGCTTATAAATGCACAGATGTGTACCAGTCCTTTTCAGTGGATTGTCACAGGCTTCTAATTAAGTAGTTCCCTCCCAGGGTTAGGGGAAACCTCCCAGAGAGACTCTCCTAGCAGGAAAATAAAATGTTATGTTGCTTTACCCACGCTTACGTTTCGGCTCTGGGATGATATTGCAGCAGCTCGGTATTCTTTTTTGGCCTCTACTTCCAGGAAGAGGAAGAAAGGCGGTCTCTTGCTAGAGCCAGGTGAAAAAGAGGAAGAAAAGGCTCAGCAAAACGACAAGGAAGAGGAGGAAGTGGACAACTTAAAGCAGGCCGAAAGAGACAGAGAAGAAGAAGAAAAAAAGAAAGAGGATGCTCTTTGGGCCAGTTTCCTTAGTGATGTGGGACAGAAACCTAAAGTGTTGACTGCCACACAAGTGACACAAACTAGCAAGGTAACAGAGGCCTGGACCTCCACCGAGGGGCTCTGGGATGGGTCTGAAGACTTAAAGCACAAAGATGGAAACTGTCCGTCTAGCTAGTAGCAACTATTGGTCAGAGCAGTGGAAAAGCTGGATTCCCCCATCACCTTCACTCTTAGCTTGGAACCCCACTGGGGGCAAATTGGAAGCAGCTGGTTTCTGTGGGGGCTGGAAAGGTCTGTGATCTGGCCTTGCTGCTTTTTGAGCTGCTTGTGGGGTCTAGGAGTGCCCCGTTTTTGGCTTCCCTTTCTGGCCATGGATTCTCCTTGTAAGAAATATAAGCAACACAACGAGGTTCTGTCTGCATTGCGTTTGTGGGCCCGAGGCCATGTGGCAAGGCTTGTGCCTTCCCTCGTGCCCTTAAAAGGGAGACTGTGCAAGTGGAGACATGGGGGAAGAGACCTATGCTTGCGGCTCCATGCCTTCCCCTTCTTCATCCTCCAGTCGGGGTGGGAGGAGGGAGGGTCATAGAGATGCTGCATGTTTGGATGGACATTTGGAATACAAGGAAATCTAGCTTCCTAGTTTACTTTGTAACCCTCTTTTTGCTGTCTTCATGTGGAGTTTTTCTGTAAAGAGAATCCTGTGTGCAGTCAGCTATTTGAAAGGATCTTAAGAAACTCGTCTGCACACAATTGCCCTATAAAATCTTTCACACAGAAAGCAGAGAAGGGAGAAAGGAAGCAAAACTAACCCGCTGGCGCTGGAGTTGATTTTTGAGCGGTCACCCCTGAAAGTCGTAGAACAGGAGTCCTGACTCTTGAATCAGTGAGGCATGTTGAACGCTGAGTTCTCTTCAACACTGTGTGAAGTTTCTTTTTGCAACAGCGTTTAGAAGTTGCAGGACATTTGTGGTTGCGTAACCTTTGCCTGTAACTTTTAGAGGAAGAATCCTTTCAGCTGAACCCTCATGCTTGCTTTCCACCTGAATTGTTTACTGGTTGAACAGCTGAGGCAGTTATACATAAAATTAGAGGGGAGGAGAGAGAAAAATTTCCCCTCTGAGCAATGCTGTTTTTATGGGCAGATTGCTAAAAACATGAATGGACTTTGAAAGTTCCTCGGTAACCTAAACTAATTTCTGGACAGATGCTATTCCTCTGCTTTTTTTAGTGAACTGCTTAATTTGGATTTCTTAAGTCACCTTGAAGATCTGTGCAATGTGTGGTTGATTACAAGCAAAAACTGAAGTTGCTGCTTTGATGTATATGGGCCCTTTTTTTGTTTTAATGTACAGCATTAAAAACTGTAGTTACTGATTAAATTAAGAGGCATTGTTGACATAGCTTAATCTCTTCAGGGTTTTCTGTGAAGATCAGCCTTACCCTTGCTGTTTATGGGTTGTCTTCTCTTGCATTCTTGGTCAAAAATAAGTGTATTTCTAGGTAATCTATGCTGGCAGGTTTCCTGTATGGTTGTGCTTAGTTTGGGATGGAAAAATCAGTCTTCAGGCTTTAGCTTGCTTGCTTTTTGAACCACAGTGCTACTTTTATGCTACTTCCTGCATTTAATTACAATTTCACTTCTTGTTTTGGGTCTGTTCTGATCTTTGACCTCCAATGAGAGACTGGAACCAAAGTGGAGAATTTTCTTCTAGCAGCAGGGACATGTTTCTTTTTTCTTCTCTGTGGGTGACTCTCTTTGAATAGCGAGCCTAAATTGCAGTGTTACCTTAGGTCTGCATTGGGTCCTTAGCCACTTGGGGTGGTAACTCCACAAATGCTTGTTTTGTTTTGTTGCTTTTTTTTTTTTTTTTGCTTTTTCCTTCATGTATTTCACAGGCTGAAGAAAAGAGTGTGAACAAGCTTCAGGAGAAATCAAAAGAGTCTGAGAAGCCAAAAGATGCAGGAAAACTGACAATCACCAAAGTGTTTGATTTTGCGGGTGAAGAAGTCAGGTGAGTTGGCAGATCTGACGCCTCTGTTACTGCAGGCTAAGTGGAAAAAAATGGGTGTTTGTCTTCAGCTGGCAGGCTGGACAGGTACGGTGGAGCACAGTGCATCAGCTCAGTTGTCCCTTGCACTTTCCAGCCTGGGTAGTGTACGAAACAGCTGGCAAAAGCTTCCCCATGGCACTACCACAGTGAAAGTTGAGACGAGGAGAGAACCACATGACCCCATAGGGGTGACAATAATGTGTTTCGTTCCTTCAGTCTAGACTAGATGCTGTGATAAGGGCAGAATATCTGCTGGCACCTGCTCTGGCAATGTGCACAGTCCAATACAATGATCTGCAGAAGAACAGTAAGAGGTGTTTGGCAAAACTGACTTACAGCTAATCTTTTTTTCTTCTAAGACAACTGCAGCAAAGGTGATGGGCCAAGTAAAATCATCCTTTAGGCTGGGTTTGGTATGCAAGATGCCTCTTGGGGTGCTCTGCAAAAGGTGCAGGCATGTTATAAACACGCAAGACCAGTACTGAGGGGCCTGGGTGAACCCCCTTGCTACCTGGATGCACTGTGACCTGGTTGTGGTTATTATGATGGTGTGCTTTCTAAGTGATTGCAGAAACCTGGTTTTGTTATATTTTGTGTGACAGCAGAGGGCAGCAGTTCCCAGCAATAATTCATGTGCTGTGTGGAGGAGGAAGCAGAGAGCTCAGGTTTCCATTGCATTTGCTTTTCGTGGCAGCATTGCTGCCTGAGCTGCTTGAAAAATCCAAAGAGAACCATGAGTCATAGTAGCGACTTCCCCATTTCCCAGCTCAATCTGGACTATAGGAATACCCTTCATTCACTGATGAAATGGCAAAGAGCTATCCCACTGCAGCTTACTTCTCTCAGAGAGTATCTCCATGTCACATGCTTCCTATAAAGGAAAAATGAAGTCTTTCTCATGGGCAGATAAAAATCTGTAGCAGAATTACAGACAGAAACTTTGTCTCCTGATACACAGTCCTCTGCTCAGCAGCTGGATTGTTATTTGTTCCCTCTTGTCCCGAGGTCTAGGATAAAAGTGTTTGGTTCAGATGCGATGTCATATCAGGTGAGAATAGATGAAGTAATAGATTGCAGGTCTGTGCTACAAAAGCCTTGCTGGGTTCTGACATCTCAGTCAGATGGCATATGGCAGAACTGCTTTTCTTGTGCTTTGGAGAAGCATGAAATCAGTATGCAATCTTTTTTGAAGTCTGGACTTGTCCATCCGCGCGTTGTCGTAGATAAGTACTGTGTCCCAACATGTCCGTAGAAGTGTATCATTTAAAGGAGGGGTTTGATTTACAGACAAACTTGCTTTGTAGGCTTACTTCAGAACACAAGTCTTCTACCTGTGGAAAGGACTATTTTGTGTGTTACAGTTTTAAAACAAGGCTCTTTAAAGCCCTTGCAGGACCTAGTAAAAATACCTGCCTTAATGCTTTTTGCTTTCCTGTGAAAAGAAGCCCCAGATCATTATGGTTTAAGTGCAGAACTATTTAAACCTTGGTCTAACACTGGCATGTGTAGTAACATATCACAGCTATAACTAGATCTTGCACTATGGCAACAGATGAGTTTTTCCAGTCTTGCTCCTGCTTATATTGGTAATACGAGTTTGGGAAGTTGGGGAAACTTTCTCTGTCCTGCCAAAAGAAGTGTCTTGCCTTAGGGGAACATTTTTCATGGCTCCTCAAATGCTGAGTTTATGCTTTCAACTTCAATATCTTATCTGTAGTTTTTGGTTTTTAATAGCTGTATTAAGAAGTTCCCAAATTAGTTAAAGGCATATTTTTCAGCACTGGCTGCTTTTCCTGTGTCCTTTGTGCTGCTCAGTACTGACTCTTTGCTTTGGGGAGCTGCAAGAGAATTGATTATCAGTTTCAACTTGATTTTAATCAAATAGACAGAAGCTGGAGCCTGGGTGATGACACTAATATTGGAAACCTGCCAACCACCAAGGCTTTTTTTTTTTCCTCTTTCAGCAACACTTGTATCAACAGGTTATGGAGCCAGCAACAAAGTCTGCAGCAAGAGCTGAAGGACTTCTTCCTGCTGGTGCCAGAATTATAATGTGTCTCTTCAGTGCTTTGATAACAGAAAGACCCTTCTGTTTTTTTCCCCCCTTGCTTTTTGTGACTAACGATCCATAGTCAAAGCTACAGCTTTGGTATTTGCTGCATCTTACATATCAAAACATGTTATACTGTTAGCTACCCACAGAATATAAGGGGTTGTCACTGCTTATAGCTATTGATACTTTTCTGTAAGGGCAGTAGGTGAGAGCCAGAGGGCTGCTTTTGCTGGAGAATAGCAGGAGGTTGTCTTTGCATGACCCTAAGATCTGCAAGTGCTCTGAATACCAAATGCTGACTCCCTTGCCTGGGGAAGCAGCTGGCAAATTGTTTGTTACAAAGGACAACATGCTTTAGTTTTATGTGCATCTCTGGACTGAAAGAACTGAAATGAGAGCTATGTTGCTCTGCTTTCTAAATGGTTTGAGGCTACTTTTGAGAGTGCTGCTTTTTTGAAAGCTTGAGAAGAATTTAGATCAGTATTTAGGCACTGATAGATTCAGGGCAGAAACTTCAGCAGTCTGCTCATTGAAGCTCTGAACAGAAGATCGTTTAGTCTTGCTATCATGTTGCAGAATATATATATATATTTTTCCCCTCTAAGAAGTTGTTATAACCTCTCTTGCATGACTGAAGCAGTAGAGGTCTCTTGACAGAAATTGCCATCTATAGGATGATACTACAATAGTGAAAGATACTCCTTTTTAAGCTGTAAACTCGAATGTATATTATTGTTGCTCTTGATGGTGCCCATTCTGCTTAGTCTGTTACTGTGTTGCTGTTGCTAGTGCAGAACTTCTTAAATTCAGTGTTACAAATGACGAGTTACCAAATAACTAAATTTAGTGGTTTTTACTTCTGTAAAAGACAGTGTTTAATATTGCCTTGTAGAGCCAAAGCTGTTGAGTCCTGGAACTAGAAGTAATGTTGGTAACCAATTTCTGTGTTTTCCAAACACAGTTTGTGCCTCCTCTCTGCTGCTTTTCATTCCTCTCAGGTGTTAAGTAGATTAGGAGCCGCAGGTGACTGTCACCCAAATGTCTGTAATTGTGGGCAGGGAGAGCAATTTGCAAAGGCAGTTTACCATCTAAATGGAAGTTCAGAGTCATTTCTCAGTGCCAGAGAAAATTTAAGCCACTTTGTAGCACCCTGTTTTATGAACTTGCCTCATAATGCAAGATGTGTGGCTGCATTAATAGAGCATCACATCCCTGGTACCAGGCTTTTTTATTCTTTTAACTTTTTTTTCTCTGTTGCAAAATGTAATTGTTGTATCATGACACTTTTTTTCTGTTTGGCAGCCCTACCTCTTTGGCCCTTGGCTTTCTTTAAATTGCTGCTGTGCTTAATACATCAAAAGGGTTCTTATGTGCTCCTGCAGTGAAAGCCAAGCTCGTGTCCATCCAGGATTGCAGCAGAATGCAGCTCACGTGAACAGAGCTGGCCCAGCCCTTTTGGGATTGGTCACAATCAGTGTAACAACTTGTAAGGGAAGAACAAAATCAGGTCATTGAATGTTAGAAGGGATAAATTTTAATTTGGAACATATTTTGTGTACCTTCATTTGACTTGCAAGGGTGTGAAACAAAATTGAGAGGAATAATGGTTGTAAGGTGCATGTGCCAGCTTGAGAATGGGAGACCTGTGTTTGAGACCCTGCTTTGTGCTTATATTATCAGTTCCAAGTGAAAGACACACAAAGAGTTTTAGTTACGTGTCTATATGATCTGTTATTACTGTTCAGAGCCAAAGCTTTAAGCACTCAGGTTATTGTTTGGATGGGAATGCTTTCCTGGAATGGCGGTTACCATGCTGTACTGACAGCGTTGTGCTGTACTGGCAAAACTGGTTTGTGCTGCTTCAGCATCTCTGCCAGTTGCTTCCCAGTGTACGTGAACCAAGCAGCCAAGCCAAAGTGATGCAGTAGTGGGGCTTCACTCTCCATCTGTCACTGGGGAGCTGCTGTGCTGTGTCCAAGTCAGGCAAGGCATTCCTGTCACAGTTCCCTTTACTTTCCCAGAAGGCCGTCTTCTCCAGGAGTGCCAATTTGAGACCCAGAAAGACTTCCACCAGGCTGGGCAATGACCTCAGGCCTCTTCACTGTGATCCCTTCCCATCCAGTCCTTGCCGCTGGTAGGTAGCGTGCTCCTCACAATTAGCTAACTTCTCCTAGGTAATTGCTACTGACCCCTGGAAGAACTACGGGATTAGATTTTGCATTAATCCTTGAGCCTTTTTCTCAAGAGTCTTCCCTGTGCTTGCATGCTCTGAGCACGTTTCTGTTTAGATCTCCCCCCTGCCTGACAGGTGTGCCTGTGATGTGAGTAATACTTGGCTCGTGGCCACCTCTGTGGCCAGAGATGTCATGAAAGCTGCACCTGTGGCTCCTGGCAGCATGCTGGGCCTGGATCTGTGCAGAAATGTTTCCGGAAGATTGACTAGGTTTCAAGATCTTCTTTCCATGTTTGCAGTGTGAGCTCTCTTCCTGTGTCTAGATGCTGAGATAAACGAGTGCAAAGATCCAGCCAGTCCTTTCTTGCATGCTACGTGTCCTCCTTTCGCTAAGCAGCGGTCAGCATCGTTCTAATTGCTGTGTCAGAAATGGCAGATCTCAGGGCTCTGAACCAGAGGGATTTGGAGCCAGAGAGCTGGGGTCTTTACGGTGGACCTTGCCTAATGGGTAAATGTTTGTCCGGTGATGCTTCAGTTACTTATCTGAAGGTGAGCAGATGGGTGAGATTTGGGCGAAATTGACTGAAGCTCATCTTTTCAGGTTGGGTTTGGTAATCTTTCTTATCTGCTGCTTAAGTGCCTGTTTGCTGATTAATTCAGACTGCTTCTGAAAGTATTTCTCAGCCTTTGCCTGACTGAAGCTTATTGCTGCTGCTTTGAAACTCTGTGCTGGAATGCTGTGTTCAATGGGTGCTGAGCCCCACGCAGCGCTCTCACTGGGAGAGCTCTCGGGCTAAATTCACAGCCATGAAAATCATCTGACTTATGGTGGGTTTCTTCTTGCTCCAAGGGGCAGATGATGGCCCAGTTCCCTGGGTATCGTTTGCTTTTTTAGACTGCTTTTAAGCAGGTTTTACTAAGGCATGGTAATCCATGGGTCTGTACAAAGGAGCAGGAGGCTCTGATGTGTGTATTTGAAGTCCTTGAAGGCTTTGCAGATATAAAAGGGGAAAATCCTTAGCTCTCCTACAGAACTTTCTGCTCAGGTCTCAAAGCACTTCTTTTTAAAGGAGTGCTGTTATTCCCCATTTGGGAGTATGAAAACTGAGGCATGCTGAAGTTACTGGCATATACTGATTGCCTGGGCCTCGTGGATCCCGTGCCTCAGGGACCCAGGGAACCAAGCTTCCTTCGTGCATCACTGTACCAAATAAAACTAGGAAGGGCCAGGTCCCAAACAAGCCAGATGATACAGCGTCCTGTTGAACGTAGAACTTGCTGCTGGATATAATGGATACTTAGAAGTTTATACAGTTTATTGAAAGGGATTGGGCAAACTCATGGCAGAAAAATTCATCTGGGGGCACCTGAGACATGGGCTCCATCTCAGTTTTCCCAGGTTGTGGATCTCTAGAGTTCAGGGATGTGTTCTGGGACATTATTGCTGCTTGTACTAATACTCTTCACTGGTCCTTTACAGCTGGCCATTGTACTTGTTGACTTATTGTCTCATGCTGGTGTTTAATAGAAAAGTTCACCTGCTTTAAGCTGTATTCCTAAGCAGCCTGACTCTGAGAAGACCTAGTCTCAGCCACTGAGGGTTGCTGCCAGCCATGATCCTGAGTACAGGCTATGCTTCAGTCAGAAGGATATTGGCTGCTGGCTGCTGTAGGAGAGGGCATGTGTGGCGTGGAAGAACCTCTGGTCTGCCTCAATATGACTGCTTTTATTTGTATGTTCGCTTTACTGTGAGGAGATGAAGTGTGCTGGATACTTAGGCTAAACAGAGTTGAGAGGCAGCTTGCATTCCAGGTTAGGGAAGATAATGGTTCACAATGGGGCTGTTACCTTTTCAAAGCTTTGTATTTTGCTTTTAAGAGGCATGTAAACTATCTGATTAATAACCAAAGAGTTACGAACTTGAATTGTTGTAATGATTACTGGGACTTGCACTGGCTTTGAGGTTGATGTTTCTCCTGCTGCCAGTTAGACATGCTACCAGTTAGAAGTGCTGGGTGAAAGAGAACCTGATTTGCATCTGGTACTGTTTGTAAATGGCAAACTTCCAGGACATTCTCACAAATAAACTTACTACTCATTCTGTGTCACTGCTTCATAGGTTTTTCAGCCTATTTTATTTTCAGCCTATTTTAAGGATTCAGAAAAAAGCTTTTTCAGAGGAAGTTGCTCTTAAGTTGGACCTTTAGAGATCACTGGGCTTTGGCAGTGAAAGGCATGACAGTAGAGTTGAAGATGGAGATATGAGGTGGCTGAGGACAGGCTCTTTTCTGGAGCCTTTGGAGGCTTGCCTGTGCTGAGAAGAGCCCTTATTTGGCCAATAACGTGGATCTCCTTTGTACAAAAATGCCATTGGCACGGCGAGTTGTGCAGGTAGGACTACAGGCCATGTCCAACACCCTTTTGTTTTCTTTTGCTGTTCCACTCAGTCCTCAAGGTCCTGGCACTTAGGCCTGGTTGTCTTGAGTAGAGTGGTGAGGCCTGAGCCCAGGGTGTGCTACCTGTTAGCTGGGCTCCTGGACCTTGCTCTGAACTCTTCACCTTATTGGTGAAGATCTCAGTCTCAGGAGAGCCGTGTAAAGCTGGTTAAGGACTGATTTATTCCCTCATGGCAAGGAAAAGTGCTGACTGTGCAGCAACAGAACTGAGGTTATAATTTGTCTGCAATGATGCAGTGCTGTTCTACAGGGATTTCTTTATGCTGCCTCTGATTATCAGAAGATTGTTTTAGGGTTATCCTGTCTTCTGTGTGTTTGCCAAATAGAGGAATGCCCCACATCTCCCAGGCTACTCACCTGTTTCTACCCCTGGGTCTGCAGTCCTCTCCCAGAGCTCTCCCCCACTCCATCCCTGCCATTTTCATGAGAGCAGATGGGAACAGCTGGAGAAGCAACAGATCAGGTATCTGAAAACAGCCTGCCAAAATCCTTGCTCAGCTTCCTCCTTGCTTCTCAGTAGCGGTGGTGTCCTCCCTGCTGCCTCGTGTGAGAACTGAGAGGGACCAAATATGACACAGTCGCCCTGTTGGGACACAGAGGGGGTGCAGGCTGAGCAGTCCTGGAGGCCACTTCCTTTCCTTAGTGCTTTGCTTTGACACAAGTGAAGGTGGCTGCCAGAGCGATAGCTGCAGATTTCTGCTGCTTCGTGGCAAGCGCTGGCAGGAGTGGGGAGACTGCCAAGGATGATCTAGAGTTAATTTATCTTGGGGAGGAGGGAGAAGGGAGGGAAGAGCAGGGAATTTACTCCCACAACTGTTAGGATTTAAAGCTGACAGAGAGAGCAATTTTAAAAACATGTAGTTGTCCATCTGCCTTCTTGTTCTGTGATCTCAGCATGGCTCAGATGTGTCAGGCTAATAAGCTCTGAGAGAACATGTAATACCATTAACTCTCTCCTTACCCTGTGATGCTTGTCAGGAAACTCAGAGGATTAATTGCGAGGAGTTGGCAGCATGCTTGTAATTTTTGCTGGGTGTGAGTCGTGGTCACTGGTGCTCATAGGGTATTGTGCAATGCTGACTGAGGGACAGTCTCTTTTAAAATTAAGAGAAAGATCAGTACCTTGGGTGTACATCTTTTGATTGTCGGTGTTGTAGACAGTGTGCTGCATGTCAGCTCCTGGCTGGTATGTATGTGACATGTGCCATATGTGCCTTTTCAGCAAGAAGCCTTTGCTACATTGCTTATATGTTTGAATGAGGAGGTAGTTGAGTGCTAACCTTTCTTTGTCTTCTGAAGGCTTATTCGCGATGTCCTGACTTTTCTCTGGGTGCATAGAAAGTAATAGCTTCATCCAGGTGAGGTGTACAGGTGTTGTCAGATCAGATAGGGCAGATAGTGAATTGAACTAACTGGGACAGAGGAAGAAATTTATCTTCCTGTTTTACTCTCCTTTTTACAATGATTCTGGCTACATTGGCAGGGAAGTGTTAGGAAGCATAAGAAAAATGAACACTAGTAGGCACCTGTTGGAAAGCCACTCCATAGTCTAGTTATTTTGAGGACAGGTAGATCTCGTCTCCTTTGCCTTGCTGACAAGGGATGCTGTTTGCTAACAGGGTTTTATCCTCAGTCTTCCCTGGCTAGGGGGTACTAGAAAAGTGTATTGTAGCCACGTCCCAGTTTTCTAGTGATTGCCTGTACTTTTTTACTGGAGGTTAAGGATTGCCCCCAATCCTCAGTCTTCTCGGAGTCTGCAGGTACCACTTTTCCAGCCGAAGAGGGACTGGGCAGGATTTTTGGAGCCTGGTGTTGCTGCATAACATTACTCATCCTTCATGAGGCTTGCAGAATCAGAACCTCACCTTTAAAGCATTTCCAGATGCTTAATGTGCGTGGTAGGAGGCCAAAGTGGAGTTTTGTGACTGTTAGCTTTTCTGCAAATAATCCCTGAAGTGCTGATCTTGGCATAAAGGATTGTAGGCAGTAGCCTCCCTGTTCCTGTCCTTACAGTGTTGTTATTCTTAGAGGTCAGAGCAGGCCTTGGCTATCCACAGTTTATGTTGGCTTTTTCCAGTTTCAAAAACAGCTGTTGGGTTGGGGTTGGGCTTTTCTCTTTTTTCCTTTTTTTTTTTTTATTTTTTTTTATTTTTTTATTTTGATGCCAGTAAGTGAAAATATGATACCTCTCAAAAGATGCGTGAGATTGAAAAGGTCTCATGGGCATGTTTTGATAACCTTTCCTTTGTGTGCATATATTCCCTGGTGCTTCAGAATTTCCTTGGGGAGTCCTAGTGTTGTATAATACTGATTGACACAACTGTGGCCCAGAGATGAGCTCACTAAATGTGAGCCGGAGTTACGTTGTGCGCTGGTTCACTTACTAAAACACTTACAGTCTGACCTCTGTGTCAGAAGCACTGCAGAAAGCAAAACTTCGTAAACGGTGTAACAAACCTACCCAGATCTTTAGCGCAGAGCTCTTGCAAGTGAAGTAAATCACGTTACAGTTTACACAGTATGCTTTGAGAGGGAAAGGCCTAATGGAGAGCTCCTATCCAGTATTTTCATCGTTTTTTTGCAAGTTGATGTGCAGATGAGGCTTTTGCTTAGATGGGGAAATCAAAGCACAGAGGGGTTGTGACTTGCAAAGTGTTGCTTAGTAGGGCCAGCCTTGCTCAGTGCGTCATTTGGCACTCGAACATGCTGGCTCCTGCCTTTCCTGTGATACCTACGCTTTGAAAATCCCAACATGACTGAACAGATGTCTAACCGAAAGTCATCTTCTGCTTCTAATGTGACTTGATTCTTTTAAAGAAATAACTGGTGTGTGCTGGTTTCATTTGTGCATTTATGCTGGTAATCAGTATGATTAAAAGAAATGAAAGCTCAGCTGTGATCTTCTGAGGTGGGAGGAGTCTCAAAGCATCTCCAAAATAATAGCTTGACCTCCAGATTAATTTGGGTGTTTCCAGGGCTTTAAGACTTTTGATATCTAGGCACTGTATTTGGTTTTGGGAACTGAATGACCAGCTGCGTTCTCCCGTGTTCAGTTGGTGTTCCTTCCCATATGAGGCGTTTTCTGCCTACATGTTGTGTGCAGTTAGTGTGGGAATATTTATCAGAGGAGAAGCTTAAGGAAAAAATCCCACCCTTCCCCAGTGCATAATGGAGAAGACATTTGTTTCTGTACCTGGCTTTCAAACAATTTCCCAGTTTCTAAAAACCTGGAAACCAAAGGTGCTTAGTGAGCTGCCTGGGTCTCGCAGCTGCTCTTTTGCCGATAGGCAAGAAGAGGTTCTTCTGTCCCTCTGCTTAGGCCTTTGTTGCAGTGGCTTCAGATCCAGTCCCACCATCTCGCTCTTTGCCATGTTTCCTCAGCTTCCAAGCTGCAGTCTCATTCCCGACAGCTCTGGGCTTGGAAAGGAGCTTTTGACATCTGGTGAGATGCTGGCAGAGCCTGCTTTGCAGCCCATGGGCTTGGGGGTTTTCCCCTATCAGAAAGTGCAGCTTGTGAGACTTTTTTTTAATAACTGTAAAATTCTGAACCAGGAGATGCACAGGAGCTTTCTGTGTTAGCCTAAAGGGAAAACAAAGCTATTCTCTGCCCTGCTGCCTCATTAACACATTGCACACTAAGTCAGGCTTAGTCCGGCTTTTTCCCCATGGGGATGGTTCTGGTTTGTAGTATGTAGTGGCTTCTAGTGTGATCTGCGTAACCGTTTTTGTCCAGCGTTCATAGTAAGTGGTTCTTGACCCCCTGGCTCTTGGGACCCATGGTATCCCTCCCCTAGGCAAAAAAAAGTGACCCGTAACACCACCAGTGTTACACTGTCTTGCAGCAGCTACAGGGTTTTGGAGACCCATCTTGCTTTTGCTGTATTTGCAGCTTGCTGTGAGCAGAGTAGAGTGTTGTCACATTGACACGTACAGCAGCTGCATCCATTCACCTGAATTGCTCAGAGGTGTGTTTGGTAATTTGGTGTTAATCTTTTAGGAGGTACAAATAAAAATTACAGGATGCCACAAAACCTGAAATGTAAACTGCATATCAGGACTCTGAGGCAGTGTGGTTGGGCTGGGTGAGGAACTAGTATCCCCCAGATGTAAGTAGTGCTTAGGAAAACTTAAAAGTAGGGTGGATAACGCTCTAATCAATGGGGAGGTGAAAACTTGTGACCAAGCTGTGGGTCAACGACTTCAGAAAGCCTTGTCTGATGTCTTCTACCAATTGCAAATCCCAGTGGGAGCTTAGTAAATGGAATGCTACTCTCCTTTGGATTTGGAGAGCCTCTTGAGGAAGTAGCAAGCAGAGGTCCAAAAGGTGGCCTGATAGCTTGGTCAGGTTACGTGAGATGGCAGCACTGGCTGTGCGCTTTCCTTGTGCGTGTCACAAGGTCTTTGTCGTACAGGAGACAGAAAATCGGTCGTTTCCTTAAAGGTTTATGAGGATAGGACTTAGATTTTAAAAAGCATTTTTAATGCATTATTTATGCTAAAATACCATTCATCTCTGCTTGTTTTCAGATGAATTGGTTTGAGATGAAGCCTGGGCTCGCTGCTTGTGTAGCAGCACACACCTGCTGCGAGGAACAGCACCAAGCAGGCAGCTTGGCCCTTGCTGCTCTCCAGGAGAGCTCTGATCAGACTCTTTCCTTTTTAAAGACCAGCCAGCAGCTTCCGTGCAGATAGGCAGCTCACAAAATTATCAGTCATTCTAGCCTCATCTTGTCTGTGTAGCTTCAGGGAATGGGCTCAGTTTCCCAGGGAAATGGCTTCTCCTGCCTGGTTTGAAGAGCAAGTTTTAGAATATGTTGGCTGTTTTCTTGAGGATTTTTTTTTTCTTCTTCCTGAAAGGCAGAGGACTAATATGTTTTGACTTGAAGTTGGGAACTGAGAGCAAGCGATGGGGACCTGTTCATTTCGGCTCTGAAGCCAACCTGCTGAGGGGTTGGCTGTAGGGTTGCTAACTTAGCTTTGACTAATGTGGCAGTGCATGTCCTGCTGTGGTGATCAGGAATAACAAGGGCACAAAGGTGTCCTTGTCATGTCCTTCCTTGGAGGAGGCTGCGTTGCCCTTGCCATAGAGTCTCACTCTAATGGGAAATTTTCTGTTTGTTTTACACCAGGTGAGCCAGCGTGAAAGAAATGCCCAGTGTACAGCCAAATGTGGCTTGGAGGTGCAGTTGTGCGAGGACTGAGTTCTCTCCTGCAAGGTGCTGAACACGTGCTTCTGTGGCTTCAGGATCTTGCAGGCGGGAGCCACCAGCCTCTCATGTGGTGCATTGGACTTGGGAAGGCATCAAAACCATGGCACCTTGAGCACAGCGGTCCCCCCAAAAAACACCCCAAAGTGGATTTGGAGAGAATATTCCTCTTGGCTCAGAAGGGCTTAGTTTTTTACGAACTCCTGTTGCTGAGCAGTGTTTGCTCCTCAAGTGATCATTCCAGAAGGCTGGAGGACTGCTTAATGAGGCTAGACACAGATGGGGAATATTGAAAAGGGATAATTAGCCTCATTTTTCCCCTCTGTCTGTGATTCCCCGGAGCTAACACCATTAAAGATCAGGTGCAAAGTTTTATAATTGTGTCAGGTCTAAACTGGGGCAGGATTCCCGAGTGAGGACTGACTGTCCTGAGTATGAGTGGTAACGAGAGCTGGCATTTTCCAGCACTTCCTCTCTTGCTCTCCCTTTCTCAGCATGGAGGTCAGGGGAGATAGCAGCTTTGTGCTGCTGCAGTTAGGGCTTTTAATTGCTGCCTTAGCTGTAAAAGTCCCATTCTACCCAAATACCAACATGTGCTTTCTTAGCCTGATGGGCACTAGGCATTTTGGTTAGAAGGATACAGTTGTGAGACCTAGCTGGGGATAAGTTGGAGGGATTTGGGCACTTGGGATGCGTAAGGTGGCTATTACACAACAGACTATGGACAGGAGCCCCACAAGCTGCCCTGATGTAGCTGGTTCTGGGTCTTTCCCAGCTTTTTCTGTCCTGCCTGCAAGACTGCCTCCTCTTCCCCATCCCTACATGCGTGCGGCTCTGGGGACATGTGTGGGTCCTTCTGTGAGGTCCTGTAGAGCCCTTTGCTGTTCTCTCCTGAGCTGGATACTTCCCTGACATGCAGGACCCTTGGTGCCCCCTATGCTACACCTCTCTGGATTCGGCAGGGCTGTGACTGGGGGCACCTGGCCCCAGTCGTGGGCTATAACCTGGGGTGTGGGGGTTGTGCTGTGCAGCTGAAGCAGGAGGAGGGCGATGTGATGGATTGTCCCTCCTCTTGCACTTTGTGCAAAGACCAGAAAACAGGAGAAAAGCTAGTGCATTAGGCTTACTCTGTTACTGAAATGAAGGGCAAATACTTGTTTTTAAGCCCCTTGGCAGGACACCTGGAGCTCTGTGAATGCGGTGCTTGCTTTAGACTGTATTCCTTCTTCCACTTAGCTGCTTGTATAGCGAAGTGGACTGTTGGGAGCAGACAGCGACTGCATTTGTCAGATTAAACTCTTGTTCTTGAATCAGGATTTTACAGTCCACCACTAAAAGTAAGTGCTGTGTGAAACAGGTTCGGGAACAGCCTGTGACAGCATGTGGCTTGTCTTACGAGATTTGGTGTCCAGCTTACATAACTGGGGCCTTTTCCATCAGGGTCGGCTTTAGCACTTTGGTTGGTAAGCATAAGTGAAAAATTCGCATAAGTATTAGAAGCACTGAGTGATCTAGTCGGTAGCATATCTTGATTATAATCACTCTGAAATGTGGAAGACCTTCCTATTTCACAGTAGCACCTCATGCAGTGGTGTTGTCTGTGCTACCAGACACCAACACTGTCCAAAAATATTAATAAAATGATTCTTTATTTTGTAAGCCAATTTAATAGCATAGCAATATAATGAAATCTTTATGGGGGAATGAGAGACAGTGGTTTTGTGTGTGAATTACAGGGTCTGCAAGTGGGCGAGACACTAACTGCTTGTTTTATTGCTGACAATGTATTTATTTTTGTGTTTATTCCTGGAGTAGAATGTGTGAATAGCATCCTAGTAAACAGTCAGGCAAATAGTTACTTATCAAGTATTTAAAAGTGAAAGGTCTTGTAATTTTCCTTAGTAATGACTGTGATTTCTTCCAGCTGGATTAATGGTTCCCACTTCTACCCACGAAGAGCAAGGAGTGTTTAGGTTTCTACATGGAGAGTTATTGTCTCCCGTAATAATGTAGACCAGAGTGGTTTTTTCCCCTTCTTGGCCTGCGATCTGAGGAGGGATGAAATGTGCATAACCTGAGTTAATACCTTGTAAAGCCTTTTAATATTCTTTCTTTTGTCATTCCTGTTGGAGTGATGCAGGAGTCGCTGCTGGCATCAGCCCAGCAGCAGCCTGTCTGGAGTTGCTTTTGTTTCGTTTTATGAGGCAATCAGTGGGTCTTGTGATGGAATTGCCCTGAAAGGTCAGTTTTAATTAGGTTTTTGGCACATTCCTCTGTCCCCAGCTGTGCGGTCCTGGTGGAACAGGTTGCACACAGCTTTGCGACTCAGGATTGCTGCGGCGAACAATTTCAAAAATATATTCTGAGCAGCTGCCGACAGGCCAAAGGGAAAAGAAGACTGTGAACCGAGTGTTTTGGTGTGTACCTGTCATTGCTGCCTGTACCCTGAGGTGGGGGAGGAAGCAAGCATCAAAGTGTAAGCAATCTCTCAGTAGCAACCTGTGCCTCTGGGCAGCAAAGCGATTTCTTTCTGCTGAACCTGCTTTCATTGAAGGGCCATGCCAGAGCCTTCCTGAGTGTGGTGTTAAGGGGGCTCACAAGTGAGAGTCTCTCCTCTCCAAGCTCTTCTGGACTTGAACATCTGAGCTGTGACTCTTGTAATGCTGGGCCAACAAACAGCATGCCAGCTGTGCCACACTGGTGGCCGGCAAATTCCTAGAGTCATTTCTCATATGCATCTTAACTTCATGCTTTCCTTTCCCTCTTCCATTAGGAAGGCAATCAGTCAGGTTTGTCTCTGGTTGGAGAAGGCTGAAGGTAGTCATGGTGTTAAGCCAGGGCTAGGGGGCCCTATAGTCACATCCTAGCTCTGCCACAGGCTTTGAAGACTCGCTGCAGGTCACGCGGGTCCAAATCCTACAAGCTATTTAAGTGCCAGATTCCTGTTGGCCTGGGGGAGTTGAGCACACAGCACCCTGAGGAGCTAGGCTGTCATCTCCGACTTCTGCCATTAACGCCACATGTCTGTGTGTGCTTTCGGTGACCTCTGCTTCCTTTCCCAACTGCTGCTTCCTCTTCGTCCCCTAGCCTGTCCTGTTCAAGTTCCAGAAACTTGGAGGGCTTAGCAGCTAGGATTTAACTCGGGAGGAGGTCCCATGGCCATCCTGCGGGCTGGGATCTCTGCAGAGGAGGCCAGCACAGAGGGGTTTTTTCCAGGGTGTGTGGTTACTACGCTGTGCCTCTTGAATTCCTCCTGCGTGCTCTGGGTCTGCCTGACGTTTCTCACGGCCGCTTGCAGGCTTCCTGCGCGCGGGGGGCGAGCTCTGGGTTGCATGGGAGTGTGCGGGGGTGACGGGAGGAGGGGGCCTCACCGGGAGCTCACGTTGTGCAGAATGCATGGGAACTGATCCTGCTCCACAGCTGGGAGGGGGATTGAGCTGGCCCTTCGTGCCACTGTGTTTAAAAATAGACTGCGATTGTATTAATCTGAACCTGACGCTCATGGCTAGTGGGGCTCGGTGGGGAATTCTGGCCAACTGCTGCATAAAGACATTTGAGTTTATTCTGTCTAAGGAAATTCATGGAAGTAAAATAACCATTGGTATATGGTTACTGCATGACATGACTGTTTTTGAGGGCTGTGGCTAGGTGGTGTGTTTGGGATGTCTTAAATTGTGATGTTACTGGAGCAAGGCTTTTGGGGTTTTTTTTCCCTGAACTGCTTTTCCCATTCCTTCCCACACCTTTCCAGTCTGATCAGCAAATGCTTCTAAATATTCATTGCATGGGATTTGTCTCAATCCACATGACTGCCATCAGTTTGAAAGGCATGTGACACCGGGGTGGGGAATAGGGTTAATCTCTTCTGCACTGAAACAACAGGGCTGAGCAGGAGGTGTTTGGTGCAAGCACTGATTCGTCCTTCTGCACGAGCCTTTCCTATTCTGCTTGCCCTTCAGAGAGAAGGTGGAAGAACTGTTCCCCTTCCCTAACAGCTCCTTGCGGGACTGTCAGTGCAGCTCTACTCCAGACCCTGATTCCCTGTCAGCAGGGGACGCGTGCGTTGGTTCTGTGCAAGTGAGATATCGCGGCCTCAAGGCCTTCGGGCTTGACAGGTAACTTCACGGCACTTTCCTCGCCGCTGGTCTTCAGAACGGTCCCTCAGCTGGTTTCACAGATCCTTGGGTTTCTCCGTGTCCATCAGCTGAATGCAAGTGTTCTGCAGCCAGGCTGCCCTGGGAGGCACCAGAGGGGCAGGGTCTGCGCTTCACTGTCCTAGCTGGAAACGTTGCCTGACTCACTCAGCAAGAGCTGCGTTGGCGTGTGCAGATAGGAGGGTGGGAAGCAGGCAGCTGCGAGCCTGACTTTTAACCAGGGCAGATCCAGTGATTGACTAGGCTTTTTAGCCTCTCATCAGCATATGCACTAGACTGGCAATGAGCCTGTCCACCCTTCCTGGCGGCGGATGCAGCCAAAGGCCCAGGCTGCAGGAGGGTGGGGAGGGGCGAGCTGTGCTTTCTGGCCTGGGCAAAGGGGACTGAGGCTGGGCTGTCCAAGCCGTGAGTCAGGCAGCAGCCTTTGGGCCTCTGTTCTGTGTGGACAGAGAGTTGCAGGGCTCAAGAGAGACTTACAGCTTTGTTCTCTGAGGGAGCAAAATTGTTAGCTTGGCAAACCGGGGCAACCTCATTAAGAACTCCTGAAAGCCCGAAAAGCATGTTGCTGGAGGCAGGTCAGTGTAATTGAGGGGGCTGAAGTCACTGGGATTTTCTAACAATTAATTATTGAGTGGTTTTCTGGAGATTCTCGTTCATGTTTGTAATTCATTCCCTACTGTAGATGCCGTATTGATTTATTATTTTTTGAAGTTCAATATTTTATGCCCTCTGGGCCTCAAACAAAGAGCAGCTGGAAAATGAGAGCAAATTTCTGCATTCAGCATTGTCGGAGCTTTCTCTTTCATTCCCAGCCCCCCAGGCCAGATTCCTTACTCTGGTGTTGATTGCAGATGTTGCCAACGCCGTGTGCCGTGGGTGGCAGAACAGCTGTCACAGAAGAGCTGCCTCACTGACCAACAAATGAGGAAATCAAGAGCCCAATTAAGAGACTGGAATTGCCCCCAGTGACCTAAGCAGAGTATTCAGTAGCTTCTAGTGAGCCTGTTTGAATGAATAAGTGTTCCTGTTCCTTTCAAAATTTAAAAAAAAAAAAAAAAATCCCATCCTCCCCCGGATCCAATTAGCTACTCTTTTCCTTTTTCTTCCATGTATATAGAGAGTTTGTAATTGGAATAAAATCTTAACCAGATGCAAGTTATTTAGCTTGTAGTTGATAGGGCAGTTTTTGTGCAGGTGTTGTCGCCTGGTAGACCAGCTCTTGTACCTGTTGTCCGTGGTTTCCTTGCTGGATCTTTTGCTGCATTGAGTGTACTGCTCTTGCTTACCCTCTGGTTTCTCCCTTCCCCTTCTTTCTTTCAACAGAGTGACTAAGGAAGTGGATGCAACCTCAAAAGAAGCTAAATCTTTTCTGAAGCAGCAAGAGAAAATGCAGTCAGGAACTCCAGCTTCCCTCCCGACAGTCTCTGGGTGAGTATGTGTTTTTTCTGCCTAGATGTGGACAGTTTGTGAGAAAGAAGGTGCTCCACTTGAAGAGTGTAGCCTAAATCATCAGCATTTAGGCTAATGCATATTTGCTGTCTTCAGGATTTCAGTGGGAACAAAATTAGGCCTGGAAGATGCAGTGATCCAGGGGGAGGGATGTGTGGGTGGGGGAAGCAACCCATGAGTCCCAGTGACTCAGCTCATAAGATCAGGCTTCAATTTCTTGTTCCTCGTAAGTCATTCATCCTAGTAAGCAAACCTTGTTTTGAGCATCTTGAGCAGCCTGATCAGGCTGCAGGTAACAAAGGAACACGCCTGGGATTGCCTGCAGATCCTGTGAAAGGTGCTTCCCTGGACCATAAAACATAGTGACCTGCTGGGGTGTGACTTCTGGCAGATTTGGGGGGACCGCTTGCATGAGAGATGCTTTTGCCTCTTCAATGTCCTGTAATGTCATTTCAGTGTGGATTTGTCACTTTTTGTGTAAGCTCTAGCACCTAATTCAGAGATTATCACAGTGCTTGTCAAAGACATGAAGAGTTCAGGTCCTCTGCACATCTGACATGCCTCTCCAGGCAGTTCTTGATGAACTTGGAAGATTACCCCCCTCTCAGGAATAGATAAGATGCTTCTGTGTTCCAACAATGAGTTTTATTTAAGTCAGTCATTTGCATTTATATTTGAAAGTCATAAGCTGGGTATAATTTGGTCACACAGAAACAAGATCCGTCAAATAAATGCATTGTCTTTCCCATCTGCCAAAGAGCAATTCTCCAGTGTGAGTTAAGGCTGCCTTTCCCCGAGATAGGCTGTTATTCAGTTGCTGCAGCTGGATTGTTGTTCATGTTTCCAGCTACACGTTGTCTAGCTTGCAATGTGATGTGTGACTCTTCTTAACAGCTGCTATTCCCTGAGATGGATGAATGCATAGATGAGCATAGTCTTGTTGCTATTGCTGATGCCACACAACAGTTTTGTCCCTGCGGAGATAATTGGAGTTATAACGTAAATGTTGGTCCAGCATTTTGTGCTGAAACAAACTTGCCTTGAGTGACTGGCATTCTTGCTTCAACTTGGTTGACCAAAGAGGCCAGCACAGCTCCTTGTCATGCAGAGTGCTGGTGTTCCTGCTTCTTCAGATCTGCCTCTCAGTTCCTCCAGCAACTCCCTGCTGCTCTGAGAGCCTAGGCAGGTTCCCTGTAGCTCACCAGGAAAGCCTCATGGGCTGCTCGCTTTCCTGCACTGCTGAAATCCCTATTTCCTTCTGCCTCTTACTGCTCTAGAGGAGGAGGTGCATGGCCAGTGGGCCTGCAGCAGCTTAGTCACTGCTAAGATGAATTCCTGCTTGTGCCGGAACTCAGCTCACTCGGGAGAAATAACTGGAGCCCAGTTTGAGTTATTTCTGCAGTGATGACAGGCCAGAAAGAAAAGCTGAATACTGTCCCCCCATTATTGTGTTGATATTTTCAAGGGAGGAATCCACATCAGATATGGAAACATGGAATAAAAATAAATACAGGAAATAACCAGTTGGAGAACTCCTTTAAAATTTCTCTCTTCCAGTGTGACCGTGGTGGGAGCAGCTCAGTTATGTCTTCATTCAGCCCGCTGATGCGTGAGGCTGTACTGACAGTTGCTTGCCCAGAATATGATGAGATGGCCTGGCTGTGGGAGGAGAAGGGTACCCATGGCTCGTGTATCTTGCCTCTGTTCAGAGCAGCAGACCTGATGCAGTGCAGGCCTGGGTGCCTTCCCTTTCGCTCACCTGCTGCAGAATATCCAGGCTCTGTTGTGCCATGACGCTGCGGCAGAGGCATAGCGTTAGTGTTTTGCTCAGTGCGTGGAACAAACCACTCTCTTGAGAGTTTAGCAGGAAACTTCTGTGGCAACCTGGCCAGTGGGTCCTCTGCTCTGTAAGCGCTCCAGGGAATTTTCTACTTTAGCATAGTATCCAGGACTGGCTTTTGAGACCGTCAGTGAACACACTTGCCTTTGTGTTAGAAGGGTGCTTCCATCTGGGAAGTTTGCCAGTGTGTTTTCAGGTGAGGAAATTACTAAAGGCTTGCCTAATTCTTTAAAGCTGAAGGCAAATCCCTTATGTTGAAATCGCAAAGATATAGTTCTAGACATAGAGCCAAGCCACTGTCTGAGCCTTGACTGGGCTCCTCTGGAGCAAAGATCCAGCAGCCTCACTGATGTGCTAGAGCAGCATCTGGGGAAAGATGGTGCCTGGTGCCCTTTGGTTACTTAAAATACAAGTGTGGCGGGGACAGTGCTTTTTTCCTTTGTGCCTTACGAGAGGTGCCCAGTCTGGATTGGTATCGCTAGAAGGCACCAAAAAATACGTGATTTGGGATCCTATGTGGTGTCAGTTGTGAAAAGCTTTGCTCAGTGAAGTGCAGTCTAGCTGAGTACAGGGGGTTCAAGTAGCCAAGAGTGGCTTCTCCATCTGGCTTTTCCTTCTTCACCTTGCAAGCAGCTTGCTTTATTTCTGGATGCAGCCAGCCTACCCTGTGTTTATTTAATTTCCTTTCCCTAAACAGATAGAAGTAATCCAGGAAAGCAGCGGTCACAAAACCAAACATCCGGTTCCTCATCTTCATGTTATAAACCCGTGTAGCTAACTGGTCTAGGAGAAGGGATGTTTGGGGCTGAAAGTGCATTTCCTGAATGTGTTTAGCGTCCATACCGGATGTGCTATAAAAAGCTAAATTTGTGCTTGTGAGGGACATGGGGGGCGGTTGGAGGAGAATAAGCCAAACACTTGGCTGTAATTAAAGCCAGAAGTACAATGCAACCCACTGCTATTCTCTCAGCAGGCTTTGCTAGAAAGGTCAGAAGTCTTTGGTTCCCAGGGATGTGATGTTTCCCAGCCTGTTTCTTCCATCGTGTCCCCCTGTGACACCCAGGTTTTGGAGCTGTGATTGGAGCAGCTAGACAGTGGTCTGTGAGCATTTGGTATCAAGTTGCTAGAGGGGTTTGAGTTGGTACTTTGTTCCAGCTGTGTTTCTGTAGAGCTGTGTGGTGGCATCAGTCTGACGCCAGTGTTCTTGGCGGTATCGGCTAGATGTGATCAGGGGATCCATTGATCACTTCTGATCTTCTGCTGCAAATATTGGTGGAAAACTTAAAAAACAACACAAACCATTCCCCCAGTAGGCTTTTTTTGCCGGTCTGGACAAGTATGTGCTTTAGGACCTGTTTCCTGTGCCTGCCACCATACCTGGGCCTTTTGGAGGCGTCAGGAGTAGCCCTGGCTGTAAGCGTGTGACCCAACGGAGGAGTCGGTCAGCTCTGTGGGCATCTCGGGTGCTCTGATGGCTTTTTCTCGCCTCCTCCATGGGCTAGGCAGGAGCACCCTGGAAATCTCCCATGAGCTAGATCACTTTCCTCCTCCTCCTCCTCTGCGCTAGCAATCCTATTTTGAAAGGCCATTTCATATTGGAGGATGTCAAAAGAAAGCAAATGAAAGCCTTTAAACAGGTAACTGCAAAATAAATGTGTGCTTGTGCTCAAAGGCACCGAGGAGGTTGAGCTAAAGGCTGGGAAAGATCTCTCTGAAGGCCTGCACCCTTCTGCATCAGCAGGTGTGATCTGTCCATCTGTCCTTGCTGTCTGTCCAAGCACACTGGCACTGCATAAGGAACAGTCATTCTGTAACCATCTTGAAAATGCATAAGATGAAAGAAAATGTAGTTGACATTTTATTTGAGATTCTCCCCTAGGCAGCTCTGTTTGTACATGGCCTGAACAGGAGCCAGGAAGAAAAAGGGAGGTTTTCCATTAGCTTTGTTCTTGTGTTTGCTTATTACTGAAACCATTTGTAATTAAACATGGACTTGTTCACCCAGCCCAGCTGTTGCTTTTTTTGTTTGATCCTGCCTGGAATTACAGTGGTGGATGTGTGACCTCCCAGGCCTTTTCATGCCTCGCAGGCTGGTATAAACAGAAGGTAAGACTTGCCTTTGAAGCAAGCAGGCACCACTCCCACCGAGCTCAGGAGGTGTGGTGCTTGCTGACCCCAGGGTGAGTTTGGTCCACAAGGATCTGAACCTCAGTGCAAGACCTGGCAGGAAGAGGCACTTCAAGAAAGCTCCAACCCCGAGACAAATACCTGCCACGTGCAAAGAAAGTGAGATAAACTCTAGCCTGTTCATCATGAATGCTTTCCTCTCCTAGTCTACAACACACCAGTTCACGTAGACTGACTGTTAAATGACATGAAAAGAGTCAGGCCTTTGCTTTCAGAAGGAGTTTGTTCTGTTGCATGCTAACGTTGGATTAGATGGATTCCAGCAGGAGGACATCTGTGTGTGGCTTCTCTCCCACCTTAAATGTTTCAGGAGGAGGAACAATGGCCGTCTTCATGTGAGGATTTGGATGGGCTGGTTCCTTACTCTGTCCTCTGAGATCTTGAACTAGTTATTTGAAGCATCTTGACTTGTTAATGTAATCTTTAAGCTAACCTTCCCTTCAAACCTGGTTACTCCTAGGAGCTGCTTGGTTTTGCTCAAAAGCTTTTCTTTCAGAGGATGTTCTGACTTTCTGCATGACCTGGCTGGAGTTAATTGGATCCCTTTGCTATTACGACTAAACCCAGTTTCTTTGGCTCTTACTGCAGCATTTTAGTACCCGAGCCCAGAGCTGCTGAAACATATGGTTCTTCTTGGGTCTTGGCCCTGCCAATCTCCCTGGCATGAGGGAGGGATGGTGCCCCTCTCAGAAGGGGACACTGGTAAGAGAGGCACAGGCCGTGCTATTACTGTAAACCTCAGCACATCACGAGCAAATGCTGCAGCACTCGCATGCCTCCAGGGAGCAGTTTCATTACACAGCAGCCCCTCTGGCCTTTTTTTCTTCAAAAAACAGGAATTCATGTTCCAGTTTCAGCTCAGAATCAGCTGCAAGCACAATTATCTAGTTAAAACTCCTGCCTGTTTCCCCTGCATGGGGTGAGTAAAGATGCAAGTAATCAAGAACTCTTGCATAGCTGTAGGTGGGTTTGTAATAGTCATTTAAGCGGTTGAATAGCTCGGCTCTTGCTTGTAATTTCAAGAGTTGTCAGCTTTCTTCTGCACTTCCCTTACTGTGCTCCAGAGAGTGCTATGCTCCCAGGCGGGGATGAGAAATCCCAGCCCCCTTATGCCGTAGCCAAATGTCTGGATGTGAGTAGCACATGACATATTTGCCTGTGCATGACAAGATGAGCCAGCCAGGGGCAATATTCATGTGCCCTAGAGCTAGTTTTGTGTATTTCCTATTCATACACTTTGGTTGTGAAAGATGAAATATTTTAAATGTGGTGATGACTGCTCCAAGTGAGTAATTCCTCTTCAGGTCTTAGATCCTTTGTTGTTTTTATTTTTGTTTTAATTATTCTTTGTTGGTGTCTGTCTACTGGCTTATGCCTATCCACTCTTTGAATCAATGTGGTAATGAGGCTAGGTGCTTTTTTGGAGTGGCTTGTTTTTATTTGCTTGGTGGACTGAGATTAATTACCCCATGGGGTTTGGTGTAGAAAGGGGCTTGCATGCGGGGGGAAAGGGGGATTTTGTCATTTGGAGAAAATGATGGCTGGTTCAGTGTTGAAGAGAAGGGTTTTCATCAGCCGTAGTAAATAAGGCACTGATTGCTGCACACTTGTACATAAAGCATGCCAAACAACCTTTTCCTCTGAACATCTGCCTCCCCTCTCGAAGTCAGCATGGGTTGAGGCTTCTGAGCATCGCACAAGATGAAGCCCCTTGCAGAGCCAGCAGACGGGTAGCTGTCTGCAGCAGCGGAGGACGGAGATGCCCTGGCTGGCTCGGGTGCCGGAGCAGTGTGCCTTGCAGCAGCGACGACGCTGGCTGAGAAGCAGAGTAAATGAGGCTCCAAGCTGTGGCTGTGCTACCATCAGCTCCAGTGCGAGAAGGTGACTGCTACCTGCACGTCTCCGGGGTTAACTGTGTGCAGGAGAACTACTGCTGCTTTGGTCTTTGCCCCCTTCTCCCTACAGTTCTTGCTCTTGAGCTTACGTTAAGCTTTCCTAATGAGAAAGGGAGCTCTGAGTGTGAGTTTTATAGCTCTTGCAGACTCAAAGCAAAATGTGACTAAACATCCCCCTTTTAAAAACAGACTCTCAGGACTGATCCTTTCTTTCTTGTTCTCGGGCAAAATGAGTCAGTGCCTTCTAACCCAGCCTCTCTTTTACAACAGAGCTGAATGAGACTTTCACCTCTCTTCTGGACTGTCCTGCAGCCATGCTAGCAAGTATGTGGTTAACTTTGCTTGGGGCAATGGCATCTTACTGGGGAGAAGCGCTTGGCTTAGCAGTGCCTGGATGGCTCTGTGCCTTGCTTCAGTCCTCTGTCTTGATGTGGCTAAGCAGAATCCCCAGGCCGGACTAACTGGGATCAGCTGTTTCTTTTTCTAGTCTTGTCCGGGGTTCAGCAGAATGGAATCTCAGCTATTTGAGGACTTATACTCTCTAAAGCATTTGTCTTCTAAAATACAAACAACCCCCACCAGACTGGGGCCTTTGATAATTCCCCAATGAAAGTTATGGGGCAGTTTTCCCTTAGGGCAGTACAGGTTTTATGAGGCTTATTTTGATTTGTTTTCATCTCTTGGATCGTGAGCATTTCTTTTTCCCCCCTCTGTGAAAATGATTGAGGAAATTAACTGCTAATGGGGAATGAAGCCAGCTGTATTTTTATTCCAGACCCTTTGCAAGGTTGCAAAGGGAAACCCCTGCATCTTCCCATGGTAGGCTTGATCTAATGGGAATAAGAGGTAAGAGGAAGCCTTGTTTAATGGTTAGCCTGGGACTGGAGGTGGGTGCTAAGAGCTCCTGTTTCCACCTGTGCCATGGCTTGTGAGTGTGTCTACAGAAAAGATTGTTTCTACCCCTGTGTGTTTTGCTTTTTATAGTGCCTCCTTGCATATTAGCTGAGCTGCACCATATCCCTCCAGTGTCTCCCTCATACCAGATGCTTGTGTTACATTGTCTTGTTTTCCCACACTTGTGTTCCTCAGGGGTTTTTTTCCTTTTTTTTTTTTTCTTCACATCAAGGAATAAGTTCAGCCGAATTGTTCATCATAAAATATGAACCAGCTAAGCAAGGCTGGAGTGAAAGTCCTAGCAGAATGATGCTCCCAGCTTTCAGGCAATGCTGTTGCCCCGAGCTTTTTGCCTACTGGTGGCCTCGTTCATGGAAAATAATATACTGGTGGCCTCGTTCATGGAAAATCAGCACACTCAATACTTTCCAGCACATCTGTTAGCCACAACTTTGAGCTGCATACTCGGTTGTTAGCCTTGTGCAGGGCTACATTTAGAAAATAGACATGCCTAGGCTGGCTTGCTCTGTTCAGGTATCAAGTCAACCACCTGGGGTTAAATGGGAAAGTTACTGACTAAAATGCTGGCTTTCTCCCCTCCTGTCTTGAAGGAGATCTTGATGTGAATCTGAGCTTTTGAAGGGAGTGTGGTCTCTATCCAGAGCTATAACCTCTTCATTTGGCAGCAATCTCTGCAACTGTTCTTTTGTTTGCTTCCAGAGAAAGCCCTAGCGTGACTGCGCGAGTTGTGCGTCTGCCCCAGCCATGGGGATTTCCTCTGCTGGTTTCTGGCTGTGAGGATGCTTAGCATGGCGGGATTTCACTTTGACTCTTGCTAGCCTGGTGTGGAGGTGAAATAAAATTTTGGTGTTGCCACTCACCTGAAGCCCCGCTTCTTTGCCTCCCCTTACTTGGTCCTGTCCGAAACCTAGAGCCTCTAGTGAACGCTAGTCAGGCTGAGCTGAAAGGGCACCTTCAACAAGCCCCAGACTGTCTCAAGCTCTCCAGAGTGCTTTAATCTGGTCTGCCAAGCCATAGAGCACTTTATTTCCCTCTCCAGCTCAGCAAGGAGTTTCAAAGCCTTTCTAATGTGTTGGGTTACAGCCCAGTCTGCTTTGTTCCCGAGAGCAGGGCTGCCTTTGGAGCTGTTGGCGGCCTGCTTTGCAGAGCAAGCGCAGTCCTTGGGGCAGTTACGGTGTCGGCAGCCCCTCTGCTGCGGGCGATAATTGGCATTGTGCTGGCAGCCGCTGTGCAGGCTCCTCTCTCCCGGCGCGCTAGTACTCGTGCGCATGTGTAACGCTGCTGTACCCACCGGGGCGGGAGGTGGAGGAAAGTGATTTATTTGATGCTCCTGATGGGACTGCTCTGTTTGCTGAAAATGCCAGGGAGAGAAGCGTTTTGTGCACTTTCTCTTCTCGGTGTTCTCGTGGCATCTACTATTGATTTGCAAAGGTAGAATGAATGAGCCTGTGGTCTGACCTGGCGTGGTAGCTCCGATAGCCTTTCAGGAGCTGCGCGGAGACTTCAGCACTGTTCCTACAAGCCTCCAGGCAGCCCGCAGACAATACAGGCGTCTGTTCATTGCCCAGAGTGGCTGGAATGAGAGCGGTGATGATGTTTCTTGAAGTAACAAGTCCTGAGCATGTGCAATGTTGGACTGTAGCTTTTCTTTTCTTTTTTCTTTCCCTCCCTCCCCTCTCTGTAAGCTGCAGGAAGGCTCAAGAGCAGCAAGCTGGGTAGAAGTACTGGGGAGTGCAAGTGCAGAGGAAGCCTGCACCTTCCTTGTGCTTGGGAAGTAGTCACTGAATGAAAGCAAATGGCTGTTCTTTAGGTGCTTGCCTGGGATGTCGTGTGGTTGGGTACGGGTACGCCGCACGTCATCTGCTTGCGTATGCCATTAGGAGGTTGGCTGAGCTGTTTGTCGGGCTGCAAGGAAGGGGTTAAAGCGAGCCCGTGAAGGCTGTCTGATTTCGGCTCATGGCTTTCATAATGCAAAGCCGGTGGGAATTCAGCTGAAGGCTTAGTCTCCCCCTACCCCCCTTCGCCACCGGGAGAGGCGAGCTAACCTTCCCGGCTCTGGTGCAGCTGCATTCCTGCCAGTATGGCTTGCGCAGGGAAGTGCTGCAAAAGAGCAGGGGCGTAAGCGCGTGGAAGATGAGACTGTTAAACTTTTCTTGGGAGAGCACTGAAAGGGTTGTTTTCTGGCACGATCTTGCCGTTTCCTTGCGTGAGGGCTGGTATGCAGCATGCCTGTCTCCTCCTCTGTGATCTGCAGATTTCTCACTGCAGGCAGTCTGATGGCACAGCTGGTGTGTGTGGTGTCTCTGACTCTCCGGAGACTGGTGTGTAGGCAAGTTCTTGCCTTTGCTGTAGGCACTGAATGATGCACGGCAAGCTGCTTAGGCCAGAGCCCATAAAGGTGTTTAGGCTCTTAATCCTGTCCTTCACTTAAACCTGAGGAAGGTTCAAGCACTTACTCCAGTGCGGATCTTGCCCTTGGCCTCATCATGTTTGTGAAGTAAAACGATGAGGATGCTGCCAGCCTGCCATCGCTTTGCCTTGCCCGCAGAAACGCGTGAGTTCCCAGAGGCAGAGGCTCGCAGTGGTGGTCTGTACAGCACCTGGCACGCTGGTCTCCGCTGTGGCCATGCGAGGTGACTGCAATATAGACCCTACTGTCAGAGCCTCTGTGTTGCTGTGTAGTGCGTCCTGCATCGCAGCAGTGCTAGGAAGACAATGCGGTCTAGGGCCCTCTGTTGCGCAGCGTTTGCTTTAAGGACAGCACCCTCACGGTATTTTTTCCTAATGTGTAAAATCCCTTCTCCCTCCCTGCTGTTTGCAATAACCCTTTGGAAAGCTGGAATGGCTCCCCGTTTCCTTTCCCGCTCACACGCGTGCAGCTGAGGGCCTCGCCAGCAGTGTTTGGCTGTTTGCATTGTGGGGGATTTTTTTTTTTCTTTTTTTGCTATTTTCCCAAGTCAAAGAAGAGTGTGTAGCATTTGTTTTGGAAACAAAACCACTTCTGGAGAATTACATGGCCTCTGCAAACAGATTAGTACAAAACAGGTCATGTGTTTTGGGCTGTCTCTGAAGACTGTACAAGACAGCTCTCTCCTTCCTTACTTTATGGTTTCACGGCTGTTGCATTTAACAAGGACCCTTGAGAAACCTTTGAAGGAGAAGTTGTACATGGTCAGCTCTGCTAGTCCCACAGCCCAGTCAGGATGCGTGGCAGCTTTCCCCGGTCAGCGCTCTGGTTGTAGAGCAGGAGTTTTAATCTTTTATAGAGGTGGAATATCTGTGCTCTGACAGATCTGTAGGGTTTTTTCCTACTAACTGTCCTTCGAAGCCTTCAGGCGTAAAGGTGTGTTGGTAAGTATTAGTAAGAGGCCCATGGTGATAGCTGCTGAGGGATGCTACAGAAGTGACCCTGTTTAACCTTCCTTTGTTGCAGACAAACGTCTCCTGGAGCAAAAGAGGAAAAGAAAGAGGAGGGGGGGGAAAACTGCCTCCTGTCTCCTTCCTTTAGCAAGAGGCAAGCTGGATGGGAAGCGGATAGCACTGCTGTTAGCACTTTCCTGTATGCGTGGTACTGCGCTTGTTCTTGTAGTTGTGTCCCAGGCTGCTGGGGGTCCTTCAGTCACTTTTGACAACTTTCTGATCCATGAACTCAGTGATGCTGTTGTGGTGGGAAGGTGGGTTTTCATGCTGTGCTGTCTTTAGCCGCTGAAGTCACTGCTGAAGTGGAGCTTGGTGTCCTGGCTCGGGAGGAGGGGCAGGTCTTTCAGAGCAGCCCTAGTCTGGAGAGGAGGTCTTGGAAGCTGGACGGTGCTATTAATCTATTTGGCTGGTGTCTAGAGCAGTGATTTGACAGGTCTCCTGGACCAGTGTGTGCTCCCAGCCAGAAATGTCGTGGAGCCTTGGCACCGTAGGCATCTGTAAACGAATGAGTGAGTGTCGTCTTTGGCCATGAGACTTCTGGCCGCGCTCTCCCTTTGGGAGGCAGTGAGATCGTATTGACAGGACTGGGAATATAAATCCACATGGACTCTGCCTCAGGTTGTGAAAAACCTGGAGTGCAGCGTCCTGGGGCTTAAAACCCAGGCAGGAATTGGCACGCTTCAGGCACTCATCTTTGTGCCAATGCTTCTGCTTTGTTTGATGCGTGAAACGCTGTGGTTGGATATCAGCCATTGCAAGTGCAGAGTCTTAATTTTGTGTGTCAAACTAACAAACCAGGAGAGCTTGGAACAGTCCTAGAAACTCCCAAGAAATGCTTGGGCTAGGATTCCTGAACCAGGCCCCGCGGTTGTGTCTCATCCCACTTGCTGTGCTTTTCCTCCCCCTTCCACACCTCCTGTGTAGCAGCTAGAGTCTCACGTTGCGTTATAACGTTGATTGCCAGTTAACGTATCCTCGGGCTGCACCGAGTGTAACTGTACTACAGGGCAGACCCGTTAACTGGAGCACTGGCAAGGCCAGCCGGGCTGGCTTTCCAGCAGTCTGCTTCTCGGATTGACGTGGAAGGCTCTGAGGGTGTCTAGGCATTTTCTGTTAGTGGATTGGCTCCGTAATTCACATATAGGTGTGGTACACAGGGGAAAAAAAGCCTTCACAAAAGGCAGTACCTGGTCTGTAGGATAGACGGCTGGAGAAAAAGGGTTTGAGCCCTAGTGCCCTTGGAAACCCCAAGAGCTCAGTAGCTGGGGGGTCAGCGGGCTAAATCTCAAACCTTGCTTATGCTGGGATGGGGACCTGCATTGGCTCACATACTTTCTAGCCAGCAAATGTGCAGAGTCTTAAGTCATACTAAAAACTTATTTGAAGTCAGCCCCCTGCCTGGTCTGAGAGGAGTGCTTTGAATGCAGTCCAGGTCTGTCCACACTGGCTGACTAAACCGTCTCAAACTCCTCCAGCCTGAAGCAGCTTTAAACGGTATATACAGCTGCATCGGGAACACAGTGCCTTTACAGGCCCACCCTGGCCTCTCACTGCTGCTTTTTTTTTTTTTTTTTTTTTTTTTTTTTTTTTTTTTGAGGTGCAATTAAAAAAATGCAGGAGGAAAAAAAAAAAAAAAAAAAAAAGCAAACCTCAATGCCCTTTCTTTGTCAGAAACTGTGCTCTGCAGGGAGGGTCCCCAGCATCATCCTCCAGGCAACCTGAGCTGAAATACTGTGATTTGGTTCTTGGTATGTGCCGAAGGTACCCATAGGGTTACTGGGATAGGTGGAAATGCTTGGACCTGTTCTGTTTGCCTACTCGCCAATAGATGCAATTTGCCTAGTCCTCATCACTGATGCGTAGTGAGTGTCTTTACCTTACTTCTGTGGAAAAGGGTGCACCAGCACTACTGTGCTGTGATGTAGATGGGGAAGTCGAGGCACCAGAAGACTGGTTTGCCTGAGGTTATATAGGAGGTCTGTCAGATCAGATTTCCCAGATCTGAGGCTGATCCCAAACTTCTGGACTGTCGCTCTTACAGTACTTGCCTTCAGTGCAGCTTTCATGGCTGCTAGGTTAAACACTGCTGCTGCTTTTATGTGAAGAGCTTGGTCATATGGGGGAAGAGTTTAAAAAAAAAAAAAAAAATCTGGCTCAATTGGGCATGCCCAATGTGGCAGGCTTGCAAAATAGCTCCTTTGTCAAGTGCTTTCAACGGAAATCTGTGCCTGACTCTTAGATCTGAAGGCCAGAAATGTTCGTGTGTGTTCATCTGGTCTAAACTCCTGCACAGTGCACACTTCCCAGTCACTGCTGTGCCAAACCAGTGACCTTTCTTTGTCTTTTTGGTGGAGATTCTCCAGCTAATATCGAGTTAAAGACCTCAAGGAAGGAAAAATCCTTTCCTTTCTTTGAGGATGGTTAACCACTGCAACAAGCTCTTGCTATTAATTATAGATGCTTCTTTTTTCATTGCAGTTTGTCTTCAGTTTGCCATTAGTTCTTGATATGAAACTGGATTCACTTCTATCAGAAAGGGACAAGCAAGAACCAGAACAAATTGTTTGAAAGATTTGCAAATACACCAGAGCATCCCCGAGCGTAGCAAATTGCTTAAGCTCTGCTCCTGTGGGTTTTATTTAGCTGTCACTAGAACATGGAAGTATTTATATCTGTTTAATTCAGAATACCCTGTTGCTGCCCCTCGTCCTCTTTAATGCTTTCTAGATCAGTGTGTTGTATTTGAGGATGCACAGTGGCTGAGTGATGACGCTTACTGACTTAACCAAGGGCAAACTCCAGAGCAGTGTAGCTGCGAGCGATGCCTCAATTTTCTCCTCATGCGTGAAGATAAATGTCAGGGTGGGTGTCAGCCGTCTGGCCTTTGTATGTGTGAATCCCGTTTTTATATACGCACCTTGAGCCTAGATTGCATGAATGTGTTTTTGTAGCATTTGTGATAAATCCAGAAATACAGATTGTGTGGAAAGAAAGGGGGCCTGTTGATTTAAATACTGATGCCGGTATAACAGGGTTGTGGCTGTGATAATCTGGGGGCCTTGAAGCATTAGCTCAGTGATTGTGCTGAATGCCGTGGGGATTGCAGTGTGGTGCAAAATAAAGAAATGGCTTTGCAAAGTGATAACATGCTTCAGATGCAAAAATAATGGACAGGATCCTCTTGGGTCCACAGGCTGTGCAAAGCAGTATCCACTGTGTATGGTACATGTAGTAGACAGGTCTTAAGAGGAAGAATGATTTTGCACTCTCCAAAGCAAAAGGGAAGGCAGTAGGGCTGAAACGGAGGGAAGATACAGATTAAGACTTAGGAAGAGGCCCCTGGCAAAGAGCTTTTTCTATTTGCTTTGATTTGTGATGTAACTGAAAAGAAAGCAGCTGTCCAGAAATCCAGGCGCCTACCGATTGATTGCTGTAGAGGAAAAGTTGAAGACCCTGTTCCTTGCAAACGTCCAAGGCATGGCGAGTTGGATGGATGTGGTAGGTCGTCATAATCTCTAGTGCCTCTGTTCTGAGAGGACTGGATAGTTCTGCCACGTGGTTCTTCATCAGCTAATCAGGTTGAACAGTCATCCGGAAGGCATGATAAGGACCAAGACCCTTTTTTAAAATAACTCTTTCAGAGTGTTACATTCTCATCTCTCTAATCCTTTCAGGATTTTGGGCCGTAGTCAAAGTTAATGTGCAGTCGGAACCCTTGGGGTTTCTTGTATGTGCAGTTGCCCCTTTTTTAGCAAGGAACACATCAAGTGGCTTGTGGATAGATGTAAGAGGGGTTGTCGGACTCTTGAACAGGCTACACAGAGAGAGAGGACCCGCCAGTTCGCGGAGGGCTTGCTCGCAGAGGCGCAGCTTTGTGCAGACTAAGCTGTGTTGCTTCCAAATCCACACTGGCTTTGTGCCTTGCTGTGCCTGGTCTAATAAGCTCCGTGAGCAGGATTTGCTGGGTAATGCCTGTCGAGGCACGCAGGCTGTGCAGGAGTAAGCAGAGTGCTGGCTGGGTATTGCAGCCCCCCTTTCCCCTGTTCCTGAGAAAATGGAGAGCTGGCTGTAGCGTATTTTCTGCATCTCAGTGCAAGTTACGTTCACTGGCTGTAATAAGCACAGTCTAAAACACGTAACTAGTAATTGGTGATTAATTTTTTGCAGGCTGTCCTAGTTTATGCTATAGCTTTTACTAAGAGGTAGGTTCAAAATGCGGGGGTAGTTGTTAAACAGTGTGGCAGAGGATGCCAGAGTACGGCTGGGATTTGTCCAGGCAAGGTAAAGCTGTGCGGGAGAGGACCCAATTTTTGTCCCGTGGCAGAAGGGTCTCAGTATCCAACATACCAAGTAGCTGCATGGGGGCCTGCTGCTGTGGGTCAGTGGTGTGCACACCAGCCGCGTACGCTGCCCTGTTGAGTTTGAGCCTCTTAGCATGTTTAGTCGGAAAGGAAAAACAAGCTTACAGAGCCTTTTGATAGCTATCTTCATGTAAGAAAGTAAACCATATTGAGAAGCTCAGGCGGGGGGGCACAATCCGGCCTGTTAATTCAACTGCAGATTTACTTAATGTAGAGGGAGGCGGGGATTAAATGAGGAAAAGTGGATTTTTTTTTTTCTTTTCCTCTCTGCCAAATTCTTTATTTAAACATAAAGGCTTTTCCTGGCTACTCGCAAAAGATACTGTTAGCTGAGTAGTCCCATGCATGACGTACTTCTTTCAGGCTGTGCTTTTACTGCAGCGTAAGCCAGAAGATCTCCCTGCTGGCTGCTGTGTTCCTGCTATTCTCCCCACACCGACGCGGTACTTGCTGGATCTTCTGCTGAGGTTTTCCAGCGCGTTTCGCTGAAGCTAGCCTGACAAAGAGGTGAACGTCGATGGCCAGCGTAGCATGCTAAACCAGCTCTGTAAAGCTCTGAGTGCTGGAGCCAATGTCAGGGAAGAAGTAGATGTAGTTTACATTGCGAAGGAACTTTAGTCTTAGTTAAAGATTTTAGTCTTCTCCAAATGGCCTAAAATACACCAAGAAAGGATCACCTTACACTTGCACTGTTTTAATTTTTTTCCTTCTTCGTGCTTGGCCAAGGCTAGAGACAGGGTCATGGGTTAGATGGGACCTTTGGACAAAAGGTGATTTGCAGAGCAGCTTTCAGAACAGGAGATATTGCATGCCCGTGTATTGTGGAAACTAATAGGACAATACCATCATTAGTTGCTTAGAGATTGCATGAAAAAATAGTTTGTGTCCCGGTAGAGTGTCTCTGCTAGTGCTGGTGGTCTTTACAGTCATAGCTCGCTCAGACCTATTGCATCATAATATTTTCTTCAGCTTTTTAACTAAACAGAGGCTTGAATTTTGTACATTTCTTCACGGATTTCTTCAAAGCTCTTGTGTTCACCTTCTCCCCCCGCTTCAGCTTTCCCTTGTATATTATAGCCTGCTGGAAAACATAGAGCACATTGTGAAGCCCAAAGCAAAAGCTGACTCGGCAATCCTTTGCATTTAGGCTGCTGCTGCTGTTCATGGAACAGGAGGTTAGCCTTAAAATACTTCTGCCAAAAAATATTGCTGCTGTAACAGAACTGGTGCCCATTTTATTAGCTTTCACTCTGTCCTTTAACTTGACTTAAAAAATAAACAAACTCACTCCACTAGTTCCTTAGCATAAATCCTCTGGGAAGGAGGGTTTTTTCTTCTTTTTACATACTGGAATAATTCTGGGTTTTTTCCATATGAAGTGTCTGGAATCTCCTTTCCAGATCTCCAGAGAGAGGCTCTGTCTCAGGCACAGCTAGTTTCATTACTAGCAACAGCTCCTGTCCTTAAAGGATTTGAAAACTCATGTAAGCTGAAGTCCTGAGAGCTCTTGTATCGAAATGAATGGGCCTTGCTTGTAAGATGAATCTCGGCACGTGGATAAGCCTTTGCAGGTTCAGGCCCACATGTGGTCCTTTCAGAACAGGTCTTTCTCTGCCCCATGGGACATCTGCCAGATTCCACTGAGATCTACAAAGAGCCACCCGCTTTCTGCTGGGGACCATTTCAGCTCCTCATTGTGAAGCTGTCTAACCTAGCTAGGAGTGTCTCCACAGCTCTCCCAAGCTGCATGGGGTAGTAGGAGTCGCTGCTGGAGTCAGTGCTTCATCTACTGAGGGGAGGTAGAATGGAAATGGTGCTGGTTGGGTCCCTTTACAACAGGCCTTGAGCAATGCAGGGAGAAAAAACCTTCCTCCTTATCGCTCCCATCATCCTTAGTACCTGGAGCTACTGCTTTGGAGGAGATGGGTATCAAGACCTGATCTGTGGGCCCGAATATCATCTCACTGAGGTATATGAAACTATGGATGCAAGCACGGCAGCAGTGCAGGACTTGCTATTCTAGTACAGTGGTTCTAAAGTAAAAAGAAAAATGAATTGTCAAGTTCCTGTATTCTCCGCAAAGCAACCTGTGATGATTTGGAGTGATACTTCAAGAGAAAGCAGCTTTTGAGGAGGGAAAGGGCCAGAGAGCAGTGCTTCACACGACGATGGTGGGAACTGTGGGTGTCCATCATTCCCGGAAATGTACTTAAGTGCCCTATTTCCACAGGGGAATTAAGAAGTTATGCAGACTCGGCCTAGTTGCATTAATGGATTTAAAACAGGTTTTGGCAGAAAGCAGCCAAGCACATCAGGAATGGAACAGAAAATATTCTTCCCGAGTCCAAGAGTCTGGAAACTGCCTCACACACCATCTAGAGCAAGTGACAAATGCTGTTTTTGTTGTAATCTGAAATCTTTCTCTTCTCTCCCTCCCCCACATCCATCTTGTGCATGAATGCTTAGGCTATTTATTAGCAAATTTAAAGCCACAAGCACAGGACTATTGTGGAATCACCCTAGGACTCCTGCACTGGAGGAGGAACATGTTGCATTAAAAGGTACTTACAGAATTCGGGTTTCTTGATTGCCTTGGCTACAGTTTGAGGTACTTATTCATACTTTTAACCCTTATTTCTTCTTCAGTCTGATTTGCATTTTTGACAGGTGATTATTATCACTAGAAGAGCTGACAGCTCTGATAGTCTGGGGTGCTGCAGAAGTCTTAATGCTAGTTTTAATGAGCACAGGTTGTGTTTGAGTATTTGGGAAGACAGGTAGTAGAAAGCTTACACAGTATGAAGTCAGTCTGTCCGTCCTGGTGAGAATGGGAATGCTGTATGCTGCTCAGTCAGGGTACACCTTCTGTGGTCCGAGAGCTTCTCTGAGATCATGGCACAAAGGGGATGTCTTTGCCCTCAGTGATGAGCACTTCTGGTCATGAAATCTGGAGCAAAATGAGGCCAATGCCACATGTTCTGGAAAACTCCTTTTGTAGGTGTTTACAGCACTTTCCATGACTCTGCCTTCAGTGCCATTTTCTAACTCTCCGTGTCCGGTGTGAATACCTCCCTCAGTTTGTCCTTCTCCCAGTTTTCCCAGCCAGGCTTCCCTGGTGCTGGTGCACATGCCTGGAGTTGCACATCGGTGACCCTGGCTTCTGTTCTTGTGTTTCACAGCAGGTACCTCGTACAAAATTAATCTCATTGGTGAATAATGTGACTTGTCCAAGTCCAAAGGAGAAACCTGTCAGCATCAGACCCAAACCCAGACTGCCAGTGTGTGAATACCTTCTTCCTATGCTGAAAGACTGTAGGAACACTCAAAAGGATTGTGCAGAATGTCTTAGTTGTGCCCTGTTTAACGTTGGGATAACGCTCCTGCACTGGCTGTTACACTGGTTGGAGATCTGTTGATGGAAGGTGGCTGATGGATGCTGGGAGTCTTGGTGGAGAACCTCAAGTACAAGGCTGAACGATTAGCAGGTATTAGCATGAAATGAATTTCAGAGGTTTGCTAACCAGAGGGTCCTATTTTAACTCGGTAATTTTTGATAGACAGATTTGTTTGACTTTAAAATAATAAAAATCTTTGTAGTTGTAGTTGAATTATGAAAGGAGCCTGCCTTTTGCAACAGAGGCCATTACTTTCAAACAGTGCTAGAGCTAGTTTCTTATCATGTTTTTTCTGAGTATGTGAAAGCTCTGAAACTTGTTTTTCTAAAGTGCTGTGACTCTATCACTTGCTTCCCCCACGTTTGGACTCCATCTGTAATAGTAGGAGGAAGAGGGCAGAGAAAGAACAAAGGCTCATAATACAAATGGAAGGAAACTAGGGAAATGCTGGAGGAAATGGACAGTAAGAAATACAAAAAAAATCCAGCTGCGGTGAATGCATGGGGCATGAGTGCACAGGGATGCTTTCTGCTTGGTATTCAGAGGGGCAGAGCTCAAGACCTGGATTGTTGAGCTGAACTTTCCTTTGAGCCAGTGGGCTATTCAGGCACCTAACAATGTCCATTATGTACAGTCAGCTTGTTTGTTTATGCCCAGCACTGGATTTCTTACCTTTCTTTGTGTACAATGAAACAATATCCTCCGTGCAAGTGGCCAGGCCCAGCTATTTTGCTGTGTGAATGTTTGACTGCCTGCTTTGAGCAAGCACCTTGTTACCCTCAAAGTTCATACACCTAAGTCTTTCCTATGCTGACAGGATGCCCAAGGAGAGCATCCTCTAACAAAAATGCTGTTTCTTCTTGTTTGACTGACAGCAAGTGTCTCTTCTCTTTTTATCCATCCTTCAAAGAAATAGGAAGAGGTGGGTTCCTGCCTCTCCAGGGTACTAGTGATTAAATCAGTACAGTGAGGCGGCCTGAAGAGGCAAGTCCAGAATAGCAGTGAGATTTGGCAGCAGAGTGGTGCCAGCCTGTCCGTGATGCTCATGCCTCACCCCGGAGCGAAGACCCAGAGACCTGAGGGAGAGCATGCCCACCGTGGAGAGGCGGGTGGCACTGCGGCCTGGGTCCTCGCTGCGGGATCAGTGGGGCTGTCGGCCCATGTGAAGGCACTTGGATTTGTTCTACAGCTGCAGGGAAACCAGCTGGCCCAGGTTTAAAGGACAAGGGAGCTCCCCTGAGAGGTTTTGTACGCGCGCAGCGGGGTTGGGGGCAACAGCTGCATCGGCGCCTGAGCTTGCTCCACGATGGAGATAGGCTCTGTGACCTTGGGCAGCCCAAGCTTTTAGCCCCGTTACTAGGAAACAGCTCCCACCTCCGCTCCAAAATATAACCCAATGTCATTAGAGTCTATGGCTGCACTGTACCTCTAATTAATGTGAGAGTCAAAGTGCAGCTTTCAGATTAGAAAGAACTATGTAAGATATGACTTGACCTCAGCCTGTAGTTTGCTACATGAGAGTATTGTTTTCAGTTGAGAGAAGCACTCTTTAATCCAGCCCACAGAGAAGCAACTGTCGGCAGTGACTGAGCTAGAAATAAGGTGTATGTTTTGTGGTGAGAGTAACTTGGGCATTGGAGCAAGTCTGTGCAGGCGATGGTGCTTTCTCCTTGTGGTATTTAAATGGAGAAAGCATCTTGGCAACTTGCTTATTCAGTTCTAGGCCCTTATTCAACCACTGCTCGTGCAGCAAGAGCCACTTAGCAGCTTTTAAGAAAATTCTTTAGGAAAAAAAATGAATTCTATGCATTCAGGGAAACATCTGTCATCATTCTGAGCAGAAACCAGTTAAAACAGTCCTTGGAGCATGTGGAAGATCTCCAGTTTCTTGCTGCAGCTTTGCAGTTACTTAAAGAATAGACCTGGATATAAAAGGTAAAGAAGGTGTCTTAGCAATGCTGCTTTATGTATAGAAAATCAAGGAGAGCCTCTTTAAAGCCTTGAATTGCATGTACAGCACAACACAAAAGGAGTCTCAGCTCTGACTGTGACGGACACCCTTCTAACGTCAATTTTGGACCAAGATTTTAAAAAGCAATTCGTTTTGGGCCCGCTTGTGTTTGTTCTCAGGAAATTGCTTTGCACTAAAAGTCAAGCCCTTTCAAGTGTCTTAAGTTCGGCACCCCAAAAGCTAGGCTTTACTAGGCGCTTCTGGAAAATCCTGGCCTGAGCTTTATTCTCCTGATGCATATCCTTGCAGTAAGAGCTGAGGGATGGAGCCTTTAAATAGAAAAAACAAGCTACAATGCAGCTAGATAATGTCAATCTTGTCATTGCTTTAATATTCATTGCTAGGCACAGCAATCAAGCTTTGTCATTTTTAAGTTAAGTAACCCTTAGTCCTAGTCGGCTTCTGTCTATGTACATGAAAGGGATGACTGAGCCAACAGCTGCTAAAAGCATGTCTCTATTACTTATATTTCACTAGGTTTTTAAAGATTAAGTCTGGGCGTAGAGGATGAAAGGGTTTTTTCTTTATCTTTTAATAAGAAACTTGTATTTGCAGATATGAAAAAATAGAGCATCTAATGTGCTCTCTTCCCTGCTGCTTCCGCAGTGTGGGATGGGGGTAGGGGAATGTGTGGAAATCCTACAGGGAATAAAACCATGTCCCTCTTGGTCTGTCGCGTTTACCACAGCCCTGCCCAGTTCCCTAAATTGATGGGTAAGGATTTGCCATGCTGGAGTTTTCATGGCATAGCCGTACTTGCAGTGTAGGAGACAGAGCAGGATACGTGGGAATTAAGGGGGGGGGGGGGGGGTTGCACACTTTAAATGTGAACAGTAAAGGGGAGGATGATCTCTTCTTTCTGCCTGCCTTATGCCTGTAGTGCAAGGACATTGAAAGATTCCTGCAGTCCTTTGGTTTTGCTGTCTCCATTGACTAACAAACCCTTTTTGGAAAAAGGACATCTTCATTATTGTTGTGGCACTCCAGCCCTTCAATCAAAAAAATAAACATCCCTGGAATCTCTAAAATACTACTTGGTGGCATCGGAGAGGACCAGGTTAACACTTCTGTATCAAAAAAGCAGGGGAAAACAGTTTGGAGAAGGGTTTCCAGCTGCCTATATTTAAAAATGTGGCGGGGGAAAGGGCATTGTTCCCAGTATAAAACAAAACCAGAAGCTTTCATGTCCCCTTTGAGGCAGACATGTGGCATGAGCAAAGATGCTCTCCTTGCAGTAGCTGCAGGATCACAGAAAGGAATAGCGTAAAGGTTGTGTTTGCCCCAGTGTGTGCTCAGGAGAAGGGTGTGAGCTGTTCCCACACAGCCTTCTCAAGAGTAGCCTGAAACCATGTTTAGCGTTCTCCTGCCAGCTGTTCATCTTTACCCCAGCAGCTGAAACAAGTGATGGAGTTGCTTCAAGGGGCTTTGATGGTGAGCTGGCTGTGTGCGGCATGGTGGATTTGGCTGATGTCTTGGGGTGCTTGTTTTGTTTGCTGGTCAGCAGCAAGGTCACTAGCTGAAGAACTGGATGCAGAAAGTGCAGGCTTTGTGATCAGCAGACTGGAGAGGGGATTGTACCCAGGGTGCTCTGTATTGCAGAATTTGCGTGATGTGGTTGAGGAGGCCATGGAGAGCTTCAGCCCAAGCTGAAGGAGTGTGTCTGTGCGAAGGGGGCCAGTCGAAGCACTGGGTGGTTCAGGCACAGTGCTGCTGAGAAGCTGGCTGTGGCTTGCTGCTTTGGGCTTTCCACGTGGCCGTAGGGACAGCCACCCCATGAGAGGTGAAGACCTTGGGGAAATGGTACAGCTAGAAGTGCCTTTTGTTAACTTGTCTGATTTTTCATTTGGGTTAAACGCTACCTGTATCTGCAGCTTGCAGATTGGCTGAAGAAGCTTTGCCATGCTGTGAAAGTGCTGGTAACTGCTGCACACCGAATCCAGATCAGGGATTTTCTTTAGTATGCTTAGATTCCTTTGCTCTTTTAGCCTATCCAGTTGTAACAGCCTCAGGGCCTGATGGCAAGATGTGCAAGGATGAAAGAGGGGGTGATCCTGATAGAAAAATATAGCAAAGTGCCAGTACCCATCAGCTCTCTTTGGCCCTGCCTCTGAGTCTGTGAGACTTCACTTCATCTCTGTGTACCCCAGCTCACAGGACATGCCTCATTCACAGCCTCGGAGAGTAGAGAAGCTGTGTCTTTCCTCTTCTAAAGTAATTCAACTCCCGGGATGGAAGAGTGCCGCGTTGTTCATTGCAATGGTTTAATCCTGCGTGTTCAGGTCCCCTTTCCTGGTATACCAACTGATACCGCCTGGAATTCAGTCCTGGCGAATGATGCAGAGCAGTGCAGGTTTTCCTGTCTGCAGGAGCAAATGTGAAGGAAGGTCTGGCAAGCTCTGGGCACGCGTAGTTCTGCGTTTACGTACCCAGAGCAAGCTGGGCAGGGAGGCCCAGACAGGGCTGTGCTTGGGACCCTGGATGCAGCAGCTAACTGGTGCATGTGGTTCACTGGTTAACTGAAGAGGAGCCTAGCTGAAATTCATTCAGCCTTTGCTCATGTTTTGCACTTTAGTAGTGCTAGGTCCTCCAGAAAGAAGTGTTTGGCACTTCTGAGATGCATGCGTTGAGCTCAACCAAATGTGCGAGTTCAGGAAGCCAGCAGGGAAATTCTGCTCTGGACGTGAGGCAGAGGAACCAGGTAAAATAAACACTTGCCTTCTGAAGTGGTTACTTGGAACTGTGCTGGTACAGACTTTCCCATCTGCTGAGTCCTCCAGGGAGCTGAACCCAGCAGGGTCTGCTCAGGTAAGCACCCCACCTGGGAAATGTTCCTGTGTGATTTTACTAAGAGGAGAGAAAAACCAAAGGGTTTTTTATTCATGAGGTAAGAATCCAGCTTCTAAGCTGTTCCTTTAGGCATATATTTAAATGGAAAATGCTGTCAGTTTTACTTCTGTCAGAATGTATTCTTCTAGTCGTTGCATTCAAGTGAGGGTGTACTTTGAAAAATGCTTGTCTCTAGCTGCAGTTTCGCTCTGTAGCCTTTTGCAATTCAGAATTGGTCCTGTTTAGTCCTGAAAAAGGATATACAGATGGTCTTACTTTGCTTTTGTTATTTCTATCTGGAGTCAGCGTGGCAATAATAACAGAGGAAGAAGCAAGCTTCAGTTCGTGCTTGCACGTTGTCAACAGACTGGTTATCAAGCTTCGGGCGTTTTTGTATTCTCCTGATCCTCAAGACAGGAGAGGAAATCGGGGTCCCCAGAGTAGGCTTCAGCATGCAAATGTTTGTGGTAACCCACAAGGGAGGAACCCTAATTTGACCTACAGATCTCTACAGTTCTCTGTGTTGCCTCTCTGCTGTGCTCCTAAGTTGTTCACCACATTGCATCAGAGAAGTGTTTTTTCTGAAGTCTCCAGGGTTTCAGTTTTTGTTGCTGTACCATTATGGACAGCTTTTATACCATGCTTTTGCTGCTTTTTGGAGAACTGGGCTAGCAACTTTGTTTTTCCCCGCAGCCTTTGTGGGAATGCATATGCTTCCTCTAACATACAGAGGTCTAGAGGGTCACCGTGGCCATCCAGAGTCCATAGATAGTTTTAAGCCCTCAGCCTCTCTGCCAAACCCTTAGAAAAGGGAGTTGTTTATGAGCACTGGTTCAGTAAGACGAGGGTTGTGGACGAAGCTCACCTCTCTTCTGACCAGCTAGGTCAGCGCTCTTGTTTTTGCAAAACCCCTGAGTTATTTAATTGTAGGAGCGGGTAATGCTAGCTTTTGAATGAAACTGCTGTGTCTTAAAAGATTTGGAGGAGGTCCTGGGGGAAAGAGATCAGGTAAAGACCCCAGCTTTCTAGTGAAGACACGGAAGTTCCCAGCTCTCACGGCTGGAAAGGAAGGGGAGCTACTTTTGCTAGTTTAACCTAAGGCTTAGAAACTAGGAGGGAAATCAATATGCTGTTTTTCTTATTTTTATGCAATGTCTAGCTTTTAAGCTAACCTCAACTGGGGGGGATGCGGAGGCTGACTCATGACTTTTGAACACTGGAGTTGGCAGCTCTGTAGAGAAGAGTGCCCATGTGCTCTTGGTTACATTAATGTTCATGTGCCTATCAAATTTGGGTGGGTTCTCTGGTTCACAGCGTAGCCCTGCTAGTTACAAATATGTGCCTGGGTGTGGGTGGCCTGCCCTCTATTCTGCAGTTTGGTGGTGCTAATACATCACCATGATGCAAAGCTGCCTTTAGTTAGCGGTTTCCTTCTCACAGATGTGTGACAGTGCATATGGGTTTTAGGTATCCAAATCCTCAAGGGGAGCTGCTGCTGGTGGATCATGATTGGCCCTGTTTTAATTTCATGTTTAGAGACAATGCTTTGTATTGATTTTTTTTTTTTTTTTTTTTTTTTTTTGCTCCTGAAGGTATCCAGTCCCTTTCTATAGTCTAAAAATTTGCTTATTATCAGCAATATTATTGTCCTGTTTTTATACTAGATTGGGATAAAACCACTAGATAACTTTTACATGCATCCCAGTCTTGCCAGTTAATTGGGGGCTGAAAGAGTGGATCAGCTGTCTTGATTAAATAGCAAAAGCAGGGGAAAGCTGATGGTGTTGCATTTCTTGTCTGCAGTGATCTTTAGCTCAGAAGAGCACATCTTTGCTAATTGACTGTTAAATGAGAGTGCTTGCTGAGGTGCACTGTCTTGCCATTCAAATCCTTTAAGGAATAACTCTGATCAGCTGTACGTAGGGCTCTTAAATATAATCTGCCTAACTACCGAAGGACTTTGACCTTTTGGTATTAAGGAACCAGTGCTTTGGGCTATACACCAAACCTTGGAGATGAGGGGCAGAGCTGCAGGGGTTTTATTTCTGCAGTGGTAATGCTCCAAGCAGCGAAGGACTGCTGTTTTTTAATCTTGAAGTGAGACTTGAAATCAGCACAACATCATTTGGGAGATATGTCTCTTAGCTCAAGATTTCTAGGATTGGGGGACGTGTTATCACACGCCTGGACCACTGCTTACACACCTCCCTGGCCACGGATCTTTTGTCCCAGTTGCTGTGCGTGCAAATAGCACGTGTTTATGTGCATTTCCCCCGTTTGGAAAAATCCGAGCCCTGAGGGACTGCAGCTTCCTTTCGCGTTATGAAACAGGCCAAGCCGAGAGCCAGCTGAATATAGGCTTGTTACTTGCTTGCAGGGACGCCGTTTCCAGGCACAGATCCTGCAGGGTCGGGGAGCTTTCAGAGCCGCTGTGCTCAGCGTTTGGTGGAGGAGGACGGTTTGGCGTGTCGCTTAGCGAGGATTCCCGCTGCCATTTTAAAGAGCTGTGCTGACGGGCTCCGGAGGGAATCCCGAGCCAGGCCTGGAAGACAGCAGTTTCGGTTCAGAGTCGGAAAGGGCTGGATGAAAGGAGGGGCTAGCTGCAAATAGAGGCAGGCCTGCCCTCTCCCCCTTCAAGCCCCATTTTGTTCAGCCCGGCCGACTTCTGGCCCTGTCCCCTGACAGTGCCTGTGCAAGGGAGGATGCTCCTTGTCGTGGGGGGCTTGGTGCACGCTCCCCGGGGCGTGGGGAGAGCACGGATTACTTGGATGCTTTCCGGTCCCGTCCCCTCCACCCCACTTGGTTGATATACATAATCCCAAAACCTTAATATTGTGTAGCAATTGAAGCAGCGGGCTAAAAATGGGAAGAGGGACGAGATCTGCTCTTGCTCTGCTGCCGTGGAGTCGCTGCTGCAGGAGCAGTTGGTGTTTCATTGCTGATATTAAACCTGGATGCAGGGAGAGGATAAGGAATGTGGCTAATGCAGAACACCTGCCTCTGACAAATGCCCAGCCCACTAGAGACCCAGTGGTAATTTTGTAAATCACAAACAGGTTTCCAGCCCTTCCAGAAATGTGCCCTTTTAAATGCTAGCCATCAAATGGCCTAAATTACTGATCCAGTGGCTTAATGCATAAATTGAGGTAGATTTAAAATAGTCATTGGAGAGCAGTGTTTAGTACATGGTACCTAGTTCAATGCTCTCTGTTTCACGTTATTCTGACTTGATGAATAATGCAGGATTTTGTTTTCATTAAACTAAAATATATTGTAGTAAGGCTGTTTAACTGAGGTCTTCCTGAAGTGTCGCACAGCGTGCATCTGTGGGAAAGAGCTCTGCAGGCAGCAACGTCACAGATGAATGCGTGGGAGACTGCTGTGGGTAATGAGTGGTCTGCTGCGTTGTGCCTGGAGTTTCAAAATCCAGCTTGCCTTCTGTTTTCCCTGCCTGTCTCTTCCTTTCTTGCTCTGGATACTTGTAATCAGAAGTATTGAGGACTGGTTGCGTTCTTTATGCTATAACCTTAAACCAAAGATCAACCATGGGAGCAAAATATTCCTACTCTAACCTGAAGTGAAAGTAGCCTTAACCAGAGTAGTCTGTGCTGCGCATCCCACTGAGATGAGTCAAGTTGCCTCTTCTCTCTGAGGTGACATGACAGGATGTCTGTCTGCAGGCTTTGGCATTTTATTTGGGAGGGGAGAGGAGGGAGGCGACTTCCTTTACAACAGCGAAGGCAGGAGAGAGTGTTAGCAAAGCCTGGATTCTGCAGCTGCTGGCTACACTAACAAGGAAGCACTGCCGCTCTGCCCTCCTGGAGATGGGCCTTTTCCAGCTCTTTGCCATGAGCCAGGGTTGCTAGGCATCCGTTCTTGCCTCTTTTCCTTGGTGCCACATTTTTAGATAAGAAGAGTAATAGGAGAGGCTTTTTCCTTAGCAAGGCTTTACCATGGTTGGGTTCTTCTGCTCCTGGTAATGTTTTAGGTTGGGAATAGAAGGAAAGGGCTCAGAAGGAAAAGTCTTACAGCAGAAACATCCTGGAAGGGGTTGTCACTTTTTAATTTGGTCTTAATTGACTTGAGACCTTTGATTATAGACTCTGAAGAGAACTAGAGATTAGAGACTCAGAAGAAAGCTAAGAGATCAGAAAATGAGGTACAACTACTATATTAGTAGTGTATCAATAGCCCTTTCCACCGAGGTGCCTGTGTGGAGCAGGCATGAGCTGTAGAGATGTGAGAGCAAGCCTGTTGAAATGCCAGATTCCAGCCCAGATAGGGACCATGAGAACATTTTATCCAGATTTTGCTGAGGCAGATGGGAGAATTTTTTTTTTTTCCTTTAAGGTCTCTATTTCTTGCTGGTCTCTTGGGAGGTTCAGCCTGACCCTCTTGCATCTTGCTATTTGCAGAGCCTGGTCTTGATGTTGGAGAGCAGCTGTAGCATAGAGTCAAGCCAGGAGGTGTGCACAGGACCTGGTTAGTCCAGCTTCCAGATAAGCAAAAACTGTGTTAGGTGGACTTCGATAAAGTGAATTGTATCCCTGCCTAAGGAGGGAGAGGAGAGCATGGGGGTGGCTAGTCAAATGGAGCCACCCATCCAGCTCTCTCCAGCCTTCAGAGAGATTTTTCACCCCCTTCACTAACCTTACCCTTTGAAATGTGTCAGAATTGTCTGTTTGCAGGAAGACAGATTCTCCACTGCTTGTTACTGGGAACCACTGTGTGATATGGAGCAGCTTGAGGCATTTGATTTGTCAAGAGAGAACTCTAACTACACATGTGACTAATGCCTGGCATCATTCAGCACGCTCTGTGGGGTGCATGTGTCAGGATATCCTCAGGCAGCTCCTAGGCAGAGCATGATAGCCTTGACCCTTGATGCAGTTGTCACAGATGGAGTCGAAGAAAAGGAGGGGTTGGGCTATGCATAAGACTCCCTTTCATCCCTTCCTTGCCAAGGAATGCTCTCCAGGAACCGCGAGAGGCGGGCTGGGTGACAGAGGACCTGTCGCTGGAGATCTGTCTGGGTAGTCAGGGTGCTGCCTGCTGGGAAGGCTCATCTGTGCCTTTGTTTCCCGAGGCACTAGACCTCATTGGGGGAGTGTCGGGAAGAAACTGGTGCCAGGGAAACAGAATCTAAACTTTCACCAGGAGATCTAATTTAGCGTGGTTTAAAAAAGAATTGGCTAAAGGGTGATGAGGTTTAGGGGATTGCTCACAGGTTGGATCAAAGGGAAATCAGCAGGCTGGGGGTCAGATGACGGAAATTGCTGAAAATTGGGGCTGGCCTGAGAGTCAAAGAGAGGAAAGCCAAGAAAGACTTGAACTGACATGGCAAGGTGCAAAGGGCACAGGCTGTGGTTGTAATAGCAAGTCTGTTGGGGTGAAAACACTGCCTTTTTTGTTCAAGAAAGGAATGAGCTGGGATGCATGATCCTGCCGGGCAGAATCAGCATTAGTAGGGACAGAACCTTGTATTTCAGAGCATTGACTTGATTACCTATGAAGTTCAGAGACAATGTTATTTCTTCAACGTACAGCATTACACAGCTGATTAAGTGTTTTATGGGCTCATCTACCCCTGTTTTATCCTCCTCTGAGGCCTGGGGTTTGTTGTATTCCAGCCTGAATGTGCTCTGTGCAGTGGGCCACTGGAGACGCCTGCTCTGAGCTCCTGCCATAGCACGGGTCGCGGCACTTCCCTGAGAGCTCCCCGTGAACGCTTGTGGTTGAACTACAGCCTGCATTTTTGAAAGAGGCATCCACTCGCAATGGAAAGACTTACAATTTGGGATCCACCACATCCTTTGGGAAGCTGTTCCCATGGTTAATGCATTTACCGCGTAACTGTTACAGCTCCCTGAAGGCGTCTGAATCCTCAGCTGGCAGAGCGCCTGCCTCATTCAGTGTTGTAGCATAGTTCTTGGTCTCCTGAGACAAAAGACTTGTTACAAAAATTAAATGACCTGCCCGAGGTCACGCAGGCAGCCTGGGAGAACTGGGGACCTGGACCTGCTCCCTCCAGCCCAGAGTATGGGAGTGAGTTTTGTGATGCATTTGTCTGTTCATTCATCAGCAGTCTGCTGGTCTCGTCCCCTCGCTGGTTGATGTATGGGTTGCTGGTTTGCCCTCAGCAGCTGGTAGGTCACGCGGGACTTGAGAAATGGCTCTGGCATCGTACCAAGCAGAGGCTGTGGGACGTTCACCAGTGAATTCGGAGACAGTGTGTCCTGAAAACCCAGTTATGGCCACCGTCTGCTGTGGGGGGCTGCCGGAGGCACCGGGAGCCCTGCCTGCTCAGGGTCCCATCTTTGGAGAGCCCCGTCTTCCCCAGCAGTTTTTGGTAGGTGTGCGTTAACCGCGAAGTCTGCAGCTCCATTCAGGAGCCTCCCAACTGCCTCGTGTGGGCGGAGGGGAAGCCTTGCTGTCACCCCTCCGCCTGCCTCTCAGCTGTAAGGTGACAACTGAGCATGTGGCTAGAGCTCAGCTGTTTCCATGTTCTTCCTCTGGGGACTTGAAATCTATTTCCAGCGAGGTGGGTCTCTAGGAAGAGGAAGGGCAGCGCTTCTGAGTGGCTGCTGCCGAAGCTGGAAGGCGCTCAGAGGTGGCGTTGCCAGCTGCAGGCGTTCAAAACACTTGAGTCGAGCCCTGGAAAAAAGCACAAGATAATCTTAGTTTCCCCTCTAAAATACATTTTGGTCTCTCTGCTTTGCCTTCTGTTTGTTACTGAGCCTTTTCTGCAGCCACCAGCCTTGGAAAGTTGTATGTGGAAAGAACTGGCGACAGGATGAGTTTTTAACTTTTTATTGCCTGTTTTCTCTTGGGTTGGACCTCAGGTTTTATATGGCAAACACCTTTGAAGCTTTTAGGGTGTTTCCCTTCTGTCTTTACCCCATGAAATGCCTTCTTTGATCTGGATCATTTGGCAAGCTGTTAACCTGCGATGCAACGGTTTTGTAGGAGGGAAGGTAATTTTGATGGATACCCTGGCAATGTGGACCCTTCCCAAAAGCAATTAAATGTGATCAAGCCCTAATTCTCATTTTATGTCTGCTTGTAACAGTGCCCAAATGTTGATTGTCCCCCGTAGTCCCACATACTGCCAGGACAGACTTCCACCGGAAGATAATTTATTATATTCAGTCTGTGCTATTTATTTACTTGCATGGCACCGCAAAGCGACTGCTCCACTGGGCTTCAAGTCGCTCTACTCTGTTCCCCGTCACAGCAATACATTTATGCTAGGGAGCCCTGAAGCTTGTTCGCGCTGATTTAATTTCCCGGGACCTTTCCCTTATCCCGGGCTGCTGGGCTTCGCAGACGTTGGCCCGTGGAAGGCAGCGCGGTTGTAATCACAACTCTCCTTACAGCTGTCAGATTAACTGTTGGGGGGAGGAGGGGTTTCCTCGCTTCTTGCGTCTTGGCTTTCTCACCTCCTGTTGATCGAAGCCCGGCGCTGATCGGCTGCGGTAGGAAGCTCGTCGGAGCTAAAGGCCGGGCCGTATCCAAATCATTCGCCCTGGCAGAGCTGCGGCGCCCTGCGTTGCTGGGGGCTGCGCAGGGGCTGTTTTCCCAGGCTGGGGAGACGGGGACGGTGGAGGCACCGTGCAGCCGCGGGCCTGCGTGGTGCGACGAGCAGCGTGGGAATCGCACCAGCTGCGGGGCCGTCCGCGCTCATCCGCTTGGAAATCCCTTTAGCGCTGGAACAATTCCATTAGCAGCACTTCTTAGCCGTGATTTGGAGCAGCTTCTCTGTCGGTTAAAATCAAGACTGCGCACCGGTCTGGAGGGCCCGTCGTAACGGGGACATTCCCCAAGTACTCCAGGGCTGCTCCGAACTGCAGTCTTAAACAAAAGATCCGCTGTTAGACAAAGGAGGAAGGAGCAGGGAAGAACTTCTCCTCGGTTTGCCAGCAATTTTTTTTGTCTGTTCTTTTTTAAGACTTTTGGTCACCGATTAAAACCATGTCATTTTGCAGGCAAAGATGTCAATGTTTTTAAGGTTGCACGGTAAAATAATTTTAGTGCTGTTGGTCCTAGCAGATCTGAATGTTCTCAAACAAATGCCTTTTAAGATAAAAATGGTCCGTGCTTGGTCCCAGCCCAGAGTTGTGGTCGTGATTGTTTTATTTGAAATGTCTCAACTAAACCCAGTGAAGTCAGTGAGAGCTGCAAGTGTTTGAAAGTCAAGTCGCACTTATTTCCATGCCTAAATATGGGCGTAACGCAGGGTGTTACTCTGCGCTGCTCCAGCCTGTGACCTGAGATGTAGCCCCATGAGTCTGCTATTTGCCACAGCTATCGGCATTCAGTAGCTTCTGGCATCTTTCGGTTCACGAGCCTGATCGATCCAGGTATCAAAAAGCATCGCATCTTTTCACTTTTCTTTTTTATCCCTCCTGTTGGCGCATGTCATGTCTCTCAGCCACGTGAGAACACAAGTTTGCTGGCAACTTGTCTGCATATATGTTTTTATTGATTGATATGCATTGGTTCAGATATACAAATGGTAGAAAGCAAGCGCACACACACGCACACTATAAGAACAGCTATACCTTTATAAACATTACTTCTACTACTGGAGTTCTTTACTGGAAGCACTAAGATACCAATTTAAAGGTAGCCTACCCTCTTGGAGTGGGTTGGGTATATCAGATTTGTGTTGGTGTAGGGAAATCGGAATAAATGCATTTATCATTCCAAATAGTTTACAGAACTTTGGAGTGTCATTAAATAGATAGGAAAAGCATGAATAAGGAGAATATTTTTCGATACAAATAAATGCAAGTAGTGTTTGCAGGTTCTAATTCTCCATGCGAAAACAGTTTACTTTGGGAGTTCTGACACTTGTATTTTTTAATTTGGAGAGTTTTAATAATTATTTTTAAAGTTTTCTTCCCTCCCACCCCCAGCTATCACAAGCTTATCTATCTAATTGTCAGCTTCACCCTGTTTTCCTACAGCATAATAGATGTGAATGTTTGAAGTACATTGGGAACTTGTTTAGAGGCCAGCGCGTATAGAGAAGTTGCATCACCTTAAAGGCAGGCAGGGTCAGCCGTGCTCCCGTGAGGCTTGGAGAGTTACTGCTCGCCTTGAAGAGGGCAGCGTATCGGAGCAGGTCAGTGTTCCCAGCACGCTCCCGCGCAAACCCAAACCAGATTCGGTTCTCCAGGGGCTGGCACAGATCTAGCTGCCCCTGCCCAGATGCCCCGGGAGGAGAGCTCCTGTGGCGAGTTGCAGTGCCTCCCCGAAGGACGTCGCAGCTTCCAGCTGGGAAGGAGCGACTGCCTGGGCGTCCGGCCCGGCTGCGGCGCTGGGCTGCGTGAACGGGGGCGCGGCGCTGGCTGGAGAGCTGGCCCCGCGTCGCGGGTTCTTACCCGTCAGCAGAACAGCGGAGCCATCGGACGGGGCTGGTTAGCACTGGCCTGGAGTCGTTAACGTCTCTATAGTATCAGAAGTCATTTGAATGCTACAGCTCTTTCAATTAAGCTCCTGTTGAGCTCCGTACACAGATATTGTGGTGTAATTGGCTGGCCCACTGCAAATGCATTAGAGGAGGCTGCTACTGAAACAGCCTCCGTCTGTGCTCCGAGCTGGAAAGGAGCCAGAGCGAGCCATGGTCACCGCACAATGTCACACTGATTACAAGGGTGTGAGATTTTGTTTTTGCTAAAATAGTTCTGCCAGTACAACCCGGAGGGCAGCTGCAGTTATACTAGTACAGAGGGGCCTTATGCCACTCTAAACTGTCCTCGGTTCTCACGGCAGTCAGTGATGCGGCTGGCAGTACCTTTATCCCGCTGTAACAGCCTGTGCATGGTGAGTACTGCTCCACTCCACAAGTGCAACTTTATTTTCTTGACAACCCCGTAGCAACTATGTCTAAGGGCCTAAGGAAAATATTTTCCTTCCTCTGGCTGTTAGGAAATGGGCTTTCCATGGCAGCCGTCCCTTCACAAAGGGTTCGGGCCTGAGCAGGAAACTCTTGTCCGTTCCCTAATGAGACCTTCCTGCTGATAAGGGAGCCTGCAGGTCAGGGGCTCTGGCTAAGCTCACGAGCTCCCCAAGGGCTGATGGGCCTCTTGAGCCTGTGAAGCGAGACTCCAGCCCATGCTCCTCTGCCAGGCCCTACAGCGAGGCGGTGTATGAACCTAGGTGCCTGTAGCGTGAGAGCTGCTAGCTCTGGCAGAGCTGTACACCTGCGTCGTTGCTGCATAAAGGGGGAAGTAAATGAAGTGCATCCTTCCTATTTGCAAATTTTTGGTAAGTTCTTTCCTTGTGCTTGTGATTCAGTGTGAGATCTCAAGGTGATCCTTTGCCTTTCCTGCATCACGTTTGCAAGGTGATGTTCTTCAAATGTAGGGAGCAGCAGATAGGAATGTGTCTATGGCTACTGTCTCCCGCTCCTGTGCCAAGTCATCCAATTTGTCCCCTGCTGAGCAAATTTGCCTCTTGGTGTACGTGAAGGCCCAGCTCTGCCATCTGCCTGGTTGTATTCTGGGAAGAACTGTATTTGTGTGTGTAGTGTTGCTCTGTATCTATACTTGAGTCATTCCCCAGTTTGGGGAAGAGAGTGGAAAATGAGATGGTACTGCATCTGTGCTGTCCTGTTTCACAGCAAAGCAGCACTTAGGTCCGTGTGGGTGCCCAGCCCTGCACTTTGGAAAGTGAATCGTGCCTATCCAGCACGGTTCATGATTTGGAGATGAGTGCAAAGTATTTGTACATCTTGAGGAGTGCATGGGAAAAGTTAATACCTGGGATCTCTGCTCACCATCCACTCTGCAGACCCCTCTGCCACGTACCGCTTGAGTTTCTGTGTTTGCTAACTGGTTTTCATGGCACCTATTCCCTTCTGAAGGTGAGGTGCAGTCTCCCATAGCAAAGCAGCATTGTGCAACTTGTAAAATTCCACGCAAATTCACTGCACTGGCTTAGTAATAAATCTAGCAATAAAATAGTAGTTGGAATACTAGAGCTTTGCCCTTTGATGGGCCATTACTCATTACTGCTGGGAGGTGGGAATGACATGTTTTTTTCCCCTGTGACAAATTTCTATTCCCCACTGACTTTATTTAGACACAAATACATCCAGCCTTGACTATGCCCGTGGCAAGCTCTGCCACTGCCTGCAGCAATCCTCACTGAGGTAATGTCAAGCTTGCATTTAGTCTGTCACATCTGTCCTTGCCTCTCTGCGCTGGTGAAACCCACGGCATCTCGGCCAGGCTTCGATTGCCGGGCTGTTGGGGTGTCGCGGTCCGTCTGTCCTTGCCTGGCAGTCCCTTTTATCGCTCTCTCGAGTTTCTTAAACTCCCTTCCTTGTAGACCCAGCCTGCTCAAGGCTGCAGGAAGGCAGGCAGGGCGGTGCGTGGGAAGGTGGGATATAAATCCCGGTTCTTGCTCAGCTTCTGCTATGTCTGTAGTTGCTTTTGGGTCCCCAGTGGGTTAATTCTCAAGGGAAAGAAGCCTGTGTGGTTTTGATGGTTGTGTGAACATTCCTCTCTCCAGCCGCTGCTATCCGCCAGGGGAAGTCAGCATACACATGCATTGTTGTCGGCCTCCTCGGGCATGTGCAGAGGAGCATTCAGTGTGGGGCTAGAGAGGGCCAGGGCGATTGGAGCTGCAGGATGGGATGTATGTATTGTTGCTGTTATATAACAATCTCCTGCTGGGCTTAGAGGCTTGGCTAGATTAACCCTGTCATGCTAGGCGCTTTGCAGACATGCAGCTCTTTAAAATACACTGCTGTAAATGGGAGCAGTGCGAATTCTTCTTTCACTTGAGCATCTTGTTATAAGGCCAGGCCCTCTGTTTCTGTAGCGTAGTGCTACTGTTATGACGTCTCGCAGGGATTTAGAAATTTGCTCTCTGCAGGTACTTGTGCACATATGGACCGTTTTGCAGTGAGTGTTTTTATTGGAAAAAATGGCAGCAAAGCCCTCTTCAACCCCATATGAGTCTTATATTTGAGTGTGCATGTGGTCAATTGTGGAGGAGAAGAGGAGATGCTTTTAGAGGTAGAAGGCTGTTACCGGTGGGACAACATCTCGGTGTGGTTCAGGAGGCTCATAAGGGACGTAGGCACGTGCAAACACACGAGCTTGCAGGCTTGTCTGGGTGATAGGTTGGGAGCAGGGAGAAACAGGCATCTCATCTAAAGTGGCAGGACGTGTGCCTGCACTTTGCAGAGGTTGTGTCTTTTCTTGCTTCCATATGTGTCTGACAAGTTGCTTTTTTTGACAGTAGTTCTACCACTCTGGGCTGCAATCCTGGATTATCTCCTCAGCTCAGCAGAGTCGGTGTGAAAGACTTCCTACAAGTGGAGAGAAGCTGCAAGAAGCGCTGGTTACTTCGCTATGGGGCTGTCCTGAGGCCTGGGAGGGTACGGGGTGGCTGGCCAAAGACTGCCAGAAACCAAAAAGGACTCCGGTCTCGGCTTAGCTCTTCAAACTTTGCTAGCTTGGGTTGCAACAGTAGTGAGGACAAGATAACTTGGGGTTAACTTGGATCGATAGGCTCGTGCTATCAGCTGGAGTTGAAAGCTGCATTTCCTTGTTGTTGTTTTTAGCATTTGAGGCCGGCTCTGCTGCAGTAGGAGCAGCCACCTTCAGCAGGGGTGATCTTGCTCCGAGTATTTTCACTGGGAGCTGCTGTCAGCAAAGCCCTCCGTGGACTTGCAGTAGAAATAAGTTTGTCTCAGTCTGTTGGCAGACTCGCACGCAGAGAAGTTGCGTTTTGTCGGCTTCGTTGTCTGCTGCTTCGTTAGGGTTTAGCAGTCTCTGCCGCCTGCTCTGTGGTGTCACGTAGCACTGCAAAATGTTTTTTGCCCCAGTCATGGCTGCTTTTCCTTGCTGGTGTGTTGCGTGTCACCCTGAGAAAGCAAAGAGCCTTGTGGTCTTTGCTACGGAGATGCTGTTGTATACCACAGCTCCAAAATCGCTGCTTTTGGGGTATTTCGGGAGGGTTCTCTGGCTTGATTTGTGTATGCTCTAGGGATATACGTGCTGAGCATCTGCTCCCACCTGAGCAAGCGGAGCGTATGGAGGGGCGCTAGTGTCTGAACTGGCAGTGCGCTCCTCAAACTATGCCGCCCTGGCCGGAGAGGGGAATCAGGCCGCCTCTCCTCCCTGCCAGGCCTGGCCTGCAGGGGCTCAGCCCTGGGCGCTGCCATCCAAACAGGATCGTCACCGCGCTCGGCTCTCCAGCAGCATCTACCCTGCCTTTTATCTTCGTTTCCTTCTCGCTTGCTTTAAGCGTGCATGTGCTTGGCTTTGGGAAGGCTTCTCTTTTCAAATGCCTGCTGTGACAGGCAGGCCTGGGAAAAAGCTGATCTGTTCTCCACATCCACCCGAGTGCCCACTCAGGGAAACGATGCCAAGGGAAGAAAAAAAGCACAGTTGAGTTTTGTCTGGGAGATTTTGCTGTCCTCGTTGGGATGCACGGGCAGCAAGCTGTGAGCCAGAATGGGAGCTCAGGAATCCTCTACCTGACTGCCTCAGCCAGCCGGACAGGGCAAGAAGGGGGGAGCGCTGGGTATTTGGGGGGTCTGAAGACCTGTTTTATCGTTCTGGGGAATATTCCTGCAAGGTGGCATGTAGGGCACTGTTGTCATTTGCCTGTCGTCTGCTTCATAGAGAGGCCCAGCTGGACCATCCTGACCTTAAAGAGCAAATGGGACTGTGCTTCCCTTTCTGATATGCGCTCATCTTCTTCCCTGACTGTGTTCCTGCTCCTGTGTCCCGGGAGATGGTTTGGAGAGGCTGGGAGTGAAAAGCAGAGCTGGCATGTAGGCCACGAGCCAGACTTCGGCATGCATTCTTGGGTACACTTACAGAATTACTGGGGTGTGTCTTTGTCACACGTGTACACGTTTTCATCTGAAAGGAGGACGGTGGGGCGGGTGATCTGTGGTGCACTGGGCAGGAATCTTCCACTTATTAAAATGAAAGTATTTACTGGCTGCATTGATTGCCCAGCTGTGGTTAGTTTGTATGAGAACCATTTCCTGCCGTTAAGGAAACTATTCAGCTTTACAGCAGTTCATGGGTAGGAATAGATATTACTATTTATGAAACCTTACGTGCTCTTCTCTTTGGGCATAGTTTCTCACCCTTGCATTTCCCTGCCATCCAAGCATTTAGGAAAGATCTCCCTGTTCGCATAGCGCTCTCTGTTGCACACCAGACTTGCACCAGTGCTGTGCCCGAGGGTGAGCTCTCGGCTAGGTGTTGACAACCCGTAGCACTTGCAAAGAGCAGCTGTGCCATGCCTTTGATGAGGGCCCTGTGGTGCAGAGGCCAGGAACCCAGCTGCCACATCTGTGCTGCAAATAAATACACCGGGCTCTAGTGGGAAAAGGGAACTGGGCAGGAGAGGGGCTGCAGGAGAGTCAAGGCTTGATGATGAACACAGTCCTGCCACCTTTTGGCACTCCATGTCTTTTAATGGCTGGTATCCTATTATAATAGATCTGATGCCCTGTAAAGGGCTGCTCTGCATCGCAGGGAGCCAGCAGGGAAACGGTTCGTAGGGCAGCTTGCGTTTGGGTTGGTTTTTTTTCTGCTTGAAGATTCGCAAAGCCTTTGAGCAGTACTGTTCCCCGCGCCCTGGTGGAGTGGTGGGAGTTCAGCTCTGTGCAGGCGGAGGGAAAGCTGCCAAGTGAAGACCTGAGATTGGATGCCTCCTGCTTGTCCTCTCGTGCCAGACAGTGTAAGCGCTTTTGCCCATTACCCTCTAACACGCAACAAACTGTTCATACATCCTCAGGTGGATTCCTGGCACTGAACTTCCCTCGAGGTTCAGAACCTCCCTGCTTCAATGGCATCCTATCTTGTGTTCAGTGTTTGCCTCTTATGAACTAAGCCCCTTTTAAAAGTATTGATACAAGACAAAAGTAAGATCTTGCTAGAGCAGTTATTATCCACAGTAAGGAAGATGACGCAAGGAGGATGGAGAAGTACTGCAGGATTTGTGGTCTGCCAGCTTCCAAGGAGACAACAGAAGCAGAGCAGTGGAGAGTAGACTGCTTGTGATCCCGAAGGCAGGGGGTGGCGCAGAGCTGCTGGAGGTTAAGCTCCTTTTTGGAGCTGAGGAGGCTGCTGACTCCATGATCAACATCTGAGTAGGCTTCCTTTGGGCACCTTTTGTTCAGTGGGGCTGATGTCAAAGTACTTTCACAGCTCATCCTGCAATCTGACCCTGCTAGTCCCTACCTACTTCTGGCTGTTGGCTTGATCTTGTTTGGCCAGCTGGTACTTGTTCAGCTGCTGAGTTGCCTGCGTAGGTATTTCAGAAAGACGGGAGGTACTTTTCCCCAGTGTTACTCTTCGACAGCTGCGGCAGGGTGTTTTAGAGGAGAGAGGCCGACTTGTGAAGGCATCTGAGATCTGCTGCATCAAAGGAAATGTGATGGCAAATAGGAGGAGCACAGAAGGACCAGTGCGAAGCTGTACATTTGGGTAGCAGCAATCATCTACACAAATCAGGGAAGGAAATAACTGGTTTGGCAGCCGTTGAGCAGATCTGAGTGAATCACAGGCTCAACATGAGTCAACAATGTCACACGGTTGTGGAAAAGGCACACGTCATAGGGGGCTGCGTAAGGAGTTGCATGCTCCGCAAGGCATGTGAAGTATTCCTTCTGCTCTCCGTGCTGGTAAAGCTGCAGCTGGAGCCCTTTCCCGTTTTGGACACTGCATTTCAAGGAAGAGGTGGACCAATAGGAGAGAGTCCAGGGAGAGCGATGAGAATGGTCAGAGGGCTGGAAACCATGAGGAATGAGAAAAGCTTGAAAGGACTGGGATTGTTTAGTCTAGGAAAGTGAAGGCTGAGGGGGGATATGAAAAGTTTTCAATGACATAAAAGGCCGCTGCAAAAAGTAAGGGAATAATCTGTTCTCAGTGGCTACTAGGGGGAAGATAACAAGTCATATGCGTAAGCTGAGCAAGGAAATTTAAGTTAGACGTTGGGGAAAACTTATGTAAGTGAAAGGCTAATGAAGTACTGAAATCTCTAGTGTGTGGGGGATTGATGTCAGGAAGTCTTTCAGAAGAGAGGAGCTGATCTTGCCTCGGCTGGAGGGATGGACTAACAGACCCTTTTAGCTGTTTTCCTATGACTTTAAGAGTATTTTGTAAAACTAGTGATTATGAAGCCAGAGTCACGTTTCTGAGGCAGACTCATGTTTCCAGAACGCTGCTGACCTTCCCGTTGCAAGATAGCAGGGATTATTTGTGACAATGCTACTTTATCATTTGCATTGCAACAGTTCTCAAAGATCCTGGTCGGGCTCCAGGCTTGCATTGAGATGGGAAGAAATCTAATTGTTAAGGAGACGAATACAGAGTGTTTTTGTCGGTGTCTGGATAGCAATGGAGGCTTTTGCTTGCTCTTTGTCACTGTGCCCGACTATGGTGGGTGCTGCACAGGCCATGTCCTAAAGACATTGGATGGAATTGGAGGGAATCCCTCCACCAAGACAGAGCTTGACGATGTATTTGTTTGCTGGTCCAGGGGCTGATTGGGGCTGTGCTTTTTAGTTGCGGAAAGTAAGAGCATGTCTTTGTGTCCTAAATAGACGATTGTCCTGATTTTCATCCCCAGGATCCATTATGCCTTAGCGAATTACTTTCTCTCTTTTAAATGCCTTAGTGATTAAAGATGCCACAGCAGATACCCTTAATGAGTACAAAAAGGGTAATAATTCTTCTTGTTGGCACTGAATGCAATTAATCAGGCCCCTTTACTTGCTTTTGAAACAGATGAGGCATTTAAGGCCAAGCAAGTTTTTAATTGGACTTTAATGTCTCTCATTTACTTCATTCTGGCACAGGCATCGGAATTCCCACCCCCAGGTTTGCTGTTGGATTCTTTCAGGGTGTTGAAAGGCTCAGCGCAGAATGAAGAAACAGCAGCAGATCTGAACATGTCCTTCAGACCATGCCCAGCTCTGTCTCATTGCCTGGCCCAGGAATAGTCCTGTTACAAAGAGCACAGAATTGGCCAAGCAGGAGCAGAGCTAAGGATAATCTAGCCCAGGGGCTGTCTGCAATGTGGGGCAGATGCCAGCTACTAGCAGTATTTTTGGAACAGCCATGAACTCAAGAATGCAGCATAGCCTCCCCTTCTTCCATTAGGCTCCCCTGTCTTGAAGGGACCATTGACTTGAAATTCTTCTTACAGCTCTCCAGAAGCTGCTAATGGAGGTGCATGTTCATAAGCTCACCCCTGTAGCTTCAAGCATGAGGTAAATTGTGTCTTATAAGAGATATTCCTGAGATCAATGGCCAAGAGGAGATATGAAGACCTTGAACAACATTCTCATCTCCACTCCTTTTGCTGAAGCAGTATTTCTCCTGCAGTCTCCCCTGCCCTGTTCTTCCATTACACCTCACCCCAGGATCCTTCCCCTGTGGTAGGAGAGAAGGCTGTGCATCATGCTAAGAGAAGGGTGACAAATGGACGTGTGTGTAGACATTGTTAATGTACGCCAGGAATTGCCATGGGAGACCAAACTCACAGAAAGTAGCCTTCATCCAGCCTACAGACTCTGCTCCCTACTGTGAAGTCCACGCTGTCTCTGCTTCTGTCTCCAGTCCTGAATCATGCTTCCCTGCACTCCTGGCTGTCCTCCACTGTGGTTCGGGCAAGGCAATTGTCCCTCAGCGTACCCCAGTCTGTGCTTCGTGGAAGGAAGCACGCCGCAGCCCTGCTTGGCTGCTTGTCCCAAGCAGCTCTTCCCTGCCGACAGCTGCCCAGACTGACAGCCGGGGGCACAGAGGAAGGACAACAGACTTGGCGTGTGTAAGCTTGCCTTTGAGCCTGCTCGTCGCTCTGCAGGGCAGGCATACCTTGAACAGCCAGTAAAGAGCCTGAGGCTCTTTCAAGTAGGTTTTCCAGGCACATGCTGTCTGTTTTGCGGAGTCGGGCTTGGCTGTAGTACAGTTGAAAGTGACTGGAGGCTTCCACCTATGGAAGAGCTGGCAGGGTACAGGTGAGCTGTGACTGCCTTGGGCAGGTGAGATGGCTCTCTTATGGCACAAGTTCTTTTCTTCCAAGCAATTTTGGAGACATCTAGTGACAACTGCCCACTTTTCTGCACCCCTGTTTCTCCCACTTCAAAGGCAGGCAAAAATGTGTCTGAAAAGCACATTCAGAGAAGTGCGTTATTGGATACCTTGTGTTCGTTCACATGTCTTCTGCCTACCAGAGTTGGGGAAGAGCAACATAATAAGTTGGATCAGACAGAGCACTTCCCCAGGTCTGTCTCTGGCCATCTTTACTCTATCTCTTGCTAGAAAGCCAAGGCCTCTGGGTGTTTGGCAGATCCTGTGTCATATCCTAGCTATCTTGCATGTGGTGGTCTCTCTTGTGCTCAACATTGCGCTAATTATCTGAATGAATCAACTTTATTCAAAGCAGTTGTCTGAGATATCGGAGTGTGGCAAAAGTTTGTCTTCCACCCTTTGGAATATCTTCAAATGAAAATTGTGTGTGTGTTTCTCTTCTCCCCGGCCCCAGTCCCACGCAGCACGGTGAGCGCAGTAGTCTGCACTGAGAGCAAAGGCAGCAAAGCCCTTTCCCAGAGCGCTGTAATGAGCTGCCTTACACAAACACCCGGCTCTGCGTTCCGAGCTGTTGCTCAGCGGGGAATGCCACGAGGGATGCTTGCCCAATATTGTGTTTGTTTTTTCCTTCTTATTTGCCATATCTCCTCTCCTCCCCACTCCCTCACAATTTGAACATATATCCGATATTAGATTTGGCAGTTGCGTAAGGCTCACGTAGGCATAGATAGCTTGATGTGGGAGCAGAGTCTCCATTTTTATCATATGACGAGGAGGTTCTTGCGCAGGCTGCTGGGCCAGGTGTCCCCTTGCACCACTTTCCTTTCCCCTGCTACCTGCAGATAAGGGCCCTCAGAGCCGTCGTGTCCTACAAAGTGAGGGAGAACTTGGGGGCTGAGCAAGGGTCGGGGTTTTATTATGCGGTCATATGAGGACTGTAGGCTTCTTGATGCGATGTTTGGGGATCAAGGTGACCGATAAAGCATCCAGCTTGGTCTTCGTGTCTGCAGTGTGGCACATTCCCCTGCAGCGGGCACGGGGAGATTGGCAGGGCTGGAAAGAAACAAGACGACCAGGTCCTCGGACATTTTTGCTCTTCTGGCCTGGCAGTACGAGGAGGGGCAGGCAGCTTTATCCAGCAGCTCTGGAGCCTGCCAAGGTGTCCTTAATCCAGGGTCCTGCACCTCAAATATACTGGCCGGTGGCAGGGAGCTGCAACCCCAAGTGACCATGGCCAGCCATTCTTGCTCTGAGAGTCTTCTGGCTGAAGCTTATAAAGATGTCATCTTCTTTGATTTAATTCCATATAAACTGTGGAATTATTTTTCTTTAGAGGCTTGCAAATTATGGAAGCATAAACTACGTTAATGATCCGATAAGGACAGCTTTGGACGCTTTCCCAAGAACAGCTATCTGCGGGCAGAGCGTGCTTGCTTTCTGCCTGGAGAGTACTAAGCGAGAGCAGCCTGCTGCATTCACCTGGCTGCCTTCCTTGCGGCCCCCCCATCCCAAATTCCTCTATCTCCCTGGAACGAGAATCATTTCCTCTCGGGGTTTTTGCAGAAGCAAGGGCTTCGCAGGCCTGCAGTTATCTCTGGAATGTGTGTAAACAAGGAGTTCAATGGGATGTTGTTTGCCCCCTTCTCTCGGTGGTGATTTAAGAACGGGTTAATACGAGTTTGTTTTACTGGTTCCCAGCTCTGAGAATTGTCTTCCTCAGACGGTGACCCAGCTGACCCGAGTCCTTCGTGCCGTGTGTGTGCGTTTCCCAGCACAAAGCGGAGATTCAGGGGCCCTGCCGCGTGGGTGGAATTTCGGTCCTTGTCAGCGCTGAGCAGATGGGAGCGCTGCCGTTTCGCGTCTCACCCCGGGCCTGGCGACGGGCAGCACCCCGCCGCCCAAGTTTGGCCTGGTGATAGGTGGCTAACTGCAAACCGCTCATTGGAGAACAAGGAGATGGGAGCCAAAAGTGGTCTTCCTGCTAAAAGGGGACCTGGCAAAAGATGCAGGATCCCAGTGCACTGGCTTTGGGGATCAGCGCGTCACACGATGGTGTAGCTAACGGGATTTATGCTCTCCTTGGACAGAAGCAGAGAACTGCATTCAGAAGAAGGATGTCTTGCTCACAGCAGGGGATTACACACGGTTCTGGTGTCCCTGGTTTCAAAGGCTGTTGAAGCATAGGGCAATAAAATCTTAGAGATGATACATGGGCTAGTACAAAATGCATTTCAATGAGAGGCATACTCCATCTGTTTGTCAAAAAGAAGATTCAGATGTAACTTCATTATGGTGTGTGAGTATGTTACTAATGAGAACAGCCTGGGCACCAGAGTGCTTTTAGATTTAGAATGAGCAGTGGCAGCCAGAAACTAAAGCTAGACAAAAATCAAGTTGAAAGTAGGCTTGTTTATAACAATGAAATGGTTAAATCCTAGATGTGTTCTCAGTGCCAGTGACGCACTGAGGCTGGATTCCTTCCAGAAAACGGCACTTTAAACTGAAGACAAAGAGTTGGGCTTAGCACCGAGGTGATCAGTGGAATGGCTTGGCCTGGGGTACACAGGGGGTCAAACGAGATGATTTAATGGTCTCTCTTGGCCTGAAAGCTTTCTGTTCTCTTTAGAAGATAAATGAAAAGCCCTTTTACAAAAAGATAGCGCTTGAGATGTGCATCTAATGAACTATCCTGCATACAGGGGGACAACAGAGTAGGATCTGCAGGAAATGCAACTTTGCCGTCTGGAGGCTGCCTGAAGTTGGTGGCCATCTGTTTAGTGGAGATGGCTCACCATCGTGAAGGCTGTCACTTTTACATGTGACATTTCTCAACTCTGTTTTTAATTGCTAACTGGTATCTTCTCCCTGTATTGAAGTAGCCTTTGCTTCTTTTTCTCCATCAGGGTGAAGAGGCCAAGTGGTATGAGCAGCCTTCTTGGAAAGATTACCTCCAAAAAGCAGAAGATGAGCACGCTGGAGAAATCCAAACTGGACTGGGAGAACTTCAAGGAGGAGGAGGGCATTGGGGAGGAGCTGGCAATCCATAACCGAGGGAAAGACGGGTAAGAGAGACTTTATCTAATAATAGTCCAGCATTTCCCACTGCTTCCCAGCATGCTGGGATTTGTTAAGAATTTACTCTATGGATATATAAAGCGAATAGCTGTTCTTGGTATCTTGGAAAGACTGCTGAGGTCCACAGTAGCTGGAGGCAAGCGCCTATCACTTTCTTAACAACCTTCATAAGTTCCTCAAGTCCAACTAAGGTGGAGTCTGGCTGTGCTTTATCTGCACTCCTGCTAGTGGCACAGATGCAGTGTGAACCGGTTTAATGCAGCGCTCTCATGAGGAAAAACAATTGCCTTTGCCCTACTTTTTTTTTTTTAAAGTCTCAAATTAGAAGGTATGTTTTTTATTTCATTCTTCAAATGGCATTTTCCAGCTGCATCCAACCTCCCTCCTCCTGTGCAAAGATGTATACCAGCCCAGAACAGCTGGCAAGGTGCATTGCAGATTATGACAGCACTGGGTGTTGATCATGTGCTTCAAGCACTGTTCACTCCAATGAAGTTAATAGAAATATCGTAAAAGTAAATGGTGATGCTGTAAATAAACCAGAAAGTTAATAACATGCACTGCAGGGAAGGTTAATAAGATCAGAAGCAGCATTTCCACTACAAGTGCTTTTCTAGGCTCTGGGAAAATATAACAAACTTAGTGGACAGCTCATAAAATGTATTTTTATTGTAAGCTGTTCTTTTACTCTGCAGGAAAACTCAGAGCTTCTGGATTACAGAGATTTGATTTTATATTTCACATAGATATTTTATAACCATTCCCTTTTCAATTTGTTCTTGCACCCTTCCATAACACGCCTCCTCCATTAAATCTATCCCGATCCGTTTCTGGACACGTGCCATTTAACAAATAGAGCAACAAAGTAGTGGTGCTGAAGGTCTGGAGGCATTCCTTTGAAATCCCTGAAGTCAAAGAAGCTAAGCAATTTACATCACATGCAGATATGGCAGAGAGCGCATGTGCCAGATCATCGCTGATGCTATTGGTGTCTGCGGCACAGCGAATGTCATGGTCATGGCCCCTTAGACGAGGCTCTCCGGTGAAATGGTCCGTGCCAGGAGTGTGTAGGCCAAGCCAGCTCACGTACCAGGCTGTCTCAAATAGAGGTAGAGGAGGGGATGGTGGACTGCTTCTGTAGGGCCCCATCAGGAGCTGGAGTCTGCTGGGGTGAATTCCCCTCCAGGGAAGGGTCCTGTTTCTGTCTGTGGCACCTGGCTGGTTTGTCCTGATGGGCTATGGAGTGAGAATTTGCTCCATGTAGACATCTGAGCAGCCGTGAAGTGGGGTAATGGCTTTGGGCCTCCACTGATCTGGACTGGGCTGATCCCAGTAGCATCGCAGTCAAAAGCTGGCCATCTACCCATCTTCCTGCTGGGATACACTGTTCCTCTCCCAAAGTGACACCTTCACAGTTATCAGCCTGAATCAGGGACCTGTAGTCGTAGTTGAGCTGTACAAGCTCCCAACAAGCTGGGATGGCCTAAGTGAAGATCCTGTGGCATCTCTTACTTTTTCAAAGGTGCTTGACTTTTTTGAAAAGTGCCATTTTGTTTCCCACCTCATGCAAGCAGGACAGCTCTTTCTCAATGCCTGGCAAACCTTTCCAGAGATGCAAACATAACGGTCTTTGAAGGCTGAAGAAGTGATCAGCATATAGAAAAGGTGATCAAAGCAGAGCAGCAATTTTAAGAGTATCCGTAAGCTTGAACAGCTTTGGCTTTCACTGCCTATCAAATCCCACGCTCGAGAATCCACCGGGCTATGGGCAAGTGGATTTGTCATTAAACAGACAAGAACCATTAGTGCAATGATAACTTCAGATACTTAAAAATCTGTGCTAGTCAGATGTGAAACATGAGGGGATCATCTGAGTATCTGCTCACTGAATTAAATCCACCTTCAAGGGAAAGAAAGGGGAAAAGGGAGGGGAGGAGAACTGGTGGATGTGCAGCGCACCACATGCTGCACATTTACAAAGCAGCTTCAGCGCAGAGCGCACAGACACAGCTGCTGCTGGCTGCGGGTTGTTTTGCGTGAGCCTGCTGTCCCTTTCAGAGCCTCCTGTTCTCCTTCACTGTAGGCTGGGAAGCCTCTGCTCTCCCTTTGGTGGGCAATCATTTACGCATCTCTCTATAAAAATCATCATGAGCGGTTGTTAACCCTTCAGCCGAGGCCAGGAGGAGTGGGGCACTGCCCGTATCCCTGCTGCTGGTGACCTTCAATTCCCATCTGCGGTACCAGCCTCTGCTTGCTGTTTGTCACGCGTTTAGTCCCCGCGAGTCCTGCTTTGCAATTGGAAATGTCTGCCTGGGGAGGAAAGCCACAGCTCGCTCCTGGGAAACTCGGGCCCAGATTGTCTGTTGAATGTCACACGTACCCAAGATGCTACAGAAATGGTCCTGGTGTGTTTTGAGGAAGGCAGGAGGCACCTTTTGCTGGGGAGAGAATATAGGCTTGTTTTACCTTTTTGCAATAACCCTGCAGAAGTCGCTGCTCGCAGCCCAGAGCTCTTGTGCGAGCGGTGCCGCGGACCTGCCCTGCCACGCTGCAGCAGCAACAAGCACTCCGTCAGCGTGCCGTTGGCTGGCCCAGCAACTTCTGCTAATGCCGCTCGTGCGCTGGGCGCAGCCTGGTCCCCAGGATTCCCAAGGCAGAGGGGGGACACGTGCTACTCCGTGGCTATGTCGACCCTGCCCTTGGCCCTGACTTTCCGCCCCTTGCATCACCCTTTCCAGGCTGCGGTTTTGTTTTCCCGAGCAGCAGGAGCTGGGTTTGTGCAGCCTGATTGTGTCAGGTCCCAAGGGCCTGTCCTGGTTTTGAAAGGAGAAGCTGAAGTGAGGAGAGGAGGCAGCTATCCTGTTCGCTGCGGATCTGTCGTTCCGATGTACTTTAGGAATGGAAACGCGTAGCAGCCTCTAAACTGGGCCACCTTTGTAGGGCAGGCGCAGTGGGGAAGCAGCCCCGCTCGGGGTCCGGGGCAGGACCGGCGCAGTCGTGCACCGTGTGATTGATGGTGGCTGGCAGGGGACATAAAGTACCAACGCCATCCTCCCCAAAGCAGTTCGCAGCTGCCCTGATTAGCAGAGGCAGCCTCTTTGCCCAACAAATTTACCTTCGTTTGGCGTGGATCACAGCTGCTCTGTTTCCATGCCTGCTGATTATTTACAGCATGTATTGATTAGGGTAATGAAGGTTATTTAGAAAAACAGATCCTAATGTACAGTCAGCGCTTGGGCCTTGTTCATACACTTTGCACTGCCATTTGGCAGCATCTCGCTGCAGGCTGCTCAGCGACAGGCTGGGAATTGATAACGAAGCTGTGGCTTAGACGCGGGATTGTGGGCACAGCGGAGCAGGGAGGTGCGTGTCTGCCCTGGAAACCTGGTGCTTCCCTGCTGGTGTCCGGCAGCACCTCCGGCAGCAGTGCGCCTGCGGTATGAGCCAAACGAGCTTGTTGTTCCCGTGCCGTCTGCCCCGTAAATCCGGGTGTGTGCACAGATAGAGCGGATTGCAATGTCCTGTCCCTCGCTGGTCTGCTGACGTGTTCAGCTTTGGCCCCCATGGCACTTCTGTCCGGCCAAGGACAACTCCATGAAATAACGGCACGGTTCCTGGTTGATGTAAAGCCACCGGCTATGGCTCTGAGCCGCAAAACAGCATTCCTGCTTTGCGATCCGTATCGCCTCCCCCCCAGGAAGAGAATCCCTGCGCATGTGAGAGAGACAAGGCAGCTGTGGAGGAGGAGGAGGAAGAAGGCATTGACTCCTTGGTGGAGTTGGGAGAAGCAAGTCACCGAGGGGCTGATGGAGCGGGCAAATTTCGTAGCTCTTGCTACCCCACCCCGTGCTACAGGGTGCCATCCACACTAGCCCAGGCCCCCGAGGGGCTGCCCCGGGCCAGCAGAGCGCCTGGGTAGCACATAGGCAGCAGCTGAGGCTGCGGCTACCTGAGCAGCGGGCGCGTTCCCCCCAGGGCACCCGTGTTAAGGGGTGACTGACCGGAGGCCGCAGTGGTCAGGCTGAGCGGTCTCCTCCGGCGCTGTCTGTGATGGAGGCACCCCGACTTGCTGCGGGTTCCCCCGGGAGCAGAGGCCTGGCAAGGCAGGCTGGGCCCCGACCCCGGCTCTTCGTGAAACAGTTTCCGGCAGCTCCCCCTGCTCAGCTGCTGCAATCTCGTCTCCCGGCCGCTGGTTACCAGCCTCAAACCGGGCAGCGCGGGGCCTGCCCCGAGCAGCCAGCGCTGGCCAGGGCCCTGGGCCCCGGGCCCCATCTCCCGCCCTTGGCCGCCGTTTTGCCCCGTTTCCCCGACTGCTCGGAGGCAGCAGAAGGGCGCCCAGATCCGCGGGGCCCTTCTCCGTCCCCGCGGGGCAGCGGATCCTCCCCAGCTCCTCCGACCTTGGTGCCTAGCGGAGGAGGGGGAGGAGAACGGCACGCCCAGACAATGTGACACATTGTAATGTATAAGTTTCACTGTTCCCCCCCCATTTCCTTCCCGTGGCCTCTGCTAGCCCTGCTTCAGGAGCCGGTTACCTCCGCGCTCGTGCGGAAAAAGGGAAGCGACACTCCCCTGCCTGCCTTTCCGGAGCCGGCGGGGGGAGCGAGGGCCTCGAGGGGCCGGGGGTCAGCGGCAGCCTTGCCCCAGCCCAGCCGCTGTCTCTCGGCCCCCGAGCTCGGCAGCCGCCGGAGAGGCGCTGACCCAGTTCTGTCAGCGCGAGGCAGGCTCGGGCCGCCACGCAGAGAGGGCAGCGGCAGGGACAGGATGGGGAGAAGTCGGTCGTTGAAACAAATCTGAATGAATTCACTGCAAGCGTGGGCGAAGGCACCCTGGCCGTTGGAGCACGTTCGGTCCGTTTGGATAAGCACGGCGGAGCGCAGAGGCCTTGTCAGCAAAGAAGGAGCAGCTCCTTCATCCTAGAGGGCCTGTTCCTGGAGCGGGGAGGGGGCTTGCACGTGCAAGTGGGTCTTCAGGCACCTCCAGGCAAGGTGTCCTTCCTTCAGAGACCAGCCAGCCCCCAGGGGCTCCAACACCCCACCGATCCTGCAGGATTCACCTTTCCTCCCGCCTGCTTCCAAGTCGCTTGCAGCCTTCGGTGTTGCTTTCGGAGCACGGCTGTCTCCGTTCAGCAGGCACCAGCCGCTCCGCGTGAAAAGCGGTTGCTAGCAGAGAGAGGCCGAACGTGGGGGCCCGTGCATCACGCGTCATTCCTGACCTTGTCGTGACAGCTGAACGTTTGCCACTGTGGAACAAATGCAAAACAATTGTGATGATTCAATTACAGCTCCTGTTTTGAATTGCAATTTCGCTCCCTCTGTAGGTTAATTGGTAGCACAGCCCCAGGCTATCTGTGGCAAGGGTTTGCAGCAAAGTGCATTAAAATTCAGCTGCGTGTCACTAATGAATGGCAAGGTGCTTCTGGCAGGCGCACGCATGCTTGCTTGCTTCCTTGCAGCAGTCTGGGAAGCCTCGCTGGGAGGGGAAGTAAATATTAGCAGTGGTTAAGGAGCTAGGCTGTGGCAAGGAACCCCCTGGCCTAAATCCCTCTTGTGCTGCAGGCTCGCCGGGTGCTGGTTTGCACCCCTGGTGCTCCCTGGGCCTGTTCCCCATCCGTGTTGTGGGCCGGGCCCCTGTGAGATGCCATCTTCTCTCCCCGCTCGTCCCTCCAGGCCTTCCCGCGTCCCGGGCTCAGGGCAGCGTTGCCGCCGCGGGCGCCGCTCACAGCCCCTCCGCCTCTCTCTGCTTCCCTGCAGGTACATCGAGAGGAAAGCGTTCCTGGAGCGGGTGGATCACAGGCAGTTTGAGATCGAACGCGACATCAGGCTGAGCAGGATGAAGCCCTGAGGTGCCGGCGGTGGCCGCGGGGGACCCTGCTCGCTTCTGTGCCGGAGCAGCGGCTGGGGGCCGCCGGCCGACCGCCAGGCACAGAAACCGTTCTCTACCCAAGACTCAGCCCGTTTGTCTTAACGGGTTTTTCCTTTTGCTGTACTAGTTTGGGGAGGGTATTTGTCGGTGGGCAGGGGGCACTCTGAGGGTTAAACTGCCCAGTGGATGACAGAGGCGACTGGCCTGATCCTGGCAGGCAGCTCTCCAAGCGCCAGGCCCCGAGGAGAGACCGCGACGCTGACCCTTTGCCAGCTCCCCGCGCTTCTGGCAGCGGGGGGAGCCGGGGGGGCCGGGAGCTGGCACGGCGCTGGGGCCGGGGCTGGCGCGGAGGGCCGCGGCTGGGCGCTCTCTCTGGGGGGCACTGGTGCCCGAGCGCCTGCAGAGCCGGGAAAGCCGGTGGCTGCTCAGCTCGCGCATTTGCTTGCGAGAGAGCTGCTTGGAGCCGCCACGGGAAGGTTTCATGGCTGCCAGGCGTGCGCGAGGCCTGGCCAGAGCCCTTCTCGCCCCTCTCCAGCGCAGGCAGCCCGCAGCCTTCCCTGCCCCTCTGTGCCTGCTCTTGCCCAGACAAAGCCGGACTGTCTGTACGTGTTTACGGGGTCTGAGGATACTGGGGGGGGTTTTAAGCAAGCCGACAAAGAAATCCTTCCTTGTTCGCTCTGCCCAGGAGACGGAGCAGCTGCAGCGGCTGGGGCGGGCCAGGATCCGAGCGTGCACGTGAATAAAGCGTTCCATCTCGAGACGCGCGTGCGCCTGCAGCGTGGTTTATCTGGGAGGCACGGGGGAAAGCGAGAGCCTTAACTCGCCGGGCAGCTGGGAGGAGGCCGGTGTCTCGGAGCTGCTCCCAGCCGACAGACCAAAGGCACAGACTTCCCTTGCCTGCGGCCTTGAGCATGGCCCTGCTCCGGCCACGCGCGTTTGCTGAGTCAGCCCTTGCCGCGTGGACGGCGCGCAGGGTAGACAAGAACAAAACAGCATGTGCTGATGGGGAGCCGCAGCCCTTGGCACCTTATTACGTGCAGAATAAACCATTATTGACCTGCTTAAACGAGCCTGAAATTTGACAGAAACAAACAAAGCGGTCGATGAACTGTCTTAGTCTCCAAGTGCTTTCGAGCCAGCTTTGTCGCTGTTTGAAAAAAACACGGACCTTGGACGCCCCGGCGGCTGGGTGACCCTGCAGAGGTTTCCCTATCTCTGCACCTCTCTTTCCCGTTTGCAACGGGGTGGAGGAGGAAGGGACGGTGTGTTCCTGCCTTGTACAGGGGTGGGGAGACCAACACGGGCCTGAGATACGCTCAGGGTGCTCGAAATCCCCCGAGGGGAAGCGCTCAGGGCAATCTCTGCCCTTGTCCGAGGAGGAGAGGGTCCGGGAGATTGCGGTGGGGAAGGGCAGTGCCATGCCGGGGCTGTGCGTCAGCGGGGAGGACCAGCCCCTCCAGGACCCTCGTGACCTCGATACCTCGCTGTGGCATGGGTATCCCGGCTGCTGCCTGGCTGCAGTGTCAGGGCATCCGACACAGCTGCGTTTTAGGGCTGATTCTGCTCCCAGAGCTTGGCAGCACGTCAGCGTCCCTTGGCGTGAAAGCTAGGTTGGACCTGAAGGATAACTGTGTGCATCATGTATGAGCTTGAGCTGAACGGAGAGGGACCGGGGACATCTGGAGATCCCGTATGGGTGGGAATGATACAACTTTGCCATCCTGCATCTGCCTTCAGACAGCTCGGGGAGGAGGCCTGTGCAGGCACCCTGGGCCCTGCTCCGGTCTCATCTGTCACAGCGCCCTTCCTCAGAGAAAGCCCCAGGGGAGCGGGAGGGATTTCCCCCAAGGCCCAGGATGGGAGCCGAGGAGCACAAGCCAGAGGAGGCAAGTGAGAAGCCCTGCCGTGGGGCAGGCTGTGTTACTGGGCTCCAGGAGCCACCTCCAGCCCCGCTGGCACGCTGTTAATTCGGGAAGATGGGTGGCCCCCAGCTGAAGGGACCCGGCCTTCTAGCTCTGCTCTTCTGAAACGCTCCGGCCCTCCTTCTCCAAGGTTGTTGATTTTTTTTTTTCTTTCCTTAAGCTGAGCAAAAGTGGAAATTTTTGAAATCTTGGAAGCAACTTGACCTGCTGGAAAACTGCAGTTGCATGGCGGTGGCTCGGAGCTCAGCTCCCCTCTCTGCCGGGCTGAGCGTCCGCGGTAGCGTGCTGCTCCCATCTCCCGTCCCGTCGGCCTCCCAGGGGCGTCCTCGCCCCAGCACCTGCCCAGCACCCAGCACCTCGCGAGGCCGAGCTGAGGGAGGAGGCAGCAGGAGGCTGAAGCACGGCTGGAAAGGTGGTTGGCCGGAGCCATCGCGGCCTCCGGCAGGCGCTGCCGCGGCACCAGCTCCAGGCGCCTGCTGCCCGGGGTTGGCACACTGGCCACGCGCACATGGGGCCAGTGGGCGCCCGCTCCGAGCCCTACAAGCTCGGACGGGCTCGGCGCACTGGTGGGGAGGCAGCTTCCAGCCTTCGCTTGCTTCCTGGCTTCCTCCGCCTGCGCTCCCCAGTGGCCTGCGTTTTTTCTCGGTTGGATCATGGGTTTCTTGCCTCTCTTTCCTGAAGACGAGGAGTGATTTACAGGTCTCCAGAAAACAGGGCCTCGGCTGCTTAGGGGGAAAATAAAAAAAATGCTCTGCTCGCTGTTTGCGACACCTTCCCACGAAGGGGGGTGGCCCTGGTACCGGCAGCCATCTGCCTTGGGGGGCAGAGCTGGGGCCCGAGCTGCCGACGGGGGCTAGCGGGGACAGGCGAGCCGCTGGTGCGGCTGCGGGCTGCCCATGGCGGTGTCCTTGCCTGGCCCGGCAGGGGGGACTCGGCCCCCCGTCTCTAAATTTGCGGCTGGCGAAGGGAGGAAGCGGAGCCCCACCGCCTGCCCGGCCCCCCCCAGCCGCCAGCAGCGAGGAATTGCCAGCCCCAATCCCGTTAAACCTTAGAGGACCCGATCTGATTTTAAGCTCGCGAAAAGCTTCCGTGTGCCTTTTCCTGCCCCCTCCAGTTCATCTCAGGAGATGAAAAACTACCCGATGCCTCGGAAAGGCAGCGGGATAAATCCTTGTTGTGATCCTGTTGGGTCCCGTGATATTACAAGCCAGGAGAAATGTCCTCATTATTTCCAGAATATTGAAGGCTAATAAATCCCATACTGCCTTATAGGATTTATTTCTCCGTTCAGTGCTGGGAGACTCAGCCCCGTGTAATCCTATTGCCGCTGCAGGAGTCCGGAGGCGGCTTTCCAATGCCAGGTTGGGGGGGGGCCGCGCACCAGAGCTGCCGCGGCGATGCCCCGAGCACCGCAGCAGTCCGGTTCATGTTGAATGGCACCAACGGCATGGAGCAGGGCTGGGGACCCGTTGTGCAGCCAGGCATCACCCAGCACCAAGCATCCCGCGCCGGAGGCATGGCCCTTCCTCTGGGATGTGCAGGTGACCCGGCAGGGGCTCGCCAGCACGTGGGGGACTCTCCACATGATGACAACGGACACCTGAATATGCCTGGCAATTTCGCTGCCACGTGTTTTCTATAGCAACCGTTGCTGGGGCGACCTGCATCCTGAGCGGCATCCCCCGAAACTCGCAGCCGTGTCGGCCTTCGCTTGTGCCAGCAAAGAGCGGAGGAGCCACTCAGATGCGCATGGCGGGGTGCTCACGGGGCGCCGCTGGCCAAAAACACACTCCCCTGCTCGTCTTGTCTGCCGAATCAGCTGGATTGCAGCTGTGAGATGTTAATCTGGGCAATTGGCAGGACGGAGGGGAGTTTGAGGGCCCCCAGGGAAGGTGCAGGCTCGGCTGAGCCCCTTCGCTGTCACTCGTCCATGGGGATGCTCTGGCTGCACGAACCCAGCTCCGAGCAGATCTCGGAGTCAGAGGGCCCCTAATGCTGCATTTTTGCTTTTCTCTTTGGCATCTGATTTCCTTAGAGGTGGGAAAAGCAGAAGGGAAACCTGTCGCGGCCTGTCCCCCCGCCGGGTGCAGCGCTGCGGTGTTGCAAACTGGGGTGGTGCAGGGAGCCGCTGCCAGCGCTGGGGGCTCCGTGGCTCCAGGCAGCGAGCTTGCCTCCGAAGCAGCACAAGTGGCCGGCGTCAAATACAGCCACGGGACGCTTTGATCCGAGGGAAGGGTAAAAAAAACTCCTGGCGCTTTTAAGCACCAAAGCTCCCAGGCTTCGCCACGAGTCAAACCCGGAGCCGCTACCTGCTCCGGGCAGACGCTCCTCCGACCGGGGCGCAGAGAGGGTGCCCGGCGGCCCTTTCCCCCCTTCCTTGCGTTTTCGCTCCCTGGTGCCCCTCCGGCCAGGCCGGGCCGGATGGACGGCAGCCATCACAGGAGACACCAGACTGCGGTGCGTTTCCCCTCCGTCTCTCCTGTCAGCGGGATTTATTTAATCAATACGTGATGCCTATTGCAAGCTGCATATTGGCTCGAGTGGGAAGCAGCCGCCACGGCCTGGTTTGCCTTTATTTGGGTTTCAGAGCCTCGTGGTACCCAATGGGGCCTCACTGGCTTCAGATGAGCATGAATTAAAGATGCCGCTGCTGCTAGCCCTGGCAAGCGGGGAGCTCCCAGGCTGTGGGATTGCAGGATTTGGCCCACCGGAAACATCCCAGCCATCTGGGGGGGTGCAAGCAGACCGGGGCACATGAGCCCCGTCAGAGAGCAGCACGGGAGAGGCGTTTGCGGCCTTCCCACAGCTGCGCCAGGCAGCCCACTCGGGCCCGCACGCGCTCAGAGTTTCCAAGGAAAACACGCCAAGCCGTTGTCTGATCCGCCGCGGCGAGAGAAGAGCCGGCGGAGAGCTTTCAACTGCCAGCGCCGCGCTGCAGTGCCCGCCAGTCCTGGCTGTGTGGACGGAAAAAAAGGAGGGGAGGGAAAAAAGGGAAAGGAGGAGGAGAAGCGACAGCGGGCCGCTCCGCGTGCGCGCGGCCAGGGAGCGGGCCGGCCACGGCTCCCCTCACACAGAGCTGGGGAAGAGGCCTGCTTGCACGCCGTCAAAGACCTGCAGCCCTCTCTAGCCAGAGCAACCCTCCTGCTGTCAGCGTGGCCACGCAGGGGCCGTGAGCGGTGGTTTGAGCAGGACGTGAGCTTTTCGCAGCACCCTGAGACACCTGGAGCAGAGGCTCCTCTGCAGCGAGGATCCCAAAAAGGGGGATGTCCTGGCGGGCAGCAGACCCCGCTGTTGGGGCCGCGCTGGGGTGACGCGGCCTCATCCGGCCCCAGGTGGCCGGTGGTGCAGGCTGGGAACCGCCAGCGGCTGCCGTCGCGGGGAGGAGGAAACTGCGGTCCTCCAGCTTTGCCTTCTGGGGCGGCTGCGGTTTTCCGGCGCGACCGCAGCCGCTGCTCTCAGTGGGTGCTGCTCGTGCCCCACGGACCCAGGGCCGCTGCCGTGCCTCAGCGTCCCCGGCCACCGGCAAGGCGATCCGCACGGAGGCCGGCGGCAGGGGGAGGCTGGGGGCCAAGGCCGGCTTGGGGTGCGGGGAGAGGCAGGGGGGCGGCATGTGTTTGCAATCCGGCCTCGGCTCCGGCGCTCCCCAGCACGGAGCAGAGGTAAACCCCCGAGGGCGAGACCGCCAGAGAGGAAATGCTGTGGCCGGGGGGACGCGAGGCGCGCTTACAGGACAGGGTGCATTCCTGCCATGCCTCGGCCGGCGGGCCTGCCGCTCGCCACCGTGCTGGGCCTCGCTGCCCAGCCCGGACGCGCGAGCCCATGACACCGCCGTTACACACACCCCCGTCCCTCATGTGCCTGTTACACACCCATTACACACACACATCTGCCTGTTACACACCCCTTCTGCATGCGCATCCCCACCCACTACACGCCCGTTACACACGAACACCCCCATCACACACACCCCTGCCCGTTACACACCGCCTGTCACACACCCATGACATGCCCCTTACATACACGCACACCCCGCCGATTACACACGTTACACACACACACACGCACACTGTTACATGCCCATTACACCCCTATGACCCCTATGACACCTCCCACAGCCATTACACACGGGCTACACACAGCCCACCTGTTACACACCCCTTGCGCACACACACACCCCCATGACAAGCCCATTAACCCGTTACACACCCACACACCACTACAGCCCCTCTGCACACACCCCTGCCCATTACACACCCCTTGCACAGCCACTGCACACACGCCCCACCAGTTACACACCCCTTGCACACCCGCTGCACACACACACCGCCTGTTACACACCCCTTGCACACACGCATCCCCGTGACAAGCCCATCAACCTGTTACACCCCCGTTACACACACGCGTGCCCGTTGCACGCCCGCTACACGCACACCCCATGCCCCTCACCCCCCCGCCCGCTAGATGCCCGCTAGACGGCCGCCACACCCCCCCCCGCACCGTTGCGACCGTTACAGCCGTTGCGGCTGTTACAGCCGTTGCGGCCGCTGCCCCCACCCCCCCGCGCCGTTACGGCCGTTACAGCCGTTACGGCCGTTACAGCCGTTGCGGCCGTTGCCCCCACCCCCCCGCGCCGTTACGGCCGTTACAGCCGTTACGGCCGTTACAGCCGTTGCGGCCGCTGCCCCGTCCGCGGCCGCAGCGCCGCGGCAGCCCGGAGCTCGGGGGCGCGCAGGCCCCGGCAGCGGCGGGCGCAGCAGCGCCGCCTCCCGCTCCGCGGCGGCGCCGGCAGCCAATGGGCGGGCGGCGGGGGCTGCCGGGACCGGGCTGGGCACCGCGCTATAATGTTACCTACGGCGCGGCCGCCGCCAGAGCGCCGCTCGCCCGCCCGCGCCAGGCCGCGCCGCCCGCCGCCGCCCCGGCCCCGGCCCGCGGGGGCTCCGCGCTAGGGCAGCCGCGCCGGCACCGCCACCGGGACCGGGACCGGGGCCGGCGGGGAGCCCGCGCGCAACTTTTCCTCCCTCCCTCCGCCCGGCCGGGGCCTTCCCGCATCGCCGCGGCAGGAAAATGAACTACTTGGTGAGTGCGGGCGGCGGCGCGGGGGACAATGGGGCCCGGGCGGCGGCGGCGGCGGCAGCGGCGCGGCCCGCTCCCCGCGGCGGCAGCGCGGCCGGGCCGGCGGCGCCCGGAGCGGTGACCTTGGCGAGGCGCCGCGGCGGGGGGAGGCCCGCGCCGCCCTCAGACGTGGCAGGCCGGGGGGGCGGCGCGGGGCGGCGGCGGCCCCCAGCCCGGCCGGGGCCCCCGCGGCGGCCGGGGGGCAGGAAAGCCCCGCGGGCAAATCCCCCCCGTCCCCCCGGCGGCCGCGAGCCTCCCCCCGCGGCAGGGCCCGGGCGCGGCCGGGGGCCGGGGCTGCGGGGCGGCTGCTCCGGGGGCCGCGGCCAGGCCCTGCGCGCTGGGCGAGCGGCGGCGGGTCCGAGTGGAAAACCGAGGGGGCTCCGCGGCCCTGCGGCTGGAGCGGCACCGGCGCGACCGGCCCGCCGGCGGGCGGCCCACTGGCCACGGCGCAGGGCTGCGGGCGCGGGGCCTCGAGGCGGCCGTGGACCCCAGCGCCCCGCGTCCGTCCCCCTGCCCGGCTCGCCTGCCCGGGGGCTGTCGCTCGGGAGCGTTGCGGACCGACGTCACTTCGGAGAATTCCTGGCCCGGCTGCTGGCCTCGGGCCTGCCCATGCAGGCCGGGCAGTGCCGCCTGCCCTTGGGACACTGGGCGATGGACTTGGCCCGGCAGGCTCAGTCCCCACGGGACACGCGCCAGCTCGGGCCCCGGGGTGCCTGCTTGCCGGGGTTGCGGGCTCAGCACCCCCCTTCCCTGCGCTCGTGCCAGCTGAGCTGCCCTTAGGTGCTCTCCCCAAGGCCGGGCCTGGGGTTCCTGTCCTCCTTGCCCAAAATCAGCCAGGGCGAGATGCAGCCGGCATGGAGGTCCCCAGCCGTTGTCCCTGGCTGCGAGCTGGCTCTAGATCCAGGTTTTGTGGTACAGTAGGGAAGGGCCACATCACGGCTGTCACCTCGGCACCGGGGTCCCTATATACTTTTTCGGTAGTTGACAGCCCTGCGGATGGGATGGGGATGAGGTGGCGTCCAGCCAATGTGACAGCATCCCTGCGGGAGGGGGGGGGGGGGGCGCGGGGAGAGCCGCTTTGGAGCCGGCCTGGCCAGGCTCCTGGAAGGTTGCCACTATGGGGCAGCGATCAAGGAGCTTGGCGTGGTCAGTGGGGTGTGAGCTGGCTCGGGGGCCGACAGAAGGGCCTGGGAGTCCTGCGTGGGGCACCAGCAGGTGATGGAGGCTGTTGCATGGCCGGACGGTGTCCCTGATCTGCCCCAGGGCCATGCTGCGCAGCCTGGCCAAGGGATGTGGGGGACAGCTTGGCCCCCCGAGCAGGAGCTCCGCAGCCCTCCAGAGTTCAGCCAGTTGGAAAAGCCGGTGGCTGCTCGCCGAGAGCCGGGAGGGCAGAGAGAGCTCGGCAAGGCTGGTCTTCCTGTGGGCGTGCTAATGCCCTTCCTGTGCACGTCAGCCGCGCAGCCCCAGTGCCGTTAATGATTCACCAAGCGCTAATCAGCCCAGGGAGGCCAAGGCTGGGGGACAGGACGGGATGGGACGGGACAGGACGAGGGACCGCACGGGCCTCTCAGCGCCCTTGCCGTGCTGGGGAGCACGCGGTGAAGCGCAGTTGCCGTGCAGTCAGGGCACCTGCCACCTCCCCAGCAGCGCCACCGAGCCCCGAGCGTCACCGCTGGTGCAGGTGGACAAGTGACATGGACAGCGTCACCCGAGGGGTTGGGCCTGCTCCGTGGGATGCGTGGCACTGTGGTGGGCTGCAGCAGCCCTAGAGGTCTGTGGCTCACGATTCACCGCCTCGCTCCCCCAAAACGGGCACTTGGGAGCCCTTTCTCAAACCAGTATCTGCCCAGCCTGTTGTTAAGATCCCTCCTAGCCAACCTTTGTCCCCAGGAAGGCAGGAGGGGTAGTGGGGAGCACCTGGGAGGAAGGCAGTGGGGAAAGCTGCTTGTCCCCACCCTGTTCTGTGTCCCACTCACTGCTTGCAGCAGTGTCCCCCTATGTCACAGCAGCTTCCTAAAGGGGGAGGCAGGTGTCTGCTCAGGTGGGAAGGCCCCTTGTGCCCCCTTTTCCAGGCAGGAATTTCCCCTGGCACGGGCCCTGGCAGGGCACAGTCTGCAGCCGGTGGTTAAACCAGGTGTCATGCGGGCAGGTCGCAGGGAGGAGGTGGAAAAGCCTGGAGCAGAGTCCTCTTCCCGCCCCTTTGCCTTGCGCAGAGAGAAGTGCAGTGCCCAGGACGTCCGCCTCTGCCGGCTGCCCCCCGTGTGCCCAGTGTGCCAGAGGGACCTGTGGTTTTCACCTGTGAGAACAGCTCTTCCCCAAAAATCTCAAATGCACTGGATGTGGGTGCTCTGTGGGCAAGTCCCAGCTGGAGGCTGCCGTCTCCCCGGGTGCTTTCCCACGTCCCATATGGTGCCAGCTTAGGGTGCTGGGCTGGGCCTTGCGAGCTCCCAGATCAGTCAGCAGCACTGCCACGCACCCCTGTGCATGACCTTGGCCCTGTCATTTAGCCTGCGGTGCCCTGGGTTCCCGGTGGTGGTGCGGGGGGTTGGCACCACGGGAGCTCCCCTTATTTCTTGGGACAGCTGACCTTGGACACCTGGGATGTTTTGGGCAGCTGGAACTGGGTTATGATGGTCAGGCCCCATCAAGGCTGTGACTTCTAGCCTCACCTGTAAGCTGAGCACCCTCTAGCTGGTTCTGCCGGTCCTCGGGGCTCCCTGCGGGTCCCTTCAATTCGGGCCCCACAGTCGCTGAGCTCTAGGAGGAAAAAGCACTGTGGCAAAGGGAGGCATGCTGGAAGGGCATCTGCTGTGGGTGCTGCAGGGTGCTGTGCCCCCAGCTGTGCTCTCTGCTGCTGCTTGCCCACTCGCCAGACCCCTGGCCCAGTGCTGCACGGTAAACTCCATGATCGCCTGCCCTGAAACGCCCTCCGTGCTGAGGAGACCTCTGCCCATGTGCCCCCAGCTCTGCTGCACCCCAGGCCCCTCGTGGCTGGGCGCGGGATGGCCTGCTGGGCCCCCTGTGTCAGCCCAGAGGGTTGTGGGGGGGAGCAAAGCCTGGGAAACCAAGCGCATGGCCCTGTCTGGCATTGGCACTGCGGGGGGGTGGCAGAGGTGTTTCTCGGGGCTTGGGGGCCCCCGGGGTTGCGAAGGAGCGCGGTGCTCTGGGCCCCTCTGAGCGAAGGGCCAGGAGGCAGAGGGGGAGGTGGGCACCCGGTGGGGCTGGGGGGCAGTGCCATGCACCCTGCTCCGGCAGGTGGTTTGGTGAGCAGGCACCTTGGTCCTCGTGTCTTGACGAGGCTGCCCCGTGCTGCCACCCTCTGCCAGGACACGGAGGAACAACTGTCACCAATTCTGCCCCAGACGCAGTCCTCCTGCCTCTCCTGTGGGCATCTCCTAGGGCACCGCGTAGCCAAGTTATTTCCCTCCAGATCCCGTCGTGCCCCATTGCCCTTGCAGCGCTGAGGACAGGCACTGGGACCACGTGCCAGGCTCAGGCCTGGGTCCCCACCTCTCCTATCACGCTGTGTGCTGCTGGGGGCCTTTTGGACAGGGTGAGCATGGTCACTGGAAAACCTCAACAGCCATCAAGCTACCGCAGAAGAGAGTCCATGGACCTGTACCGTTTCCACGGAGATGTGGCTCCTTCACCAACCCAGCTGGCCATGGTGCTGGGAGCACACAGGATGGATGCATGGGCTTCCTGGGTTGCTTTGGCAGCAAGTCGCTGGGGCATGTATGGGTTGGCAGGTGTGCAGTTAGCAGGGCCAGTGTTGTCGGAGGGCTCGGGGTGTCTGGGCTGCTGGGATATCACATACCGCAGAGCATCATCCAGGACGGTCCTGGCACCGCGGGAGCAGTCTGGCACAGATGGCCGTTGCTCCCCAGGGCAGGGCCTGCCTGGCTGCCTGCGGGGCAGAGCCCGTGGGAACACATGCACGCATGCACGGTCCATGTCCGGGCGCAGCGGGGAGAGCTGGCTCCCCTCCGACGCGCAGGGTGCTGTGGCCGTTCCTCTCCTACGTGCTGAGTGAGGCCGTGGCCCCGTCCCGTGGCTTTCCCACGGTGAGGAGCTGGTGAGCCAGCTGGGGTCGGAGCAATCCCAGAGCTGGTCTCTGGTCCTCCCCAGGCAAGGCAGGGATTGGGGGGGACCCTGCGCAGAGGGGAGACTTCCAAGGGGATTTCCTTCGAGGAGGGCCTGGCATCAGTGCACACCCTGCCAGTTGTGCCCACTCTGCCTGCAGCACCCCAGCTCCCGGGGCTGCCGGCTGCAGGGGGCAACATCCTCCTGTCTCCTCATGCCTGTGAATGGAGCAGAGACCCGGGAAGGCCATTTGCAGAGCTGGCACTGGGACACGGCAGTTTTTCCACCTTGGAGCAGCTCTGGCAGCTCTACTGGGCCCGAGGTCACTTCTGTCCCTTGTGTACCGGGTCAGGGCTGCGTCCACCCGCGGGAGAGGCAGCGGTAACATGCAGGTCCTGGCTCGAGCTGAGCTGAGATCCCGTTGGGTCCTGCCTGCTCCCTCTCGGGTGGGAGGTGTTTGTCCTCCATCACCTCCCTCCAGCACCTTTGCCCCCCCTCCTGCCTCAGTTTCCCTGCCAGCCCGTGGGCGTGGTGGTGGGGAAGCAGCTCGTCCTGCCAGCCTCCAGCTGGGCTGCTCGGGCCCTGGTAACTCCCCGCACACTTCTGCCTTCTCCTCCCCATCGCTCGGAGGAAAGAAGCCGGTGCTGGCTGGGTGCGCTCGGGCAGTGGGGGCTGGAAAGGAACCGTGCGTGCGGCGCCTGGGGCAGGTGGGCAGCGGTTGCCCTCTGCGAGCTCTTGCAGGTGCATCCGTGCTGTGGCTGGATGGCTGTAGCATCCCCGCCAGCCCCACGTCTGCCGCAGTGACGGCCAGCGCCACCAGCCCCACGCTTCTCGGAAAGCGCCTGCTGCGTTCGCCTGCCCTCCGTGTCCCAAAGGCCCGTGCGCCGCAGCGCTGGCAGGGAGCCGGCCGGGTGTGCTGCAGGCCCCGTGCCCGGCGGAGCGGGATGGGGCCAGCGGGCAGGAAACTGGCTGTGCTCGCGCGCCCTCCGCCTGGCAGCCGGCGGCACGGTGGCCGGTGTGGGGAATTCTCCGGCTGCAGCTGACTCACCGCCCTGGCATGTCCTGCCCGACGGGAAGGGGAGGAAAAAGGCAGGGGAGGTCCCCAAACTAGAGCGGGACTCAGAAGGGTCCAGCACGTTCCCTTCTCAGCACCACCTCCAGGAAGGATGTGATGAACTGGAGTGGGGACAAAAAGTCAGCCAGAGCCTGGCTTTGGGGCACTGCTCCAAAGATCTTCTGGGCATGACCCTTGGCTGGTGGCATGACTCGAGATCTAACCTCTTGGTGTGATCAGGAAAAAACAGAGCCTTTAAAAGTCCTCTCAGCCAGGATTTAACAGGGAGGAGAAGGGGGCATTGGGGCCTGCGTGTTTACCTATGTCCCTTGATGAGCCCTGGGGGCTCCTGGCCAGGACCACCAGGCTCGCGTGGCCTCTGGGACAGCAGCAGGCATCAGCTGCCCCTGGGGAGGGGTGAGGACCAGGGGTCCTGTTCACCAGCATCCTCCTCCCACTTTGGGACAGGCAGGCACATCCCCCAACTCCAGTGGTGGGGATTTCGGGCGGGCAGGGCGTCCCCGGCAGGGGCTCGTGGTGCTGCCAGCTCACGTGTCCCCTGTGCGGCTCTCTTGCAGAACGTGCTGGCCAAGGCGCTGTACGACAATGTGGCCGAGTCCCCGGACGAGCTCTCCTTCCGCAAGGGCGACATCATGACGGTGCTGGAACGCAACACGCAGGGGCTGGACGGCTGGTGGCTCTGCTCCCTCCACGGCCGTCAGGGCATCGTGCCCGGCAACCGCCTCAAGATCCTGGTGGGCATGTACGACAAGAAGCAGCAGCAGCAGCAAGCGCCCGGCCCAGGACAGGCGCAGGCGCCACCGCAGCCTCCGGTGCCCCAGACCGCTCTGCCTTACCACCACCAAGGGGGCTACACCCCGCTGTCGCCCGCGTCCCAGTACACCCCCATGCACCCTGCCTACGCACCCCAAGGGGACAATGTCTACCTGATGCCGGTCCCCAGCAAAGGGCAGCAGGGCCACTACTCGGGCTCGGCACCCACCGGACAGTTTCCACCTGCTCCGGCTAAGCAGTCGTCCACCTACCCGAAGCAGACTTCTTCCCACGCCTTCCCCAGCCCCGGCCAGGAGATCTACCAGGTGCCCCCATCCCTGAGCCAAGTGGCAGACACGTACCCGGTGGGCTCGGCCAGCCCCCCCCAGGATATATATCAAGTTCCTCCCTCGGTCAGTCTGGCTCAAGACATCTACCAGGTGCCCCCGTCGTTGGACATGAGGAGCCGGGATGGGCACAAGCCCCAGGGGAAGGTAGGACGGGTCCAGGTCCTGCCTTAGGTGGGTGTGAGGTGTGGTGGGGATGTGGGTAAGGATCAGGCTTACCTATCTGTCGCTATCTCTTGGACTGGGTTGGTACCTTATGCCCATCGCTGTGGCTATGTGGTGACTGTTCCCTGGTCCAGGGGCAGGGGTAGATGCAGCGGGAGTCCCTGCTCCGGCTGCAGTGCCCTGGTTGGTATGGGCTGTTTGTCTCGCTCCTAGCACAGCGATTGGCTCTCAGGTTGTCTTGGTCTCTCGGTGATGCCTGTTTGTGTGGGCTCTGCGGGCATCATCTAGGGCATGTCGGCTGTTTGTGGGACAGATTTGGGGGCACTGGGCATTCTGCCTATGCGGATAAATGAAGAGCTGATTGGAGATCCCCCTCCCCCTCCTTGATCTGGCTCCACACCCAGGGCACAGAGGTACCTATGGTACTCGGCAGGTGCTGAGATGTTTCTTCAGGCTCCTTGGCTGGACACCAGTGCCTGTGACTCCAGTGGTTTCCTCCTGGGGGCACAGATGGGGAGCAGGTTGGGTAGAGACAAAGGCAGGGGCTAGTGTGCTGTGCCAGCATGTCAGCCATGCCAGGGAGTGCGTAGGAGCTGCTGTTGGGTTTGCCACCAAGACCACCTGGACAAGCAGCCGGCACGGGTGAGCCACATGCCAGTCTGTCCCTGACTGCTGGGACCCTGGCACGGTGCCCTTGGCCCTGTCTTGGCACCATAGGGCAAGTCAGGCACTGCCTGGCTGTCCAGATCCTCCCTTGGGTGGGGTTGGCTGGCTGGAGCGAGGCCGTGAGCGACGGGAGGGCCCCAGTGCCACACGTCACGTCTGTTTCCTGCCAACACCTCCACCTTGCTCCCATCCTGGTTGAGCACCCCGTGCCCAGAGAAGATGCATCCTCCTCGTGCGTTGCTGCCTGGGCCTGCCTAGGATGGCTTAGCGCCTAGAGCCCGGGCGCCTGGGTCCTTAGCTCAGCTTCTGCCCTGGCACGCGAGCTTTCTGTTCACTGGGGAAAGGAGCGAGGTGGCTTCACCAGCACGCAGGCAGCGTCGCAATGTGTTTTCCAGGAAGATGGCACTTCCTCCAGCCCTGACTCACGCTGCTGGGAACCAGCCGGTGAGAGGGACTGCCAAACCCCTTGACTCACGGCCTGGGCGCTCAGCCGGGCAGGCAGCCCCAGCAAGCTCTTGTCTCTCCCCAGCGTGCGGGGCAGTGGCTGTAGCCGGTGGACAGCACGTGAGTGGGATGGCGCTTGGGTGCTGGTCAAGGTTGGGCAGAGCTGTCTGCTTCCAGGCGCGCAGTGGCCCAGGTACCGGTGCCAGGCGGGGGCCGTTTGCCCATGGCTGCCAGCCGGGAGAACCATCCCAGTCCTTGGAGCATCCTGGACACACCGGTGCTCCTCCAGCTACCCCATGCCAGGAAGACCTGGCCAATACCTCTCTGCTTTGCAGGTTTTTCGGCCCTTCTTGCCCTGTGGTGCCAGCTGGGCAGGATGCCTGAAGCCTCTGGATTTGGTTATTTGCCAGCTGCTATTGTGTCCTGCAGCCTGGCAGCTCGCCTTGCCCTCCGCTGGCACGGGGCAGGCGTGTTACGTGCCCTCACGTGCCCCTCCAGGGTCAGGGCATGCCATCCCCCGCGCTGCCTGGCACGCCAGGGCTGTCCCTACCAGCGTCACCACCTCTCTGTCACTGGTTGCAGCCACCTGGTGCTGCCGGCGTCCGGATGCCCAGCCGGCTGTGCCGCGCTCCTCCTGAATCCCTGCCAGAGGGATGCCCGCCACCCAGCGCTGCTGAGCGTCCCCAGCTGAGCCCCAGTGCACTGCTGGCATCACATGTGGTGTTGCGGTTGATGCGATGGAGGTCAAGAGCCCTACGCTGTTTGTGGCACGGTGTGGTAGCGGGCACCGAGCCACGGGTAGGGATCTGCCAATGCCCTACGGGCCTTGGCAGGTCTCCGGGCCGCGCGTGCCCCCAGGGCCATTCCCATCTGCGCAGCCCGGCCGTGCCGGCTGGGCTTTGTCTCTCGCCGAGGCCATGCTGAGGCTCGCTGCTATAAATAACCGGTGATATCATCTCCGTCCCCAGCGTCGCTGTGAGGAGCGTGGCGACAGCGGCGCGGCACGCGTGGCCGGGCAGCGCCCTCCCGTGGGCACGCGCTCCATGCTGACTGGTGCCGGGCAGCCTCGGCGCGCACCTCCTCGCCTGCCACCTGTCTCTGGCACCCGTCTGCTTCTCGAGCCCGCTGCTGGGCCTTGGCGTCAGCGTCTGGGGCACGGGCTGATCCTCTTTGTCTCAGGGACGCTGAACCCAAGGGCCATGCTGGATCATTTGGTGTCTGAGGAAGGGGATATTCAGGCTGAGGTCTCCAGGACCCTGCCACATGCCTCTGCCCATCGCTGGGGCACGTGGGTACAGCAGAGTGGCAGGAGATGGTCTTGCCCCCTTTCCAGCCTGCCCTTTCTTGTGATTATGGCCAGCTGCCTGCCGGGTTGTGATTCGCACTGGCCTGGGCTGTTCTTGCCGAGGTGGATGTCTCACGTCCTCCCTGTGAGGCTGGGTGGGGAAACCGAGGCATGGCTAGTCTTGCCCAGAGCTGGGGAGGCAACCAAAGGGGATCCGAGCGTCGGGAGCTGGAACAGTCAGCCAGGCACAGGCGTCACGCTGGCGGGCACCTGAGCTGGACTGAGTCTGTTCAGGTACCCGTTGCCTGCCTGGCGTTTCCCAGCCCTCACTCTTGGGGCCACGATGGGCACGGCTGGGCAGAGGGACACCTGGCAGTGACCCAGGACAACCGTTCAAGGTGGCTCTCGGCAGTGAGAAGGCCTCAGCCCTTTTTCCTCTCTCCAGGTGCTGGTGCCCACCCGTGTGGGGCAAGTGTACGTCTACGACTCCCCCAAGGGTGAGCAGGATGAATACGACTTTCCTCGCCACCTCCTGTCCTCGGGCTCCCAGGAGATCTACGATGTGCCGCCTGTCCGCGGAGGGCTCCCGAGCCAGTTTAGCCAGGAGGTGAGTCCCTGTGGGGTGGTGGGGCTGGTTGGCTGCCTGTGTCTACCCTCAGAGCAAGAGGAGATGCTCTGGTACAGTATGGGGTCCATGCTTGCGGGAATTAGGCCTAAGGCTGAGCACATTAATGAGACAAGATCCTTTAGGCTGCTTCTAGTACCTCCATTCTTCTGAGCAGGTCCCTGCTCCCCCAGGATGATGTGGGGGCCCACACTATGCCTGACTCCCTGTCCTGTCCTTCCCCAGGTATACGACACTCCCCCCATGGCGGTGAAGGGTCCCAATGGGCAGGATCCAGGGCAAGAGATCTACGACGTGCCCCCCAGCGTGGAGAAGAGTCTGCACCAAACTGTAAGTGCTGCTAGGAAACTCCGCTGCCCCAGGGCCACTGGGCCACCAAAGGGGACACGGGAGGCCAGAGGCACCATGGCCTCAGCCATATGGCCATGCGAGCCTGCCCGAGAGAAGGGACACCCGTGGGGTGTGCACTCCCTCCCCAGTGCCCCCAGACTGGTGCACAGCCCGTGCCATCCCGCCCACTCGGAGGTGGCGGCTACCTGCACCACGGTACAGCTTAACCCACAGGCGTGCAGACGACTCAGCCTCCCTCCCACACACACGGCGCTCCTGCACGCAGGGCTGCCTCTGACACGCACACGCCTGTGCACGGCTCTCCCATGCGTGCACATGCAACCACAGGCTGTGTGACACACACGTGGGGCTCTCCCACGTGTGTACACGTGCCTGCAGGGCAGTCTCCCCCGTGCACGCAGTGCTGTCTCAACCCCATGCGCCCACCTACGTGCAGGGCACCATCTAGCCCCAAGCAACGCTGTGGGCAGCTGTGGGGCTGGCATGGTGGCACATGGAGCCTGACAGTGCCCTTGCAGGTATATGACATCCCACCCTCCGTGAGCAAGGATGTGCCAGATGGCCCCGTGCGAGAGGAGACCTACGACGTGCCACCCGCCTTTGCCAAGCAGAAGGCCTTCGACCCCTCCAGACACCCCCTCATCCTCACGCAGCAGGAACCCTACCTGCCAGAGGATGTCTATGATGTGCCACCGGTGGCTGGGAAAGGTGTGCCTGAGCCATCGCTCTCTCATGAGATCTACGACGTGCCCCCTAGCCTCAAGAAGCTGGGGGGATCAGCCTTCAGCTCCCAGGAGGTGTATGACGTGCCCCGGGACCTGCATGCCCCAGGCAAGGGCTCCTTGGACACTGAGGGTGAGTACATCTACGACGTCCCACCACAAGTGGACCGTGAGGCCAAGGCCACTGACACCAAGCGTCTCTCAGCCTCCAGCACAGGTAGCACCCGCAGCAACATCTCCACATCCTCACTGGACGTGGTGCCCGTGAAGGAGCCGGCCAAGGGGGCCGGCAGGGAGTTCTCCTTGGACTTGGACACTGCCATGGAGATGCTGGCCAAACTCCAGCACGGCGTCAGCGGCGCCGTCTCCTACCTCATGTCCTTCATCAGCGCCAACTGGCGCAGCCCTGAGCACATGGAGGCGAATGCTGCCAGCATCCATGCTGCGGCTGAGGGCGTCCAGACAGCTCTCCGTGACCTGCTGGAGTTCGCCCGGGGGGCAGTGGGCAACGCTGCCCAGGCCTCGGACCGCTCCCTCTACACCAAGCTCAGTAAGCAGCTGCAGAAGATGGAGGAGGTGTACCAGGCCCTGGCACGGCATAGCCAAGCTCTGGACAGTTGCCACTGGGCCCCTAATGCTTTGGTCGGTGGCAAGGCGGGCACAGATGATTTGGAGCTCTTCGTTATGTACTCACGTGGCGTGCCCGATGATACTAAGCAGCTGGCCTCCTTCCTGCACGGCAATGCCTCCCTCCTCTTCAAACGGACAAAGCAGGCATCGGAGGGCAACGGCCACGGGCCCTCTCACCCCTCCGACAAGACCAGTAGCATCCAGTCGCGGCCCCTGCCCTCCCCACCCAAGCTGCTGGCGCAGGAGTCGCCCGACGGGCCGTACGAGAACAACGAGAGCGGCTGGATGGAGGATTACGACTACGTCCATCTCCAGGTGGGCACGGGCAGGGGGACGCAATGGCAGGGCACAAACAGCGCAAGGTTGGGCTTGGTCCCCTGCATTGCCGCGGGTGGGTTTTCTGTCTGTGGCTTCCCATAGCGTGGTGCAGGGGTACCAGGCTGCCCTGCACCGACTGCAGTGGCAATTCTGCCTGTGCCCAGCCCGCCAGCCGGCACATGTGTGGCTGATATTCCCAGCTCTTGCTTTTACCCTCCTGCTTGAGGATTGAGGGAGTCAGGGTCATCCCCACATTGGCAAGGGATCATTCCTGGCGAGGTTTGTGTTGCTTGCCCGATGTCATGCCCTTTCCTTCCCTTCAGGGCAAGGAGGAGTTTGAGAAGACCCAGAAGGAGCTGCTGGAGAAAGGCAACATCATCCGGCAGAGCAAGGACCAGCTGGAGCACCAGCAGGTAATGGAGCTGGGGCGGGCAGGCATTTCTGCCCTCTGTGGCCCTGGGCACAGCTCACTGGGATCCCTGGCTCAGAGGGTGCAGTGAGCTTCGGCTCCTGCTCCCTCTACACCCTTGGTGTCCAGTCTGGACCATGGCTCCCTCTTCCGTGCCTGTCCACACAGTGGCGTCTGGCATGTCTCTGATGGCTGCACTGTGCCAACAGCAAAGGGCATCAGCACTTTGCTGCTGGAGAGGAGCCCAGTGCAGCCACCGTCGCGCTCTCCTGTGCCTGCTTCCCCTGGGGCATGGCTTGGCCCCTTGGGGCTGCCTGGCCATGGCGCTTGGCTCCCGTCTTGGCAGCCGCAGCGAAGCCAGGCCTCCTTCCTCGGGGCTGTGCAGTCCCGGGAGATGAGGCAGTGGTTTGAAGGCCGTCCTGCCCTGGCCATGCGCCCTCACCCCCATCCCTCCCGCAGCTGAAGCAGTTTGAGCGGCTGGAGCAGGAGGTGACGCGCCCCATCGACAACGACCTGTCCAACTGGAGCCCCCCGCAGCACTACGGCCCGGCGCGGGGTGGCGGGGCCCTGTGTCCCGCTGACCGCCAGCTCCTCCTCTTCTACTTGGAGCAGTGCGAGGCCAACCTCACCACACTTACCAACGCCGTCGACGCCTTCTTCACTGCTGTCAGCACCAACCAGCCCCCCAAGATCTTTGTGGCCCACAGCAAGTTTGTCATCCTCAGTGCCCACAAGCTTGTCTTCATTGGTGACACGCTGTCCCGTCAGGCCAAGGCCCAGGACATCCGGCACAAGGTCACGCACTACAGCAACCTCCTCTGCGAGATGCTCAAAGAGATTGTGGTGACCACAAAGGCAGCCGCTCTCCACTACCCCTCGCCCGCAGCCTCCAAGGACATGGTGGAGCGCGTCAAGGACCTTGCCAACAGCACACAGCAATTCAGGATGGTGCTGGGCCAGCTGGCGGCCATGTGATGGCCCTGTGCTGTTGTCCCCTCCCCATGACCCTCCTGCTGTCCTCAGACATGTGCCCCCCTCTACAAGAGCCGTCTCTGCCCGGTGTAAACGGACCTGTATATAGATAGAGACACATGCACACCGGGGGCCTGGGGCTCCGCTGATACAAGGGTGATGGGCTGCGGCAATTCCCCCCCTTCCTGTTCTTCCCCTCTCCGGACAGAGGACAAGATTGGTTTTAGCGCTGTGCCCGTGATGAAGCAAAGCTGGGAGACAAATTCATGCCCTTCCCTTCCCTGCTGTCCCCTCCCCACCCAACACCCGCGCTGCCAGGGCAGAGGTTCCTGGCTGGGAGCGATGCGGCCGTGTCCCGTGCCGTTCACTTGAATCGAGTTGGGGCTGCACAGGGGCACATGCCCAGCAGTTTGGGGTGCTGCTGTGGCTGCTCCCATCTCCGGGGGCTCCCAAGTGGTCTCGCTTGGCACATTGGGCGGCAGTTGTTAATGGTGCGGAAGACAGAAAACCATGTTGGGTAACAGCGTTAGAGGAACTTGTTGCGCTACGTCCTGCTATATGCCAGCACCTGGCAGGGGGTGTCTGTGGGGTCCCAGACTGATAGGGGAAAGGGTGAGGGGTGGGCTGAGGGGGGGAAGGAGGGGGGGGGCCTAACCTTTGCATTTTTGTGTCTCGGATTTTGCTACCATACCAGCTGTAACCGAAACGCAAACCGAAATTGGTGCCTTTTGAACACTGGGGAAGCTTCTGCCGGTTCCCGAAGCTACGGAGCCGCAGCCCGCCGAAACTCAACCCCGTGTCCCCCAGCAGCATAAAGATTTGCCTAGAATCCCTCCAGCTCGTGGGTGTCTGCGTGTTGCGCTGCCCCGGGGGACAGACCCCTGCGGGGATGGGCTCAGCCATCTCGTCTGAAAGGTGGCGTGGTGATCTGAAGGCATGTAAGCGTGCGTGCTTTATTGGAGGTTTCCGGGGTCTGTGACCTACCTCATCACAGCAGCGGGGACACTGGGCCTGGAGGGGGGGGTCACAGGGCAGGCGGCAGTGCAGGGCAGCAAGGCCCTGGCTGTGCTGGGCAGGAGCAGAACTGGGCTGATTCCCCGGTGCTGAGGGACTCTCCAAGCAGTCAGGGGCAGCTGGGGGCAGGGGTGATGTTGGGGTGCCCTGGGGCAGGTGCCTCGGCATGATCACAACACCTCCCCATGGTTCATGTGGCTTGTGGTGGCCAGGCCCTCCTTGCCCACCTCCTCATGCAGCAGCACCTGCTTGCCCAGCCCCAAGCCATGTTCCCCAGTGCAGGTGCCATCCAGGGCCAGCACCCACCTGTGGGATGGTGGCATTACAAGGGGCCATGGGTGGCCCTGGGGCAGCCCCATGCCACCCACAGCCACCTGCTCAGGCACTCAGTAAAGTCATTGCTGTGCTAGGTCTTGGCCAGGTCCTCGGGGTCAAAGATGAGGATGCAGTGGATGTTCCCATCACCCACCTGTCCCACCAAGGGACCTGTGGCCCCAGCCCTGCAGGTACCTGAAGTGACGCCCATCTGGCAGCACCATGGGCAGATTGAGCACATTGGACCTCATGCTGCCATAGCTCATGCTGTTGATGCGCGTGGTGACCATGCTGCCCAGCAAGGCATCTGCCCCAGCGCCGGAGGAGATGGCACACAGGCAGGTGGCAGCTGCCGGGGGCACTGGAGCCACCTGGCCTCTGTGCCTGCCCCTCCTGACGGCCTCAGGGCCAGCAACATCCTTGCCCCAGAGTCCCCCTGACATCCCCAGCTCCCCCTGCTCTGCCATGGAGGCCCAGGCGCCCACACAGTGCCAACGGGGAACCAGAGCTCCGAGATGTCCCTGCGGCTCAGGTCGAAGCACACGCCGCCCTGGCGCACACGGCGCGCGGCTGGCTCAGCAGGGCCACAGCCACGGCTCAGCTCGGCAGGGCCGGTGCACGGCGCCCTCGAGACCGGTGCCCGTGCCGAAGGGCACCATGGGCACGTCGGGCACGTCGCAGCGGTAGCACAGAGCCGCCAGCTCCTGCCCCTGCGCCACGTCCCGGGGCCCCACCACGGCGTCGGGGGGGCACATCTGCAGCCACACAGCGCCCAGCGCCGCCCGCACCGGGGGCCCCTCGGCCCACCGGACGCCGAGCCCGCACCCGCCCCGGCGCGAGCGGCGGCGCCGCGGCCCGGCCCCTCCGGCCCCGCCGCCTTAAGGAGGCCCCGGCCCCGGCGCGAGCGGGCCATGGCGGCGGGCGGCAGCAGCGCTTTATCGCCGGCCTCAGCTGGCCGCCAGCGCGGAGTCGCTCCAGGCGCGCAGCGCGGTGCCGCGGGCGTAGACGCCGGGCACCAAGGGGGAGCGGCTGCTGCTGCCCCACGACACGAGGCCCGCCAGGCTCCAGGCGCCCTCACTCCGGCACCCCAGCGGACCCCTGGCGTCGCCCCACGGGCAGGCGGCTGAGCTCCGCACGCTGGGCCGGGGTCAGGCACGTCGGGGGGGGCACCTTACCCTGGGGGTCGGTGAGGCCCCAGCCCGTGGTGACGCACGTCAGGCCCCCGGGGAAGACGGCAGTGGCCTCGCACGTCCCAGCCTTGGGAGATAAGCGCAGCAGCTGCCCCACCGTGGCCTGGCTCCTGGAAAGGGCCTGGGACCCCCGCACCTGGCGCCAGGGCGACCGATGCCCTGCCAAGGGGCTGCGGGAGGGGTCGCCGGACTCTACTTCCCGGCTGCTGTGTGCGCAGCAGGCTGCTTGGCAATGGGAGGTGGTCAGGCAGCCAGGTGCACCTCCAGGCAGCCGTCCCAGGGGCTCCCAGCATTGCCCCTACCGCCAGCCCAGGCAGCTCACGCCATGCCCCTCTCCATGGGCTACACCCGCATCGTCAACGGGGAGCCCGCAGTGCCCAGCTCCTGGCCCTGGCAGGTCTGCCTGCAGGTGAGGGCACCGCGGGGGGCCATGCTGGGGTCTGGGGCTGCCAGGTGCCCGCTGGGCCCAGCCGCTCACGGCGCCTCTGCCCCACCAGCGCAACAACGGCTTCCACTTCTGCAGCGGGTCACTGCTCAGCGAGAACTTGGTGGTCACTGCGGCCCACTGCAGAGTCAGGTAGGCAGCAGGGGCACCGCGGGGCGGGGCAGGCAGGACCACGGGGCTGTGCCCGGGGCCCGCAGCAGTGCTCAGCGCCCGCCCTGTGCCCAGGACCACCGACACTGTGGTGCTGGGCAAGTACAACCAGGCCTCACCCTCCAAGGATGTGCAGGTGATGGCCATCGAGAAGGTACCGCTCAGGGCTGGGGATCGGCCGCTGGTGTCCCTGCGGGTATCCCTGGGAGGCCCGTGGGGCGTCAGTGGGCCCTGCGGTGCGGTCTGCTCCCAGGGTCACCAAAAGCCTGATGGGTCCCTGCTCCGCGTCGGTCCCGGTGGCGGAGGGATTCGGTGCCCGGGGTCTCTGCTGGTCCAGAGCACTGGGGTTGGCTCCCCAAGCCCCCAGCAGCCCCCTGGTGTGTCTCGGGTCGCCGGCACGTCCCTGGTGCCTCTCAGCCCCAGGCTGGGGCTGCTCCCGGGCCCCCTGTGCCCTGGCCGGCGGGCTCGGCTGCCCCCCCCCATCCCTGGGTGCCCCAGGGGCCGGCGTGTGCCAGATGCCCCAGGCGGGGGCCATGCGGTGGGGGTGTCCCTGCCGGGCTGCTGGGAGCGCTGCCGCCCGCGCCAGGTCTTCAAGAACCCCAGGTTCAACCTGCTGACGGTCCGCAACGACACCGCGCTGCTCAAGCTGGCGGCGCCAGCACAGCTGACGGCCCGCGTGTCGCCATGTGCCTGCCCAAGGCCACCGCCGTCTTCCCCGGGGGCCTGACGTGCGTCACCACAGGCTGGGGCCTCACCGACCCCCAGGGTAAGGCGACCCCTGCTGCCCCTGGCCCCGGCCCGTGGGGCAACGCTGGGGGCCCGCTGGGGTGCCGGAGTGAGGGCGCCTGGAGCCTGGCGGGCCTCGTGTCATGGGGCAGCAGCAGCCGCTCCCCCTCGGTGCCCGGCGTCTACGCCCGCGGCACCGCGCTGCGCGCCTGGAGCGACTCCGCGCTGGCGGCCAGCTGAGGCCGGCGATAAAGCGCTGCTGCTGCTGCCCGCCGCCATGGCCCGCTCGCGCCGGGGCCGGGGCCGGGGCCTCCTTAAGGCGGCGGGGCCGGAGGGGCCGGGCCGCGGCGCCGCCGCTCAGGCTCAGGCTCAGGCTCGGGCCGTGGCCGGGGCTCGGGGAGGGCGTCGCGGCGCCGCCATGACCCTACGGCGGCTGCTGGGGCTGGCGGGGGCCGTCGGGCGCCGGGGCTGCTGCGACAAGGTGCGCCGGGGCTCGGGGGGGGCGGGCTCGGCGCCCGGGGGCTGCCCCGGGGGCGGCGGCAGGGCCGGGGCCCTGCCGTGACGGGGCCCGCTGCCGCCCCGCAGCGCCCGCTGCCGCCGGACTTCGTGGAGGCCCTGCGGGCCGTGGTCGGGGCGCCCAACGTCTCCACGGCGGCGGCGGCGCGGGAGCAGCACGGCCGCGACGAGTCCATGCACAGGTCGGCGCCCGGGGCCCGCGGCGGCGCCGAGGCCGCGAAGGGCGAAGGGCGAAGCGCCTCCCTCCCCCCCGGCCGGGGCTCCTCGCCCGGCTCCTCCCGGCCCGGCCCGTGGCCCCCTCGGTGCGGACGGCGCTGGGCGCGGAGCCGCGGCCCCCCCAGGCCTGGCCCGGCCGGCGGGGGCAGCTCTGGGCGCTGTGTCGCTGCAGATGTGCCCCCCCGGACGCCGTGGTGTGGCCCCAGGACGTGGCGCAGGTGCAGGAGCTGGCGGCTCTGTGCTACCGCTGCGACGTGCCCATGGTGCCCTTCGGCACGGGCACCGGCCTCGAGGGCGGCGTGGGCGCCGTGCAGGTAGGGCTGGGGGCTGGCGGGGCAGCCGTGCCGGCCGAGTGGTGCGGTGCTGCGGGCCCCGCTGAGCCGTGTGCGCCAGGGCGGCGTGTGCTTCGACCTGAGCCGCATGGACCGCATCTCAGAGCTGCACGCTGAGGACTTCACGGTGGCGGTGGAGCCCGGGGTGACGCGCAAGGCCCTCAACAGCTACCTGCGCACCAGCGGGCTCTGGTTCCCCGTCGGTACCGCACGGGCACCGGGGTCTCGGTGGCGGAGCGGGGGGGCCTGGGGGTGCGGGGGGGGGGGTGCCGGGGGTGCCCTGGGGCTCACGGCCCTGAGGCAGCCACCAGCGGGCCGCGCGTTGCCTCCGCAGACCCCGGGGCGGACGCCTCGCTGTGCGGCATGGCGGCCACGCGGGCCTCGGGCACCAACGCCGTACGCTACGGCACCATGAAGTCCAACGTGCTCAACCTGCGCGTGGTGCTGCCGGATGGGCGCCTGCTGCACACGGCCGGCCCCGGGCGCCACTTCAGGTACACGCAGGGCCGGGCCAGGCCGGGACCGGGCCGGGGGCCGGGACGGCTGCCCTCACCCGGCGCCGGCCCCCCGCGGCAGGAAGAGCGCGGCCGGCTATGACCTGACGTCGCTCTTCGTGGGCTCCGAGGGCACCCTGGGCTTCCTGACGCGGGCGACGCTGCGCCTGCACCCGCTGCCTGAGGCCGTGGTGGCGGCCGTGAGCGCCTTCCCCAGCGTCCGGGCGGCCGTGGACTGCACCGTGAGCGTCCTGCAGGCCGCCGTGCCTGTGGCCCGCATCGGTGGGTGGCCGCAGGGGCCGGGGCAGGGCGGGCAGGCGGCCCCCAGCTCACAGCCGCCTCTCTCGCCCCAGAGTTCCTGGACGAGGTGATGGCGGACGCCTGCAGCCGCTACAGCGGCCTGCGGCTCTCCGCGGCAGCCACGCTCTTCCTGGAGCTGCACGGCTCCCAGCACAGCCTGGCCGAGCAGGTCCGGCAGATAGGTAGGGTGGGGGGCTGCAGTGGGCCGGGGGGGACCGGCGGTGGCCAGGCCCTGACGCCGGGCTGCTCCGTCCCCGCTGCAGAGGAGCTGGCGCGGCTGCACGGCGGCTCTGGCTTTGCCTGGGCACAGGAGCAGGAGGAGCGCAGCCGCCTCTGGGCCGCCCGCCACAACGCCTGGTACGCTGCCCTGGCCCTGCGGCCCGGCTGCAAGGTGAGCAGGGCCCCGCGGCCCTCCCCCACATGGCCGCCTCTGGGGCAGGGTCCAGCCTGCGGCAAGAGCTGTGTCTGTGCCGCCACCCCCCCCCCCCCCCCCCCCGCCCAGGGCTACTCCACGGACGTCTGCGTGCCCATCTCCCGCCTCCCCGACATTGTGGTGGAGACCAAGAGGGACCTGGAGGAGTCCGGCCTCACCGGTAAGCCGGGGCCACCCATCTGTCCCCGAGCCCCACTGTGCCCTGGCCCGGGGGCCACAGCCAGCCACCCCTGAGCCCTGCGTGATGCCCATGTCCCCGCAGGGCCCTTGGTAGGACATGTGGGTGATGGGAACTTCCACTGCCTCCTCATCTTTGACCCCGAGGACCCAGACGAGACCCGGCGCGTCAAGGACTTCACCGACCGCCTGGGCAGGTGGGTGTGAGCAGCACAGGGCTGCGCCAGGGCCGCCCGCGGCCCCTGCTGATGCCACCGTCCCGCAGGCGGGCGCTGGCCTTGGACGGGACCTGCACCGGGGAGCACGGCGTGGGGCTGGGCAAGCGGGCGCTGCTGCGCGAGGAGGTGGGCGAGGAGGGGCTGGCCACCATGCGCCACATCAAGGCCGCGCTGGACCCCAAGAACCTCATGAACCCCGGAAAGGTGCTGTGAGCATGCCTGGGCGCCCGCCTGCCCCAGGGAATCAGCCTGGTATCCCGGGGGGGTTTGCGCTGCTGTGGTCCGATGGGTCACGGACCCTGGAAACCTCCAATAAACCATGCATGCCTCAGCTCTGCGCCCCTTGTCGTCACGTCAGGGCACCGTACAGCACCCTGCACCTCTGCCACCACCGTTCGGCCATGCAGCTGGTGCCGCCCCGGCCGTGCCAGGCGCTGCCCACCCCGCGCAGTGGTGCGGCCCGGCGCAGGCTGGCACCGGGGGGGGGGGGGGGGGGGGGCTGCACGCCAATAAAGCCAGTGAAATAAAATAACAGTGAATATTTTATTGAACATTGTTTTAATACCATATCAAAACACCTTGACTAATGAAGGAAGCTCCCCCCAAGCTCTGAACTCGTTTTTTTTTTTTTCTCCGGTTTCCGGGATTTTTTTCATATATAAATACAGAAACGTTTCCCGCAGGGGCACGGCCACCGGCAGGGGAGGTCTCACCAATGAAAACATGCCCGCCGCGCCGGGAGGGGACAGGGACGGGACGGGGTTGGGGGGGGGGCTGCAATAAAATGACTCGGCCTCAGCATCTCCTGGAAGGGGGGAAACACGTCAAAGCAGCCCGTGGGGGCCAGAGGAGAGGCCGACAGCAGCCGGCCGAGGCGCTCGCAATCGCGGGGCTGGCGGGAGACCTCCCCCCATCCCCTTCCTCCAAGCTTTCAACTCAAAAGGCGACGGGAAAGAAAAAGGGGTTGTTTTTGGCAACAGGAGTCCGACGGCGACGGGACGGGGGGGCGGCGGGGATGCTGCGGCTGTTCAGTCTCTGAGTGGTTATAGCTGAGTTAAAGAGTGACCAGTCTGTAAACATCACCGGGGCAGGGAAGCTCAAATCGAAGAACACGCCAGTCAACACGAAGCTTCTTTTTTTTTTTTTTTTTTTGTTGGTTTTCTCTTTTTTTTGTTGTTGTTGTTGTAAACACTTGAAAGACAGACCCCCAGCGCCTCTGCAGGGGGAGAGCAGTGGCCCCGCTCCCGGCGTGGGGCAGAGTCCCTGTCTCACACTGCCAGGTCCGGGTCGGTGGTCTCCAAAAGGGAGACGGGACAGAGGAGAAAATTCCCATTAGTCAGTGCAAAAAAAACCGAGCAGAGCCCCCGGGGCGCCAGGCGAGTCCAGGTGGGAGATGAGGGTGCCAGTGAGAAATACCGCGTGCTCCGTTTGGCCGGCTGTCCCCCGGCAGCTTTTCCGTTCGTTGCGGGAAGAAAAAAGCCAAACATCATGGCAGGGTTTCGGCCGAGGGTGGCAAGAGCGTTCCCAGGGCCTCCCTGGTGGGCAGGTCTCTCTCCCCGTGCCGGCAGGTGCAGAGGCGCGAGCAGGTCGCTCTGCTTTTCTGACACTGTCTCTCCTGGATGTTATTTTTTTTTTAATCCTTTAAATTAAAAAAACAAATAAAAATAATAAAATAAAATAAAAAAATTCGCCGTTGTCCCAAGTGGATTCAAGTTTCTGGGTTTTTTTTTTTTTCTTCTTCTTCTTCTTTTTCTTCTTCTTGAGGAATTTAAAGTCAGCCCAAAACTCCAGACGGGGCGGGTGGGACAGGGAGAGGAGGTACAGCAGGTATAGCAAGGTGCCCTGTGAGGACAAGGAGAGATGATCCCGCGTGAGCACCAGCAGGGCAGGACCCGCGCCGCAGACGCGGGAGTGACGGCCACCCCATCCCACCCAGCGCCGCCCGGGAGATCGGAGAGAAGCAGTTGCTCTTCGAGCCCCATCAGATCAGAGCAGCCAAACGAAACGGGCTCGTCGCGAAAGCAGTCGCTTTCCCCATCCCCGCATGAGGACGCAGCGGCGCTGGGCATGCCACCTCCGCAGCCAGGCTCACCTTAGAGAGAAGTCAGCAAGCACGCCCAGTGGATCAATCAGAAGGATGCTCTGGGCAAGATCTGTTCACTTCAAACCAGGAATCTATACAGCTGGAGAGAGGAGAGAGCGTCACACGCCACACTGCACAGCGCCAGACCTCGGGCTGCCCCCTCGTAGCCCCTCCGCCATCTCGGACGGGCCACTTGGCACTTTATGTGAATGCCAGGGAGAAGCAGGCAGCGGCACATGCCACCTGCCTGGTTGCTGTCCCCTTCCACCCTGCGTGGCCCTGCCCTGCGTCCCACCACACCGCTGCCTCCCAGGAGGGAGCGGAAGCAGGCAGGCCGCCCGCGCGGTACCTTTTGTGATAAATGCAGAGGCAGGGCAGCCTGGCTATCGTATCCCCCTGCAGCAGCTCCTCCAAGCAGATCACGCACTCGCCGGCGTCCTTGGTCAGCACGTCATCTAGGAGGAGAAGAGAGGGGAGCAGTGAGACACGCCGTGCCACGGCATCCCATGGCCCGCGCGGGACGAGAGGTGCCCCTGATGGAGGGGAGGCCGTGGCCACGTCCGTGGAGGCAGAGAGGCTGGAAACGAGCAGCCGAGCGGCAGCGGCGCTGAGCACACGCTGGCAGGAGGCCCAGGTGCAGACACGGACCGGAGACGGGGCTGGGGCGGCTGCAGCCCCCCGGGAGGATGATGTGAAAGGGGCAGAGGTGTGCCAAGGTCCGGCTCTCCTGGGCTTCCCGTTGAGCCGGGCCTTGCTGGTCCCCCACCAGAAGCAGCAGGTTGTGCTCTGTGGACGTGCCAAGCTCCAGCCCAGCAGATAACAGGCAGCAAACACAATCCCTATCCCTGGTTTCCAAGAAAGTGTCACCAAGGAGGGTGTGAGTGTCACCCCTCCCTGAGCAGTCAGGGGAGAGGACGGGAGATTCAGAGCAACGGAGCCACACGGAGCGATAGATCTTGTAGCAGAGCTGCAGACACCCTGCTCAGCCCACCGGACCTCACTGCCAGCCAGGCAGGGTTTAAATTATCCCCAGGAGGAAGGCGAGCGACCCTTTGGAGTGCCAGCTTTGGAGGACACACATCCCCTGCCCTCCCCAGGCAGGACACCCGGCCAGGAGGGCTCCCTCACGCCACGGTGAGCAACACGGGGAGGGGGCAGCGCTCCCCGTGCCCCAAAGCAAAAGCGAGGGGACAAGGCGAGGCCCGGGGGTAGCGGGGCGGTGCAGGGAGCAGCGAGCTGCGCTGGTCAGCTGGAGCGCAGCCCTCTTGGCAGCTCCCCGAGCCGAGCCGTCTGTCCGAGCCGCCTGCAGCAAGCGGCTCTCTAGCCTGCTCGGAGCCGTCCCAAGCCGGCAGGACGCTGCGTCCCCCGCGCAGCCTGGCCGCGGGCCCTTACCGTTGTAGGAGAGGCGAGGTTTGCTCAGACACATGATAAAGTGCATTTCCATCTCGTCAGAAGCCACGGATTTGGAGCAAATGGGGCACTTGAAACCTGGAGGGAGAGCAGAGAGAAGAGCCATCAGCGAGGGGAGAAGAGGCCGGCTCCAGCTTGCCTGTGTCCGGGGAGTCACGGAGCCGAATGCCGGGCATCCGGCCTGCGCCCTCACCGCGCGCGGGACACGGCGGCGGGCGGCCCCTCACCTGCCGCCTGCATGGTGACGCGCAGCCCATGCAGCACCCACCGGCGGCCGGGTGCTCATGCGGGCATGCGGGTGCCAGCAGCGCCGGCGCGGGGGACAGCCACCCGCCCCGGCACGCCGGCCGTCCCCGTGCCCAGCTCGCAGAGGGCACGGGAGCATGCCAAGGCAGCGCGCACGTGGCCATCAGCTGCTCCTGAGCCTTAAAGGGCGAGCAGCAGCCAGGGCACACAGCAGCCGGGGCAGCGAGCCCGTCCCGGAGCCCGGGGCATGTCCCCCTGCTGTGTACAGCAGCCGCCTCCACGGCCATTGCCGGCTCTGTCCCATGCCACCGCCCCGGGAGGTGGTCGCAGCCATCCCACGTCACCCCCGAGCTGATTGCTGTGGCTCTGCTCCGAGCCCTCTCCCCAATCCCGCGCTGCCGACGGCCCCCGCCCAGGCTCCGACCCTGCCGCCACATTCGCCCTCCCCTTCGCCCCCTGCTCTCCCACTGCTGCCACCGGGCTCATCCCATCACCCTCTGCCCCCTCTGCCCGTCTCACTAATCTCACTTGAGCTCTTCGTCTCATTTCTCTGATCGCAACCGAGAGCAATTAAGAGCCATCTGGGAACTGCATTAACCTGATGCTTTTGCCTCCTTCCAGACAACCGGAGGCATTTCTTAACCAGGGGATCCAGCGCAGCTCGCCAGTATCCCATTAGCACACATCCTTACCCCATTTACAGCCCTTCAACTAGTTTTCAAGCAACGGGGCCAAAGTCCAGATTCAATCGAGTTTAAGGAATTTCGCAAGCGAGAGAACTCGGAAGGGGGGCTGCAAAACACACTGCAAAGGACGAGGGGCTCCCTGTGCACACGTTGCTGTGAGCAAAGCCAGGCGCGTTCGGGGCAGCCCAGGCCCTAGGCGATGGAGTCAGAAATGCTGAGGGGAGGAGGAGGAGGCTATTCCGCACGGGGAACCGCAGCGCTGGCCCAGCAGCCTGCTTTCAAGCTGCACAACCCGCAGCCCAAGGCACACAGGCTGCCGGCGCCGCCACGGCTTTGTACCAGAGTATCTAGAAATTCCCTGTCTGCAGAGAGGCAGCGGGTAATTTAAGGACCTGTCGTCTAAAAGCAGATCAGGTTTGACTGCAGTGCCGCTTAAGAGCTTTCTTCATAGATATGCAAAGCCTGTCCAGGAAAGAAGAGAAAAGCAATGTACACAAATTATCGAAGGATGAATCAGGTTGCTGTTTGCCACCGAATGGCTGTGGTGAGGGCGCTTTGCCTTCCTGGAAGGGTAAAGTGCTCGCGGCTCTAACTGGAGCCCGTTCAGACCTTTGCTGCGCAAACAGCCAGGATAACTGTGCGACACCTGCGTGCGCTCTCAGCAGCAACAGCGATAAATATAGATTACTTTGCAATTTCCAAAATGAAGCAGCCTAGGACGGAGACGCCAACCCTCCTGCCCCTCTGGGGGTGGTTATCTCCCCGGAAAGCACAGCGAGGGCCAGCGTCACGGGTGGTTTTGGGTAGGGCAGGAAAGGAGGAATCAATGCTGAAGAGAGCAGCAAAACCAGGGAGCCTCTCGAGTCTGGCAACTGGTGGCAAATAACCCCGAGCCCAGGACGCAGCCCGACCCTGGAGCAGCTCTGATCCAGCACGCCGCCGCGAAAAGCCCCCGGCGGAGCAGGGCTGGGGCGGGGGGGCACAGTCGCTTCCCAAGCCCCAGCCAAAAGGGCAGTGGGGAGCCCAGCCCCAAGCCGCGTGGACGGCAGCGGTCAAACCGTCTCATCCTCAGCCTAAATTTACTCCTGACTGATTTATACCTGTCTCTGCTTGGGTCAGAAGTACCCCTTAGCTTAACTAGCTTTTTTTGCCTCCCGAGTGTTTACCCTCCTGGTGTATTTATAGCGAGAGCTCAGATCGCCTCCAAGCCTGCCTTTCGCAGGCCTGGACTAGCATCCCCTGGCCAGACACCCTGCCCGTCCCCTCGCAGCCTGTCCCCGCTTGAACCAATGCTGCACGAAGGCAGCGGCTCTGCACCGCCCCATGGGCGCCGGGCCCCGCTGCGGCGGCCCAGGGGAAGCGGCAGGGACCGGTTTCCCACAGCGAAGTCCCTCGCACGCGGCTGGTGGCTGCAAAGGCCGTAGGGAAGCCTGGCAGAAGGCTCCCGGCGGAGAAGCTGTTTCAGCTGTGGACGTGGTGGATGCAGCAAGCAACGCGCAGCGCCCACAACGGCTCTGGTAGGTGATTTCCCCCCTGTAACGCAGAGTCTGCAAAGGAGAGTATGTTCCTGCCAACCTTGCTGCCGAGCGAGCATCTCCTTATCCAGCCCGGCAGCGCTCAGGCTGCCGGCAACCGGCTCGGCAAAGCCCGGCCCGGTGCTGGGGCCAAGCCCGGGAAACAGCCCACGGCCCTTTAAGACCTCATTTTCTCCGGAGCTGGCGGTTGTGAAATGGCACTTTGTAGCCCCCGTCCCCCCCTTTTTCTGTGCCAACGCACTATTTTAAACAGCTGCCCCAGATCCGCCGGCACCTGAAGGGACCGTACGAGACGGGCAGCCGGGGCCGCGGGAGACGGCTCCGGGGGGACTGCCCCGCGCGGCTGCCGGCGGAGCCCACCGCCAGCATCCCTGCCCTCAGCGGCACAGAAAGCAAAGCGGCCTCACTCCTTCGGGGTGAACGCGCCGTGCTCAGGCGTCGCGGCAGGAGCGCGGCCCTTTTCCAGCTCCCGGTGAGCAGCTCCCTGGCTCGGGCGACGGTGGATGCTCGTCTTCGGCAGCCCCTCCGTTTTGCTTGCTGATCAGCAGGGTCGGAGCCCCGGCGGCGGCACCGAACGCCTCTCCGGCAGCGTGGCAGGCTGCAGCCGCGGCACGGGGCAGAGAGTCCTTCGTCCGCGTCTCCCCAGCCCTGGCTGCCCCGCAGCCTGCGTCTGCGCTGTGCCACCTACAAGATCTACGCATGGCCACGACCCCCCCAGAAACCACATGAGTGGAGGGCGGCTGGGATCCTGGATGCTACGGTAAAAGTCATCAAAGTTTGACATCCCACATAGCCAGAAAACAACCCGGTACAGGAGGCAAAGTCCAAGCGCTCCCGAGCGCCGCTTGATACCTCCAAGCACGTGAGCAGCGAGCTCCAGCCACGTGACGCTGGCTGCCAGATGGGTTTTGGGGCTGAGCCAAGCGCAGACTTCCCTGGCTCGGCGTTTCACAACACGGGGGGCAAAAAAAAAAAATCTCGTGAGAACGCAACCACACCCATTCCCCCGCCGGAGTGGGAGCGAGGGATGGAGCAGCCGGCCGGCCGCCCCGGGCAGGGGCCACTCCGTGCCCCGGCTGTCTGCACAAATACTTCGCATTGCAAAAGCAACTGTTTGCCTCCCCCTCGCCGCCAGAGCCACGAAGAGCAGCAGCGGGGGCACCGCAACGAGGAGCACGGCCTGCATTCCCCGAGACACGGCGGGGAGGGTCGGCGCCTGGTGCGACGTGGCCTCCTGCATCAAGGCTGCCGAGCGCAAAGGAGAGGAGAGCATTAAGCCGCTCCAAAACCCAGCGGTCACTGCTTCCGAGTGCCGCGATGGCTGTGAGAAACGGTGCCCCGCGGGTGCCCCGGGAGCTGGCTTCGCTGCAGCCACCTGGGCAGCGGGCACACGGCCTCGCTGGGCTGCCCCTGGCACCCCAAAGCACCCATTCCCAGAGCTGCCAACAGGGTTTGCACACACGGCTTGGTGGCACCCAAAGCATGTGGGCTGGGAGAAGTGGCCGGGGGCTCTCTGTGGCACTGGGAGGTAGTGGGAGGCAGAGCTATGGCAAAGGAAGGGCTAGAGCCCCCCTGTGATGGCACCTCTGGGGAAATCACAGGTGGTGGCACAAGGCCCACCGCTGTCTCCAGACCTGGTGGCCCAATTAGCAGGATGCCACTGCCCTACGCCGTGCTGGGAGACTAGCAGTGAGCAGGCATCACGCACAGGGAGAGGGTCTGGGAAGGCCTGGAGCCTCCGGCATGGCACGCCGGGGAGGCCAGGGCTGCTGAGGATGAGGCAGAGCTGCTGCTCTCGAGGGCTTTCCCCACGAAGGGACTGGGCTACCCAGTCCTGACCACCAGCGCCGACGGGACAGCGGCCCGCGGGATCCTGTCTCCAGCGGAGCGGCAGCAGAGAAAGGACCTTGGCCCCGGGGATGCCGAGCCCCGGCCACCAGGACAGCCGCCGCCTGCACTTCTCTGCCTGACAACAGCACGAGCCGAGCCCGGCACGTCGGAGCATCCGTCTCCGTTTCAGGCAGAGAGACAGGCGTTGGCGCTGGGTCGCGGAGCCGGTCCGACAGATGAAAGGGCCGTTCCCTGTTCAGCAGGCCCCCTCCGGGCCGTGGTATTTTCCACGTCCCCCGAAATCCCAGTTAATTTATCCTGCCTAAGCTGCCAGCCCGAGCGACACAGGAGATTACATTTTGACAGCTGCTCATGGAAAATTCAGCTCCCTCCCTCCTCCTGGAGCCCTTTCCGCCCTCCTCCCGCACACCGAAAAAAAGGGAGAGGAAGGGCCCAGCTATTTCTCCTCGCCTGGGCCCCGTGCCATCCCCCCGGCTGGCTCCCACAAGGCAGACAGCCCCCGGGGCACAAGCTTGCGAGGGGGGACGCTGCCAGGCAGGAGGGACACTGGCCACCAACATGCCATTGGTAGCTGGGGCCAGATAAGGGAAGGGCACCAGCTCCCTCCTGCCCCATCCGCCAGCAGCGAGAAGAAGGGGGAGACGGGGAAGAAGAGGTGGAAGAGAGTGTTTGGGGGCAGGGGAGACATGCCGAGGGGAATGGGAGGAGACCACGTGTCAGGGACTGGCCGCCTGAGTGGCCACCCCACTCACAGCTCTCGGGGCCATTTCCCCTCCGGAGATACCTTCTCTAAGCGCAGAGGTCAGGACATAGGCAGCAGGTTTCCCCACGATCTCCCCCTCCAAGCCTCTCTGCCTCCCAGCAAAGTGCCCGAGACTAACCCATAGGGCCACTTCCAAACAGCCTTGGGGGTAGCAGGGACCTGCTGCTCTCAGGTCCTGCTGGGTCCCACCAGCACGAACTTCACAGGTGGTCTGTGGCAACCCCAGCTCGAACCCCCCTCCTCCACAGAATCTCTCCTGAAGCTGCTGCTTCCCACGTGCCAGCTCTTCCTGAAGGACTGCTGACCTGCGAACTCACTGGTGGCACGCAGGATTTGAAGACAAGGTACACTGCAGGAGACTGAGAAAGCCAAGGGCTTTCCAGGGCTGCAAGACATACATTGGCAGGTGATATCATCTCTCCAATGGCTTGGTCTAGAAACCATGAGCAAGCAGTACTTATGCTCTCCAAGGGCTAGTGCCCTCTGAGTATTTTTAGGAAGGTTAGATGGTTAATTTTAGAGAGCCACACGAAGCAGAGCTGGGAACTTCTGAAGCCTCTGCCAGGTCCTAACAGACCTGAAAAAGCATGATAGTTAACCCCGGTGGTGCCAAAAGCATCACAGCTCAGGCCTGGAGATTTTAGGGTAGTGGGAGGCTAAAGAAATATTTCCAGCAAACAGCCTTAAAATCACAGCCAAGGTTATACTTGCTGTGGAGCTGTTCCCAAAGCAAGGATAGGAAACTCCTGCCTCCTCCAGCCTGCCCTCCACCTTCCTTACACTGGTAGCCCATATCCAGTGAGTCCACCCCACGAAGCCGGACCCCAGCCATGCCCACACAGTGCTTATTAAGGATGCTAGCAAGCTCCAAAATGCAGGGCCCCCCCACGGCCACTCAAAGTTTTCCTCTGATGAGGGGAGAAATGCAGCAGACGGAGCGGTTGTGCTGCCACGGTCACCCAGAGCCCTCGAGAAGAGCAGATCTGACGTCGTGCGGCCCTGCACGGCTCCAGGCACTGCCATTGGGTTTGTGCTGATGCAGCAGGAAAAGCAACACTATTGCCCAGGAACACCAGCCGGCCTCCCACTGACGCAGCCTGCTCCCCACGCTTTTCTCCAGGCTGGGCCACATCTGCCTTGCCCAGCCAGGCCTGCTCCTTCTTGCCTCCAAGATCTGGGTCAATGAGGAACGTTGGAAATTAAGAGCCGTTTTGGTGCAGGTTTTCCCACAAAGGTCATTTCTATCAGTGCTTCAAGGGACTGACACACACCTTCCCTGGGAAGAGCCGCTGCCTGCAACAGGGACACACATGAACTCCTACATCAGTGACACTGCATGCAGGAAACACAGGACCTGTCCAGTCTAACCAGTCCTTGTGGCACAAAGGCAGGGACTTCCACACTGCAGTAAAGCCAGGCCCCCAGGGCACTGCGTTTCTAGAGGTGATGCCTGCAGCGCATGGCTCAGAGGCGACCAAGCACTGCAATGGGGTCAACTGCGCCTTCTCCTTCCCAAAGCCCTCAGTGGACGCCTTGCCTGGGTGCCACATGCTGAAAGATCAGAGCAAAACCCCCAAGCCCGCGTGACGAAGGGACACAGATGCCATCCACTTCTTTCCCAGGCAGGCATCTGGAAGAGAGCAAACAGGAAGGACACGACAGCCCGTCACCTAGATAAAACAGACAGCGCGGCAAGACAAGAGGCACCAGGCAGCCCTGACAAGAGGATCAGAGGCGAGCAGCGAGGAGGCAGCACGCCTGCCACCAGCACTCGGCAGCACAGGTTATCTCCGGAGACGCAATCCGGGACGCATCCGTGAACGGAGCATCACCTTCACCTCTTGCCCTAGTTGCTGAGCCAGCCCACGCGGTGCCCCGGTTTGCGGCTTCCCCTCCGCCGCGATGGCGCAGCCTGCTCCCTCGCATCCCCAGCGACGGGTCCACCTAGGCTAGTCTTGGCCAGGTCCCATCGCTTGGGTTTGTTCCTAGCGATGCCGGGCTAGACCCTGGGAATGGAAAATGCTGTATCTGACCTTCAGAGAAAGTCTCTCTCTTAGGGGACAGGCGAGATGCCACCCACAAAAGCCGTAACGCCATTCCCAACGGCAGGGAAAGGCACATGCAGTATTTGCACACACTCTCCAAACCCTCAGTTAGTTAGCTGTGCATCCAGATGGCCTATAAATGTAATCAGAGGCAATTTTATTAATAATTCCCTCCTTCATTTCTGAAATCACATCAGATTCCTCCGGAGAAGATGAGGCAGGGAGCTTCCCTGAGAGCACAGCACAAAGCATGGTGATTATAACCCCTCTGCCGATGCTTTTGCTGTGCAAAGAGGCTGCTCCTTTCTCAGGCGAATGCAGCAGAAGAGCACACAGGATGCACGGCGGAAAGAGAAAGCTTTTACACCCACGGGCTGAGGCAGCACCCTCCAGCTGCAGCCCCATAACCTGGGTCCTGACTCCCTGAACTAACTCGGCACAGAGCGCGAGGAGGGGGATGAAAGGACCTCACAGGGGGTTGAAGGAAAGGCTTCCAGCAAAAGCTTTGCTGGCACCACCCAACCCTTTGCCCCCAAAGCTTCAGCATGTGCAGGAGGCCACACAGCCACACAAGGATCCCAGGCTGCGCAGGGGCCTCTTTGGTCAACAAAGCTGTGAAATTTCCAGCCTTGCCTGCTGCGCCCAGACTCTCCCGAGATCACTTACAGGTTGAGACTTGGCCACTTCAGGGTCAGTTACAGCACTAGCAGGAGAAGAGGCATTACCCAGGCGTTAGGAGACCCTGGATCTATTTCTAGCAGATGGCCTAAATGCAGGAAACAGCACTTCACTGCTGAGCTGCACCCCAAGCTACGGGAGGAAAATGCTCAAGTCAGGGCTCGTGGGGTACGCCCAGATCTGAAGGAGGAGGAAAGCAGGAATCCCTGAGAAACCTGGCCAGGAGAAGGACGCATAAAACCACGCGTCAACCGTTTGTAGCCCACAAGCAGGTTTGCTCCATGAAGGAAGGTCCAAGCGAACGGATACAACACAGGCTGGACATGGCCAACCCATGGCCTGAGCCTCTCCCACTTTGGCTCAGCCTGCTGGTGCCTCCTGCCCCAGCCTGCCTGGAAGCGTCGGAGATGTAGGAGTGAACCGGCAAACAGAGCAGGAACTAGGAAGGGCTGGCTCACTGCGGAGGGGCTGTGCTGGGCTGAAGCTAAGGTTAAAGTGTGGTCAGGCACCCAGGAGTTCAGCCCCAGCCCCCAGGCAGTCTCTGCCCTCCTAAACCCAGCCCTGTCCAGAGTCTGCAGGCAGAAGACATCCCAGCAAAGCTGCTGAAATGAGGATCAGATTCTGCTCCGTGTTCTTCTGCAAGGGTATTTCTCACTCGTGAAGAAGGAGCAGCTCTCGCAGCCTTTCGGTACTCACTGTTCCCTGGAGCCTCTGGGAGTCTGTGCACGGCTGCAGGCGGCTGTGCGACACAGATGTGTGTACCTTACCGATCCCACAAAGTACAGAATAACATTTACAGAAGGGATTACTGACTGCCCAAGATCCCACCTACTGCAGCGAATGAAGCTAGGAGCCTTGTGAGCCTTGTTCAGCAGGAGCTACCTAAATGCACTCCAAAACGTGGCTGGCCAAAATACCCCCAGCCCCAGGAGCGGTGCCTGCTTGCCAGCAGAGCCACGTCACTCTCCCTGTGCCCTGTCACCCCAAAGGACGGGGCAGCAAAGAGACATCCTTTGAGCTCCTCCTCCTGTGCCCTGTCACCCCAAAGGACGGGGCAGCAAAGAGACATCCTTTGAGCTCCTCCTCAAGAGTTTTAGGGTAAGCCTCAGGCTTTCAGATGTCTGCTGGAGGTCTGGTAACATCAGCCAACCAGCCCTTCTCCACATCTCCAGAGAGCATCCTGGGCTCCCATCCAAGCGCCTTCCTTCCAGCTGCTCCTTGGCTTCATGGGAGCCCTGCTGACTTACACCAGGTGAGAATGCAGCCCTGCATGAGATAAAGGCAGGAAATATTTGGTCCAAAAATGCAGCTGAAGAGAAGTCCTGGTGCCTCCTCATTGAAGAAACTCCAAGCATCAGGCTTCACCAAGCCTGCTCCAAAGCACACAAAAATTCCCAAGCATCCCATCTCCCCTCTCAGCTTCTCCAACATTTCCAGGTGAACCAGCACCAGATAGGAGCTGGAAAACATGGATCATCTTTAAAAAACAATGCTAGTGATTGGAGAGGGAGGAAAAATATATATGGTCTTTCAGTTGGGCCCCAGTCAATTAGTCTGAAGCAGAAGCATGTGATGATTTAATTTAAAGCCTGGATGGAGTCTGCTGTCTCTGAAACACCCTGTCAGTCGTGGTCAGATGGCCAGCAAGGCTGGGCTGGGCCAAGCAAAACACACGGCTCACACACCCTAGGAGACAGGGTGAGCCAGGCTGGGAGCATTGTGGGAAGCTGGGGTCACCCCTTTCTGTAGCAGAGACCCTCCTAAGTCTCCTCCTAAATCTCACAGCACTACTCCAAACCCATCTTTAGATGCAATGAGGAGGCTCCACTAACCTTCCCCCAGCCATGAGCCTCCTGCAGGTAGGACAGTGGAGATCCCAAATCTGCTCTTCACAGCTGGACAGATGCTGCTTTTGAGGCTAGAGAGGGACTCAAAGTTGTCTCCTCTTTCCTTACCCCTTGTGAGCATGAGCACAACCCCAGCACAGCCCAGAGAGGCTCTGCTACACCCTAGCTCCATCCCTAGCTCCCAGAGTCCTGGGGCCCCGGCAGGTTTTAGACAGTGTAAGTTCCTGCATATGGAAAATGAAGCATGACATAGGAATGCGAAGTAGGACTGGTGCTGGGACACATGCAGAGGTTTAACTCCACTTTTGCTCAAAGCGGGAGCAGGCATAGAAAAAGGAGATGGCAAACATGACCAAAACAGACACACTCCAACACTGACAGGAGCTTGCAGTGATCCTGCTGTAGCCCAAGGGGGTAAGTGATCGTGGAGAAGTCATCCTCCTTGCTAGCTGAGGGAAGGAAATCTGCAGAGCCCAGATACTCAGACCCAACCTCTCCTACTTGGCTAGAAAATAAATTCCCTATTAGTTTAAGGTGGTCTCATTGTTTGAAAGCAACGGTCCCGGGACAGCACATGAGAAGGCACACAAGCAGGGCACGTGTCCATCAAGACATTTCCAGCACTACAGCAAAACCACTTGGGCATCACAGGGATCTGGTAGCTGAGGACCTCCACTGGGATCCTCTTCCTAGAGCATCACCTAACATCAAAGTGACATTGTGCAGACCTCTGAACAGCTGGCTGGGCCACTGGGTGCTTCAATGAAGTACTTAGCATTCAGGCACAGCTTCAGAGGAGGTGCAGGCACAGCAGAACAGCCACCAAATGTCCCGCCTGGAGAGGACATCCACCTCAGCCCCAGCTGCCACCCACTGAGCCTCCTTCCTACCAGCCCCTCATCACATCACGGGGGGTTCATGAAACTTAGTCATCCAGCCACGCTCCAGTTAATTCGTGCACGTGTCACAAATATCCACCCAACGATAACCTTTACCAGCAGCCTTCCGTCGAGCCATCCCAGCATGCCTCTCCTGGAGGGTGAACAGCATCTCCCCTCTGTCCATCCCTTCCTCTCGCACAGCGCATCCTCCGCGGCCTCTGTGCCTGCCAGGGACAGCCTCCCCATGCCACTAACCGTCCCCTGCTTCGCTCTGGACCGACTCCTGTTCCCACTGCCTCACTGTCAAATTGGCTTCTGTGGGGACCTGTTTTCTTATCACGCTGGCTCGACTCTTTGTGCGCGGTACTTCCCCAGGAGCCCAGCTCAGCACGCGCGGGGTAAACCAGCCACCTCATGCAAAGCAGCCCTCATGCAAAGCAGCTCGGAGGACAGAGAGCGGCGCAAGCTAACAGCGAGGTCGGCAAAGAGCACAAATCGGGGAGGGAGGGCACAGAAGGAAGGACTTTCACTACAGTAACTTCTGCAGCGACTCAGGTTTCTCCCGGAAAAGCCTCCGCCGCAGAGTTTGTTTTCACATCACTCCAAGCGCCGACACGTTACCTGGCCCCAAAGACTAACAGAAATAATTGCTGCCTGGAGGAGCTGGGCAGCACCCAGGCTTCCCCGGCCGCACACGCTGCCGCGGCTCCCTTCGGCCCAGGGCTGGAGGGGAAGCAAACACAGAGCCAGGCTGAAACTCCGCGGCGCACGGCTGCCTGGCTGGGAGAGCGGCGGACTGCTGCCTGCTCATGCAAAGCGTGGGAGGTGAGCGCAATCCAGCACGCCTGCTTCACGTTTTGTGAGCATCAAGGTTCAGGCAGCAAAGCGCAGCACTGAGGAACGAGCGCATGGGAAACCACAGCGGTTCACACCATCCCTCCATGCTGCAGAGCACCTTTGGTGTCCGTCTCTGCCTAGCAGGCAAATGCCAGAGCTATTTCAAGACGAAGCCAAAGATGATCCCAATCTGGTTTTGCCAAAGTCACTACAGGAAAAAGCTAAGGCCCCGAGCGCAAGCCAGGTGCTAGACGGGAAGGGTCTTCATGCAAGTTGTGCTCGAGAGCTAACACAGCCTTTGGGGACCAACACGCTGAGGTTCAAGTCTCCCCGTGGCCGCAGGGCACGAGGCAGCAAGGGAGCAGACCTCAGATCTAACCCTGGCTCCGCCACAGCCTGAGTCACTTCCGCTCCGCGCACCTGCTCCCTCCCACACGTGCGCATTTGGGGCAGAGCCGGGCTCTCGGCAGCTGCGCCCGCGGCTCCCACACCACCGCCTCAGCCCATTCGCACCCCGGTGGAGCCCAACGCCGGAGCGAAGCAGAGCAGCCGGCGCCGCCGCACCGTACCGGGACCTGCAACCCTGCAGCACAGAGAGCTGAGCGGCTCCGCAGGGCCGCGGCGACTGCGAGGAGCTGAACGCCGGAGGAGCCCGTCACCGCAGGGCTCCTCAGTCTGCAAGAAGAGCCTGCAAAGCCTTGGGATCAAGCAAAGTCGCTAGCTGGCCACTGCCAGAGTTGAGAACAAGCCTTCCTGGAACAAAGGGCCAGAAACGGATGAATTGGTTAAAAACAAAGCTGGGATCCGCTACTTTGGGCATGTCATTGCAAACTGGAGGGGGATGGACGGTACAGACACATTTCTTCGTGATCGCTGGAGCCGGGGGAGGCCAGGAGGCAGCCTGCAGCTGCACCAAGGTCCTATCCTCCAAAAACGCTGAGCTCCCTCTGCCAGCAAAAGGCTTGCATTATTTGCTTGGAAGCCAGAGCACTCGGCGCCACGCAGGGTCAGGCCCAAACCCACTTCCCCTCGCACAAGGAAATGGTATCAGCTGCAAGGTGCAGATGCAGGAGCTGGAGCCTGCTCAGAAACTGCTCCTTCAGCCAGAGCCCAGCACAGCCCGGGTCTCTGCAGGACACGGTGGCGCCGGGGACGTTCGCGAACGCTACGCTGGCGCTTGGCTACTGTGTTGCTGATGGCAGCAGCAAAAGGGTTCACACGACCAGCAACACGTAGGCAGGAAAGAGTAAAGCACTTAAGCAGCCTCATTCACTGGCTCCTAAAAAGGGCCACATTAGTGTCCTTCCTTCCAATTCAAGGTTGCAGGGAGGTGGGGAAAGCGCAAAGAACAGGTCCATGGCAGAAGCAAAACATCCCACTTTCCTGAGGCCGGAAGGGAGGCAGGGCCGCACGGCTGCCTGCCAGGGGGACGCCAGCCGGACGGCCCCGGGTGACGAGCCAGGTAGAGCGCTGCCTGCACCGTTTCCTTCGCCTTTGCTCGGTTTTTGCTGTCGAGACAAAATGAACTGTTCCTATCGCCGTGTGAGACGCGGCTCCCAGGAGGAGGATCTGGCGGGGACGGCTGGGCAAGTCCCGCAGGGACGCAGCCGAGATGGGACATCCAGCCCTGGCTGCACACGAAGCAGTGCTCAAAGAGAAATGCAACGGCGCAGGCAAAGGCGAAGGGACAGTTCTGCTCCATCCTCTTCCCGCCCCAGGGTTCCCTCGCACCAGACCGAGTCAGTTCAGCCGGCTGAGCCAGCAGAGAGCAAACACGGTTGTAACATCGGGCAGTACCCCAAGGGACATGCTGCGGACTACAGAGCTGGATGAGGCTAATTCTGCCCTGGTGCTCGAGGCACCAGATTTTAGAGATGCTTCTGCCTGCTCCCACCCACCCCAACTCCAGCTGCAAATAAGAGATAAAGCAGCAAGAAAACAAAAAGGAATTGGTGCTCCAGGTATAACACGGGCAAGTCACAGGGGCTGCATCTATTCACTGCCAGCAGATGACATTACAGGTTTCCTTGTGCTCACCCCTCAGTTCCTTATGGAGGGGATGGGGAGGGAAGAGGCAGCACGTCCCGTGCATGCACCTCAGTTTGGGGCAGAATCTGTGCTGCCTGACCGCTCCCAGCGTTTCTCCCGCCAGCACAACCGCCAGCCCTCCTCTTCCTCAGGCAAGATGGGCCTTGCAACCTGGCTGCAGGATGAATGGGCAGACTCCTCCAGGTAGTCTCTGCAGAGCCGAGAGACGGGAGAGCAAAGGGAGGACGAGAGAAGGGCCAAGGACGACACCTGCAAGCGGGATGCAGGATTTGGAGCAGAGGAGATGGGTGGCATCGTGCTGCAGAAGCCCAGGGCTGGGTTGCTGCAATTCAGGATGCAAAGATTTTTTTAGCCAGCTGGTTTCTTTATGAGGGTGGCGTGGGAGGAAGGGAAGAAGCAGAACAGATTGCAATACGGGAGCTGAGGAAAGCCAGAGAGGAAGGGGCAGGAGATGTAAGAGGGAAGAGGGAGCCCCTCAGGGACATTTGCTCTAGAGCATTCAAAAACGTCAGGCCTCAGCACACTGACACACCAGAGCCCTAAACCTGCAGCACTGTGCGAGGACACTGAGAAGCAGGAGAGCTATACGGTCACATGGGGCACATGGTCCAGAGCCTTCGTCCTTGCATGCACATCCTCAGAGAAGACGTACAAACAGCCTCTGCACCCTCAACATCCCCCCTATGCCTGCACCACTTGAGTGTTGCCCCTTTTACAGCTGCAACTGCAATTTTTGGCCAAAATCACCTAGGCGGCAGGTAGATAGTGTCCCCTTCCTAGCTCATTGCCCAGGGGTGATCCAGTAGTTAAAGGTGCAGCAAGCCGGACTCAACTTTCAGTGCTGGGGCCTCCCCGCTGGGACTGCACAGCTCTCTCTCTCCCCTTTCCTCCATGGCTCCAGCCAAGAGCCTCTCTGGGATACGTTGCAAGATCAGTTTGCCCTGGCCCTGGATGAGAAAAGCAAGCCCGGGGTCACCCTGCCTTCCAGTTAGTCCTATTTTGTTGTAGAAACACTCCCCGCCCCAGCCCCTGAGAACAAGCTTCATAAGGAATTGCATGTTGCCAAAGGCTAATTTTAGTATCCCAGAGAACAGCAAGGTTAAGCAGAGGGTCCTTGGTGACAGCACAGCAAAAGCGTTGACACCTTAGATGCCCACAGTTGGGCAGCAGGGCTTGAATGTGCTGAATTACAAATTCACCTAGGGCTCATGCTAGCGGCATATCTGCCCTGGGGATGTTTCATGGCACAGAAGAGCTGCAGGGCCACCCCAGTGCTACCTCCCTTCCTCAAGGGATGCTTGGGGTTTCAAATTCACCGGAGCCAAATTGTCGCTTTCTTCAGTCAGATGTAGTTACCTGAGGAGGGTTCTCTTGGCCCCTTCAGCAGCCAGGTCCTGCCTGCCAGGCGAGCCCACGTGCCCACCGGTGCCGTCAGAGCAGCCTCAGCTTGGCTCCTCTGCCCGCTGGGCTCCCCGGGGCCATCCTCCCTGCAGAGCGGGGCCATGGTTGTGGGAAGCGGCCACCTTCCTGGGGAGCAGCAAGGCAGCACATTGGATGAGCTCGGCCACCAAACTACATCTCCTGGACAGAGAGGGAGGCCGGTGGCCAGGCTCACTGGGCGAGCACTTGGGCATCTGTTAGGGCAGCCAAGGTAAGTCCAGCATCCCCTAACGTCAGCTGGCCTCAGATCTCTGCTTCTCTGGTGCAGCAGCAAGGTACCAAGCTCTGGGTTCCCAAACAACCCGCGGGCATGCCTGGGAATTTCTAGAGTCTGTTTGTGTACCCACTTTTTTCTTGGGCGCCAAGCACCAAAACTGGTCCCAAGCCATTCTCCAGCCTCGCGGCCACAGACTTTTCATACATATATTTGCAGGTACCTCCAGAATATTTTACGCACAAAGGGGAAGGAAGCCCTGCTGAGGGCAGCAATCTGGTCTGTGCTCATTTGCGAGACTGCTGGAGCCACAGGGCAACAGGGGGCCCTCAGGTCCCGACAGAGAAGGGCAGCGCCGGCTCGTGGCTCAGCCGAGGCAGGAAGAGTGCATGGGATTCTCCGGAAGCCCAGAAGGATGTGATGACTTGGAAAGCAGAACAGAAAGGGAGAGAGTTGGACTTTTCCACTTGGCACAGAGCTGCAACTGGAAGAGAGCAGTAAGATGACATCACATGGGGAACTGCGGCATGAGTCACTTTTCTGACTAACCCATCCTTTGAGAAGGAACCCACGGAGTTCCTGTCTGCAAGGTTAAGTCACTGCGGAGCTCCCACAGAAACTCCTACTTTTGGAAAGTCTTAAGTGCAAAACCTGTAAGATCACGGTTTTTTTGGCCTGACTTGAGCCCCGGGGCACGACTCCCAAGCCCAAACGGATTCAGTCCTGCAAGGCCCAGTGGCAACTTCCTGGCTACCTCCCTCTTGACCCTTGGCTTCTTCCAAGGCAGAAACATGTCAAGGAAAGGAGACCTGGCGCTGCAGGGGCATTTCTGCCTCCTGCTCTGCCCTGGGATTCCCGGCTCCCTCCAGCCTTGGCATGTCCCTCCCCAAAGGCTGCTGGGAGATCTGCTGCTGATCAACTTGGAGCAGGCTCAGATCACTCAGGATGAAGGGACATTTCACCAAAGATGCACAACAGCAGCGATGGTGGCAGAGGGAGCAGAGCCGGGGCTACCGACCTCGCCAGCTGGGCTCCAGCAGCACCCGAGCACAGGTACCTCTCCCTAAGGAGCACGCAGGAAAGCTCACAACAGCGGAGGGGAGACTTGGATGCCCCAAAGCCACAGCAGCGGGAGCTGCTGCAGACCAAACCCAGCCTGAGGAGCAGCCAGCATCCACCCACACCCGCCAGGGAACATCTACTGCTCCGATGGGACAGCCCAGGGTAACTGTGACCCACGAGGTCCCGTTCCAGGTGACAGGAACGCACCAGCTGGAGCCCCCGGCTTCCCTCTGCTGATGTTCCAGCCTGTTGCACCCGCGGGGCCCGCAGCCCACATCTAGCCTGGGAAGCGATCCCGTGTGGCTGCTCGGGAGACGCTTGGCAAGCTGCCTCCCTCCACGGGCCCCGTGCATCCCACAGTGACACCGCACGAACGGCACGTTTGAGGGTCTCCCCGCGGCACTTCATGCCTGCACCACGGGATGCTCCGCGCAGGTGGCACCAGTTACTGTGGCAACCCGCTTGCACAGCTGTGAGCCGCTCCAAGCACCCGGGGAGTGTGGGCAGGATGGAGGGGTGCTGCTCTGGCCCCCAAAGCACTGCTTCTTCAGCGGAGCGCAGGGAGAAATGGGAATTTTTAGATGGCAGGCAACGAACAGAGCACCAAGGTAGGGACGAAGGGCGCATGGAGAGCCAGCTCTGCTTGCAGTTGCCCCCACAGGCAGCGCACGGCTGTGAAACGCTTAAGGCCAGTCGACACGGGATGTCTCTGCAGCGAGAAAGACACCTTGGGGAAAAAAGCCTATGAGGACATATACGGCAGAGCATGTCCCCCTCCTCACCTGCGCCCAGCCCGTGCTGCAGGGAGGGCAGCGCGGCACAGAGCAGGCCCTTCCTCCCTTGCACGGTGGGACAGCAGCCACCTCCCCAGCGGTCCCCAGCAGGCAGCAAAGAGTCTCCGTGCCAAGGAGCGCCCGGGGAATCGCTGCAGGCCACTGGGCCGCGGGGAAGGGCAACCGCGCAGGGCACAGCCCTGCATGGTCATCACATGCCTCTGGCTTTCCCCACTGCCCTGCGCGGCGCTGGAAGGGGAGGGATGCTCGATGCAGCCGTGCTGCCAGCCCGAGCGTCACACCCCTGCCCGGGCGGAGGGCGGCAGCTTTCCCCATCCACTGCAGGCTCCCCGGGATGGGGATTTGGGAGCTCGCCCAGGCCGCGGAGCATGACTCGCTCTCACCCCGGAGCAGCCCGGCCTCCCCTGCGCGAGTGAGGCCTCCGGAGGTGGCACTGGCAGACGGAGCTCGCTTTCCGAAGCGCAGGAGCCTCCGAAACGCGAAGCACAGCGTCTCTCTCGGAGGCAGGTTCAGCAGAACAATCCCCCTGCGAGCGGCAGCGGCCGCCTACGCCAGTTCCTGCCAACACGATGGCAGGGACATATTGCCTCAAATAACCGGCAGCAGCTGGACCACCGCGCAGCCAACGCGACGCTCGCTCGCAGGGTACAGTTACCGCCAGCGTTCACGCGGCCACTAAACTTTACACTCATCAGTCACCGGCAAAGTGGTGTCCTTCCCTGCAATGCAAGCGAGTTCTCTCCTCGCACACGGCACGGCAAACGCCCCCACCCGCAGCACCTGCCAGCTCCCCCCAAAATAGATGCCGGGACTTGGAGCGGCTGCTAGCACAAAGCCCTTCCTGCGGCAGACAGGCTCTGCGCGACAGGGCCACAGGGATTTCCACCTGCCTCCAAACCAGAGGCCATGCGCCAAACACGGGCTCGTAACGCCGGCTGTGTATTGCCCGTGGCCGTACCCACCTCCTCTCTTCTGTCCGCTTTGTTTCCCCAAAAGCAGAGACGGGGGACAGGAGGGGTTGTCCACCATGCCGCTCGCAGGAACAGCCCTGCCCGGCTGACTCGCTCTCTGCTCCTGCCTTCAGCTCTGCTTCCGAACGGGCCATCCTCTAACCCGGGAAAAGGCTAAGCCATCTACCATCGGCATTTGCTGGGGGTGGGAGGGAGCTACCGGGGCTGCAGAGAGCAGGAATCTCAGCCCCGGGCCTCTCGCACCGCTGCGCTCTGCACGCAGCCTGGGCCAAGCCCGCCATTACCCCACCGCCAGAGCCGGGCGAGGCCTGGGGAGGCAGGCGGACTCCCCCTTCGACGCTCCCACCCACGTAACCCAGCGTGGGAGAGCAGCGGGCGGCCTGAAGGAGCCCCGCGCGGGAGGGGGCTCCTTCCCCACCCTCCAGGACCGGCCGCAGGATGCTGCCCGCGCTCTGCCTGGCTACGGGGAGCAAAGAGAAGCCAACGGCAAGCACTAAAACAGCCAGAAGCGTGAGATCGGGGCAAACCAGGGACAGGGGCAAACATCAAGGGCCATTAAATCAATGCTGCAATAAAGGGGTGGACAGCGGCTTCACGCAGTGACCCCCCTGCTGTCCACGGCACCCGTCGCGTACGAGCTGCGGCCCTGGCGGGCCCAGAAAGGCAGCTAAGAGATGCCAGCAGAGGCCCCTACAAAAGCTCCACTGCCGTTTTCCTCCCCTTGTGCTGCAGACAGCTGGCCTCTAAAAATACCCAGCCATTGTCCACGCCGTCCTTCCTGCTCGGGCCAGATCACATCTCCGAGCTGCCTTCAGACAAACTCTTTGCGTGTCCCTCGCATGCCTCCCCCTCCAGGACCTGCCCCCGCTTCATCCCTGTGCTCGGTCTCTCGGGAACCGGGGCTGTAACCCCACGCAGCCTCAAAGAGCAAGAAGCCTCCCCTGCTTTACTCGCTGCCGGCACCACCGCGGCAGGCTGGAAAGCTAAATAACGTCAGGAGAGCAGCAGCCCTGCCGCGGCCCCTCCGGGAGCCCCCGCTGGCGCTGCCCTCCCCTGCACGCAGCTCGGCAGCACCGGAAAGCCGCCGGCAGCCGGGCTCTGCCCACGGGAAGCGCTGTGCAACGGCACGAGAAGAGGCCCCAGGCGAGCGGCGGCTTCCTGCAGCTGCAGCTCCTGCTCGCAGCGCCCAGCCCCGCTCCCCCCACGGCAAAGGCTTCCCGCCAGAAAACACGCAGCAAAAGCGTTCGGCAGAGAGCGGCTTCTGCAAGGGCAGCGCTCGCTTCCCCGGGGAGGGAGCGAGACCTGGCCTGGGAGCTGCAGAACAGGAGTCTGCCCACAGCCGAAGGGTGCCCGGTGGGGACAGCTTCAAGCGAGCCCCTTTGGTCGCTCCCCGAGGCGGGAGAGAGCACGGCCGCACCGTCGCCAAGCCCCGCCGCAGCTCGGCCGCCGCTCCACCTTCTTCACCGCTCCCTGCCACGGCTTCCCCGCGGGCCCGGCCTCCCCGGCGTCGAGCTAAGCGACCGCCCCGCGACGCAGGGGGCCGCGGACACGGCGCCGAGGCCTCGCTCCAACCCTCTCCTGCCATCAAAAGCAAAAGGACGGTGCTGTCTCTGCGCAGAGGGGCAGGAAAGTGAGCGCGGGTGTATAAAACGCTCTGTATCAGGGACCGCTGCAGGCAGGCTGCCTGACAGAGTCACCCTAACCCCTCTTTCCTGCAGTTTCCAGCAGGCAAGTTAAATTCAGCCACTTGTGCAAATTACCTGCGAGCCCTCATGGTCCAAGATTTCAATTTTCTAGAGAAAGAAGAGGAAGCAGCCTCATATTTATTCAAATCCACACACCAGGCGCATCTCAGGCTTCGACGTGGTAGCAGTAGGCAACGAGATGTGTCTCGTGGTCACCCACCGAACTGCCGGGGTGCCGAGAAATTGGTTCTTGCAGAGGGGAGTCATTAAAACAAAGAGCTCTTTGCTGCCTGTCTGATTTGTCACAGAGGAGATTACATTGGAGGAGAGAAAAGCTATTTTTTCCAAAGTGGATTTTTCTCCCTCCCTGTGACTTCCCTGCATTTCTCTCGAAATTAATTTTCGGCATTTAACAGCTTTTTCCCATGATTCTCAGGGGCTTCCCTGGCTGGGTGCCAGCTCTGGTCTCATTCCTCCCCCAAAGATGTCTGCGTTTGATTGATTCTCGGGCCAGCGACCAAGAGAGAGGAACCCTAATAGCGCATTAATAAATAAGAGGAGCCTTTACGGCTATTCCGGTCCCCGGCACAAACACATCTCAGCAAAACAAAACAGCATGGGATAAACTTACGTCACGGGCCAGGAAGACAATCCCGGCTAGGAAGTGGGTCAGCCCAGAGAGCACGAGAGCATCACTCGCGGCACCTCTGGAGTATACGCGTGTGGACGAGGGAGAGCAAACGCAGCTCTTCTGCTCTGATTTACGCGCAGGTTTGCCGAGGAGCAAGACGAGCCAAACCAGTTAGCACACGGCAATTAGTGCCTTTTTCCTCAGCAAAGCAGCCAAGAGATTTCACAGGGCACTCGAGTGGCAAGGCAGCGCAGCAGAAGCCTGCGCTAGCGCTCGCTGCAGAGCCTGAAGATAACCACTGCTGCTGCCTTCTCACGCACAACGCCAACGTTGACACACTTAAACTTCTGGTATATATTAAAGCTATGTCTGAATCTCCCATTTTCTAGCCCTCGGTGCTTCTTTCTTCCGAAGCAGCAGTTGCCTCTTCTCCCGGCCCTGCTGCTGGACCCACGTCCATGCTCTCCTGCGGCCAGCTAGAAGGCAAAAGCAGATGGAGCAAGCTGTCCGGATGGCACCAAAACCAGAGAGAAGGCAGCATCCAGGAGTCCAACAGCTGGATATTGTTAGCTTGAGCCATCACCAGGACCTTTCCCGCACTGCATCCCAAAGAGCCTGGAAAAGCTGCAGGTGCCTGACCTGGCTAACAGGTAGTCACCAGCACCAAACCAACTAAAGGACTGAGCACAGTCTCCTTTGGAAATTTCCACTAGCAGGAACAGATCTACAAGGGGAAGCTTCTGCAGACCTTGGAGTGTCCCTCCCCTACTCTAGCCCCTCTAGAGGGAGGGGGGCAAGCAGGTACTATGACTGGATGTTGAAAAGCTGGTGTCAGGAAAGCCCATCAGCTGAGCGAGCATGGGCTCCCAGCCCACTGACTGGCAAGCTAGAATTAAGTCTTCTCGTTTTGGTTTAGAGATTGCAAAGACAGGACAAGCTTGTGAGGGAGCATCATTATGCACCACTGAGAAAAGACTCAGGACTTGAACCTTACAGAGCACAGCAAGAATGTGCTACAGACGTGCCTCCTCCCCAGCTGGGCAGAGAAGGCCTGGACTTCCCGACCCAGCTGTGGATACGTACACCTTCAGCTTGTCCTCTGACAAGTGATCTTTACTTTGTAGTGGATCCTTTACTCCAGAGTCGGATCAAACAGTGCTTCCAGCTTGTTTCACTATTAACCCCTAGGCCTACCACTGCTCAAAGAACCCGTCACTTTGTCTGCTGTCTCTGCTCTGGACGTTCGTCTTCCCCACAGGCACACAGCCCAAGGCTGAACCCTCCGGCTGAGGTCGAGGAGCTGCCGCGCACTCAGCAGCTCACTTGGCAAATGAGACCTCAAGATCTTCCCTGGCAAGGCTATGCTGCTTCCAGCATCCCAGACAAAAGCTGATTTTGTCAGCGCACAGAAAGCTCGTGGTATTCCTGATGGCATTACACAAAAGGATGAGCTAGGCATCTCCTTGGGCTAGCTGACAGACAGGGAGATATGGGTGTTTGAAGCTCCAGTAAATCCAAGGGCTTTGGGTGATGAGGGGGATTTCCAGATAAACTTAAGCTACTTACAGTCTCTGCAAACTCCCCAAGATCCTATGATGAAGATGGATAACAAAACCAGTACTAAGAGAACCACACAAAGCTGAAAACATACTGATAGATGGCATGCATCCTTTTTCTGTGTTCTTCCCGCTACGCCTTGGCTTTTCTGAGAAGATCTAGGCATCTCAAAACTACAGAGACAGGGTCAAGTGCTAAAAAGCCAACTCCAAAGTTGCAAAAGCTATTTCGTCATCTTCCACCCGTGTAAAACACAAAGCAGATCTCAGAAAGCCTGAGCAACCGTGGAAATCTGAGAGCAATTTCAGGAGGAGCTGTAGGAGCTATGTCTTTTATTTGGACACCCCTAGGAAACGGGAACTACCTAATAACAAGGGAGGTACCGTGCCCTAGGAGAGAGGGACTTGCTCCAACACAACGGTCAGAACCCTCCCACTCACCTTGGCGGTTTGAAAGAGGCATTTAGGCTTCACTGTTCATAAGGGCAGCATCCCTCCTCGCCCGGCCCTGGAAGAGCTGACGGGCTATCGAGCGCCTAACACTGCTGCTGCCTTTCTCTGCGCCTCGGAAGCTGTGACAGAGCCGAGGGTGATTCAGCAGTGGTCTCTCCTCGCAGCGCTGTCACGAGGCGACTGAACATACAGGAAGTCATTTCAGTCGAGCGGGGCGGCCCTGCTCGCCACGAGGACGTGCAGGGACTGAAGCAAGCCCTCGGCTCACGTGACACCTCCTGGCACATAATAACGCGAGCCAGGCCTCCGTGGCAGCAAGCCGCTGCAGGAGGAGAGATGTTCTACACGGTGCCTCCTCAGCAGCCAGGAATATCGATGAAGACACCGATGCTCGCACAAGAGACAGATACTTGTTGTCTCTCACACAATCAACTACCGCAACAGTGCCGGTCTGCGGGGGGATCGGCATTTCTCTCCCATGACCAGCCTGTACTTCTGAGACAGTCTCTGCTCAATGGAGGAATTAAGGGAAGACATCAGGGTCTGTTCTTGGGGAACCGCACCCTACAATTGACGCTGCAGCCCGTGCTGGCCCTGGGGACCACTTCCCAACCTCCCTCAGCACAGGCTTCCTAGAGCAACCCTCCGCTCTCCCTCCCGCACACACCTGCCTCTACGGCAGGCCTTCCACCAGCCTGGGGAGGAGAGCGCTCAGTTCCTCCCCCAGCCCAGTCCTCATGGAGCAGACGAGCCGAGCCGTGAAGTAGCTCTGTCCCAGCCCCGGGGTGTGTGTGGGAGGGGAGGCGCTGGCAGGGACAGCCAGAGAGACACACAAAGCCAGTGTCGCAGATAAAGAAGGCGGCGAGGCGCCAGTCCTATCTGTGTGCTCCTGTTATCATGGACACTTTGCCGCAATGACAGTGCCACATCACCAGCGTTAAGCCAGGGCTCCTCACTGTCCCACTGAGGTCCCCGCAGAGCCTGGGTTGCATTCTGAGGGTCCTGGTTCTTCCCCCTAACCCACGTACTCCCAGACAACCAAGACCAAGCGTACAGCCTTCCCCGCATGCCGAGATCAGCACCATTTGGGTTTCAAAGCTCTCATTACTTTCCGCCTGTGCACAGGCAGGAGGAAAGAGGCAGGCAGAGCAAGGATCCACTCTCTAGACTTGTTAGCCACAGAGCTTGGGAGGCTCCTCTCCTCAGCACAGCAACTCAGATAGATCCTCAGCAGGGTCCAAGACCCCCAGCGAATGCAGGGACACGTCCCCCCCAGTATAGCTCCGTGTGGCAGCGGATCTCCTTGTCCCCGCTCTCAAGTCATGCTTCCGAACAAGCAGGGAAAGTCACACACACCAATGTCAAAGCTCCTCTTCATTTACCGAAGCGCTGCTGCTTCAGCACTTTCCAGCAGCTAATGGAGTGAGTGGTTTAGCTCTGCAAGAGGAGCAGGTCGATGGGGGAGGCACAAAGGAAGAAGCAAATACCTCGTAACTGCCCTGCTGTAGCTTAACCATCTGCGATGGAAGAGCAGCAGGAATTTTAGCAAAGTCGAGGTGCCTTACTTCCTCCTTCCCTCTCCCCGAGGTCTCCAAACCATCCGTTAACCTCCCTCACTGAGAAGAAAAGCACAGAAGTTTAATAAGCTCTGACAAGTTTTCAGGATGGTTTAAGTGTCCTCCACTTCTTCTTCTATTAATTAGCAACAAGGAAGAAACACCACCAGGAGAGTCTTCAGCACGGACTAAACAGCTCTCACTGCTGCCCGTGCACACTTCAGCGCAGCTCAAACACTCTCAAGGGGCCCCGAAAGAGACAACAGCAAAACCCAGTTCCTGCCATATCTCCCACAGCCCGCACTGCAATCTTTCAAGGACAGCGGGTTTAGCTTAAGTGTCTCACTAATTCACATAAGTGACCGGAAAAAGCTTGCTCCATTTTGCAGTTGGTTTGTTTTTAAGAACAGGTTTTGCCTCTCAGAGGTAGTTTGAGAACTATAATTTAAACGTTGCTGATAGCATCTCACCCACCACCTCTACATACAAATTAGCTACGCTACGTTTCTCTGATGAAACCTTACAAACAGTAGCCCTCCCGCCGGCACCTGGCTCGCGAGAAACCTGGGCTGAAGAGAGAGGAGAGCCCGTCTCCCCGCCGGCTGGCCGCGGCAGACGGCTCCATGGCCCTGCGTTCACACAGAAGCTTGCAGGATACCTGGAAGGATTCTGCACCTTAATTTCCTTTTGTGCTTAAAAATGGGAGCAGTGGAACAGTCTGCGCAAGGTCACAGAGCAAGAAAGTTTGCAAAAGTGCTCAGTGTCAACTCCCAGTCCCTCATGCCAGCTAGCCCTCTCCATCCGCCAGAGGAATGCAAATGTCTCGCTTATCTGGATCAATAGGAACTGGGACTGGGACACTGCAATTGAGGATTCAGTGAGAGACACACAGCTTCGATCTGCCTGAGAACGGCAGCCCTCAGAGACTGGGGAAAGGAAAAGAAAAAAAACAAACTCCAAGATGAAAGTAGGAAAATGGGCCCCACAAGTCTTGCTTTGCACTTTGTTCTTGTCCACTGTTTCAGTTTCAAGCCTTCCTGAAAATGAGGCATTGTCCCAAGAGGTATTATGAAATTCCCAGAACCACGAGAACACTTACAGGGCTTGAAAGGGAGCACAGGGGCCGGGCGGCAGAGAAATCCCAGACTATTCCAGGAAATACAAGGAGACATCCCTGAAATGACTTCCCCTCCAGCCAGGAGGGGAAGGGAGGACCTCCCACCTCGCTCCCTGTACCCAGCCAAAACTAGGTCAGTGACACAGCCCTGCTCACAGACAGAGCTTCTTTCCAGACTGCAGGACACACGTAAGGGCCCAGCAGGGAGGTTACGATGGGGGCAATCTTGCCCCCTCTCGTAGCCGAACGCGTTTCCTGCGAGAGTGCCCAAGCGGCTCCCTGGCCCTGTTAAAGAGACAAGCAGTCCCTCCCCTGCTTCCTCCTCAGCACCAGAGTGGTGCCAGCTGGCTTGAAGGAGAAAACCCACTTCAGCCTCTCCCTGGCCCCTTATCAGACAAAACAAAGGAGAAAAATTCCCACGTCTTATTTCCAAAGGCTTCCTGTGCCCCTTTCCCAGTGCCTGTGATACGAGAGCGGCCGTACCTGCCTGATCAGCGCTCCCCCCCCCCCCCCCCCGGCACCGTTCCCCTTCAGAAGGGGCAGGAGAAGCTCAGACCCGCATACAGGCGCTGGCCTCAGGCCGCTTTCCCCCAAGCCCCGGGGCGATGCCACCTCCCCGGCTTTCCCTCCCGGAGCCAGAACAACATCCTCTCTCGAGGAAGCCTCCTCCCTCCACAACCCTTTGCTGCCTTGACCTTGACACGAGTGTGGTGCGGGTGCCAGCCCAGGCGCTCACCCACGGGGCAGGAGGTGGGCTGGGGGGAGCTCCGGGGCGGCGGGGACCGGCCCACGGGGGGCAAGCGTCCTCCCCAGGCAGCCACAGGCCCCGCGGCCGCCTCCCACGCCCCTCACCGCGCCGCTGCGACCTCGGGCCCGCAAGGCGGGCGGCTGCGGCGGGGCTGGGGAGGCCGCAGCACCCAGGGATCCCCTTTGGCGGTGGGGGGGTGGGAGCCCCAGGGACAGAGGGGGCCGGGGAGGGACGGGGGGACCCAGGGAGGGATGGAGGGAGCTGGAGAGGGATGGAGGAGCCCGGGGAGGGACGGAGGGGCCCGACCGCCGACCGCCCCCGGGGCCCCCCCGCACTCACCGCTGTGCGAGCTGAACCACCGAGGCGCGATGTGGAGGGGCAGCGCGTCGGCCAGCGAGGCCCTGGCGCCCAGGTAGAGCATCCCGTCTCTATGGTGACCGCCTCCCGTCTCCTGGTAACCGTTGCCATGGGCGTACGTGGAGTCGGCGCCCGGGCCGCCGCCGCCCGGGGCCCGCTCGGCCTCCCCCGCCGCCCGCGCCGCCGCCGCGTACAGCCCGAAGGGCACGGCGCCGGCCGCCGTGGGGTCCATGCCCATGCCGGCCACCGAGCTGACGGAGCGGCTGCGCAGCCCCATGGCGCCGCCGCCGCCCGCCCGGTAATGGCCGAAGTGGGGCGGCCCCCCCGGCGGCGGCACGGCGCTGTCATCCGTCGACACCCCCGGGAAGGGGCCCCGCGAGCGGGCCGCCGTGCTCTGCTTGCCCCCCATGGGCGCCGCCGGGCCGGAGGGAGCCGAGCGACAGCCCCCCGCGGGGAACGGGCCGCGCCGCCCCCGCCGCCGCGGGGAGGCGAGAGGGGGAGGAAGGAAGCGGGGGGGCGCGGGGAGCTAAGGATTAAAACTCATCCCCGCCCCAGGCATCTTCCCCCCCGCCGGGCCCGCAGGGGCGAGGGCACCCCGAGACCGCCGCCACGGCCGGCGCCCCCCCGGCGGGGGGGGGCGGCGAGGGCTGCGGAGGGCGCCGGCGACGCGGGGCCGCGGAGGGGGGAAGCCGCCCGGGTCCGCCCGCCCGCCCGCCTCACTTCTGCCTCGGGGCTCGGCCGGCAGCCGCGGAGACGCTCAGCGGCGGCCCATGGAGGGGCAGGGGGCGGCCGGGGGGCGGCGCGCCCCGCTCCGCTGCACCGGCCGCGGCCTCCGCTGCCGGCCGCCGCCAGCCGCTCGGTGCTCGGCGCCGCGGTGGAGACAATAGAGGCCGGCAGCACGCATGCTCCCGCCTCCGGCCCCCCCCGCCGCGCCGCGCCGCGCCGCCCTTAACCCCCGCGCTGCCGCCGGGCCGCCGCGGTGCGGAGCGGAGCTGCCCGCGCTGCGGAAGGGCGGCCCTTCGCCTGGCGGGGGGGGGGGGGTGTTGGTCTGGCTCCTCTGCCCAGACGCGAGACGAGGCCCTTCCTCCCGTCCCTGGGGGGTCACCCGTGGAAAGCACGGCTGCAGCTCTCCGCACCCCGGGGAAGCCGGGGAAGCATGGCGGGAGCGCGTTTCGTTCAGGAGAGGCTGCTCTCGCAGGCGCGACGGGCGAGGTGGCGCCGCCGTAACGGCGCCGAGGTGTCGCCCCCCGGCCCGTGACACCTCACATCCCCCCCACCCCGCGCCTAGCTGCGGACACGGTCGCTGAAATCACACGTGCCGTGCGAGTCCCCTCGGCTGGCGGGCCGGGGCCTGGGGCTGCGCGCCCTGACCCCCCGCGCCCCGCACAAGCCGCGGAGCCTCATGAGGGCCCGGAGGCCCCTACAGCGGCCCGCATGGCCCCTCCGCGGGGCTGGGTCCCGCAGGGCCCGCGCACACCGCGCCTGCCGCGGCAGCCTGGGAGCCCTGCGGCCTCCGGGGCGGTCCGACTGCCCCAGTGTGTGTTGGGGGGGGGGGGTCGGTCGCGGTGTGGCCGCCGAGGACTACATTTCCCAGCCGCCCCCGCGCCGCCCCCCCCAAAGCTCACGCGCGGCGCCGGCAGCTCCTCCCGCCGCCCCGCCCGCCCGGGCCGGCGTCGGGGGTTGCTGGGGCGGCGCAAGATGGCGGCGCGCTGGAGCAGCGAGAATGTGGTGGTGGAGTTCCGCGACGCCCAGGTGCGCGGCGGCCCGACGGGGCCCGCGGGCCGCGCCGGGGCGCAGGGCAGCCGCTCTGCCCGGTGGCTGTGGGCACCGCCGCCGCCAGCGGCCGGCCGGCGGCGCGGGGCCCCGCTGGGCGCCTGCGGCGGCCGGGCCGCGGCCCCTCGTTGCGGGCGGCGGCCGTCCGCCCGGCGGCGGTTTCGCCAGTGGGCGCCGCCCCGGGTGGGGGCTGGCGTCGGTGAGCCGGGCCGGGGCTGCTGGCGCCCGCGCTGCTCCGGTGTGGAGCGCAGAGCAGACCGCGGCCTTGTCCCGCGGCGGGGAGCTGGACGCGGCCCTGTCCGCGGTGCGAGGGGCGAAACCGAAGCAGCGTGTGGGCCGCCTCCCCCCCCTCCTTTTTTTGGTGTTCATTTGTTTCTAGACAATTTTCTGCCCTGTTCTGCTTTTAATGTTTTTCCTTCTAGAGAACTGTAATCACGGTGGGTGCTCTGTGGCTTGGCACCATTTCTTTGGGCCCCTCACGCAAACATGCAGTGCCTGGGAGCTGTGTTAGCGCCGCGGCGGCTCGGCCTGCCGAGCTGGGTGTGCTGCCTGCCGAGCTGGGTGTGCCATCTCTTTTGAAACTCGTCCCCTCTGCCGCCAGTGCCATGAGGTGTTTCCAACCGAGAGCAGTTGGTTGCTAAGCACTGTATTATGGCAAACACCTGAGATAAGTACATAGAACTGAATGTAACAAATTGAGGCCAACTCTATTGTTTTGTGTAGCAGCTGATTATGTATCTGTTTTTTTAAAGAGGTGGGAGTACAGTTTTTGTTCCCTGCTCAGACCATAGATGTGCAAGAGAGCTTTACAAGCTTGTGACCTGGCTACAGTCAAAAGCAGTAAAATCTTAATGTGCCTGTTCAGTGTTTTTGTTACCAGTGTTTTAGCAGTAGCAGTGCTTTAGTTTGGCTTATGGGGAAAATATCTTACTCCATGAGGCAGTTTTATTCTAATCTTAATTAGATTTCAAACATGTGTCTATTTTTTCCAACTATATTGGCAGGCCTAGTAGAAGACATTGCCTCTTCCTACTCATCTTCCCTTATTTTACCTCCGAGACCATCATAGCGACTTTCATAGCTGCAAATATAAATTGTTGAATATAGCTTGGTTAGCAGGAAAAGCAGATTAGGTTTTTAAATAGCAAAAAGGTCAACTTTTATTTTTGAAGTTGCTGTTTACAGTAGAGCTCCCTTCAGAGTTTGCTTATGTGCTTTCTTAAAAGCTATTCTAAGAAACAGGGTTTTTGTTTTTCTTTCTTTCTTTCTTTTTAGGCATTGACAATTACTTTGCAAAGCTGAATAATATTTGAATTATTTCAGTAAGATATCTTAAAAAAATAAAAGATAAGTCTGGAAAGCCTCTCATCTTCTAGTTTGTCCTCTTGTGCTAAAGCAATGTCAACTCTATGTTCGCTGTTCCCAAGAGGTGCATTGACTCCTGTGTGTATTAAATCCAGCCTACAGTTTGTAAACTAACAAAGCTTTTCAGTCTATGTCTGAAAAGCCTTATATCAGTTTTGTTTTCCTCCTGAAAGAAATTCTTCCGTCTTGTCTGGAGACTATGACTCTGTAAAGCTTTGCTCTCAAGAAACTGGTAACAAGATACCCCAGTGCTTATTCCTGGATCACAGATTCAACTCTCATCTGGCTCGGGAGAGTCACAGTCTTATCATTTGATTGCTTATTCATAATGGTTTGTGTGGGGGAGCAAAGAGGAGAAAAGAGGGGAAGGAACAGGTGTTTAAATCCTCTTCAGCAGTTGGTTTCAGTCTAGCTGTTGTGTTGATTTATGCCTTAAATAGGGAGGTATTTCAGTTGCTTCAGTTTACTCCAATGGTGATCCTTCCAGAATGGCGCTGATCTGCCTGTTCTCTCAAATGAAATCAGAGGGCTTCACTCTCTCGGACTGCCAGACTACTGCTTTCAAACTAATCTCACGTGTATGTTTGGGCTTTAGCTTTTTTAGGAGTTTGCATGAAAGATTTTCGTGGAGTGGAAACCTGAGCTTCAGGAGAAATGCCTTGGCTGTATTCATGCTATACTGGGCTTGAGCTCTATCTATAGGCTGTGCTGCCTCCATTATCCCTACCCCAAACTAACATAACTGCAAAGAGAGTCAGGGAATGGCCAGCTGTTGCATTTATAGCCTGTACATGTCTGCAGGAACTGCAGTTACCTTCATTTCCAATGCCAAAAGTATGTCATGACAACTATAGCGTCTAACCTGTAGCACTCCATCTGACCAGAAAATTTTATGGTAGTTTGGGGAAAATATTGTCTGGAAGTGACTTTTTTCTACAGAAACTGGCAGAGGCAGGAGTCTGTGCTGTCTTCCCATTTAGATATGACCCACGGGCTCTTGTCAGGCTGTCAATACTGTCAAAAGCAGAGTAAAACTTACCATATTCGATTACAAAATAGTACCACTGGTGGCAACTCAGCGTGCAGACGGGAAATTATGCTACACAAATAACTAATCTTTCTCACCAACAGTTTGCAATCTAAAAATCAATGCAGTCTTGGCAAATCTGTCGCCATTCAGATGAAGGTGTTTTCTATGACTTACCTAAGCAGAAATCAAAAGAAACGCTAAAGTAGGCATTGCAAGTCTGAGAAGACTCCCTGGGCTCTGGGCTCAGAGTTGCTTTTGAATGTGCCATGCTCCTAACATTCATGTAACTGTTACCTATAAACAGCAACTCGAGGCATCCATCCTGATCGTTGTTTTAGGATAAAAACTGTTTTCAAGTTGGTTGGTTCATTTTCAAGTGCACCTTCTGGAAGGTTGTGCTGCAAAGACACATGTATCAGTATACAAAGCACAATAAATGCATCTGACAGCTGATTTTTTTTTCTGTTGCCTAGATAAGAGGCCGTAATGTTGGAGGAAAGATCTTGCCATAAAATGACTTCATTTGTGACCCAGTAGAAGAGCAGCCTAACACATGTTCATTATTTAAAAACAGTTCATAAGGATTTATGAGATCCTTGTGCCAACAACACCAGGAAATAAACTCATATATAAAATTATCAGTCACTTTAAATTGACTGGTAGTTTTTCTTCTGTCTTGGGGAAAGATGGCAAAAGCTGTGTGAAATGTGTCAGCTGACTAGCTGTGTCACATGAGAAGGCTCTGATTTCAGTAATGTCTTCGGTGAGCCTCATTTTAATTCATCAGAAATGAGATGTATATCATCTGACAGAATCTCCTCTTTATATTGTTATAAATGTAGTAACTCACTTTGGAAATGTTTGCAAGGTGTTCCGGAATCTAGGAACCTGGAGTTCTTTCTTCACCGTTTAGAGACTTAAAAAGTGGCCTCTTATTTAGGACATTAGTTTTAGGATGAGGAAAACTTTGCTAGAAGACTAGATCTGCCATCTGGAAAAAAGCAATAAAAGCAGGTAGTTTCCGAAACAGCAGAACTGATGAAACTTGTCTTGATAGGGTATAGACATAGGCCTGCGGTACACTGTGGACTCCTGCTGAAACTCTTCCTGTGGCATCTGTAGCTCTTTTCCATGTGCACTTTTGCTCTCTAAAGAGTAAAGAGAGGGCTCGTGTTGCAGTCTTTCCCTCAGCTGGGGTGCTCGTGAGGTAGCGATGGGGCCTCCTTCCTGTACCTGATGGGCTGTTTTCATGATGCGTGGAGAAATTATGTTTTTGTGATGATTATACTCCTGTCAAATCTGGTTGAAATGGAATGGGATTGACATACTGTCTGTCTGATTTTGGTGATGCTTCTAAGCAGTTGTTCTGGAACATCCTAAAGTTTTGTTAAATCCATACTGAGAATGCTTAGCAAAATCCTGAACAGCAGCAGAGACATCCTAAGCCTAACCCTAAAGAGGGAGCTTTGAAGGTGACAGCAGTTGGTTTGAAGTTGGGGCATGTTCTGATTTTTGTACTGTGAAGGCTAAAAACTGCATTGAAGTCAAATCTATGTATATGGGCTGACTTGCTCAGCTTTCCAAGTAAAATTTCCTTTATTCTCTTGGCAATTAAATGAGGTGATTGGCCAATACAATTCTAGAGGAAGATGGTGTTCAGTTTTTGGTTTTTTGAGTTTTTCTTCCTCTTGTGGCACTGAAGTGATCTCTAAGCCTTCTGTAGAAGCACCTCCGAAGTAAATTCTCATGCCTCTTAGCCATCTCTCTTTTTTGGAGACCAGCCATACACAAATGGTTGCACTTTTATCTCCCAGTACATATATAATTAAATCTGGCCCTGGGATGGAAGACAGAGAGACTGAGAGAGCTCCTGAGGGGGAACAGAGGCTGATTAATAAGGATTATTAGAGACTGCTGATTGAAAGGCTGCAGCTGTGATTGCCATAGGAGGGAGAATGTAGCAAGGTCTCAGTGCTTGCAGTGGTGTCTGCCATGTCTTGTCTTTGACTTACTTTGAAAAAGACATTTTTCCTGTGCTGTCCTGCATCCCAGAATTGACGGCTACACTCCACCACCCATCTGTGATACTTTAAGAGGATGTTGCCTCTGCCATCCCTGATGGATATCAGGTTTGACTTTTGCTATAGCAGTTTATGCCTTGAAGATAAGCTGGCAGGTTTTCCTGAACTCCTCCCCAAAGCTGTGTGTTTGACTGAGAAGCTGACCTGACAGGTGTAATTTAGTTTTGTTCTCTGTTTCTCTTTAACAGGCAACTGCTATGTCAGTGGACTGTCTGGGACAGCGCGCAGTACTTTCGGGGTGAGTGCGACAATTCCCATTAGAAATGTATGACAGCCATTTCCACAAGCCAAATCAGCAACCTTCAGGCTGACCTCAGTTGGAAAGCTGATGTATTGTTTCAGAAAGGTGCAGCTGAATTCTGTCTAAGGCTTAATGAAAAGGTTCCTGGGTCACATGTCCAATGGGATACAGAGTTTAAAAACAGCAGCGACAACAAAATGAAGTACTGCTGTGGCTTTCCTTGATGTGTGCTTTCCTGAATCCACTTGCAGGGGGGTGGAGCATCAGTTATTACTGTTTGGCTTCTGTCTGAAATGCAGATTAAAGCATTTCCATAATACAAAACTTACCTCAAACATTCCCATAGTGCATTTGGGCAGAGGAGCCAAGCTCTCTGAGCTGTTTCTCGGTTGGTTCAGTGCAGGACAGTACTCAACAAGAGCCAAACTGCTGCTGCTTTGGCCTTTTCAAGATTCTTTTCTACCTTTTGTTCTCCCATTTCCTTTTCCACAATTCATCTTTGTCACCTCCATCTGTGAGATATTAGCAGAGCTGATCTCGCAGTAATATACTCCTGTGCACATTAGTCTTTGCCTTATTTGCCTCTATACCTTAGGTAAATCTGCTGTAGAAGGACTTTCTGGGGGAGATAGGGTGTCCGTGGACACTGAGGGACTATGGTGGTTCTGTCGTTGCTGCTGAGGACGCACGTAGTCCTGCAGCCAGCAGCTCCAGCTGTGGAGGGGCCCCTTTGCATTGGCGGGGCACTGCAGTAGGTGCTGTAGACTTGAAGCTGCCTGAGCTCCCAGGAGTGCTTGGCATTATGTAGCTACCTCCAAGGCAAGTCTTTAAACTGCTCAGCTGGTGCCTGCCCAGCTGTCACCTTTCTGTGCTAATGGCAATTGCTGTCCCACTGCCAATGACACAATTACCACCCCAGTTAGGATGCTCATTTCAAATTCAGAGTCATGCAGGTGCAGCTGACATTTGGCTGTGCTCTGTGCCCCCCTCCCGCCCCAGCCTCTGTTTTAGAGGATATGGGTCCTTTGGTACAACTCAGAAGCCTGCTTGCTTTCGTGCAAAGCTCTGTCCCCCAGTTCCAGCTCCTTCAGCATGCTCAGCAGCCCTTTGGAATTTGCCTCCTTTCTTTTAATGCTGTGTAACAGCCTCAGAGGGCTTGTCATCTTCACACTTCAGCTTAGGAGCCCCAAGGACTTGGTCTGGAAAGGCAGCAAGGATGTTTCTTCCTGTTCCTTTTCTTGGGAAAACTCACAGAGCTTAGAGTTACTGTTTGCTTGCTATATAGCTGATGTACTTGATGCTTTTGTAGTTAATTATATATATGGTTCAATATGTTTTGGTGCTGGTCTCCTATTAAAGTTCAGCTGGCTCTCAGTTATCCTTGCACAGTTTATCTTGCCTGTAGATTAATCACACTGTGGAAGGAATAAAACCTTAACAAGCTTCATGGGGAGCTGGCCACATGCAGCAGGATGTATTCACTCAGGTTCAGCAGCATGCAGATATCTCTTTGCTGCATGTAGGGTTATCTCAGGTGAGTAATGGAACCAGATCAGTGCAGTGCTGTGTCCATGTTAATAAAGTTTGTCACAGCTGAGTGAGCTCTGTGCAGGTGTATTGTAGTGTCTGCAGAACCAAGCCCACTGAACAGGGTGGTGTGGAAACTCTCAGCCATGTAGAATCATTTTAGGTTTGTAGGGCTCATTAACTCCTGCTCGGAGCAACCTGTCCAGCCTGAAACTGGCTCCTGTGGAGTCACTGCATTGCACTTGCAGCCCTGAGCCACCTCAGCTCTGGTGCTGCACTAGGCCAGTGAAGCATTCGCTGGGTTCAGATATCTCTGCACCATTTCCCAACATGTCCTTTTATATCCTAGTTATCTAGGTTTTCCTGTGGTCTGGGTGACCCATTAGATTTGCAGAACCTGACTAATTCTTCCAGTGTCTTTTTTCTGTGTGTGTTTTTTGTTTATTGTTTTGTTTTTTTTAACATAGCCCTTTTTGAATAAATGGTTGAATGTAGCATATTCAGGAATAATATTTTCATCTGTCTTGTCAAATGCTTCTCCTTTGGTGCTCTAGGCAGAAGGCTGTAAGCTCCATGTGAGCTCGGAGTTAGGAAATCAGCCCTGCGTGACGCGGCCTCTTTGTGTCTGTGTGCCTTGCAGCCGCCGTTTCCTCTACATAGTTAACCTGGATGCACCAAATGAGGGTCATCGAAAGATCTCCCGCCAGAGCAAGTGGGACATCGGTGCAGTGCAATGGAATCCGCACGACAGCTACGCATACTACTTCGCAGCTTCAGTAAGTTCATGCATTTAAAAGCTGAAACTCTTCATCTTCCTCAGTCTTTCATGGGTGGACTTCTGCAGACTTGGAAGGCTGTGTGTAGCTGGCACAGGCACGCCTCTGCAAATTGTATTTCAAGATCAAGGCCTAATTTTGATTTACTGCCAGTGAGGTGAGGTGTTTTGCGTGATGCTTCTCAGTTACTGGTCAGTCAGTGTTGAATCTAGGTGTGGCTCGTTTGTGTTCTGTAAAACACCCTGCCAAATAAATCAGGCACCCAAATGATCCTTTGCTAGAAGGAAGGGCAGATGGGCTCCAAATATTTCTAGCCTCCATCCTGTTATGAGATTTGTTCACTTACTGAATTTCTTGCTCTGCATTGTTTTGTTTTCAGTTCCCTGCATTACTGGTAGGATGTGGTGCACCAGGCAGTCTGTAAATAGCACGAGTCGATACTGGCTCACCACTGGGACAATTTAGGTTTGCAGATGGACCACGGACCAAGTCAGTGAGGAGTTCTCATTCGGTGTGTGAAGTAAATAAGCTGGTCTGAAGAAACAGTAGTGCAAACGGTGTCTAAACAGGGCTGGTGTAGCGGTCACCTGAGACTTGAGTTCGGTTTTTAGCTCTGATCTTTACTTGCTCTGTAACTTGTTCACCCAGAATGCTGAGCTTCTGCTAGCAGCAGTCTTTGCAGCAGCACTGTGGTCGATGACTACAGGTGCTAGCTGGACATGTATGCTGTTCTCCTGGCGAGGTGTCTTTTCTGCCATGTTCCATCTGCTTTTATACCCTGAGAATCTTAGAGTAGCTGGGGATGGAGAGATTTCCTCTATTTTTTTGAGTGGACTCTAAGCTGAATGTGGTTTCCTGGGGTTTTTGTTCCTTTTTCTTCTTGAACTGGCTACAGCTGCTATTAAAGATGGTTTTAAGAGTGGGCTGGTGTTGTCAAGTAGGAGCCTTTATTTGTTTGCTCCCAGACCCTTCTGTCCTTCTCCTCCCAGCCCTGGTACATGACTGTCATCTTAAAGGTGCCTTCAGCAGCTCTCTGCTTCTGAGTGGGGAGTTAACAAAACTTGCAGAAATGTGTCCTTCATTGCCACTTCTGGATACAGTTTGTGAAAAGCAGAAGCAAATAAGGAAGTGTGCTGCGCTGGCTGCAAGCAGAGCAGGAAAGCTTCTCAAACACATGCTGAAAGCAATATGCAATGATAGTTAATATTGATTTGAGCAGGAACTTGTTTCAAAGCAGGGCAGTGCCAGTCTCACCCCTGTGAGCACTCGTCTCTTGCTGCCCTGAGTGGACACCGGAATCGGTCTTGTTCCAGAATGATGATATGGAGGTTCTGCCTGTGCATGTAAGCCTTCAAGAGCCATCCTTTCCTAAAACTAGCAGTAGCTGGCATCAAACCTTGCCAATCCTGTTTACAAATGAAGATGTTAAGATGCTCCGGTGATTCAGATGCAGTTGCTGACACGGATCAGGTGAGGAATCCCCAAGATGAGATCAGGCAGCTTTCCCAGTTTGGGTCAGAAATGCCTCCTTTCCAGCTGTCTCACAGGTGGCTGACGTGTTGCTGTTGCTGCAGAATATCCCTTTCCTGGAACTAGAATTTAGCCTGCCTCGCTTAGAAGGGGAAAGCAGACTTGCACCATGCGCTCAGGTCCGTGTGTCCCAGGTCAGGTCTGCAGGCAGTGTGGGTGTGTTAGGCAGTGCCTTATCTAAGGGCTGAAGTTGTACAGAAAGGCTAAATTAGCTTGGATTCAGTGCTGTGAAGATGCAGTCTGCTGCTTCTGAGCTCCAGCTGACTCTCATTCCCCAGAGAGTTTGCTGCTGAGCTGGTCATGTGGGGCCAGCTCAGGTATACCACACAAATCTTGTTGAGAGCCCCAAGGGTCCTATCCCTCTGCATCCCTGTGGGTGGAAAGGGGATGTAAAAGACTACCAGTCTGATTGCAAACAGCTTTACTCAGTTTGCAGCGCAGCTAATTGGAAGCGGTGCAGGCAGAGGGGAAGTCTGTCCTTGTGTTTGCATAAGGGCTTCTAATTTTTTGGCTTCTTTCCAGCAGAACGTCCTCTTGCTGTGCTTGGCTGTGATTGCTCTCTGGCTCAAGCACATTTCTGAGGACTTCTAAGTTGTTGTTTCAGAAATGCTATTGTTTTCCATTCTAGGTCCCTCATAGTCCTTTTGCGTGGTCACAAATGCTTGAACAAGAGAGTGATGAGACTGTTGGAAGTAAATGCTGATACTTATTATGAGAAAGACTTTAGAAAGTGGTCCTGATGGGAAGAGCTGTCACTCTCCCACGCCTGGTGCTAGAGGCAACAATTTGCACATGAGATGCCCCTCTAAGAGTCTGAGAAACTTCTGATGATCGTTATCTTCTATCATCAGCCTTGGAGTCTCAGACAAATCCTGTTGAGTAATTTCACTCTACCCCCTTAAATCCTTCTGTCAATGAGAAGCTTGCAAGGAGTTTTCCTTGCCCCAAGCTTTTGTGCAGCCCTGGTGTGAGCTGTTAGAGAAATGCCATATATTATTGCTGAGTTGGGAGGAGACCTTCCATTTCAGGGAAGGGTGGAGTTTTTTATCTTTCTGCAAGCTTAAATTCTTATGAAGTAGCTTTGTGGTTAAAAAAAAAACTGCAAAAAATGTAAAATTCTCTGTTCTCTATTACCTTTTCCCTCATCTGTGTGTTTACTTGGAAATGAGGGGCTAATGAAGGTCACATTTTGAAGTCATGTTATTTCTGTTTTGCCAAATCACTATGAATTCCCACAGTGCTTGGTGCTGCATATGCACCCAAAAATGCACTTTCTGCCCCATAAAGGTTACAGCTGGCCTGGACTACAGCAAGCTTTGAGGCAGAACATGAATTTAAAGTGCAGTAACTAGTTTCAAGTAACTTTGTGTGTGGCTGCATTTTGGGGAGGAGGGGTTATTCCTGGAATCAGTGAAGAAGCCCTAAATAATGTTGTTGTTGATTCATCTGGTTTGCTTCTGTGGTTTGCAGTTAGTGATAAGCTCTTAGGTTTTTTGGGGGGGCTGGCAAGAGTGGAAGTACCCTTGAGGAGGTGACCCTGACGCCATTAGACTGTTCCATGTTTGGCAATGGCCCTGATTAGCACAGAAGGAAATGGAGGGAGAGTTGAGAAGGACTGGTGGTGATCCATCATCCCCCTCACTGAAAACTCCAGTTGTGAATCTGAACAGACTGGCAGAATATTTTTGCAGAGAATTTGGCTGCCTGTTGCCTTCAGTCACAGCATGTTGTTACGAATAAAAGCTCTGAAAACATCATTTCACGCAGACATTTTTCAATGGGTTTTTTCCCCGTTCCTGTTTATCTGCAATTTTGAGTGGGTGTGATCAAAGTTCAGGCTTTTGAGATTCTTACAGCCTGTAGGTTCATCTTTGTTTTCTTTCCGCTTTGAGCGAGGACTTCGTTATTCACAGCGTGATTCAGTGGGTAACTGAGGTTGTTTAAAGAAAAGGGAACCTGGTCCTGACACACAAGGATTCCTGTCCTACCTTGTTTGCCTGCCACCATTTCCTTTCTTCCATTTAATTTCAGAGCAATCAGCGAGTTGACCTGTATAAGTGGAAAGAAGGTAACGGGGAAGTTTGCACATCACTGCAAGGGCACACACGTGTGATCAGGTGAGGAACAAGTGGTGCTGCAGACCCCTGGGAGGAAAATGGTGGGTTGCTTTCATAGAATGTGAATGCTGGTTCAGTTCTGGCCTTGCTCAGGCTCTGCTCTGAGAAATTCAGTCTATTTTTACTCACTTTTACTCTGGCTGGTGCTGTCTGCCCCTCTGTCCTGCCTTCCCATTTGGAGAAGATGTCTGATGTGAAGCAGCTCACCCTCTGATGGCTCCCACCAGTATATCAAGTTAGCCTTTGATGGCTTGGGTGTCATTGCCCTAGGCAGCTGTCCTCATACTGAACAGCAACTGTCATCTGGGAAACAGATAGCAGCGTGATTATTAAACTGCATCCCAGCCATGTTTCCCTGTGACAGCAGATTAATTAAAGTAGGTCATCCCAAAGACTAAGTTCATAGCGTGTTACGGTGGTGTGTGGGAGGTACTCCTGGTGAGCCCAACAGGAAGGCACGCCGGAGGGAAGGCTCTTGGCTCAGGCCAAGAATGCCTGATGACTGGGAACTCACTGCTATAGTGTCCCCTTCCCCATGGAGGAAAGCCCACAGACATGGTAGCTGTGAAGTTCAAGGCTAGGAGGATACTTCATCCTCTTACTCAGAGAAATGATTAAAAGCTTGCATTTTACTTAAAGGGGTTTCAGTGGATGTCATGGAGTTGGCATGAATTTATTAGAGAAATGTATTGGAGACTTGTGAGAAATTGATGCAAACTGTACTTTTCTCTGACCTAATACAACTTTGCATTTGCAGTGACTTGGACTGGGCAGTGTTTGAACCAGATCTGCTGGTCACCAGTTCTGTTGACACATACATCTACATTTGGGATATCAAGTAAGAATCTGTGCTTCTACACTGCAGGCAGATTAGTGGACTCCTTTCTTCAATTGGTAGCTTAAAGGGCAAAGCACCTGCTGATGGATGCTGCTTTTTCAGCTGTGCTTGCAGGAGCTTCAACTGCTGTCCTTAATCTCAAAGATGTTTTCCATTCCCGTGCTTTCAAGCCAGTTCAGAGTCAGTGCAGCGCAGGAAAGTGGTAAAGTTTTGCCAGTCATATACTCTTGACCGGAAGGAATACCAACTGGCTTCACTCCCCATCCACTTAAGATCTGTCCTTGGGAGCTCTTCCTGGATCCCAAAGGTGTTCAACATTTTTATTTTTTGGCTGAGTGAATGAGCAGGTTCATGGCCCTGCAGCCCTTTTCTTTTCCACTAAATTCAGTGATTGTTGCCAACTCTGTCAACAGTGGGAGGACTGGCACCAGTAATTAGGAACCTTTTTCTATTCGCTCATTCCACTGATTCCTAGTGCTTTGTATCATGTGATTAATTTCGAGGTAACAGATCTTTCCAAAATCAGCAATATTAAAACCCTGCATTTGACACCTGAGGAGCAAGGAGCTGGCACTGGAACTCCTGGGTTCTCTTGCTGTCTGTACAGCACCTCTTTATGACTCCAGGCAAGTCACTTTTTTCCTCTCTGCCTCACTTGCTCAGTTATAGTAGAAGGATAATTATATAACCCAACTGCACCAGGGTGCCCTGAGGCTTGTTTAGCTCATGTGAAGCACTTAGATCCTTGGTTAAATGGTGCTTGAGAATCACAATATATTATTGATGTGTAATTAAGAGACATAGAGAGACAGTAACTGCTGGTTGTCTTTTCCCATGGTGCTATCTTTAATACCAGGCAAACAAAGATTTGTCCAAAGGTTGTATCAGAAGGCTCTGCTTTAACTGTGTTGTGCCTGACTCATTTTGTGTCTGCGTATATCACTTGTCCAGAGATGCTTGCTCGTACAGTCTGACTAGCTCTTAGATCCTACTTGCCCTAGTGGGAACTCTGAGCTTCCTTGGGCAATGAGGTCCTAGGGCTGCTAGCCTCCAGCAGAGGAACCTCCTGGTGAAGCGGCAGCCCTAATGGCAGCCTAGGGAGGTAATGCTGCAGTAATGGTAGCTGGAAGCTCCCCGCTTAATTTTTCATACAAAATAACCGATTAAGCAGAAATTTTTAAGAGGGAGAGGTGCAGTCCTTTCCAGTAAATGTTCTGCTTTTCAGCAAACCTAAAAAGCCGAAGACCAAATTCCTTGTTTTCACTGACATTTTTCCTTAAATGGCAGGTGACTTTCTGAGGACCAGTGTCAAGAATTGAGTTATTGCCTTGATCCAAGTCCTGGCTGCTATGAGTTGTCATGGTGCCACACTGGCTTATACCACCACAGGATTTGGTCTGTAGAGTCTGCCCAGCTGGATTTATTTCCTACTAATTTTATTATTATATCCTGGACATGAAGTCTTTGCTCTGAAATCACTGTTCCATATGCCCCGAATCGGGGTCTGCAAAGGCTTGACAAATGCATCAGTGGCTTTTTCTGCTGAATTTTTCCACAGCTCTGTTTGTTCTGTTTAATCCTCCTGGGAAAGCCTGTTTTGTTGCTTCCTGCAGCAACACTCAGTGAACCCAGTTCTTCCTTTGCCTGCCTGGCAGCAACGTGCCACGCTGTGTGCATGCCTTCCTCCCTCGTGTCCCCTCCAACGCCGTCCAATGTCATATGCTTGCTGCTGTATGTAGTGGCAGGACAGAATGAGTGTTGTCCTCCAGCTGTTCCCCTCTCTGTTTTATTCCATTTAACTTCATGTATTTTAGCTTTAGATTTGCACTTTAAGTAAGCAGGAGGCATGTTTACTTCCAAGAGACAGCAACAGTCAGTCCTGAAGGAGCAAGGAGCTCACTGGAGAGGCTGGACCTGCAAGGCTGTGCACTGGGTACTCACATGAGTAATGTTGTGTTTCAGAGACACCAGGAAGCCTACGGTCTCGCTCTCTGCAGTTGGTAAGTATGATGCATGTGTGATAGAGGCCTATTTAATAGCCGCATTTAGTGTCATGTGCCACTGCTGGTCCTCCTTCCCTTCATGCTTTCTAGGCTGAACGTGGCAAGAGTACAGAAGTGCCACCATGTCTGATTGTCCCATGTAATAGCAGCCTGGGAGGCTCTGGTTCACAACAAGTTTTTGAGGAGCAGAATGCAGATGGGATGTGAATAAGGATGAAGAGGAGTGATTTTTTTTTTTTTTGTGCTGCTGATTTCCAGGGGTGGGTGAAGGTACATTAGAGGGATGAGGATATGTTAAAGAAAGAGGCAAGTTTAAGCAGAGGCAAATGAGCAAGGGGGAGCTTGGTCCAGTGACTGCCTGGCCTGTACATCTCCATGAGCCTGGTAGTGGAAAGGGCAGTGTCCCTTTGCTGTGTGCTGAAGGAGAACAGCTTGCCTGCCTGCCAACCAGTTGCAGTTCTAAGGCTCATGGTGTAGCAAGAGAAGGCAAAATGAATTCCTGGGGGTGGTTTAAAATGTGGAATAAGAAGAGTGGTAAAATGAAGGGGTCAGGGCCTTCAGTAAGCTGGCTGCTGGGTGGGTAAGCCTTTGCCCCACATTCTTGTCTCAGCTCTTACTGACCCTCCTGTAAGCCCTTGTTCAGGTTGCTTCTCACAGTCTCCTATGGCTTAGTGCCTTGCAGGGGGGCTGCCTTGGCTGTGTCTCCAGCCCTTGGAGGTCCCTGGGCATGGAGGGCAGTGGCAGTGCCTGGGCAGGCTGTCCTGAAATTGGGGGGCAGTCACATGGCACTCGTGCCATCTAGACATAAGCAGCTTCTGCCCTGCTTAACCACCCTTTGCACTGCTTGTCCTCTCTGTGTTGCCTGTTTGCAATTTCTCCATGGCCTTTTATGTTTGAATCAGCTGAGAAACTAAATCGCACTCAAGGCAGTGGTTTTGAATGCTGCTGGCTGCCTTACCCCTGCTTACTGAGGGATTGGGTACGTTAACAGGCTGCATCATGCTTCCCTGGAGCACCTTCAGTGTGCTGGAAGCTGCAGCGATGACACAAGGGTGCTTTCTTCGGGCTGTGCTTGCTCTGGAAGTGCATTTGTTATGGCTGTCAACAGTGTGACTGTTCGGATGTCTTTAATACCACCTAGACGGCAGGTGCTGTGTGTGGACAGTCCTGACCGGCTGTGTTAGAAAAGGGCAAAGTACAGATGACCAGAGCAAAACGTGCCCTTTTTCTGAGTTACTATTCCTGCTGTTAGAGGAATATATTCTGCTGCTTGCATCTCCTTAGGCTACACATTTGCAGCGGCTCCCTCTCAGCTGTTAAGCTGCTGGACCACAGTGATGCAAAAAACGCACTGAACCAGAGCGGTGTTCTGTTCTTGTGCCTGGGTTGAAGTTTCATGAGTCAGCTGAGCCAGCCCTACAGGAAGATTCCCTCCTCCCATGCCCGATTCTCTTTAGTGCTGGTCCAGACATCTGTGTACCCCTCCGTGAGCTGGATCAACTAAGTCAACCTGGCAGCCTGTTTGCTGTTTTTCTTTTTTTCCCTTGAACTAGTTCTTTGCAAAATCAGGAGGATGAAACAGCTCACTATGTAGCAGGAGGTAGGTAGTGAAGGCTGGGCATGGCAGCAGACTGTGGGATTCACATTCAGCTCTCTCATGGATCTCACCATTGGTGTCCCTTTCTGATAGCTTAACATCTTTTCAAAGTACTGACAGAATAAGAAAATAAGGATAAGTGAGCACGTGTATTTCTCTTGCAATAGCTGAACAGTCCACATCAACCTAAGCCTTCTTTTGTTTCTCATTAGAAACAACCAACTTCTGATTTTAGGCTATTCCTGAGTCCCTCATGATATCTCTTACCATCATCCAGTTTCTTTGCGATTCCATTGATATCATTGGCTTCTGTAGTGTTTTTTGGCAGTGAGTTTCCTAGAGGGCCTTTCTGATCCACCAAGAGCCACCCATTATGCACACCTCAGCTGGCCAGGCATGTGATCCAGCTGTACTGCAGCCTTCGGCCACGCCTGTATTTTAATAATAGACCCATAACACTGGTTCCCTGTATAACCTCAGATAGTATGGAAGGATTTGCAGGTACAAATGAATCCTAGAGCACCAGGAGTAGCTTGAATGGAAACAGAAGGGATTTGGGGTAGGGCATGTTTGATGAAACTGCAGTTTTTGTGTGGAGGAAACTGATCCATCTGAGTGAATGGAAATTAATGTTTTAATCAGGTACAAGCCATGGCTAGAAATTACAATGAACATCTCTAAGCGTGTATGTAACTGGAACACACTGGCTTTGCGGTCTTCAGGATAAAAACACTAAGCTGCGGAAGCAAGAGAGAGTCTTTTTTAAAGACAACAGCATGCTGCTCATCCACTCCCAGCCCATGAAACAAAGCCATTTTTCATGCTGACTCCTGGGATGTCTTTCCTCTGAGCTACCTTTTCTGTGCTAGAGAGAGCTCTGCTGACAGGTGAAGGGTCTGCTGTGCTACTTTTTGATTGCTTGGTTGACCTGCTCTGTTTGTGTTGCAGCTGGAGCTTCCCAGGTCAAATGGAACAAGAAAAATGCCAACTGTTTAGCAACGAGCCATGATGGGGATGTCCGAATATGGGACAAGAGGGTGAGTTGAGAGTCTCCTGAGCGGCCTGTGCATATTTCCACTTAATGAATACAGGCATCTCTGGTTACAGATAAATACCCAAGGACAAAAATGCACATCTTCATCTCCCATCTCTCTTATGGGTTCATTTAAAGTAGAGACGCTTGGGAGCCCAGGAAACTGAAGAGAGCATATAGCCTCCTTCCCCAGAAACTGTGCCCATTAACATTTTGGCTTTCATCTCTCAATACTTAACTGTCTTACTGAGTATAAAGTATGGTGCAGGGCTGTACTTGGTGACTGTGGAATTTGCCACTACCTTTCACAAGATCTTTCCTTCAACTGCTCTTGCTGAGCTATTAGCCTTTCCCCAGCAGGTGGGTGTTCTACCTCTTGCCCTTGTTAAAGCACGTCCTTTTACACCAGAGAACTAGACCAAATTTCAGGAGCCCTGTGGTGAAAAGGAAAACATCTTTCCTTGCAGAAACCCAGCACGGCAGTGGAGTACTTGGCAGCCCATCTCTCTAAAATCCACGGTCTGGACTGGCATCCTGACAATGAATATACGCTGGCCACCTCCAGCCAGGACAACTCTGTCAGGGTAAGTGTTGCTTCTGGGCCTCCGACTCGGAAGACGTCAGGACAGTGGTGCAGATCCCCGTCTACCGCTACTGAAATCTTTGGGGGTGCTTGCCATTGGCAATCTTTTTTTGTTTTGTTTTGTTTCTGCCAGTCTGTGTGTGTGTTGACCCAGGGATATGCTTACAGAGCAAGCAGAGGAGTCATTGGAGGATGGGTGGATGTATGCTTGCTATAGTTAACATAGCTGTGATGATTTGGGCAGTACTGAAGCTGAAAACAGCTACCTCTTCCTGTTGCTTGCCAGAAGGGAGCTGGCCATGCATGTCAGAAGAGTCTTCTCCTCAAAATCCAGTGATGCCAGCCTCAAGCTGATTCCAGCAACTTGGCAGGAGAAATACTCCAGCCCCTGAGGTTCCCAAATTTGTGTCAAGTTGGGTTATCAATAAGACTGCCTCCAGGTGTTACTATGCAGGGCCTTTTACCTCGGGGGAAATAGCATGCTTGGTATGCCAGCCAGACTGAGTTCATTCACATTTAGCTAAGCTCAGAGGTGAATGCAATTCATGTGTATTCTAGCAAAGCAAAAGGTTAGGTTCTTCATTACAGAATTAGCAGTAACAGCAGGGTGGGCCTGCCTCCAGTCTGGACTGGCACATTGGCTAGAAGCCGGCAGGGTACCTTGTAGCTTTGAAAGCCTAAGCAGGCTGCCTGTCTCCCCGCTCTAAATTACTCAAGCAAAGATCACTGTGACCGTGACCCCAAGTCGCTCATTGTCTAAGAGATGCTGCCAGATGCTGATAGCTTGATATTCATCCTTTGGGGCCATCTCTGCTGTTAATGAATGAGGTTACTAAAGATGATGTGAGCACCCTGGCATGTTTGTGACTCTGCTGTATCTGTGAGCCACATGGAAACTGCAGCCTGGAAGTATCGCCAGCTGACACCTGCCTTGGCTTGTCTTTTTGCTTTGTTGAAGTTCTGGGATTACCGTCAGCCTCGGAAATACCTCAATATCCTTCCCTGCCAGGTTCCAGTCTGGAAGGCAAGATACACGGTGAGTGAGAATCGCCCACTAGCCATGCTTGTGCTGTGAGAGTAAATGCACGATTGGACATTAAATAAGGAAGAACTGCTGAAGGGCTTCTCACTGCTTCTGGACATTACTAATTTGATTTTAAAAATCCCTCTTAGTGCTTAAAAGGCCTAGAAAAGCAAAGTCCCTGACGGGGCACTTGGGGGGGGAAAGAAGTACTAGCAGTGTGGGATCCCAGTCTTTGGCATAGTCCTCTTGTGGGGGAACACCCCCATGTGCAGGTGGCAGTTGCCTTGGACCACCCCTCTGTCCTCATTTTCAGTCTGGTTCTGTTTAATGCTGAGCTCCATTAGAGCCCTGGCTTTCTTGTCAGCACCAAAGGGAAAGAATTACAGAAGATGCTGAGAGCAGCATGGGATCGTAACTCCCCAGGGCTGAACAAAAGGGTCTTTCTCTCTTAAGCCTTTCAGCAATGGGCTGGTGACAGTGATGGTCCCCCAGCTCCGTCGGGAGAACAGTCTCCTTCTCTGGAACGTCTTTGACTTGAACACTCCTGTCCACACGTTTGTGGGCCACGATGACGTGGTGCTGGAGTTCCAGTGGAGGAAGCAGAAGGAAGGTGAGTTCAAGGCTGGATGTGCTCTCTCCCCTGTGCTGCTGCCATCAGCTTGCCATGGATGCGTAGGCTTGGTCCCTGACTGCAGTGCTCGTGCTATCGTCCTTTTACCCTTCCCTTTCCTTGAAGTAGCTCCTGTCTGCTTTCCTGGCCCCACAAAATTACAGCTCTTTTGTACTTGTTTGATAGCAGCGGCCGCAGAAACATTGCCCTGTTGTTTCCATGCTGGAAATTTTTTTTTTTATTTTGCTAAAAGCAAATCCACTGAATACTGAGTGGGTCAACAGTGACTCTAATTGTTTCCACTTTCTTCTGAGTCTACTTTTAAACAGATCTTTCAGAATGGATTGTACAAACTATTAGATGGGAACCCTCCCCCTGTTCAGAGCTGCCCACCTAACTGGTCAACCCCTCACATAAGTGCTTGGGTCAGCAGCCTCAGACATATCCTCCACCAAAGCACCAGTGAACCTGCCTTATCTGTGTGCTGGCAAAGGTGGGGAAGGGAGAGCGTGGGATACAGAGGCTGCTGTCAGAGTTCAGTCCTGGCTAAATTTTCCAGCATAGGCAGTTAAATATAGGAAATTCCATATTAGAGTCTGGATACCACAGAGCACAGATCCACACAGAGCACAGCTTTATTGCCAGAACCTCAGCTGCCATCAACAAAACAAGCACATCTGGCTTTGGTGTCACTTGCAGTACTGCTTTGCAGTGTCATGCGTTAAAGTGCACGGAGCTAATGGGAGAATCTAGATCAGCAGCGTTTTACCGTGTGCCCCACACAGCACCACCGAGGTGGCAGGACTCTGGCTCAAAGTCGAGCTGTGAGTTGATTTCATCTCTGCACTATGGAGCTGTCTGTGACTGGGGATTCCTGTATTAGCTCTTAGGGATGTTCAGTAATGTAATCTTCTCTTCCCCTGGAGCCTGCGCACTAACCAGTTATCAGTGGTGAAGGTGACAGAGCGCTGGACTGGGATTTAGGACAGCTGAGTTCTGGTCCAACTCTGCCACCAGCTGCTGAGGTAATTAGGTTAAGTCAGTTTTTTCTCTGTGCCTTGCCTTTTCTTTTTGCAAAAGAGGAGAACAGTACAGACCTGTGTTAGTATCTGGAGGCACAGGGTGAGACAGCTCGTGTGTGAATGTTCAAAGAGGCTTAAACCCTAATTGTGTTGTCTCAGGTAAGTTAATATATAAATACCCAGGGCTGGTAGTCATACTCTTCTCAATCATACGAGCATTCTGAGTCCGCTTGGATGTGGAGACCACCAAGATAGCTCAAATCTCCTTCCACGGAGTCTGCTGTGCTGTGCTGAATTAGACAGCCACTGTGTCTTAGCTGAGAGGTGCAGGAAGCAGCTGTGCAGTTGCAATTTCTTAAACTGCAGCAGCTGTTTGACAAGGGAAGCTTTAGCTGTATCGTATTGCCTAGACAAACAAGTCCATCTATCTTTGTATATTGATAGATAGTGTGTGGCTTGATCCATTTCATTACATTAGAACTTATCTTGGCAGCATCCAGATCTTTCAGAAGGAAAAGGAGGAAGGGTAGAACCAGCTGTTCTTAGCTTAGAAATATATTAAGGTGTTTGCCTCTTAAAACAGATATGAACTAAAACATATTTTGATTTTACAGTTGTTTTAAATGTAAATCCATTTCTCAGCTGTGTTTTTTCTTCTGTTCAAATAGGAGTTGTAGTAGATATTGTTGATTCCAGATTTGAAAATTGACATCGCATTCACTATTTTTTCCGTTGTGTTTTTCATCTGCAAACCATGCCCCATTTAGAGGTGAGGTAACTGTGGCATGGGGAGGGATAAAGGCTGATGCGTGTAAGTCAGTACAAAGCAGAGCAGGATTTGAGTTCTGCCTTCCAGTTTGGTGCCTTGTTCACTGGACCTCCCCGATGGCTTGCTGCAGTCTGTTTACACCAAATGCAGGGTTGAGATAATCTGTTTTCCTCTGGGTCCATAAGTTGTTTCTATCCTTTTTAGGTTCTAAAGACTACCAGCTGGTTACATGGTCCCGTGATCAGACTCTGCGGATGTGGCGGATTGACTCTCAGCTGCAGAGGGTATGTAAACACTTCTCTTGGACTGTAGACAGATATCTTACAGGCTGAATTTACCTCCCTTTCTTTGCACTCCTGGTCACTCCTGTATCCTAGAGCTGCAGAGACAGAGCAGCCAGGTTCCTCTTCAGCAACAGCCCAGCTCTGTGCTCGAGACCTCCCCGTGTCTGTGTCTCGAAAGCTTCTGCGGAAGTGTGCAAGTACACTGCTTTGTGGTGTAACAGTGAGTGTGCAAAGTCCTTTGGGAAAGGTGGAGAGCAATTACTGTCTGCGTGGCCTCTGAAAAGGCTGCCTCCATGGCTGAGGGACTCTGACTCTTTTCTTGGCATTCTAGGTATCAGTTAAATGTGGGGATTGTGCCCTCTGCTTCCCCCACCTTGTCTCTGTTGGCTCTTGGCCCTGGTGCAGGCAGCGTGAATCCTGTTGTTCTGCTGTCTGGCAGCAATTAAAAATTGGTAGTGTAATTACCAGAACAGCTATGCTGGGTCAGACCAAAGATTCATATAGCCAAGGTGGCCTGTATTGGCCCATCTGTCTCATCTTCAGCTGTGGATATCTTGGAACGGTATAAGAATGTGGTAAATGTGTAGTGACACTTCTCTCAAATACCCTCCCAGCCTCCAGTAGTTTGCAGCTTAGAGGTTTCCTGAGCTTTCTATCTTTGTATTTGATAGGTGGACTTCTCTCCCATAGACTCGTCCCATCTCTCCTTCAACCTATGTAAATTTTTTATTATCTTAAACATCCCGTGACAAGGAGTTTCACAGCTTGTCTGCATGTTGTGTGGAACAAACAGCTCCTTCCGTTTGGTGGGTTTTGTTTTGTTTTGTTTCTACCTGTTAGTTTCATTTGATACATCCTAGTTCATATATTGGCAGAAGAAAAAAGCAGCCAATCCTGTACCATCCTGTCTGTGCTACTCTTCTGTAGACCTCCATCATATCCCTCAGTTTCCTCCTTGTCAAAGTCAAAAGGTCTTAACTTCATCCCTTGTACAAGAACTTTGATTCTCCATGTTGCTTTTCTTGACCTTTTTCCAATTCTACTATATCCATTTTGGGATGGGAATCAGAACTTTGTTCTTTGTTTCTTCCTAAAAAATTCCTAATACTCATTTTTCTTTTTATACTGTTGGGCATAATTCAATGAAAACATCAGCTTAGTTTGACCTTTATATCTTCTCAGTCAGAATTTGCCATTTTTTCCCTGTATACATTGCATTATATTTATCTGTACTGAAATTCTCCTTCCATTTTCAGTACAGTTACTCTTGTAAGGTCCTTCTGGATTGTTTGCAGTCAGCCACTCTTGTCATTACCCTGAATAACTTGGTGCATCAGCAAACTTGGTCACATCACTATTCACCTCCTATTCCAGGTTTTTAATGAATATATTGAGAAGCATGTGTCCCAGCACAGATCCTGCAGGAGTCCTGCAGGTCTGTAACCTACCTCCCCTGTGAAAAGTAACTCTTTACTCCTATCTGATATATTTGTACCAATTAACTTTCCTATCTTTAAACCAATTGTTTATCTGTGTCAGAGCCTTAACTTTTCCTCTGCCCTGCCTCTCCACCCCAGTTTTTGTCCTTTGTCTTTGTTGTGATCAAGCTACACACATAATGGTACAATGCCTGTGACCAAGGCTGTACTTTGCTATGTCACAGTCTTATTCTTCCTTCACCCTAAGCTTATTCTCCTCATCCTCTCTGTTTTCTTGTGCTAAACTTAAAACACAAGTTTTCATGATCTCTCTCTTTTTGATACACTATCTAGAGTGTTGGGCTGTTACTATGTATCCAGGCCTCTAGATCTTATTGGACTGTAAATATAAAAAGTAAAAAGCATGCCACTATCGTATCTGATTTAAAAAAAAATGAAACAAGTTTTGATGCAGACTAATTCAAGTAATTACTGAAGGCAAATCAGCTTTAGTTTAGATTAAGGTAAAACCTCTGCTGCCCTGACTGGTCTTGTCAATTGAGGGGCTTTGTAAGTGAGCAGGAGAATTTGCAGGCTGTCTGAGGTGACAGAGATCAGGATGTTGGAAAATGGAAAATAACCTGTCTTTGTTACGGAAACTGTGCCAAGGTCTTAAAGCCATGACTGTTGCACGGAGAGACCTACCTTTCAAATCCAGCTCCCTAGAGAAGCAAGTTGTTTGGTGATGGCTCTTCTTGCAGTTTGCTTTCTTGTTGTGCAGCATGTGTCTGTGCTTGTTCTTTTCAGCTGTGTGCTAATGATATCCTGGATGGTGTTGATGAGCTCATCGATGGGATTTCTCTTCTGCCAGAGCCAGACAAGACCCTTCACCCCCAGGACTCAGAGCCCCAGCATAACTCTGGGCACGGGGATGAGGAAGGTAGGCAAGCGATGGCTCGTGGAGCTTCACCCACCAGCGCTTTCAGTGTTGGGAACAAGATGCATCTTGGCAAAGAGAATAACACTTTAAGCAAAATACAAACTGGTGCTGTTTCAGGGGTTAATGGATACCTTGTCTGGGAAGAGGGAGAAGTCAAGGAGCTTCTTAAGGTGATCCTACCAAAAAGGTTGTTTTTTGGTAACAAGATGATGATAATCATTCTAGCTGTAGAACAAATCTTTTTTCCTGTCACTAGTAGCTTTTAATTTCATTGTCTTTGGGTCATAGTTGTTTCTTGCTGCTGAAAAAATGTAGATAACCAGAAAATTAATTCTGCCTCTTAAGAATTTAGTTCAATTTAAGCTGGGAAGCCCCAAGGAGGAAGAGAGTGTAGAGGTAAGGCACTGTGACACGCACTGGTTATGTCACACCTGGTATTTAAACATTCCTGTTGCAATCACTGCATGAACTGATTGAAGAAGGACATCATCTCCCATCTACCAGAAGCAGTTTGGAGAGTTGTCCCACATTTTTTGTTCATTTGTTGGTAAGGTAAGCGATTGGAGGCTTGCAGAGCAGAGAGGGAAGGATGGTGTCTCTAGCCTGTGAGTACTAGACAGTTGGATGGGAATGGGTAGAAGGCTTTAACAGTAAGCATTGGTTTGGCTTTAGGGAAGAGAAGGGGCAAACACTGAAGGGATGTGAAGGAGGGTTTGTGTAGTTAAAGCTCTGGCCAGGAAAAGCATTCAGGACAATGACATCTGAAGAGTGCAAGTAGGAAAAATGGGACTTGCTCAAGGCCAGAGTAGAAGAGATTGTAGCAGCTGAGACCCAAGGTAATGATGTGCATGTGAAAAAGCTCTCTGAAGAGTTTTCTGTATCTGATGCTGAGGAAAGGTGAGAAGAACTGGGTGCTCCAGTGCGTTTGTGTCAGCCTTAGCTTAAATTCACCGTTCCCTTCTGTGTTGTGATAGGGTGCTACAGTAAACTCCCATGTGGTAGGCTTACAGGAAGGCGGTGTGGCTCTCCCTTTGAAGAGGGGTTTGCCACAAAAACGGATCAAGTGGGAGCAAGTGGTCTAATAGCTGTCCTCTGAATAGAAGGAGCCAGCTTCAAGGTGCCTTTGGGAAGGCAGCTCTTCTTAACTGGAAGTTTCCTGCCCAGCAAATCCCAGTGGAGTTCTTCTCTGCAGCCTATGTGGCAGCAGTACAAGTCTCTTCTTAAAAGTTGTCAGCGTCTCTACACATGAGGGTTTCGCAGCATGGTAGCAAGAGCCCTGGTTACCTGTGCTCACCATGGACAGCACTGCATGGAAGCACAGCATCTTGTGCTCTACTGGAACCGCAAGTGTTCTCATTGCAGCTGCCTTTTTCCATGGGACAGAGTTAACTCTTTCACTCTCCCCGATGAGGTCACGCTCATATGTCATGTGTGGGTTTGGTTTGGTTCTGTCTGGTAAGGTTTCCTTTGCAGCCAAAGGGAATGAAAATTACTTTTCTGTAGCAAAGTAGATTTTGCTGCAAATACTCTGACTGCAGGATCAATGCACAAGCAAGTCCCTAGGTAGGAATTTGAGTCCTTTCTAGCCTAAAAGCTGTTGTGGGCTGCTGGTGTACACTTAAACACTGCTGTTCACCCTGGAGGTGGCTTCATTTCAGCAGCAAAGTCTCCATGTTATATTAGTAAAGCACTTTGGGGGATCTTTGTAGAGAGCAGGGCTCTGCAGATAAGTCAGAAAGCCCACCAGCTGTGTTTTCAGTATAAAACTCTTCCCCACAGGCTGTTGTCTATAAAGGATCCTGAGGAATCTAGGCAAGTGTGTAAGCTTTTGAGGATTAAAACTAATTGGAAGGGAATGGGGGAAGAAGAGGGAGGGAGGGCGGGCACCTCCCATACTGGCAACCTCAGAGATGGCATTTCAGTGGGTTATATTGTGCCTTAAGCTAGAAATAATCATTATCTTCTCTGAGAGCCACTGATCTTCTTTTAATCCTTTTATTCAGCTCCCTATTGTGAAGTATATCTAAGCAATATAATAAAATCACAAATAGGAATGAGGGGCTAAGCATCCTACCTAGTCAAATCAGCAGCCAGCTGGGCAGCAGTAAAGCCAGATATGTTTGTCCCAGCAGCAAAGTCAGTAACTTTCAGGTAAACTCTAGTAAAAGGACAATTTCTTGTACTTTTTTTTCCCCCGGAAATAGTCTGTAAAATATCAAGGGAGAGCATGACAGCTGAATAAATGGGACTTTCCTTGTGTCTTTGGAGCTATCATCAAAGGCTGCTTTTGGCCTTCTTAGGAAGGGATGCCACAGCAAAAGCCCCTTCAGGAGGAAGTGTCCCTGCCCTAATGGGGATATATAGCAAGAGTCGAGGCAAGCTGGGCACGATAACAGGCAGACCAATTCTTCTGAAACTCAGTAAAGTTTACTCTCTTAACCGTAATTCCTTGTGTCCTGCAGCGCTTGCCTAGCTGTTTAAATGTACCATGACTTTTAGGGGTTCTTGTCCCCCTGAAAACCCACGATAGGAGAACTGGACAGCTAGACCCAGCATTTAGATGAGTCTTGAAAGATCGTTCACTAGATTACTTTGCAGCATTGCATGTAAGCTGCTGCTACGAATGAATTAAACCTCTCCTGGGGCCAGAAATATCCTCTTCTCTGTCCTGAAACCTTATTCATTAGATCGGTTTGCAGGCACTTTCTGAAAGCCAAGATCAGTGAGGTGTGAATCCCAAAGACCAGAGCTGCTCCTGGAGAGTGCTTTGGCAGCAGTTCTTTCCTGCTAGATCAAGAGGCTGCATTTCAGCTGTTTGCGACTCTGGCAGTACTGCATGAAGAGGAGAAGGTGTCTCAAATGAGTAGAGACAGACCATTTAGGGCCATACAGAATATAGACAGCTTCTGTAACCTTCCTGGGAAAGCAGTGTGCAGCCGGGTTTGTTTCTTTAAGGAGTAAGGCTTCGAAGCCTTCCTCTGAACAACAGCTGTGACCATCTAGCTTGCAGGTCTTTCCCAGGTAAAACCCATACCTCCATATGTCTAAAGAGCAGAGGAAAAGCTGTTCTCTTGGCTGCCTCCTAGTATTGCATGCTGAAGGACCGTTTATTATACCTTGTCTCAGCCTGTACTCCTTCTTTCCTGTCAGCCTTAAAAGAAGATTTCCTGAATGACCTCCTGGTGGGAAAGAAAACAGACCAACTGGGGCTGCCTCAAACACTGCAGCAGGAGTTTTCACTGATCAATGTGCAGATCCGAAACGTCAATGTGGAGGTAGAGAGTTTCCTTTTGCTGGCTCGGTAGGAGGGGGATGTGGGCGGACTGGCTCATCAGAGCTTTTAGAGGGGAACCTCTTTGCTGCAGAGTGACTGCTGGCTGTGTAAACAAGGTTTATTTTGGGCTATAGAGATCCCCTTGGCCAAGGGTAGTAGGAAAGAGTTTAATCCCAGACACTGGGGGTGAGGGAAGTATTTCAGCTTGGTAAGTACACTGGCTCTTGTCTGAAGAAGGCTGGGCCATATTTTCCTCTCTGCTAGACTGCAGAATGGAAAGTGAATTGTTCCAGTATGTGCAGCTCATCTAGTTTCAACTTCTTCTGAACTCCGTCTGCTGCACCCTCCCTATCCTCAGTTTTGGCATCTCCCTTGCACGGCAAACCCTCCTCTGTGCGTGGAAGCTTTTGACTGGAGGCACAGCGCTGTACTGGGGTGGGAGGCTTGAGGCAGCCGCCTGTCTTCCTTTCCCCTGTACCCTGTCCAGTTTCACAGCTCATGGCATGCTCCTGATGCAACTTTTGAACCAGTGGTTTATGGTCTTATGTGGTGTCTATTACTGCTCCGCTGGGCCTGAAGCTCTCCGTGGCCCAGCGAAGTCGGCTGGGGTGCGATGGCTGTTGGGGATGGAGCCTGATTCCTGCCACGGCCCCCTCAGCAGGCTGTGCTGGGTGTAATCTCCGGATGCTAGGTTGCTGGCTTGGCAGTCTTCTGGCAAACGCCAACTCTGTCTCTGCCTGGTGTTTTTGCTGTCACTGTGTTCACTGCCCTTGAGAACAACATGACTTCATCTTATGGATGTGTAGAGGAATCGGCCCCTCAGCATGACTTTAAGGCACTGTAAGTTTAAAGGTCCCTGGAGATCTAACTACAGAGCAATTGTTTGTCTTCACGCAGATGGATGCGGTGAATCGTAGCTGCACAGTGTCAGTGCATTGCGGCAACCACAGAGTCAGGATGCTGGTGATGTTCCCTGTGCAATATCCCAATAATGCTGCACCGTCCTTCCAGTTCATCAACCCGACTTCGATCACTGCTTCAATGAAGGCAAAGCTGCTGAAGGTGTGTGGGGAGCGTATGCAGTCTGTACAAATATGCACAGGCTGGACGCCTGATGTCTAGACTTCTGATGTAGTAAAATGTTTGACCTCCCAAACACACAGGTGGGCTGCTGAAGGCATACTACAGAGCACTGCTTGAACTGTTATATTGCAGAGCTCCTAAGATGAGTCTTTGTTGGCCTTGCAGCCCAGTGTTTGCCTTTCTCAACTGATGCTTTTTGAAAACGTGTTCTCCAGTGCTACTGTCTTCCTCTTACTGATGTGTATTGCGTGAGGATCCCTAACAGCTGCCGCCTCATGCAGCTACATCCAATCATTATAGATAAAATGACCAGCTAAGCACTCAGCTGCAGAAAGATAATGTTTCTGAGCTTGGATGTTGATTCCTGTTCTCCCTTTCCACAGACTTCTTTTAAAATATGGGGCCTTTTTACATGGGTCCTGCTAATTCCAGACCAGGTGTTTGATCATCTGGCATAGGAAGTACTATTGCTACTGAAATCCCCTCTCCAGCAGTGAGAGCTGTCATCCCTTGCTACTCCTATAATAGCACTGGGACCACGGGTGACTCGCTTTGCCCTAGAACCGGGGAGAATGGGTGAAGTGGCAGGCTCTCCCTTAATGTAAAGCAGATAGGACAGTGAAGTAGAATATTGCTGACTTTGTTGCACTTCTGTTCGCTGTTTCATTGTAGTCTACTCTCAAAGCCGAGGGCAGGATATTTTCTGTTGTGTTTGCAGAGGGGAGAGAAGCCACTTTTTTTCACTCTACTGCAGACCATGGGAACGGTCAGTGTTTACTGAATGGAAAGGGATAATGAGAGTTGAGGAAGCAAGGAATAGGGATTTCTCAGTTAAATACACCAAAGCGTCTGAGCACTTCAGATTTTAATGCTTCTGTCCTTGTGAGTCTGACGGTGTTGTGTGCTAGGCCTATGCTGGCTACCTTGAAAGCAAATTTAGCCTCAGTGCTTAAGCCTGAGCTTGGCCTCAAGTAGATGGATCAATTTAGGCTCCTTCCTGGAAGAGCCTGATTCTGTTTGCTACAAATTGGTATGGGACATATAAGCTACAGTGAAATGGAAGCCCAAATCCTGGATCAGTATGCTGAACCTAGGTAAATTCTCAGTGCCCTGACTCATAATTCAGGCAGTATTTCCTCGAAGCAGGCAGCACATCTTTGGACCAGTGTGCCTCCAGCAGGTGTTATGGGATGGCTTTGACCATTCATGATCTCTGGAGCCTGACATCTTCCTCCTCTGCAAACGCAAAGAATGTGGGAAGGCGTGGATGTCACCATGATTCAAGCTGCATCTTGTATGTGTTCCAGATACTGAAAGACACTTCTCTGCAGAAAGTGAAGAGGAATCAGAGCTGTCTGGAACCCTGTCTGCGTCAGCTGGTCTCCTGGCTGGAGTCTGTTGTGGTATGGAGAACTGCACGGGCTTTCTGCCCTAGTTTGTTGTCTTTTCTCACATCCTATGCTTCTGACTCTGCAGTGTGAGTCCAGGCTCATTAGACATGTAAACAGACCCTTGTAACTAGCCATTACATTTTTGTAAGCACTTGCGGTTAATGTTGGAGAAAGCTGAGCAGATGATCAGATGCATGTTGTTCCTAAAAATCAGGCCCTGAAGGCTTGCTGCTTTGGGGAGCTTAGCATACTTGCTAATATTCACGCTAGCAGGAAATACTGGGGGTTGGAACATCCTAGTGGTGTGTGGTAACTTCCCAGCTTTCAGGAGATCACTCAGGGCATGGTTGTCAGCTGTGAAAGAAGATGGGAGTCTTTAGGGAGTTGATGGTTTCATTCTTTTCTGAAAGGCACTGGCAGATATCTTTGCCTCCTTATTTGTAGCCAGAGATCCTACTAGTCCTATTCTAGGGGGTTTGTTTTCTTCTTTTAAACAAAGCTGTGAAAATCTGTTTTTGCTGAATCCTTGTGCCGAGGTTTTGTAGCGATGGTACTGCAGATAAGTTGAAGTCGCACTCTGCCCTTAGCTGAGAGATCCATGATACCTACTTGGCATCTCTGTGTCAGGTATCAGGTCTGTGTGTAGGTGGAGTGTACTGGAGTGGATGCTTTTAGCATTCAGGAAAGGCTAGGGAGTCTCCTCAGTTTTCTTTTGCAAGACGTTTTGTTTATTTGTCACAAATAAGGGCTTTTTATGGAAAGGCTGATCTTAATGCTGTTTGGTTTCAGCAGTACTGTTTTAAGAATGAGAACTTTCACCATTGTATGGAAATTTGATGACTTGAGCGAGATGTTGCTGCCTTTAAAGAATTCCTTTAGTCCTGAGCTGTAGTGCTCTAACAAATACATGCAGACTTCTACCAACAGGCCTGAGGTCCCCTGGTATTTCACACCTGGCTCACATCGCCTGCCTCACTCACTCCAAGATGCCCAAGTTGCGTTTGACACCCCATAGTTTTGTGATATTCCGCTTTAAGGATACTCTCTCTGACTTGCATGACTGGGGCACCACATTTAGCCCATCTCCCTGTTTTGTTGTTGAGAGAGACATATCCAAAGTCTGAAGGTCAGACTTTCTATACAGTTTTGCCTTGAGGCTGTTGCTTCCCCCTAAGTTAAGCTCTGAATTTCAGCACAGCTGTGGTGGGAGAGCAAATCTCTAGGCAAGCAGCTGAAAAAGCACTTCCCTCAAAGTGCTTGCGAGTGGAGCTGATGTTGCCTTCATAGCCAGACCCCGTAGCCATGCTCTGTGCTTGATCTCCTTCGGCACCTGCCCCGAGGCTGCTTGGCATTACGATGCACGGTGTTCCAGCTGGGCTTCCTTTCTGTGGCAGCAGGAGTGTGACCTTGGGTAACTTCTGTTTCAGAACCAAGAGGACAGCACATCCAGCAATCCCTACGCTTTGTCAAACTCCGTAACACCCCCCTTGCCCACGTTCGCCCGGGTCTCCAATGCCTATGGCTCCTACCAGGACTCTAACATCCCATTTCCACGGACCTCTGGAGCCAGGTTCTGTGGTGCAGGTTAGCCCCATCGCTGATATGTTTCAACGCCTACCAGGGGAATGGTCCTTTTAGTGTCTTGGGGAATACTCGCCTCTGAACAAGACAAGGCTTTGGTCACTGCCCTGCAAGAAATTAAGAAATTGTGTTGGAGTGGCGGTACTGTGATAACCTTATAGATAATCACCCTTGTTAGTAACTGCTTGCAATAGGTGTTGCATGCAGCATTTTAGTATCTCCAGGATCTGGAAATCCACGAGTAATTGAATAGATGGCCTTTGGCTTGTGACATGCCAAAGGCATTGACAGACCTCTCTTTTGCAGAAGCTTGGGAATTTAGTACTTCCTTGTCTAGTCCCCTCCTACCAGCATCAAATTGCTGGACATAGTCTAGCTCTCAGTCTTCAGAACGTTTCTGTGACTTAGAGCTGAACTTGCCCCTTGCCGAAGCAGTATTTGTGTTATTATCCACTCCTTTTTCCATTCTGCACCTTTCCCCTTGTCCAAAGTAACTTTCCCAGGGTGTCATTGGGAGACGCTTCCCCTAAATGGGAGTTGGGGTACAGCCATGTCCGGGTTTCTCGGAGAGTGCTTACGGTGCAAAGAGCATCCTTAAGGAAGAGGTTAAGGTCCGTGTAAGAGCAGCTAAGTTTCACTGAGCTGTTTCAGATTCAAGCATGACTCCTCTGGACCTGACCACATTTAAATTTGAGTGTTTAGAAAGCTGCTTTATATTCTTATAGGCCACACCAGATTCTCAGCAAAAGTGAAGCAGAATAGCACATTGAATTGGCTCAGTGAAACCTCCTAAGCCCTGAAACTCTTATAGCGGAGTGGGTGGCTGAAGATACTTGAGATGCTGACAAGTGGGGTGAAGCTTGTGAGTGTGTTTTGGAGTTGGCTTCAGATGGCTTGGGTCATCCTTTTGAGGAGAAGAGTCTTACCAGCTATAACAGTTTTTCTGCATAGCTGTTTATCACCACACTTCTCTTTGGAGCATCCGAATGCTTGACAAATTCTGGTTAAGAGTTAAAACACGAGAATGTGTTTTTGCTCTTTTTCTTTTACCTTTTTTTCCTCTAACACCTGTAAGCCACTTGAGTTAGTGCTTTTAAGACCATCACCTCCACAAAACATGCTCTTTAAATTAAAGGGTTTGAAAGGAGTGGATTTGGCTTGAGAAAACACGATTGTCTGCTTGTAGTTTAGAAGTGCTCAAGATGATGGACAGGCAACCAGCCGCCTGACTCTGATACCTTAAGCCACCAGGTTTCCCTCTGCAAAACCACCCCTGGGTAAGCTGCTCCTTTCTGCGTGATCCTTATGTAGTGTCCTGTCTCTGCAGGGTACTTGGTGTATTTCACAAGACCGATGACCATGCACCGTGCGGTGTCCCCCACGGAGCCAACGCCCAGGTGAGTACCCTGTGTCACATTTGAGATGCGCCACTGTCACACCACAACCTGACAGTGGCCAGGGGCAAGAAGGCGGGAGAATGCCAATCCTCCACTAGCGCTACGGACCTTCAGAAAGTACTGACCTTTAGTGTTTGCTGTGCCCTGGGCCCTTGTTTCACTGGCCCTCAGCGGAGACCCTTCCTTTCTACACACCAGCTGGCAGCATGGGTTATTGGAGCTGTTAATCTGAGTCTCTTCTGCAGTTCGGATGTAAGCTCCTGAAAGCATATACTCTTGTTTCTAGGTCCCTGTCAGCTTTGTCAGCATACCATAGTGGCCTCATTACTCCAATGAAGATCCGTACGGAGACTCCAGGCAATCTGCGTTTGTACAGTGGCAGTCCCACACGTAGCGAGAAGGAGCAGGTCTCCATTAGCTCCTTCTACTACAAAGAGAGGGTAAGTACCAGACCAAAAATCCTTTCTTAACACTTTAATGATGTGTGTTCCTTTCGTATGGCTGTGAGCATTGCTGCTATGCAGTGTGCAGTAGTAACAGAAGTTTCATACTCTTCTCAAGAAGACACCTTTTTATAAGCAGCTCTGTAAAAATGTCACATTGATTTGTCTCCTTTTAGTAACTTCTCTACTAATCCTCTCTAGCATTTGACCTGCTTATTTTGATATCTGTCTAGACTGACCATCAGAGCTTCCTTCAGTGCATTACGCTGTCTCCTCTTGTGTTATGTAGGATTAAAATCTCACACTTAAGTTATAGTCTCCAGATAGATACACGTAGGCCACTCTGCTTTCCTCTGCACTCCCTGATGTACACAGTTGCAAAGGTTTGAGGCTCTCTGCACCTTACTGACAACCTCTCCTGGATTACGGGGTGTATTTGGGTTATTTCTTTTGCAGGTGTCTTTCAGGGATATGTGCCCCTTCGGACTGTTGTAAACAAAAGTCATTCCTACGTGATTCCTGCTCCAAAGAGCTTCCAATCCGTGTACCTCTGTTTTAGGTAGAGTTCTTGTTGTTATTGCTGTGTACCAGCTAGACTTGGGGAGAGAGTGGGGTTGTTTCCTTTTGGAAGATGGGGGTGAGGAAGACCAGCTGGTAATTGTAGGGTGGCCAAATAGTTCTGAACTGGTCGAGGGCCCAGTGCACCTGGAGCAGACACTGTGGGAGTAATTGGCCATGCAGCTTGTTCAGAAACAAACTGTCTCTGCCTCAGCGGGGGGCAGTGTGGAATGGTTTACAAAAATACAGTAAGCTGTTTCTCCTGAGACCCTGAGAATTCAGGGCTTTCAAGTAATCTGCCCATTGTCTGCATTGATGGTAAACATCTGCTGCAACGCCCGAGTTTCCAGGTACCTCAAAGAAAGCCAGGTGCTGTCTGCCCTCTGCTGCAGTGGGGCCTGGGAACGCCTGTCAGGGGAGCAGAGGGAGAGCCCCGAGCTCTTGTCCTTCCTTGGTACTGAAAGAGGTCTCGATTTTTCTGTAGTCTTGGACTTGACAGCCGACCCCTCAGGGGCTGTCCCCTGCTTTTAGCTGGTCTGAGTCAGTCGGTATATCTGCCAGCTGCATCCCCATTGAAAGCTTTGCCTCCACACAGACCCCAGAAGATTCTTGGAGTCCCTGTCCTGTTCTTATTCCACGCACACTTTTGTGATGAGAAAAGAAAATGGTGCTGCCTGATACAAGAATTACAGCCTGTTCTAGTCTTTGCAGGAGAGTTTATTTAAAGAGCTACCTCTGTCCTCTGCAGTGTGCTTGTCTCTGACACGCAGCTCTCTAAAATGACAGACAAGGCTAAAAATAACGTGTGGAAGCAGCTTGGTGCAATTTCATGTGACCTGTCTCCCCAGCCCTTGTATTGACGGTGACAAGATTTTTGTCGGGGCAGGGGAAATCTGCAGAACAAAGCATGTGTGTAGCCATGTCTGCTGAAAGCCAGAGAAAATTCCTACATTCCCCTTCCCCTGTCAAGCTAGCTCCTCGCAGGTTACGTTAGAAGAAGAGTAAGGGCCCTAGCAGGGAGCTAGCTCAAATGTTCTTGCAGATGAAATAGTTTTTAAAAAAACCTCTGCTTCTCTTCAACAAAGGCATAGAGAAAGGTTTCCTGACTCTTCAGGAGTTATCTCTCAGCCTTTGTTAGATCAATGCTAAGTATTTTTATGTCGTTTCATTGCTATGATTGTAAACCTTTAAAAAGAACAGTCTGAGTCTGGTGAGCTCATTGCTCTGAAGCTTGGATTTTATGCTTTTGTTAAGTAAAAAATGTAATTTTGTGTGGTCAACTATCATGTTATGTAACTTCAGCCCCAAAGCTGAATTTGTCAGAGAACCATGCATTTAAACCTAAATCCCCTAGTAACAACCACTGGCATTGCTACCGTTAACGAAAAAGATAGAATTTGCACGTTGCTAGACAGGAAATATTCTCACATTCCCATAAAGGCAGGTGAGCTGCTGAAACCATCAGAGATCTTCATAGTAGTCCAGAATGGAACTAAATCTGGTGTTGAGCCTTTCTGTGCTGGTTCAAATGTGCACACGCGCACACATCACTTCACACATCCACTCTCCTCCTTTCTTCCTCCCTCTTTTTCACCCCTCCAGAAAAAACCCACTGAAGAATAGTAGTCAGCAGAAAGGAGAACCTACATCTATACTGTGGCAATGCCATCAGGATTTGAACCTAGATTCCTCTTAAAGAAGAATTGCTGTTGTACTTAATTACTGGGACCTAGAAACCTTAGCCAGGGAGATTTTTGTCTGCTGGGAACTATGGTAACATGTAGTGTCCTGCTTGAGAAGCTTCCAGAGAACCAGCCGGCTGGACTTCTGCATGCCCACGGAGCAGGGGTGCATTTGCACGAGTGTCGTTGCAGGGCTGGGAAGACAAAAGAGCATTGCTCCTATGGAAAGCCAACTCTCTCCTGTCTTTGGCATTAGGGCTACTGACTGCCCAGGTCCATTCCAGGTATAGACATTAAGCCCCCTCTATGTTCACAGGGTGACAAATGCCTTTTCCTTTGCCATTTCTCATAAGCTGACAGCCTGGTGCCTGTTGAGTTTGAGTCACGGTTAGACGTTGGCAGTGCCGAATGCAGTTGGCATCTCTGATAGTGCTCTTGCCCCTTTTGGGCGGAGTCTCTCAAGCCAGGCCATGTGCCTGCCTCTGGTGCCCTTTGGAGCCGGAGTAACCGTTGCCCGTTACGCCCTGCGGAGTTAGCAGGGTGTGGGTGCAAAGCTGTGCTTCCCTCCCCTCCTCCCCAGTTAGAGAGTAGTGCCAGTAGGAACCTGGGGACATCTCAGCCTTGCCTGAAGGACAGTTGTACACACAGGTGGTGACTGTGGTGTCCTTTCTTGGGCCTCCACCTCATACTTCTCCCCTGTGTGGAATTTGGCAGGACCTGGAAACTGCCGCTTCTCATGGCTTCCTCAGGCGTTGTCCTTCTGCTCACCTGGTTGCAGACCTTCGAAACTCAAAGCACGTGGGAGTGTAGCCATGAGTCCCATAGCTTGGCAGCAGTGGGCTACCGACAGGAGAATAGGACTTTGTGGGGGGACAAAGCTTGGTTTTGCTTGTTCTCTGCTATATTGAGTCTCTGTCTACTAATCCTTTTCTCCTCCTCTTGTGAGGCCTGGTGGAGGAACATGCAGCACAAGACTGTGGTCTTCTCCTTGTCTCTGTTTCTCCAGAGCTGTATAGCTAGCAGCCAGCCAGTCTGTAAATGGAGCCTTGACTCTCGACTCCCTGACTGCAGGGTTTTCCCGGCAGTGAGGTGCAAGGGAAAGTAGAGGCTCAAGGCATGGGTGATGGTGCTGACTACCTGTTGTCAGCTAAAAGAAAAGTTTGAATACATTGCACACAACACAAATAGGCCTGGTCTTCCCCTTTTTATTGTGTTGATTCTTACAGAACTATAACAGAAAATATTTTTTTATTGAAATAAGTGCACAATGATGTGCTTTGAGAGATCCCATTTGTTTTTAGAAGCTTTAAATACTGTGTTGAGTACTTAAATGTACACAAGTTCATAATGAAAGCCTACTTGGGAGTTATTCTGCATAGTTAATCAGTGAATTTGATTGCTAACCCAACCTGAATGAGTTCCTCAACCTGTAATGGCAATTTCCCCCTTGCCCTGCCAGCTAGCAGGCTCTCTAGATCCTTCCTAATATCCTGGCGTTTGGCTTTTATTGTTTAAAATGAAAGTAAAATGAAAGTTGCAGCAGATTCTAGTGAATGAAGTCCTGGAGGATGCTGGACTTTAAAGGGATGTCTGAGGAAGCAGGAATACTTGTTTAGCTTGCTGCAGATTTCTGTGCCATGGCACTGGGCAGCTGCATTAAAAATGATAAGACTGGTATAGCACTTAGTTGCCTGCCTCATCAGCCAGGAGGGGGGAAACTGGTTAAAGCAGGAGCCTGGCACGTGGAGCACCGTGGTGTTGTCTTCTGCTCTACCACCGATTCACTGCAGTTCAATGCTTGTTGCAGTAGTACAATTCCATGTGGAAGACTTTATCCATACTTGTGGTCACTGAAGTCTTCCGCACAGGCTAGTGAGAGGCACAGACACAGCAGCCCACACTTTGCCAAGGCTGTAGGTAATGTTGTACAGTACAATTGTGTGTGGATGAAAGGGGGGATCTTGGTTTGCAACTGTCTGTTGTGTAACAGAACCGTTGGGAATGATGTCTTTTACTCTGCTGGTTCAGGGCACTTTTCATTTCAGTTTATTTACCTTTGTGTTTAATTTTCTTGGTGTCTTTCTTCCCTTTTCTTGGGTATAATGTTTTCACATACAGATGTCTCCTCGCTCTGCCCGGCGACGTTGGTCCATACAAGCAATTAACGACTTCCCGGTACTGTGCGCTGTGCTAATGCTGTCCTTGATATAACCCTGTCTTCTGCCCAAGGGCCCAAGAATAAAGTGCCACCTGCCTGACTTTGAGTAACCTGCACAAGAGGTCACTTCACTATTGGAATCTGTGCCAGAAGACAGACTAGGTCACAGAGGTGGGGACTCGCACTCCACACAGGGCTTAGGGCTTCAATAAGCGTGCATGCATGTGTAAGTGGACAGGAGCAGACGCTACTTTGAGGGTTACAAATCCTGAATTAGAACATGCCTATCGTACCTGGCCTTGCAGTCAGGAAAGTATGCCAAGGGATAATTTGAAGTGTAAGTGCACTGCAGAGGAGTTAAATGATTATTATGCATCATCAACCAGCTGATGAGACTGACATTAGAGTGCCTCATTTCTGAAAGAAATGAAGCCCTGCTGGAGGAGGAGGAGTTGCTGGCATGGTGTGGCATTCATTAAGAACTGGGGAAGAAACAAACTGAGTTGCTGACAATGATCTGTTATCTCGTTAAAATGAGCTGCCTATTCCCAGTGCAGTGCACCATAGACTCTTGTTTCCTGGAGCAATAAATAGAATTTCTCCTTAATTTGCAGTCTTCTCCCAGCCTTTGGAATTGCACCACCCTGCATTCTGTCTGAGTGGTTGCAGTTGCAGCCGCCCTGGCAGGCACTCCCTCCTCCTGGCACTTGTGCTTGCACAACTGCTTTCACAGTCATTTTCTATTAGTCAGGTCCACATGTCCCTCAAGTTTGAACTTCATTCATGTGAACGTCTTGATGATATCAACATTGCTCAAGCTGTGTTGTAAATCTGGGCAATTATCTTCTCATCAGTCATCTGCCAAGCATAGGCAAAGCTAGAAATACCCATTTCAACTTTAAGATGATCTCTTTAGGTCCAATTTTCTTAATGTCCATGTGAACAACTGTTTTTTCTTAGCTGTTGGCCTTCCTGCTATCTCTTTATAAGACAGTAGGGAATAAAATAGAATGCTGTAACAGGTAATTGAACTTGGTATAATAGGATCAAGCCTTCCTAATTACTACAGCTCTAAGACTATACTGCTGGAAGAAACCAGAAGTAATTTACTTGACTCCATCAAAGGTTTTTTTGCAAAGAGCTAATAAAGAAATGTGAGCATTGGAGGCAAGAAATGAAGCTCCATCTTGAATCGGGAATTGACTCCAAGCGAGAAAACCGAGCAAGAAACTTGCCAGCTTTTGGTGTGGTGAACTGTGGTGTACGAATGGCCACAGTTTAATTCACTTACCACTGATTTGGAAGGAAGAATGCATAGTGATGTGATGAAGTTCTGTGTATCATTCCATGTAATGTAAACTTAAAAATGATGTGTGGGTTAGTCAAAACCCGAAAGACTCTATTCGTGGACAGCCTTTGGAAGAGCCTAACTACGCTCTGTAGGTGGGCAGTAGTGCCCAGGGCGACGGCATGGGTGTGCACGAAGGAAGATGTGGGTGGTTCATGCAGACAGGGGTGCCTTCCTTCTGGAAGAAGAGCCCGGTGTTGCTCAATGTGCTCAGGAAGACGAGAGCTTAGCAAGACTAGAAGCAGAAATAATTCCTTCTTCCTAGATGAGGACTAGCCTCCAATTCAGAAATGCCTGTGCTTCAGGGCATGTAACAGCCACTAATCACTGGAAGCTCTAAAGAAATATTCCTGCTGTGGGACACTTGATTCAAAAGCACCTCAGATTTCTAGCCATTTTGTGGAAGTTGCCTGGTACTGTAGGACATGCTGTAAATAGTAAATGTGTTTTAGAGGAACTCCAGACAGTGCTGCATCACCTACACAGGGGGTTAATCTGTAGGCACTTGTTCAGAATGCAAGGAAGATAGCTTTTGCAAGGAAGCAGCCATTTTTGAATGTAGTGCTCCCCACTAGAAACAGCTTCAACCTGATTTTGAGCTAGTTTAACTCTTTTATTTTGCAGATGCCTTAATGCAGCTTAATCTTTGGCACGAAGGCTGTTCCTGCCTGCCTGCAACCCTTCCCTTTGCCCTGCTAACACCAGTTTATACCATGAACCTGGAAATTTTGCATATGCATTTGTGAAACGGGCACTTCATGTTTCATGATGCACCTTACAGCACTGCCTGCCTCAGCAGGCTCCAAAGACACACACCCAAGCGTTCAGCATCCTTTCTGAGCAGGAGGGCAGCATTTCGTAACCAGTTCTGCTGAGTGCGCAGTGATAATGCTGGTTGCTACAAAGCAGTTGGTGGCTTATTCTTGGGCTGTCTGTTTCTACATGTAACCCATTTACTGCCATCGTTATCACCTCAGATTGCAGCAAATTACAGCCTTGGGTATGGTAGTGCAGGTGCAGGCTGGCTTTTAGTCATTATTCAGTGCTGTTCCCTGCTGTCACCTCCAACCCCGTGACTGTCATAAACGCTCTGGTTTCTTTCTTTCTTTCTGGTGCTCTGAGGAACTGATGAGTCTTAATTTGCTATCACTATAGCTATTTTCTTTCTCTTCTTTGTCTCCTCTTAAACTCTCAGGAGCAGCTGGATAGGTGCAGTTCTCCCTGGCGTGAATTCTAGATTGCAGAAACAGCTAGAAATGTTGGGGGCAATACAAAAGGCCTGTGTTTTCCACCTTCAGCTGTCAATAGAGTTAGTTTGGTGCATGCATGTTGATTTCTGCTTTAGCTCCAACCACTATGTTCCCTGCTCCCCTCCATGACCTGCACTCCAGCCCTTAGGAAGAGATGTATTTTTTTTGTTCTGTCCTAGTGCCTGTGAGCTACAGGGGCATTTTTCAATAAAACCATAGTGAAAAATTCTCCTGAGAGAAGAGTTAGAGCAGAAGGGGAGAGAGGAACCTTGTGCTGGATCTTGGCTGGACAGGCTCAAACTAGAGTTCTCCTTGTCTCCGGTAACCCCTGTTAAAAGTACCCAAATTCTACCTGGCAGAGAGCTGCTCTGGTAACACACCAGTGATTATTTGGTTCAAAGTGGAGCTTCCCCTGCTGTTAAAGGTGATGAGCTTTACCTCATCCATAATGTTCCCATGCTTCTGATTGTAGTTTTCTTCCCAACGTTTTGTTGCTGTATCTAATGAAGAGAAACCTGAATTCTAAAAAAACAGTGGGATTTTTTAATGGAGACTGTACATGTAGCCATATGATTTTCTTCTATGACAGCTCCATGGGCAGGAAGCGGTGGTCATGGAAGTGTAGCGCTGAGGGCATATGGCCGTTGTCTAACTCCACCCCTGGAGCTGCACCAAGAAAGAATTAGGGCTGCCCTTTCTGCCAGTAAATAGGCAGCACTAGGAGGAAGAAATGAAGAAGATTTGGTTGCGAGTGCCACGTTTTCAAAAGTCTCTGATGCATTTAGTGTCTTCATTTGTCCAGTGGTATGCAAACAGTGAGCAGTGGAAACCATTCATGGGATCTTTTTTCCATTCTCATCCTCATCTGTTGTCATTCTCCTCAAAACAATAAGTGACTGAATTACTTGTGGAAAGTGATATGTGTTGTCCATGTTTCTAGTCTTTGAAATGCCTGTCAGGAGGCTTCTTCAGTCCACTTTTGCTGAGGGTGGGAGCAGGCTGAATCTGTAAGAGGGCAGTGAACCTGCTTTGGTCAGAGGGAGCTCTTCGTCAGCTGTGGGTGCAGAGTAGGCTGAGTCCTGGGGGCAGCTGGCTTACAGACAGTCAGGAGGTGGTAAGTTGCTCTCCAAATTACCACCCAAGCTACAGAAAGTCTAGGCGTTAGACTGGCAGAATGTGGTTCTGCATTGACAAGCCTGGGTCTAAATACCTGTGCAGTAACAGCACAAATGAAGGCTTTTGGTGGGCAGTGTTGTGAGTGAAGCCCACTAGCCCTTCCAGGATGGTGAGTGCACTGTTGTGCTGCTGGCATGTTGTCATGCTGGGGTTCCCAAGCTTACTTTCCTTAAGTACTGTTTTTGGCAGCATCAGCAGGTCCTCACTGCACATAGGAGACAGCATTTGGCTTTTCTCACAGGGAGTGGGGTTACAGGTACCAGCTGTGTGGGAGCCTTGTTGTAATACAGTGCACGTCCTTTAGCATGGAAGAGGTAGCTGTTTCTAGGTATTTTCAGAAGAGGTGTAGTCCACCTACAGGGATGAGAGTCAGAGCTGATCCAGACAGTGACTTGATTAGGGAACTGGTAGTTTGAAGAGAGTTTGACCTCCTATCAGATCATGTTCTAGCTCACCTCCCACTGCATAGTCCTACTCAGTTTGAGTGATATAGCAGGTAAAGACTGAAAGCAAATTCTGCCTGGACTGATTAGGACTTGAGGGAATATAGCTGAGAACAGAATTAGGCCCTGGTCAACCACCTTTTCCAAAGCACTGAGTGCTGATAGTCCTTCTCCCACCAGTGTTCAGCATCTCTGAATCCTGGGCAGCATGTGTGCTCTGGTCCTCTTTACTCTGGGGAACGCTGGAAAATTCCACCCTCAATTCCTTCAAGTCTAAAACACCTCCTTCACTTACTGTCAAGCCTGTGCTTAGGTCTCTGAACCTCAGTCACCTGCAGCATCTAGGGCAATGTAAGGAACCCATGCTCTTTGCTTCAGGCACATGCTAGCAGTATAGTCAACTGTGGCAAGATTTCCTCAGCACGTTGACCTAAGCTTCCACTAGGCAGGCAGTGAAGAAGGAATTAATTTCTTAAAATTCTTAATTCTTTTGTTTTTGTTTTTTAAGATATTTTGTATCTGTGATAAGCCTGCTCAGGTTCTTGCAGGATGGCAAAATCATAGTCAAAGGCGAGTTGGCACCCAGCCATCCTAGAGCCTGCCTAGCACCCACAGCCCAGATGGCCCTTCTTGCAGGTCCAAGTTCTGCCCTTCCTCTAGCCCAGCCTGCTCTTCATGAGCACCAAAGTGTTGCCCGAGTGGGCTTCACCTGCCTTGCAGAGCCATCGGTACCGGGATGCTCTGCTGTCCTGTTCAAAGGGACTGTTCTGCTTCTGCTGTAGTGTAGGAAACCCCACCACAAGTGCACATAGGAGACCCTCCATAACTGACTACCACTAGGAAGCTCTTCTGTGTAGGAGCATCAGTGCCTTGTGTCAGTGAGGGAACACGCCACGGGAGAGCATTGCAAAGTGTCCTTTGCTGCTCTTAGGAGCCCTGCGTAGCAGCCAGTGCTTCCCTCAGTAGATCTCCAGTGCCGCCTTCTCCAGTACTGCTGCACATCCTCTCTTCCCTCCTCTCTACCGTCCTAGAGAGTGAGGGGCTGGAAGAGGCCAGGATACCAGGCAAATACTCTATTGTGTTTCATATAGCCAAGGTAGCTTTATGCAGCTTGGCATAAGATGACCTGTGTGTCTATTATGGGGAGTATTTGGGATCTTGGCTTCTTGTTTTTGTTCCCTTGTGTTGATTCTTCTGCTTTTTTTCTTCCCCCCAACTTGTGTCCTGAGCCAGCCGTAAATTGCTCTGAGTGTGGTAGCTCAGCATCCTTGCTAGGAAAACCTAAGCCCTGCTTTATCATCTGCCAGTTATTTGTTTGAAGCTGTTCATAAAGCAGGAGAGGTGGGAGCCCTGTCCTGATGCTAAGTAGAGGTGTACTCAGACCTTGAAAAAAGAGACCAAAAGAGAGAATCTGGACCTGTCAGCTTGTCCTGAAGCTCCAGCCTGAAGCTAATGGCAAACAGAAGCTGCCTCCTACATGTTTCTGTGCTGAGTTTTGGCTGAAGTCAATGGTGGTCTGTTTGCAGAGGGTTCCCAGACCAGATCTCTGATGAGAGCAATAATTGAACGATCCTCCTGCCAAATCTTCCTGGGTTTGATTGGCATCCTGATGCTGATCTGTTCTCTTATTGGCTTTCACAGGGGAACTCACAAAATATTTTTTGAGTGAGTTAAACCTTGAGCTCGCTGCCTTGACCTGCTTTTCACTTCCTACAGATGGAGATGCTTGTTCTCCTGGGCATGTCATGGATGTTTTCCAGGGTAACACAGAGCCTTCTGAAAGGCAGGTTTGGGTGCTGCTTGCATTATTCTTGACCCTAGTGCATTGTTCCCTGGGCTGCTGCCCTGCTCCCTAGTAATACATTGCCATTTGTTCTGCAGAAATCAAGGAGATGGAAAAGCAAACGAGAAGGGACGGATGCCAACAACCGACCGATCAAAGCTGCTGGGAAAGTTATTATCCAGGATATTTCCTGCTTGCTGCCAGTGCACAAGTTGCTAGGAGAGCTCTACATGTGAGTACATTTTCCAAATGGAAGCCGCCGTCGTTGGCACAGCTGTGCTTTGTAATCCTGACATCAGTCCGCACTGATCTTTGAATGTTTCCTTCCCTTCCTCCTCTGTTCCTGCCTTGCTGCTTTTTATGGTATCTCCCTCTGCCTGTGAGAGGGGACTTGTTTCTTAAAAATCTGAAAAGTGTGACAGAGGAAATTACTGATGGTGTATTGTATTCAGAGCTCGAAGAGGTGCTCCGGCATAATTGCTGCAAATCTTGCAGGGTCAGTTTTTCAGCAGATAAAGAGAGAAATTATCAGTACAAATTCTCTCTCAAAGTGTCATGTTAAAGAACTCCACAGTTAAATGTACAGGTTTAAAATTCCCTATAAATGCATATTCTCATACTCTAAAACTGGTCATTCCTCATAAGGATTTTTAACTTTAGAAGTCTTCAGGATGCCCCATACTCTTGGAGATTTGGTGGTACATGCCAGTGTCTGTACTGCAGGTTCTCCCACTTTAATCAAAAGGATGGAGAAGTTCTGTTTCTGAACAAGGAAGCTCTTTTTCCAAAGTGTCTAATTCAGCTGCTGAAATTCAAAGGCCACAGTAAAGACAGTTATACCACCTCTGTTCCTCAATTCTTACTTCCTTAGCTTTGGTAATGCTGTCTGGTCCTTCGTAAAAGTCTTTCAGTCTGTAGACATTCAGGGAAGAAGTAGGCTTCCCTTTTTAAAGAAAAAAAATTGAGAAACTCTCTTCCTTCTCTCTTTCCTATGTTATTAAAAAGAAAGTCCTTCAAAAAGACCTGTTGGAACTTTCTTCTCTGGATATCTCCAGGCTGAATACTGGCCTGCTTCACAGTGAGCAGCTGTCTCCTTCCCGGTCAAGCAGAGCTGGCAAACAGGCTGGTGAGAACTGTACCTTGTAACTGATGGCACCAGCTTCTAGGGGCAAGAAAAAGTCTTGGCTTGATAGCGTCCTGGCACAAGTTTGATACAATATTTCCTTGGAAGCGACGCATCTTAGGATCAATCCTAGCTAGTTCGGAGCTGGACCTGATGCAACAAGCGGTAGCTGAATAGTGGGATTTGTCAGAGGGAGGGCAGTGATCCCTGAATTATGGGGGAGGGAGGGATAGGATTCTGATCATCTTGCAGGCTCCTATCAATCAGGCAGTTCTGGGCTATTAGCTGTTGCCAGTATCACATCCCTTCCATCCCTCCCCCTTTCGTAGGTAACAGGCCAACCAAAGCTGAGCTATCTCCTTTCTTTTTAGACTGAATGTGAATAACATCCAGGAGACTTGCCAGAAGAATGCTGCCTCAGCCTTGGCAGTTGGACGGAGGGATCTCGTACAGGTATTATGTTGAACTGGAGCACTTTCCAGCATGCTGTGCTAACCTCAGATGGCTTACACTGCCACCTCGATGCCAGAACCACTATAAAGCCAGCCAGGTGCAGCAGTTATTCCAGGGAATTTCTGAAATGGCTGATAAACCAAGGCCTGGGGAACAGCTATAGAGGAGGTGTTCTCTACCTCATTGACTCTTGGCATCAAGAGATCCCTTGCCGGGGCTGCAAGCAGATTGTTTCATGCCCTTTGCCAAACTGAGTGAAGCACATTTTTCAGGGAATTCCTGCAGGCAAAGCTAGGAATGCAGCCTGCATTTGAGTCAGCAAATGAAGTAACTGTACGCAAAACTGCCTAGCTGCTGTAAGCTTTTTGATCAGTGGTTCTGTCTTACTTACGTAATTGTTACTGTTGTAATTAGCTCAGCGTTCATCTGTGCTGGCAGTGGGTGCTAACTGCAGCTAGCTTCCCCTCAAGACAGCTTACAGTCTGAGTCTGGAGACCCAGCTGCAGAAATGGACTGGGAAAGTACCTTCACCTAGTAATGTGAGAAAAATGGCTATCGTGGCCCATCCTTTTGCAGATGACCAGTCCATTGCAATGTGCAGAGCATTTGACAGCGCTCAGGAGTGCCTGAAAGAGACAGGAGTGGGCTAGTGCTGCTGGAGGAGCCTGCACACCTCTCCTGAGCATTTGGCTCTCCCTAGATCTGGGCAGGAAACAGACATGGACTTGCCTGATCTAAGCAGAAATAAACTCAAACTGTTGCCTTACTGTGAGATTGTTAGCTCCATGGTAGGTTCTGCTGGACTGGCAGAGAGAAGCTAGGTCTGTTTGCACTTCATTTTGCAGTCTGGTTTGCCCATGTTGGACTAAAGCTTGGGCAGTGACTTTAGGATATCTAGTTTCTTCTGTTAGCTACTTCAGACTTTTCCTTGTCTTGTGGGCAAACTTTTCCATAGATTGAATTAAAAAAAAAAAAAAAAAAAAAGACATTTAGGCATGAGACCTAGTGAGGCTACTTTTAGTGTTTGAATGCCAGTTTGTGTGTTTCCTGATTTGCTCAAAATATTAAAAGATCCAGTAACTAGTCAAGGGAAAACTAATTACTGGGATAACTCCAGCAAGATTTTCTGTGATAGCTCTGTTCCTTGTTTTCCCTGCCTCATGTAACTCTAGCTTGTATTGCAGCTTGCCTTGTTCCTAGCCAGCCTGGAGCCTGGAGCTGACCTGGACCTATACTTGCTCTATAACAGCATAGGAAGGGGCATCTTTACCACTGTCTTTCTGTGCTCTCTTGTACTCAGGCCTGTTCTTGTTTCAGCTTCTCTGCTTTTTCTTCAGTTCACAGTGAGCAGCTGGGGAATTACTGTTCCTGGATGTTCTTCTTTGGAGCACTTCCTTTTTCTCTACTACTTTTCTGTTATCAACCCTAGTTGTTGCTTCTCTAATTCTCTTTCCAGCACCACACTTCTTTTCCTTTCCTGTTCTTTTCTCATGCCAAATTGGGAGCTTTGTTCTTCCTTGGATAGCATGTACTAATTGCTCCATCGTAATAAAGTATTGCAGAAAAAACAGTTTTGGATTTAATGTGGTCACACACAATCAGTGGTATAGAGACCGAAGAGAGGGAACTGTTTTCAGAGGAGAAGGAGATAAATGAAGGAGGAACTTGGCATATGAAATAGTTAAACTGTTGGGGTAGAAACAGCAAGCTGTACTCCTGTCTACAATGAGCTGTACTAGGAGAACAGAAGTGTTCAGTAACACTCGCAGTGAATCAGCAGGTATTTTTTATGCAAGTAAGGATTCACCAGTAAACTTTCTGCCACCAGACATCTCTGAACACAAGAACTGTATCAAATTTAAACCCTTCTGAGGTCTGTGAATATAAAATGCACTAATAGGTCTGTTACACTAAAGATCAGTTTAATCTAACCTCAAAACAAGTGTGGCAGAGAGCATTTTACTCTGGTTCACATTATTCTATATATTGTCCACCACACAGAGGCTGGAACTGCTACCTGTTATAGAAGAGCTCCATTATTATCTATCTATGAGTAAATTTGTGTACACTGAAACTCTGGGAGACTGGCTTCTTCCTTTTCTAATTGTAGGTTTGATGCTTTTCTTTCCTGTGTTTACCAGGTTTGGTCACTAGCCATGGTAGCCACTGATCTCTGTCTTGGACCGAAGTCTGACCCAGATTTGGAGATACCCTGGGCACAACATCCATTTGGACGTCAATTACTGGAATCCTTGTAGGTCTCTGAAAGCTGGGGAGGGAATGGGGAAATGTTCTCTGAAGCAGAGCCTTCCTAACTGTGTACATTGCATGGCATCATTTCAGACTCAGAGCCCTGCCACAATTTGTATTTCCTCTCTCTCAAGCCTGAGATGTGTCAAGGAGGGAAGCAGCAAGTACAATTTATGGCAAATAGGAGGCAACAGTTGCCCTCCTATCAAGCAGCTGGTTGTCCCTCAGCTAAGGTGGAGCAGTGAGTGAGGTGTGGCTGGAGCTCCGCTTTGCAGCATGTCCACGAGGCCTGATTTAGAAGTAAAGATTTTGGTTTTCCACTCATCACCTCCTAAATGAATGTTTTGGTTCAACTGCTTGGTTCACCATCAGATGAGATTCACTGCTGCCATATAGCATATTGAGAAATCATTCCACTCATCTCTTCGGATGAGTGTTAGGCACAAGTGTCCTCCTGCCAGTGAATCTGTTCAGGAGGGGCAATAATTAGTAACTGACATTATCTGTTGATAGGTTCCATTCAGAGGCATGGGATTTGTGTGATGTGCTTTACGCACTATTGCTTGTCCTAGCCCTCTGCTGCTGTGAGGCAGAGGTGGGAGAGGAGCACAGTTCTTAGTTGCTCTCAGTCTTCATAGCAATTCAGAAAACCTTTGGTGGGGTTTTGCCTCGTGATCTAGATGCATGATGCTTGTGTGTCGAGGGTCTTCTCAAAAAGACATTGTGCCTGGGAGTGAGTAAAATGGCTCCAGATTTACATTCAATTAAAATTGCTTTTGTGGTCCTTGTTCTTGAAGCTGCACAAACCTGAGATAGTTGGGCCGACCAGTACTGCAGAGGAATAAGAGGAAAAGGTTAGATGTTCAGAATCATCTTTCTCCCACCCGTTAGACCATGAGTGTTATCAGAATGAGGATTTGGCTTCTCAGAAGTGTGACTGAAAAGACAACCCAATTCTGCAGAGTGCACATGCCTCCTGTGGGCAGTAATGTCCCCAAAATTGATTTATGCAACAGACTTGAAGTTAGTTGCACTGGATTCTCAATGCTTTTTCCACTGAGCTCTGCTCAGTCTTATACTCTCTCTGTCTTTTTCCTTTCCCAGGCTGGCTCATTACTCACAATTACATGATGTGCAGACCCTTGCTATGCTATGCAGCGTGTTTGAAGCCCAATCCAGGCTACAAGGATGCCCAAACTCCTATGGCCCCTTTCCTCAGCGTGCCTCCAACCTGGCCTCCCACAGTCGCTACGTATGATAGCCATTTCTTTCCTATTTGCCTTTAAAATCTTTGAACATCTGTCATGTAGATGACATGATTTCCTCTTCTTTCCACCTCAACAGCCCAGCTTTACTTCTTCTGGCTCCTGTTCCAGCATGTCAGATCCCGGACTTGGCACTGGAGGCTGGAGCATAGGTACAGAGACTGGGGTAATAAAGAGAGGAATCTGCCTCCCTGCTGGCCTAGGTCTTAGATGGCTCCTGTGGTGGGGAAGAAGGGGAATTAGTACTGGCAGTGACTGCAGGTGCTTTCGGCGGCTGGGCGCATGGGGTACCTGATGCGACTTCTTGGCCAGAAGCGAGCACAGCTTGCTGTAACCATGTTGATGGTCCCATGTTCCTCCCCCTTCTGACTTCTGTAGCGTGTTCTGTCAGACTGAGCTTTGGAGGAACTGCTAGAAACTCTTTAGATGTGCCAAGCCAGGCCCTTGGATGCCAGATCAATCCAGAGCCAAGAGCTCCTACTGCCACCTTTTCTGGTTGAAAACAAGTAGAGAGAGACCAGTTTGTGCCATTTTGCTTCCAGGCTGGCTATAGCTAGCACTCGGGGTGACTGCCTCATTGCTGTCTGGTGACATAAGCTCTCCGCTGCCCTAGCGCTTGCACAGTTTGAGACTGTTAGCTCTGTGCAGTGATGCCATAGTTTTCAACTGGTAGGATGCTGCTAGAGGACCTTCCTCTCTCCTATTGTGCAGGCTTCAAGGGGAAAAAAGATCTCTGTGCTTTCTCCTGTTGCTGGAAGTCAAACATCAGCAGTTGGAAAGGCTGGGTCATTGGTGGCATGGATACCTGTGGGCCTAAGGACTTTTTTTGCTGAGCTGTAAATGTATCAAAGATAAGTCACTCTTAAGGGTGCCTGGGTCAGAGAGCTAAAGCTGCTTACTGATTCCTAGTGATATGCATAGCCTAGGGCAGCATCAGCCTGTTAGCAGCAAATCTGCAGCCTTTCAGTGTAGTATCAAAGCATCTATGACACGAGGAAGAGTGCAGAACAGAGGTTAATAGAGCTGATGTTGTCCTGTAGCACTTAATAGCCGTCTTCTCCCTGCCCCCAGGGCAAGGCCTTACAGACCAAGGCCCCTTTACGTAACAGCAGCCTCATGACAGCCGTCTTGGTGATGAAAATCGTCCCTGACTGGGGAAGAGGAGCCCAGGCTGGCATAACCTTCCCAAGCAAACTCCATGGAATTGCCTGAGTAGTTTTTAACTGAAGTGGAAGGCGAAAGGGATTCCTCCATATTAGACTGATGAACCCCATTCCCATGCTATCACCAGGAGAAGCATTGGCAAGTAGAGAGGTTGGCTCTTAGTTTTCTGAGGTGGAATAGTGTTTGTAGGAGTGCGGAAAGTGATACAACGGTGTCTTAGAAAACCTGAGTGTGCGCTCTTAGGTTTGACTTTTGCATCTCCTTCCCCCCCCTTTTGACAAGGTTGTGCTCATGAGTATTGTGCTTTGCGGTATGCTCATCATCTTTTGATGCCTGCAGCAAACAAAGACACAGAGCAGGCCTCCACTCCCTGGTGCGAGTCTTCTCCAGATGACTTCCGCTACGGAAATCTAATGTATCCTGATCATCGGGAGCGTGAGAAGGATCAACATGAGAAAAACAAAAGGTAGCTTATAGCATGTTGTTCAGGGATATGTGACTCCATGCCCAAGTCAACTGAAAGTCTATAGCCAGCTCCCCCCTGGTGCTGTGAAAACTAGCAGAAGGGAAGTAACAAGCTTGCTCTAGACCTTTTCATTCAGCGAGTAATTTGGAGGAGTTTCATACTGCAGATCAGTTCTGTTGGGACTGCACATGATATATCTATAAGATGGCTGCGGTGAGACACCCAGAGGAGTCAGCCCATTTGGCATACCCTTGAGCATAGCACAGGTGAAAGGCAGACCAGTCGGTGCATTTATAGTATTTCAGCAACACATGAGAAGCAATAGTCCGCTCTTCTAGTGATGCGAGCTGGTTGTGTAGCCATCGTTGGGAAGAGTATTGCAACCAGAGTCTCGGAGAGTGAGTCAAGCAGATGACAATGCAGTTTGTTTCCGCAGGCTCCTGGACCCTGCCAACACTCAGCAGTTTGATGACTTTAAGAAGTGCTATGGAGAAATCCTTTATCGCTGGGGCCTGCGGGAGAAGCGGGCTGAGGTTCTAAAGTTTGTCTCTTCTCCTCCTGATCCCCACAAAGGCATCGGTGAGTGCAGGCTTCTGCTCGCTCCAGCTGCCCAGGCGGAGTCGGGACTCTGCCTCAAGGGTCTGGGAGCTAGCAGGCCGTGGGCATGATGAAAATTGCCTATTAGTCTGCCCAGAGGTCAGCTCTACTAGCAAACTATCAGCGGCTTTGTAGACCGTAACATCTCTCTAGCCAAATTGCGAACACATGCTAATCTGGAGATGTTTGGCTAATTATGCTGGTGGCTATTTATTCGCTCTAAATAGGAGCACAGGCGTGCACTACCCTAGTGTCTGATTCTGGGTTGAGGTGTTCTTGTAGCGCACATGTAAGATTGCAAGATCTCTAGCTGTGGGTGAGGTAGACAGGAAATAGGCAAATAAAATGTTTCTCCCAAATTATTTTCAGCAATGTAGCTGCCCAGACCTGCCGCTCAAGGGCAGTTGCTAAAATGTCTTCTTACTAGGCCTCTGGGAAAAGATGCACTTGGCCTGCGAGGAGAGAAGCAGGTGAAGGATGCCAGAGAAGCAGTGGTTGCTTGTTTAGCTCTTGTTATGCTGTCTCACCTTGTAACGTGTGAAAATTGGTGACTTCCACCATTGCCTTTGCTCCTCCATGGCCAGTGGTCACAGCATTGATAACATCCCCATTGAGTGTGCTTTGTACTCTCTCTATGATGAGAAACAAAGGCTGATCCTGTTCTTCGTTGCACTTCAGAGATGTGTGATGCAGATGAGAACAGCTGGAAGCCTTCATCTCCATGGCATGTGTCAGTGTGTCCCAAGCTAGAAATCTGAGACGTTCCCAGTTGACAGCTGTTTAGCCATCAGGGGAATTGGTGGGCCAGTCTGTGTCCCAGCACACTCACTGCCCATATTAATGGTGGCTGGTGATATCTCTTTGCTCCTCTTCGGAGAGCAAAATGAGATCTGTAAAACGTGCTGTTCCCCCACCCTGAAGGGGGATCCCTCCTGGGCTGATCTGAGGCAAACCTCTTGGGCAGTGGGTTCAGGGGGCTTTTCCATACCTGTTGAATGGAGGATGTTCTTGTCTGCAATTCTGCCAGGCTGATTGTCTTGCTCTCCGTTTCTTTCCTCCTGCCAGAGTTCGGTGTGTACTGCAGTCACTGCCGCAGCGAGGTGCGAGGCACCCAGTGTGCCATCTGCAAGGGCTTCACGTTCCAGTGTGCTATCTGTCACGTGGCGGTGCGAGGCTCCTCCAACTTCTGCCTGACATGCGGACACGGAGGACACACCAGCCACATGATGGAGTGGTTCCGCACCCAGGAAGTGTGCCCCACGGGCTGTGGGTGCCACTGCCTGCTCGAGAGCACGTTCTGAACAGCAGTGAGAGCAGAATGCCTGTGAACTGGATCTGATATTTAATTCCCAAGCCATGTTGAATCAGCTCTGCTCCATGGTGTCTGGAGGAGATGCTCCAGGGAGCTGAAGCGGGATTTCCTGGCGGTGAACCGCAGGGACGTTTACACGTGCTTCCAGTATTCCAACACTTCCCAGGTTGCTTTTGGACTGATTTGACCAAACTCCCTGTGTCCATTGCTGGCGATGGATGCCAGACCAGAAAAATCACTCTCTCCTGCAGAAGGATATGTGAATATTGGCTAGTCTTTTGGGGGCTGAGGGGGTGTTAGAAAGTTCCTTTGGAAAACATTGGCAGAGCCAAACTTGCTTCAACTACATAGTCTTTCCGCATGCCTCCTGACAGGGGCAGAAAGTGAGCAAAATAGAGAGTCGTCTTTGCACAGTTAAGGTGGAAATAATTCACAGGCAACAGTGAGCTGTAAAGGCTAATTACAGACTGGGTTTGAAGAGCAAATAGTCTGTGGGACTTGCTCAGAGTTACTTACAGAAGCAACAGGGTCCTTATTTTGCTGTTTACACTGTTCTGGTTATCCCATAAAGCAAAAGAATCAAACTACATTTTTCAGGATTATTTCCTAAATAGCTTCCTACTCACTGGTCAGTATCTGCAGCTGGTGTGAAAAGCCCAGCCGTGTGGCCAAAATCGCTAGGATTAGTTGTTTTCTTCCAGCAGTTTTAATAGTGTCACTCCTGAAGTGTCTCTGTTTTGCTGTTCTGACTGGGTGATGCAATGCACTTTAACTTGCCTGTCCCTGCCTTGTCGGTGACACGTCCTGGTGACTGGGAAAGGCCATCTGCCTTTCGATCTTTGGATCCACGCGGCGTTTCCATGGATGGTGACGCTGCCTCCTCCGGGCCGGGCCTGGGTCTCTCGTGTGTCAGGGAACAAGTGCGAGTGTTTCCTTGCCCAGAAAACCCAAGGGAGAGGCTCTAGTCCATGAAACTCCTGACTGTTTTCTCCAGGCTGTTCGTATGGGGGATATCAAGGAGTAATTTGAGATTCACAGCCTAAACTGAGCGCTGTCGGTGTGCTTGAGCGACTAGGCCAGGGAGGCAGCCGTTTCCAGGGGAGAAGGGGCTCCGCAGGGTGGTGGGACGTGCAGAGGCGAGAGGTTTGCACCTCTTCTCTCCGCGGTGCTTCGATCTGCGAATGTATTTGAACGGGCCGTCTGTTTTGTGAGGCTCTGCCGGCCGGCTGCCAGGATGCTGTCGCGCCGCTGTGCGTGCGGTTGCGTGCACACACGGGGCGGGCAGCCCGTGCCTCTGCTGAGCAGGCTTCCCTCTTGAGCTCTCATTTTGGGCAAACGCGTGGTCAGGGACTGGCCCGCCGGAGTTACCCCTTCCCCCTGCGCTCGCCTGCCGAGCAGGGCCACGTGCTGTGCCCTCTCCAAACCCTCGTGCTAACTCAGGCTGTGGGATCCTGCTGTCGAATAAACAGATGGTGTATCTTAAACATTAAAATTATTTTTTTAAGCGCTGTTCTCATGTGAACTGTTGTCGCTGTGCTGGTTCTCCCTTGGCAGGGAGCCCTGAGCAGCTCTCCCTCCCTGCGCAACCCAGCGCCGCCCTCCCCGCTCCCCTGCGCCCCGGAGCGGGGCCCCCTTCATGCTGGTGCCGCGCGGTGGCAGCAGAGACCTGCGGTAGCCGGGGGCTCCCTGGCTGCCGCCGGGACCCTCAGCCCGCCCCGCCTGGCTCTCGCACCGCCCCTGCCGCTGGGCTGGAGGGGCCGGGTTCGGCCGGGAGCGACGCGGCGGCATGGGGGCTCGGCCGTGCCCCGTGCCGCCCTGCCCAGCCGAGGCAGGCTGCGATGCAGCGCTTGCAAAACGAAGCCACGCGGTTTCTGAGCTGTTGGCAAACCTCGCGTCTCGCAGCTCGGACTCCAGATGGTATCTGTGCCGCCAGCCTTCCCACGATGGAGACGGGCCCGCGCGGCTTCTGTCTTGTGCCGTTGCCCTTGCACGGTGGGATTTCTCTCCGTGCCATGCAAGGGTGCTCTCTGCAGTGAGCTCCCTTTGCAGGGAGAGGGCTCCCTCCCGCTGCCTTCGTGTGTGGCAGCCCTTCGGCTCGGGAATGTTTTCATTTCCATGGTTGAGTGTGCACGTAGATTGGAAGGGAAAGGAGACTTGTCATTTAAGGCGACAGACTGACAGATAATGGCACTTAATGTGCATTATTACAGTTCATTACAGCATGTCTCTAGTATCTGAATACTTTCAAGGTGGAGCATGACTGATGCTCCAGAGGAAGGCGGAAAAGCCCTTGCCACGGCTGTTTGTGCAACTGTGTGGGGGTAGGTGGATTTCTTCCCTTTCCCTGCAAGCATTTGTCTCATACCCTGCAGCATGCGTCGTGTTTGCTTGCATCGTGTTTGCTTTGGGAGTGATCTTGCTCAACGCAGAAGTGACTATAGCAGAGAAACGGGAATGTCTTATTCCCACCTGCATGGAGCTGGATTAGACCTGAAATGCATTCCCTTAGCTTGACACCCGCGTCTGGAATAACTGCTCAGAAAAGGGGCATGCTACTGCACCCACACCAGTGTCTCTGTCATTCCTGTCCTCTTGCCCACCTGCTGTTCGCAGTGACCTGATGAAGTGCACAAAGCTTCACAATCTGGCCACAATTTAAATCCTGTCTGAATTTCAGGCTTTAGAGAATGCAGCCCCAGCGTTCAGCTAACCCAAGAGACCTGGCGACGTCTCAGCAGAGCAGTGAGTTTGGGAGGGCGCTCGCTGTCGCGGGAGGGGAGGAAGGGGTAGTAGCGTGTCCCGGGCAGGCTGCGGGACCCGAATCTCTCAGCACAGAGAGCACCAGCATTGCGCTGAACCAGATCTCGGGACACCAGAGCAGTCAAAACAAGCAAAGCAAATATTGGTGATGAGGAAAACAGAGAATAAAATGAAAATACCACCAGGTGACTATCTGGTGCGCCTGCATCTTGGTACGGTTCTGGCTTTCCCATCCCCACGAGACAACTGCGGACCTCGATGCTGTTCAGGGGAAAGCAAAGGGCTGCAGTATGTGTCCATCCAAAGGACGACTCGGTACCCAGGGTGCTGCAGCTGGGAGGGATGCGACAGGGGAGAAACACGGCAGGGCCCTGCAGAGTGGGGCAATTCACGGTTTCTGCTGGCACAGGAGCTAGGGGCTATTCAGTTAAACTAGCTCATAGTCAGCTGAAAACAAGCGAGCGAGCGCATTCCTCGCACGATGCGTAGGAAGGGGGTGAAACCGCTTCCCTCGGAGCATCGCAGCCTCTGCAGGTTTACGAGCGTTCAGGTAGACAAGTCCATAGAGGAAACGGAGCCGGAGCTGTGAACGCTGCTCCCCCGCCTTGGGAGAGCCTTGCCCCCGGGTCCCCGAGCTGGCAGCGCGCTGGGAGGTGTCGCTGCCCCATCAGCCCGTTCTTACGGTCTTCCCTACCCGTCCGCTGCCAGCCGTTGCAAAAGAAGATGCTGAGCTCGACAGATCTTTGGGCTGACCCGGAGCAGCTCTTCAGTAGGAATTGCTGTGAAAATGTAACAGCTCCCTGCTTAACGCACGTGCAGGGCTCTTACAGCTGCATTCGAGCAGGTTTTCTCGAGGATGGTTAAAACCAAAAACTCCCCTGCCAGCCCGCTCTGCCCTCAAGGTCGCTGTCAGCTTTTAAACCCTTTTTGGGCCGTGCAGAGAAAATACAGGTTCTCTGTGTAAGGAGCACGGCGTCTGCTCTGCCCCCAGGTTTGGAGAATGGCTTTCGCCCTCCTTGCTGGACGTCTCCCTCTAGAGCGCGGGGGAAGCTTAATCCCCCGTCCTCAGCGGCTGGTGGAGGTACGAGGGAGGGTGACGGTGCGGAAGGTGTCAGGGAAAACCTACCCGCAGCTGTGGCTACCCACAGCGCCTGCATCAGCCCCTTCCCCTGCAGCCACGTCGCCCGTGCCAGCAGTGCGGGGCCTGATCCTGCCCAAACCCCAGCGGCACCGTCCTGCCGAGTCCCTCGTGCTGGCCCCGGGCCTGGCCAACCCCCAGCTGCGTCCCTGATGCTGCTGGGGAGCTGGGGCCAAGAGAGAGAGGGAAGGCGAGGGAAGGAGGTGCCTATCTGGGGTTTCGCTGGTCTCTCCAGGGCCCCGCGGCTCCTGGGAGGCTGCTGGGAGAGGCAGGCGCTGGGGCCGGCAGGGAAACGCTCGGGGCTGGTGCTGCCGGCCTGGCCGCAGAGGACGCCCGGCCCTGCGCCGCTGGTGAGACCAGCTCGGCTGGGGAGGCAGCTCTTTGCACGGGGGCAGCACCGGGGTCGCTGCGAGGGGGTGCCACGGGCCCCCCGACGGGGCGGGGCGTCCTTTTCGGGAGGAAGAGGCAGTTTGGGGGCTCAGGCTCACGGGGACCCGGGCGGCCGGCGGCTCCCCGCAGCGGCACCCGGGGCCGCCAGCTCCATTGTGGGGCCGCAACAACGGAGCTTCTCTCTCCGCCTTTGTGCATTGTGGCCGGCGGCGCCACGGGGAGGGCGCCCGCCCGCCCGCTGGGGCGCCGGGGGTGGGGGGGCTTCCGACGGGGAGCCGGGACCCCCCGTTGCAGCGTTCAGGAAGCAACCAGGCAGCGAAAGAGGCGAAAACTCAAACTCGCTCAACGGGAGAGCGAGCGGCAGGCGGCACCTCCCGGGCTGGAAACCGCCGCGGCCCACGCGGAGAAATTCCTGCCCTTCCGCAGCGGGCGCCGGGAGGAGACGGGCCTGGGCTGGGAGGAGACGGGCCCCGGGCCGCGTCCCTGCAAGGTGGCCGATCCCGGTCACGGGGCGCCCGCTGGCCTCGAGGCCGGGCGGCGCGGCCCCTCCGGGGCGGCGAGGCAGGAGCCGGCGCCCGGCCGGGTTTCGCGTCCGTCTCTATTAGAGGGTTCGTTTAACGCCGGGCCAAGCGAGAGCGACGCCGCGCAAGCGCCTTCGAAAGCCGCACGAAAGGCCGTTTTCCCCGTGTTTCCCGACCCCCTTCTTCCAGGCCCCCGGCAGGGAGCGAGGGTTCCCCACAGCTCGGAGCTGCTGCTGCTGGACGCCCCCCCCGCCCCCAGCCCGGGCATTTTTGCCCTCCCTGCTGCATCTCCTCCCTTCTCCTATGGGGTCGTCCCATACCCCACCCCATTACTGAACCTGGGGTCCCACACCCCACCCCATTCCCCCCTGCCTGCCCCATACCGCACCCCATTCCCCCCTTGGGGCCCTCCTATCCCACCCTATTCCCCCCAGGGGTGCCCCACATCCCACCCCATAACCCCTCCGGCATGTCCCATATCCCACCTCATTCCCCCCGGGGTGCCCCATACCCTCACCCCATTACTGTACCGGGGTGCCCCCTACCCCCCCTACCCCCCCGTGGGGTGCCCCACACCGCACCCCAGTACCCCTCCGGGCTGCCCCACGCCCCCCCGCTGCCGTGCCCGGCGTGCCCCACCCGGCACCCACCACCCCTCCGGGCTGCCCCCCCCGCCCCCTCCAGCGCCCCCCCCGCCCCCCTTGGCCCCGCCCCTCCCCCCCGCCCCTGCCGGGCGATGCACCTGCTGCGGGGCGAGGCCCCGCCCCCTGGCAGCCGCGGCCAATGGGGCGCGGCGGCGGGGCGCGGGCGGGGCGCGGCGGCGGCATATGCGCGGCGGCGGCGGGCAGGTGGCGGCAGTGCCGCGCGCGCGCCGAGGCTCCGGCAGCGGCTCCGGCTCCGGCAGCGGCTCCGGCTGCGGCCATGGCGGCGCCGCCGCGCTCCTTCAGCGCCGCCGAGGTGCGGGCGCGCTGCGCGCAGGGCGCCTGCCTGGTGCGCTGCCGCCGCCGCCTCTACGACCTGAGCGCCTTCGTGCGGCTGCACCCGGGCGGCGAGCAGCTGCTGCGGCGCCGCGCCGGCACCGACGTGAGCGCCGCGCTGGACGGGCCGCCGCACCGGCACTCGGCCAACGCCCGCCGCTGGCTGGAGCAGTACTACGTGGGCGAGCTGGAGCCCGCCGCGCAGGTACCGCGGCGCCGGCCCGAGTGCTCTGCGCGGCTGCCGGGGTGTGGGGGTGTGGGGGTGCGTGGGGTGCAGGGTATATAGGCTGCGTGGGGCACCCCCCATCCAGGGCCCATAGCGCCTATGGGTGCATAGGGCCCAGGTTGTGTAGGGTGCACTGGCACCCTGGGGCTGGCTCTGTGGGGTGCAAGGGTTCGGGGTGAGCAGGGCTCCCCAGGGCCAGGGGCTGTATGGGGCCAGGATACATGGGTCCCCAGGCGCACAGGGTCCAGGAGGTAAAGGGCCCCCAGGCAGGGGGTCTGGGCTGCTCAGCCCCACGGATGCCTGAGCTCCTCAGCGCTCTGGGGCCTGCCAGGCCCTGTATCTGTGAGGCCAGGTGCTTGTGGGTCCTCGGTGCCTGGCCTGGCTCCTGCCCCATGGCTGCGTCCCTGCCAGGGTGCTGGGCAGGCAGGAGCGCTGGGTGCCCTAGGCCTGCCTGGGGGGCACCGAGCTGTGGGGCCTCCACGCGGCACAGAGGCCTCGGGAGAGGCCATGAGCTGCTCCGTCCCCTGGAAGAGAAAACACCAGCACAGCTGATACTTTCTCTTTTTTTTTTTTCTTCTTCCCCCGCTTTTGCCCTTGCAGGCCACCCCGGCGTGGGGCAGTGACCTGCCGGCTGTGCCTCGTATCCCTCCTGGGTTTTTGTTTGCAATTCTTTATTGTTTCTCTTTCCCCGCTGGCTCTCATGCCCCAGCCCCGATAGATGGGGCTCCACTTGTCGTGCCGGCCCCCGGCACGCGTAGTGCTGCAGTTGGGACCCTCGGCCACCTCCCGCCGCCGGCGGCTCCTCGCCGCCGTAACAAGCCCGACGGGTTCGGCTGCGCAAAGCTACCGGCCGAACGGGTTCTCGCGCTGCAGCCCCGCTGGAAGGGGAAGCGCCGCTGCGCGAGTGCAAACACGCTGCGTGATAAAGCCGAAGAGGAGGGGACGTCAGACACTACCTGGCACTAGATAAACCATCCCGGGGCTGTAACCGGGGACAAAGTCACGGTGAATCATATAACCACGTGCTGTTTGGCTGGGCTCGCGGTGGCCCCTCTCTGAGACACCCTGCGAAGAGGGTTTTGGGCGAGGGTCCCGGTGGCTGTGCTCCCCCACCGCTGTGGGTCCCTGCGGCTGCCCAGCACCGACCTCCTTGCGGGTGTCAGAGGCTCTCCGAAATCTTGCTGAGTTCTGGCAGGCTGCAAAGCAGGTTGTGATTAAACTGGATGTGAAGCCGGGAGGCTCAGGAGTCCGGGGAAATACAAGTTACTTAAATGTGAGCCTGGCTTAATCAGAGAGCCGTGCTGCCGGGGGCGGCGTTGCCCCTCGGCCGCAGCGCCCCTGTGGCGGCCGGCACCCGGCCGGCTGGTCCGGCAGTGCTGGAGACTTCCCGCGTGAATCACTGAGCCCAACTGTGCTAAACGGAAATTAACCCCCCCCCCCTTATTTTTAATCTGTAAAAGCAGCATTTAAAGAGATCAAAGCAAAGCATGATAATTATCCAGACTAGACTGTGGACTTTAACAGCCTCGCTAGAGGGGAGATGGAGCATGTAATTATCCCTTCAATTTAAGCAATGGTAGACTTTCATCACAGCCTCGTCAGGGCTGCGTGATGTATCTGTGAGTCATTAAAAGTCACCTGTCCCTCTCCCTGGTTCCTGTCCTCTCCTTGCTCTCGGCCATCCTCTGGATGCGTAGGTTGGACTTGCCTTTGCTCTCCTTCACAGCGTATCGCTCCTGGGTAGGCACTCGCGTGATATTCAGAGAAGCGTTGTAATAATCAACTAGGCATTTTGTTTAATTAATTGGTTAAGCTACCTTCAACCTCCTTTCAATGCTGCACCCAGTGCTCAATGCTGTGACCCAGCCTCTCCGCTCCCTTCGAATCGGCGGGTGCTGCTGGAAAGGCCGGGGGTACCTGCCCCACCGAAGGGTGCTGCAGGCAGCTCCGGCCCAGCGAGAAGCATCCTGGGGGCCCACCAAAAGCCCCGTCTTGATGCAGTTTAGGTTTGATGATGGCCTGCCCATGTCTGTGTGGCTTTGCCAGCTCTGGGGGCGGGCAGGACCATTCCTTGCAGCAGCACCGTCGGCATCTTTTGCAAAGAATGTTTGATTTAGGACCTCGGTGAAGCTGCTGGAGGCTTCGAGGCTGGGGGGGAAGCGCCGCTCTGTGAGCGGTGCCTGGCCGCGCTCGGGGACCTCCGGCAAGGTAATGCACTGCGAGGCGCCGGGGTTCATGCAATGCCAGCTGCATCTGGGCTCCGCTGCTCCTGCAGCCACGCAAATCCTGCTTCTCCTGCCTCCTTCGCGGGAGGTGAGGAGGAATGTGGTGGGGCAGAGCAAGGGCTCCACGGTGGCACCCCGTGGACCCCGCTCCTGCGTGCAGGGGCATGCGTGGCACAGTGCTGGCAGGCTCGGCGGTGTCAGCGGCTCCTCTTCTCCTCGGGCTGTTTTTGGGGGGTTTGGGGGTTTATTTTGAACAGATGACCCAGGGTCGTGGTGCAGGAGAGCCTCGTGCAGGCGGTGGGATTTTTGCTTGCATCGCTGGCTTGCAGACCAGCGGTGGGGCTGCTGGGGGGCTGCTCTAGCCCCTGTGCAAGTGCCCCGTCATCCTCCCTGACATGAGAGACGCTGGGGAACACGGTGAAGCCGCCGACCAGCAGCCCGGTCCCTCCAGGAGGAGCCGCGGCGGTGGCTGCGCTGCCCAGCTCGCTCCTGCCTGCTTGAGAAGCAACATTCGGGAGCAGCACAGGCAGAGGGGTTGCAGTCACGGGGACGTTTCGGAAAGGGCAGGAGAGGAGGGATGCCGGGCCGTTGCATCAGCCCAGCTTTCTTAAGCGTCCTTCCTGCTGGCGGTTGGGCCACGGCGGCAGCCTCGTGGAGGGGCCAGTGGTGCAAGCGTCGAGGCGGAGAGTGTGAGCCCTCGTATCTCGGCGCTTCCTCTTGGGCGGGGAGGAGCCGCCAGTATTTTAGACCAGATTTTTCTTCCAAAACACCTGCAGGGAGGAGGGCGACCGCAGCGCGGCTCTGACCCATAACGCAGCCCTCCTGGCTGCCTTTCAAGGGATGTTTCTCTCCTATCTTTGCATTTAATGGCATCGGGCTGAAGGAAGGAGCGTGGGAAGTGTGAAACATTGGTGGAGACCTTCGGGAAACCCCTACGGGGGTTGCGGGTAGTCCGCAGCGTTGGGTCATGCTGCAAACTCGTGTGGCAAAGCGCTTGTGTTAAAACTGCTGGGCGCTCGAGGCCCGTGTGGCTGGAAATAGCTGCTTCCCTCCCATGGCTGGAAATAGCTGCTTCGCTCCCGGCGCCTGTCCGCCCCGAGGCAAGGGGCTGCCGCAGGGCTGGGCAGCGCGCTCGCATACCAGTTTTGCACCTTCTGGGATGGGGCTTCGGTTGCGTCTAGCTGGGGCCGGCAGCCTGTCCCGCAAGGAGTGTCTGGTATCGGCAAACAGGCCTGGGAAGCGTCGCGAGGAAGTGGCGGAGTAAAGTCCTGTCCGCCCCGTCGCGGTGACGTGGCTCCTCCTTCCCCTTCCCCCGTGCCGCTGCTGGATTTTGGAGGCCAAGCGCCTCCGGAGGGCTGCGGGGGATCCTGCCGTCCCCACTCGTGCCCGGGGACCGTCGGGCAAGGAGGCTGCCCGCAAAGAGCCGTGCCCGCCTGGCGATGCCCCGGCCGGGCCGCCGGGAGAAACCACGGCTCTCCGCAACAGGCACATCCGCAAAAGCACGTGGGCATCGCGCTGCCGGGCCCTGCCCTCGGGTTAATGGGTAACTCAGGGCGGCAAAGCTGGGGAGAAGGCATGTTTGGCATGCCCTGTCTCGGAGCCGGGGCGTCCACCCCGCTCCCCTGCGAGGGGGCACGCCGCAGCCTGGCAGCCTCTGCCGCCGGCAAAGCCGCGCGAGTGGGACCCGGCTGTCTTGGAAGCAGCCTCGCCTGGTGCCCGGAGGCAAACGGACCAGCGGGTTTCTCCTGTTTTTTCCCTATTGAGTCGGTGCGCTCAAACCAAGAGGTCCTTTTGCACCGACTCGGCGCTGGCCGAGCGCTTCCAGGCCGCGGCGGTGCGCGTTCGGGGTCCGGCGACCGCGCTGCCAGGCTGTGCCGCGTGTGGGTGTCCCCTCCTCGCCCCGCTTGCGATTAGAGACGCTTTGCAGCCCGCTGACCTTGACCAAAGGTGCCCTTGCGAGCTGCTGCCGGCTGCTTTGCCTTTTCGCCCGGCGTGGGCTCCCCCCGGCACGCCGCCCTGCTGCCGCCCATGCACGGCCCCCTCGGGGGCCTCGGCAGGGCCGGGGGGCTGCAGCGCTGTGCGGCCCCGTGGTCGGGGAGCAGCAAAGCTGGTGCCGGTTCATTACAAATACCGGCTCGGCGGCGCCTGTCGCTTTTCCCGATGCAGCGTGCGCGGGGCTGGTTCAGGCTGGTCCCCGCCGGGCTCGCGGCCTGCGGGAAGGTGATCCGCCGCGCTGCGAGCAGGGAGCCGGGCAGGCAGCGTGCAGCTTGCAGGACGGTGCCAGGCTGTTATGTATTTTTTTGCATTCATTGCAACAGCGTAATGCACCAGGCCTCCGAGAACGGCAGCCTGCAGCTGAAACGCGGGCACGCGGGAAGGTGCTGCCGCTGGCACAGCCAGCTTGCCCTCCCCAAAATGCAGGCTGCCGCTATGCTAAAAGCTCCCCCTCCCTTTCCCCCCGCTGCCGGTTAGAAATCGATAGGGGCACTGAGCTGCGCAAACAGGGCGGCGGGTAACCTCCTGCCCCGCGAGCCTCTCGGCGTCGGTCCTCCCAGCGCCTGGCACCGGGAGCCGGCGAGAGCGGCGGTGCCGCGGGGAAGTGCCGCCGGCCGCCCTGTGCAGAGCAGGGCATGCCGCTCCCGAGAGCGGGCTCCGTTTCCAAAAATGCCGCCTGTCTCCCAGAAGACCTGGGCGCGCGTGGGGCTTGCAACAGGCTTTGCTCAAGGGCTCAAAGTGTAGCACAGTTTGCCCGCTCCTCCCCTCTTGTTTGCTCCTTAGCTTTTTTTGAAAGGGGGGGACCTTTTTGGGTAGCTCACTTTGCCGGCGTGGGTCTCAGTTTCCCGCCGCAGCTCTGCGTGCTGCAGGAGGACGCTTCGGGCCGCGAGCGAAACAACCAGGCAATTGTTCCTGCGGCATTTTTCAGCAGGACCTCGGCCGTTCCCGCCCTCTCCTGCCCTGCTGGGCAGTGCTCGTGCCTGCCATGTGCCCGTGGGGGTGTTTGGAGGGAAGATACCTCCTGTTTTACGCTCAAGTAACTTTTGGGGGGGGGGGGGTGGAATTTAGCTGTGAATTTGATTGCTAAGCTTTTTTGGAGTTTAAAACCCAAAACGAATGCATACCTTAAACTAACCCTCAGCGGTGCAAGTTTGCAAAAATGTCCAAAAAGCCCTGACAGGAGCGAGTGCCCCCTCTTTTGAGGAGACGGCAGACCAAAGCCGCAGGAGACCAACGACGTTGTCCCCTTCTTGTCGTTTCAGAACCTCCTCGAGGAAGAGAGGCCGGCAGATGTGGCGGCTCAGACGACAAACAGGATGGATCCGCGGTGCAAAACGGTGGATCTGGACAAGGTGAGAGCCTGGTGTTTGTTGGGGGGCTCTCGAGGGACCCCAAGAACTGGCAGCATCTGTCCGTGATTGGCTCCGGGAGGTGAAACCCTGCCCGTCCTGTCTGCGTGGTGTTGGGGGAGGCCGGACTCCAGTTTGGCGCCTGCCTCCTGCAGGAAGGCAAAGGGATGGGGTACGAGCAAGGCGCCCTGCCTCGGCCAGCGCTCCAGGAGGGGATGGTTTCGGGTCCTGGGGTGGCTTCAGGTCCTAGGACGGCAGGCGGTGTTTGGAGGGTGCCAAAGGGGATGGAAGGTGAGGAGGGGCCGAAGCTCTCCTGCCTGGACAGCAGTTGTTGTCTTTCCAAACTAAGGGAAGGGGACAAAATAACTCAGAAAGCTGACAGCCTAGCTCCTGTCCGGGTCCGAGGTGGCACCTTGGTGACGCCCAGCGCAGGCTTGCGTGTCCCGAAGCGGCAGGTAGCAGTGAAGAAACTGCGTGCCTGGGGCGCTGGGTGTAGGAAGGTCAAGCCTGGCTTTGGGGAGTGAAAGGAGCTGGGAGTCGAAGCTGGTGCCAGCTGGGACACCCTCAGGTCCTGCGGGTGGGTACAAACTTTGTCTCTTCCTGGCTTGCTGGAGCTGGGGGAACCTGGGGGATCCACAAGTCTCTGCATTGGGATCGAAGCTGTGAATAAAGCACAAGCTGAGCTGCCGGTTACTCGGTCAAGCGGCACGACGGGGTGTCCCTGCGGGGCCTCGCACCCGTCCCACCTCCGAGACGCGATGGCGGCTCTCCCCCGAGGACGGCAGGCGTGGTTCTGGCGGGACACGGATGTCAGGCTAGCTCTAGGGAGACCGGTGGCTCTGCCATCCCTCTGAGCGGTGATATCCAGAGCTGGGCTCGCCGGGAAGGAGGCAGGCTCGTTTTTTGGGACTCAGGTGAAGCAGTCCTCGCTGTGGTGGTTTTGGCCCTGGGAGATAGTGTCCATCCATGTACGGGCACTGGTGGCAGAGTCTGGCTTTCTCCCCATGCCGCTTGTGGCGTTTTTGGCTGCAGCGCCGCCTTCTCGGTAGGCAGCGAAGCTGTCCCGCTGCCATCGCGGCACCCTTCCCCTGCCCGTGGCGGTTGTCGCTTGGCAAAACCGCGCTACTCCTCCTCGCTCAGGCGTCGGAGCCCGTGCCAGCCGTGGCTGGGGCGTGTGGGAGGGAGAAGGAGAGCCTGGGAAAGGACCGCTGCCAGCCAGCCTCGCACCTTAACGCTAAAATGCCCGAAGTGCGGAGCTTCCTCCTCGGCCAAGCAGCTGGAGTGGATTTTGGGGAGGCGACGCTGTTCCTGGTGATTATGGCTTTTTCCTCCCTTTCCAAGTGTGTGGGAGTGGAGAGAGGATAGACGCGTCGGGGAGAGTCGGGGCTGTGCATCCCCGAGAGTAACCTGCGCAAATCACGGCGGAGCTCTGCCCGCAGCGCGGAGAGCCGCGGCGGGTACGGCCTGCCTCCGCAGGGCTCGCCGCTCCGCTCCTCGGCCGGGTTTTAGTGCCGGGGTACGCGGCGCTCAGCGGAGGGGTGGCTGCATCCCTCTCGCCATCAGGAAGACAAAGCACCGGGCTCACAGCGGATGCTGATGGCTGGATCCACACCCTGTTGCCACAGCCTCTTAAAGCCTTGATAGCTGCTTTACGCCGGGAAAGGCGGTTCCCAGAGAAAGGGCTGGTGCAGGCCGCCTGGGAGCGATGCTCTCCCTGACGGCCGGTTGAGCAAGTGGCCAGTGAGTCAGGCGGCAGTGACCCTGCAGCCAGGCGTGGGAACGCCACCGGAGCGAGGTGGGGGCACCACGGGCTCGGTCGGAGCTTGCCACATCGCGGTGGGAGCCAGCAGCGTTGGGCACCCTGCTGTCACTGCTGCCAGATTACTCATGGTGCAGCCGTGGCTGCCAGGTTGCTGCCTCGGCCCTCTCGCCGCGCTGGGTTGCTGATGGAAAGTTGGCAGATCCAGGGCTTCACTGCACTCACGCAGTATCTGTCCCGGGGCACGGGCGGGATGGAGAAACAGCCTTATCCAGCCTTATCTTATTTCGTGGAAAATGCATCTTGGGAGCTGCTGAGCAATTGCAAAAGCTTTGATAGGCAGCGTTGCTGGCTGGGCCTCTGTTTCTGGCCCAGAGCTGGTTGCACACGTGTGCACAGGCGTGCGTGCACGCCGCCACGGATGCCTGGGTTCCTTCGCACTTTTCCATAACCAGCCCATCTTCAAATGCGACCATGTCCTTGGCAGGGGGAGCTGCCGCAGGAACGCGGCCTTAGTCCTCCTGGCTGCTTGCCGGCCTGGCGACCGGTCACTATTTGATCTTGATAACTCCAGGGGAAGGGAGCCGCGGTGGTTGGAGCCGCTGCTGAGCCCCGGCAGCGTGGGGCGGGCGGGCCGTGGTACGGCAGTGTTCACCTTGAGCCGCCGGCGGAGGGTACCGGGCAGCACGGTGGCGAAGCCCGTGAGCCAGCTCAGCCCCGCGTTTGCGGGAGACGGGGCCAACGGTGCGTTCAGCTCTGCTCGGCTGCTTCCAGCCAGGATGGGACGGCGCGAAGGAGAGGGTGATACTGCCAGGGCCGCTAAAACCCTGCCCCGTTCTCTGCTCTCCCAGGACTTGGTGGACTGGCGCAAGCCCCTGCTGTGGCAGGTGGGCCACCTGGGTGAGAAGTACGACGAGTGGGTGCACCAGCCTGTGGATCGGCCCATCCGCCTCTTCCACTCGGACTTCATGGAGGCCCTCTCCAAGACGGCGTGGTGAGTGTCCCCACCGCCCCTGGCCCCCCCCATGGCAGGAGGGTGAAGCCTCCCTCCGCGCCGTGGGGACTGGTGCCGGAAGCTGAGCATCGATCCCGCTGACACCTCCGTGCCTCCCCTCTAGGTACGTGGTCTTCATGGTGTGGACTCCCGTGGTGCTCTATCTCAGCTGGGTCAGCTACACGTCCCTGGCTCAGGGCAACACCAGACTCTTCTCCTCCTTCACAACAGGTATCGAGCCGGCAGCAGCACTGAGAGCCGAGCCCAAGCCCCGGTGCCTGGGCAGGGGAGGGGAGCCAGGCTCCGTGACAGCAGATATGACCTGGCTGGTGATAAAGGGGTGGGAGAGTGGTGTTGGGGAGCTGCCGCACCTGCATCTCTTGCCCGTCACCTCCTTCACTGCATGTTTGAGCAGTCGCATGCAAAAGCAGTGAACTCACCCCCGTGTCCATACCCGGCCGTCGCCAGCATGCAGTCTCCCGCACGCCGTTGCCCGCGCTGGTTTAGAGGCCGAGGTCACCTGCCTCCGTCGTGTCCTCTTGCCTGAATGTGCAGCTTGTGCCCTGCCCAGGCTGCCGGCCAGCTCCGAGCTCCCACCGGGGACGCTGCCAGCAGGGATGGGGCAATCCCCGCAGAGGAGGAGAGGGAGGATATAGGGATCGGTAGCTGGCCCTGTGGGCTCACGTGCAGGAGATCCAGAAGTGGGGAAGAAATTGCTGCTCTCGGCAGCCTTTTAGGGGTGCAAAGGTCCGTGCCTCTCCCAGAGCAGCCGCCCCGGAGACAACCCCTCCCCGAAAGCACAGGGGCAGCCCCCTTGTGCTGCTCTCCCCTGTCCCCAAGGGGCCCTGGGGACCTGCATGGCCCAGCTCGCTGTGCTCCCGTGTGCCACCCCGCGCTGACGCCCACGGCGGGCGGCAGCTGAGCGCGGCGCTGGCGAAGGGAGCCGGCGTGCCGCGGCGGGGGAACAAACCCGGCTCTGAGCGCTGCTGGCGGGGCCACCGGCCCGGCACAGTGCGAGGCTTGTTCGCCCCGAGCGCCTGCCCTTGAATCTCCCACTGTCCGCTCGGCCGGGAACAACAAGTGCCGTGGCGGCGCGGCGCCCGGGGGCAGCCTGTGTCCTTTGTTTTTAGCGCCCTGTTTGCGGCCCCGTCCGCTCGGCTCCTTTTCTGCGAGGTGCCACGCGGTGCCAGCGGCGGCTGCGCCTGGGGGGAGGCCGGGGAGCCGGCTGCCGACCTGCCCCGCTCCGGGGGTAGCCGAAAATCGGAGCCGCTGGAAAGGGGCCCAGGGTCCTCTCTCAGCAGGCTTTGCTATTTTATATTCCTGCCTTTTGAAGTAGAATAAAAACAGGGCGTCTGGACCGCTTGCAAGCCCGCTTTCAGGCAGGAGATGCCTTTGCTGCGTTAGCCCAGCGTCCGCCACGGCGGTGCAATTTGAGAGGCAGGTTGGAGTCCCTGATGTCCAGGGTATAAATTTTTCAGCCCAAACCGAGCGCAGTCAGGGTCCGGAGGCAGGACCTGCCGCGTGCCTGACTGTGAGCGGTCCGTCACCCCGGGGCTGGGCGAGCAGGGTCAGCACAGTCGAGGGGTGCAAACTGCAGGTGGGTTTTCCCTCGCTCCTGAGATCATCCCAGCCTGCAGGCCTCGTTGGCAAGGTTAAAAGCAGTGGGAAGGGTCTGCGGCAGAGGGCTGGGAGCTGCTCGCCCTCTCCAGGTGGACGCTGAGGCATCGGAGGGCTCAAACAAGCGTGCCTGCTCGAAGGAGATGTGCGTGTAGAGGCAGGGTGACCTCGGTTTCTTGGCTGGTCTCCAGGAAAGGCATGGAAGAGGCAAGCTCTGGGAAGGCAGCGAGGGGCTAGGGGCTTGGTTTTCTTTAGCACGGATCAGGAGGAGCGGATCGGGAGGGGAACGTGCATCCCCTGGGAAGCAGGGGCGAGGGTGGATGGGGTGCGACGGCCCTCGGAAAGGAGGCTCCTGCTCCGCTTCAGAGCGGAGGGATTGGAGTAGAAACGCAATGAGGAAGGAAGGGCCTCAGACCTGCACAGTGGTGTGCACGACGCAGCTGCACCCTCCCTGCTCTGCTGGGGAGAAAGCAGCAGCTGGGACCTCACTGCCGAGAGGTTATTTTTCCAGTTGCCAAAATATGCGGGTTTGGAGGATCAGAAATTGCTAGCAAAGAAGCAGAGCTGGCAGCCGGCACTGCAAGGAGGAGGTGGCTGAAAAATGCTCTGTGGGGGAAAACTCCCAACAAGACCATTCTCTGCAGAAAGACGAGCTGGAAACACTGCTTTGCTGAGCGAGCGTTGGTTCTGAAATGTCGGTGTAGATCAGGTGCCTCCTGCTTGGTTTCTGTGGGCAAAGCAGGTTTGTGAGCACCAGGCTCTCCCGGGGGACAGTCGGGGCCCCTCCAGAGCAACGACAAACCCTGTATTTGGTGCATTTTTCCCCCAAAACTGCAGTTCTGGCAGCTTGGTGAAGTGAAGTTCTGGGTGAGAGCCACTTGTTTGTGTGTGTATCTGGGCTACCTGCTTCTAGCCCATTTGGTGTCTGCGATGTCAGCAGAGCCTGGGGGCTCTGGTGGAGAAAAGCTGCATTTGCACCCCAAAGTGAGAATGGAGATGGCCAAAAGCACCAGAGAATGGCAATAGGGGGGGAAAAAAAAAAGGACGTGGCTGGCAGTGTTTCAGAAAGAGGGGGCGAGGAGAGATGAGAAAGCAGAAAGGAGGGTTGAGAAAGCTGTAGGAGAGGCTGGAAAGGCCTCTTGCCTGGCAGGGATCCCTGCGTGGGGAGATGCCGAGTGCTTCTTGCTGGGAAGACGACGAATCCGGGTGCTTCACAGGAGGGGTGAGGGGAGCAGCGAGGTGCGGAGCAGCTGTGTCTCTGGGGCCACCTGTCTTGCTGACTGCTGCATGTCTCGTTGTGTAGAGTACTCCATCCCCGTGCACAAATACTGCTTCCCCTTCATCTTCCTCCTGGGGATGTTCCTGTGGTCCCTGATAGAGTACCTCATCCATCGCTTTGTCTTCCACATGAAGCCACCTGCTAGTAACTACTATCTCATCACCCTGCATTTCTTGTTGCATGGCCAGCACCACAAGGTGAGTGGCTACGCTGCCGCGGCAGCCCCGCGCGGGCCCCGGGCGTGGGAACGGTGACCTCTGCTCAGGCGGAGCCTGTTCGTGCGTGCTCGACGTGACTCGTGGCATCTTTGCCCTGAGCGGGGCCCTTACGTAACGCTCGGGAGATGGGCTCTGAGCGACCGGCTCCTCGAGAGCCCGAGTTAAACCTACCAGCTCTGCTGACGCTGTGCAATGGAAAGACGTAGAAGCGATGGGCTCCCTCTAGCTTCGCTGGAGGAAACATCCCCATCAGAGCCAGGCCGACGTGCGAGCCGAGAGCCCTGGCCACCTTCTGCTGCGTGGGCAGGGGCAGATCAGCTGCTGGCAAAGGGCTGGTCTCGCCACCAGATAAACCTGGATGGGGAGGCTTCTGGGTGCTGCTTTGCTGCTGGCTTTTCCAAAAATGAGTGTCCTAAGTGCACATGCGCCGGCCCAGTTCCTCGGCTGTGCTAAGTTGGAGCTGCGTTAGTGCAACTGGAGGAGCACTGTGGCTCACACCTGAGCCTGAAGTTGGGGTCCAGTTTGGGGTTGTGTTAAATCCTTGCTGGTGCTGGACTGCTGTATTCTTCCTCATTTGGGGGGTTTTGGGGTTTTTTGTTCTTTTTTTTTTTTTCTCTTCTCCTTGGGATTGCCAGCAAAAGAGTTTTCTGAGAGGCCACTGCTCCAATTACAACCAGCTCCAGCTTGAGCATGTAGTGGCCAAGAAAGAGCTGTCTGGGGACAGGGTTGCCCCAGTCCTGGCCAGGGTCTGCAGCGGGCTGTGCCCAACTCCCCGGTGGCACTTTGCAAGCTCCTGGGCGGGATGGGGTCCTGGGAGGGGGACAACCCGCTGGTTGCCAGCCGGTTAGCTCGCCCAGCCTGGGAGCTCGCTTTCTCACCGTCTTTCTCTGCTCCCAGTCTCCCTTTGACAGCTCCCGCCTGGTCTTCCCTCCCGTGCCGGCGTCGCTGGTGGTGGTCGTCTTCTACTGGCTCCTCCGCGTCCTGCTGCCTGAGGTGCTGGGGCTCTCCATGTTCGTCGGCGGGCTCTGCGGCTACGTGGTCTACGACATGATGCATTATTACCTCCACTACGGCTCGCCAAAGAAAGGCACCTACCTGTACGGGCTGAAGGCTTATCATGTAAAGCACCACTTTGAACACCAAAAATCAGGTAATGGTGGGTTTCCCCGGTGCGCGGTGGTGTGCTGGTCCCGTTGGGGGCAGAGCTCAGAGGCTTTGGGAACCACGCTCGCTTTCGGTGCTGTGGATTTAGCTGGTGCACTGAGATGTTGGAAGCTCAGCACCCCTTCGGGTCTCCGGGCTGGGAAACGCTGTGCGGAGGCACCTGGCCGAGCTGGGGAATGGCGCGGGCTTGCGAAGGGAGGTGTGGCACGTGTGTGCTTTGAAATATCCATCTGGTGTCCCTCATAGAGGCTCGTACCTGGGTTTATCATGCTGCTCTTCTGGTTTCTGCTGCAAGGCTGAGGTTGAGGTGTGGGTTCCCCTTTCTCCTCCCTGCCTGCGGTTCCCCAAAGGGATGGCAGGCAGTCTGCATCGCTCGGGGCACCCCAGCACGGGCGCTCACGGCTGAGCCTTAGCTGCCTGGTGCCAGCGGGCGCCTTAGCGCTTGCAGTGCAATGCTGAAGTTAAATTTGGGACTTGGGGAGGGTGCATCCCATGAGCTAAGGCATGTCTGTGATGCTCCAAGGGGTGCAAATAGGTGATGTTTGTTGGGATGGGGGGGAACGAAATGCTCCTTGGTCTTCCCTGAGAAGCAGGCATCAAAGGCTTGAAACCAAGCTTGGTTGTGGAGTCCTGTGTGTGTGGGTGGAGTACCTGAACCCAAGCGCTGCACTGCTTGGTCAGCAGCGTATGGGGTGATGTAGTTGCGTGAGCCTGTTTATGGCCAGGAGCTGTGGGAGGAGGAACCGTAGTGAAGAGGCTTCTGGGCAGAAGGTTCCCCGGTGTTTCTGAACGTGTCTCGGCCAGCGTTGAACGTGGGGCACGCCGGTGCGTTGCCGTGGCCGGGCGCAAAGCCTCTCCTCGGCCGGGAGCAGCCCCCTTCACTGGCCGGTGCTGGCACCCGGGGGTGCCGTGGCGGAGGGACGTCCCCGGGGCCAGGGGAGGTGTTGGGTGCCTGCGCCCAGGGCGGACTCTCCTCCTCCTGGGAGGCAGCAGGGTGGCCACAGAGAGGCGTTGGCAGGCGTGGGGTGAGGCCTGGGCTTCCCTCGGCCTGCCCCGGCCCGGCGCTTGCTCAACCTGCCCTTTGCCCGGTTTCCTAGGAGAAAGCGCCCCACTCAGATAAGTTATCGTGAGCGGGGCTGGTGGTGTTTCCCAGCCGCCTCCTGGGCGCAGCCTTTGTTGCCTCCGCTCTTCCTCCTTGCCGTCACCCCAGGGCAGGGTGACGCCTTCCTCCCTCCCTGAAACGTCAGCCTTGCTCACCCGGCCGCAGGGCAGCTGGCAGCCTCCTCATCGCCTTCGCACTGAGCTGGGGACCTCCCATCCCAGCACTGGCCTTCCCTCTGGTCCCCAAGCATCGCGGGGGCTGGCGGTGGGGTCCCCTCCGCGCCTCCGTCCCCCTGAGTGCTCTCTCCACTGCCCTGCAGGCTTCGGCATCAGCACCCGCTTCTGGGATTACCCCTTCCAGACGCTCATCCCCGAGGAGACCTTTGAGAAAGAGGACTGACGGCCCCAGCGTGGCGCCCGGCTCGCTCGCTGCTGCTCACCCGCCCCACCAAGATGGGGCTCGCGTGCTCCCCCGGCATGATGAGGCGCCCTGCAGCCGGCCCCCCTGAGCGGGGCTGGCCCTGCCTCTCCTTCCTTCCTTCCTTCCCAAGGCTGGATGGAGACGGTCATGCCGGGGTGCCCCTGGCCTCCGGCCCACCCGCGGCGGTGCCACCGAAACCCAGGAGCTGCCGGAGAGCGGGCGGCCCTGGGTTTCCTAGCGCGGGCTGTGCTAGGGACCCGGCTGCCCTGGCACGGTGGCAGCATCGGCCCGGGGAGCTGGGAGCTGCTCTCGCCAGGGGTCCCGCGGAGCCAGCGGGGCGATACCGTGCTGCCGCGGCCTTGCGCCATCTCGCATCTTTACCCCTTCCGGCCGCTTCTGCGCTGGCACCGGGGAGGAGGAGCTGGCAAGACTGGGCTCGGCGAGGCTTCCCCCGGGGCCGGGCGCTCGCCGCGGTTCTCCTGCTCCGCATGAATCCCCAGGGCTGCCCTCTCCCCGCGCACGGGCGGCTCTGGCGCTCGGGCCGGCTCCCGCACCGGCGTGCCCCCAGCCCTCTGCTTCCCGCCCGCCCTCCTCTCTGGTGCCACTGATGCGCAGGCAGCTCTGCGGCCCGGCAGCTGCCCGAGAGATGAAGTGCCAAATGCTTCTTGCTCGCCAGCCTTCCCTCCTCTGCCTCGCGCCTCTCTGCAGCCTCCCGGGGCCGGTTTCCTCCTCGCTGTGCACCAAAGCCTCTCGCCCGGCGCTGGGGCGAGCAAAGGCGGCCGGGGGGCACCGGGAATCCCACCCTCGGGAGGCACCGGCAGCCCCCTGCCCCTGCGGGATGGACACTTCTGGGTGCTCGCTGTGCCCCGGGGCCGGGTACCCTCCCGGAGACGTACAGCACTCTGCGTTTCACAGCATCGCTTAACTCTCCGAGGGGCTTTCATATCTCGGGTCAGCTGAAAAGCCAACTTCTCTCCTTGCTCCCAGCACAGGGTTTTCTGGGACCTGCCGCCGTCGGGGTGGGGATGTCGCAGGTCTGTATTTTGCCTTTTTCTAACCAGCGCACTGTATCTCTATACCAGATTTATCACGTTAATGTTTTTTGTAGACATTGACTACTTGAAACTCAAACTCCAATGAACAGAATTGCTAAGAGATGCCTTTTTTGCTGATCCTGTGATTTATTTTTTTTTCTAATGTTTACTGCAGATATTTAAAGGTTTGGAATAAGGTTGTATGTAAAACTGTGGGCATCACAATTGTAAATAAACTGTATATTTTGAAAAATAAAACCTTTTAAAAAGGGCACGGCTGTGAGCGTGGGTGAATGCAGGGTGCAGGTGCCACTCGGTGCTTGCGCTGGGAGGGGAGGCACCGATCCCTGTGTTGTGCTTGGCTGGGGAGCTGGGGATGGTTTTTGCCGGGCGAGGAGCTCCCCTTGCACAGGGGACCCGCAGCGGCCAAGCGTGACCTGAGCTCTGTTACCTGGAAGCTGGCCAGGGCTGCAGCTCACTTTCTTAACTTCCCCGAAGTTGGGCAATGGCGTCATGGGCCGCCCCGCGCTTCCCAACATCAGGCCGTCTTTCTGCTGAGCTGAGACGCTGAGCTGCAAGGTTTCCTGTGCTCCGGGCAGCGGCCAGCCACTGCTTCCGGCGCGCAGAGCCCTGGGAGCTGTGATCGGCACCCCATTTCATCACTTAATTTGATGCTGAGCTGTCCCAGGGCTAGTGACAGCAGAGAGGTCACAGCAGGGACAGGAGGGAGCAGAAGGTCCTGGAGGTCTCCAGCCCTTGTGTAGGGCCTGTTTCCATTGCCTGTGGCCTAGGGTGCAGAGCTGGCACAAGTGCGTGGTGGTGCCCCGGGACGGCCTCATCGTGGCCGGTGGGACAGCGAAAGGAGGATGCCCTGGGGACCGAAATACCGGTGGGCTCCATCCTCTAGCAAGCGCCGTCCCCCATCAAGCCGGCACTGGCAGTGCAGCATCCCCCAGCCCCTTCTCCCCCGGGTCTTTGCCGCGCCTCCCCTGTGCAAGTCCTTCTTCCCCTACGTCAAAACCGACGGGGCTCCCATGGGTGCCCCCTGCCTCCGACAGCGGCTTTCCTGGAAAACGGAAGCAGCCGCGGGGAGCGGGCCAGCAGCGGAGGGCAGCGTGAGAAGCCGCGCGGGCTTGCACAATGCCCCTTCCGCTGCCCGCAGGAAGCGAGGCTTGGGAAAGCGCCCTATAAACTCGCGTTCGCCCCGCGTTTCCTCTGCAGTGCGCGGCGGGCGCCGAGACGGAGGCGAGCGAAGCAGGGCCAGGTAAGCTCGGGTGCTGCGTCTCGGCGGGGAGCGAGCCTTTTCCTCGGGGCAGGCGTCGGAGGGAGCCGGAGGGGAAGGGAAAGCGGCCGCAGGAACGCGCAGAGAGAATGTGATTTAAAATCCGAAGCGGGGGATGCTGCGTGTGAATCCAGCCCAATGTTATGGGGAGAAACCACGAAGGATTAGGTGTGCTGGGGCTGCGAATGCGTGACGGCACTGATAAGGTGGGCGCCAAGAGAGAAACGTCACTGGAGACAACCTTTGCATTTGAGATGGGCTCTGCAGGCAGAGCCGGGGAACGCTGCCTTGGGGCAACGCTCCTCATGCTATCGCCAACCTCCCTTGTCTCTACGTGAGCTACCGGGGTGTTTTTAACACTGAATTAAATCATACAAAACAAGCAAGCGCTCTGCAGGGCAGGGTGCTGCGCGGAGACATTGCAAAGGTAGCGTAGGAGCTGCAAGGGGCGAGAGGAGCCTGGGAGGGCTGCACGCCACGTTAAGGCTGTTCCTAGGGACCACGGTGCGGAAGAGCCTGCAGCTCGGTATCCCGGTGATCTCCACGCGGTGCTGAGTTTCACCCCTGCCAGACGCTGCTGGCCAGCGGCCCCTTCGCATGCAGACATGGACATCGTGGAAAGGGTCTTCTCCATAGCCCAGAGCCTCTACGCCCAGTTCGAGCAAGTGAAGTGCTGCACGCACCAGTGCCAGCGCCTGGTGGAGCGCATCCACATCTTGCTGGAGCCCGTGAAGGTCCTCAGGGCTCAGCCAGGGATGCACATCTCCCAGCACGAAGAGGAACTGCTGAAGAAGCTGCTGCGGACGCTGGGGGAGGCCCAGAGGCTGGTGACGAAGTACAGCCAGGCGAGCTGGATCCAGAAGTTCCTGCGAGCCCGCAGCAGCGGCGAAGAGTTTGTCTGGGTGAACGAGAGCCTGGAGGATATCGCCCAAGGGCTCTCGCTTCTGCTGCAGGCGGAGCAGAAACAGGCTTTCCTGGAGGCCTTCCAGGCAAAGACCTGCCGCTGGCAGGACGCCGAGGACCTGAGGAACGACAGGGCTTTCTTGGACGAAGTGATTGCGAGTAAGTGTGCCTTCCACAAATGTCTTTTTCCTGAGAGAGCAGAGACCGACTGGAGATTGGTGTCCCTCCCCAGCCGCTGCTCAGCCTTGGCCTTGTGCTGAGGCAACGGCCAAGGAGAGCCGAAGGGCTGGTTGTCTGAGCAGAGCTGCACTTCAAACTGCTGGAAGAATTAACAGCAGCCATCCTGCATGTCGATCTCACATCCGTTTCTCTGCCTTTCTTTCCCCAGGTACTGAAAACCCCGAGGACACAGAGATCTGCCTCGATAGGCAATGTGTGGAGAGCAAGGTAGACTGGATGCAAAGCGAGCTGAATAAAGTCGTGCGCATGATGGAGTGTAAGTCGGCGGCGTGCCTCTCGCGCGTCCTCCCACCTCCTGCGTTGCCGCCGCGCTCAGGGCCGGCCAGCGGCTCGGCCGTTCCTGGGTACAGCGGCGCGGCCGGGCTCCTGGCTTGCTCAATTGCTGCCATTGCAAAAGGGGAGCAGAAAAAGCCTTCTTAGAGCAAAATGCTTCCTCCCGGCTGGCGAACGATGAGCCAGCAGGTTATTTCGGCTGCCCGGGGCATGTGCAGAGAGGGGAAAAGGGCAATGGTCCTCTGTCTTTAAGCGCATCAGAAAAGATGGTGCTGGGGCCATAAACTGGGCGGAGATCTGTCCCGGAGCCCTGTGTCCCAGGCCTTTCTCCTTAGGGAAGAGGTCTGGGCTGACCACATCAGCACCACTGAACACTTTCCCCCATCAAAAAGATTAAATGCGTGTGTAAGAAAACGTCCTCTCTGCCCGGCCTGAGCTGTCACCTGTCCTGAGCACTGCCTAACCTGCCCCTTGTTCCCTTGCGGGGAGCAGGCTTGAAGAAAGTCGACGTGGATAAAAGAGAGGACATCACCGAGATTCAGCGGGAGCACCTCACCTTCCGCCGGCACCTGCAGGACACCGACAGCTACGACCTCTACGAGGGAGAGTATCTCAAGTACCCCGTCGCCATCAAAACGTTCAAGAGGCCGCTCACCACCGACCCTGTGTGAGTTGGCCGAGGCAGGCCGTCCCGCTGCGCGGGAGTGGAGCTGGGCAGCCGGGGGTGTCCGGGATGGGGGACGGCTGCCCTGCCACTGCCACTGCAGCTTTGGGTGCCACTGGCGGAGGTCAGTGGGGAGATGGTGCTGCTTTTCCTAGGATAGAGCTGTGGTCCAGAGGGGAGAGAGGTGCACGTGCCGTGGAGGAGGTATCTCCTTGCGGGGAGGCCTTGGCTTGCTGGGATGGGGGCATTCGGGCAGGACACAGTTCCCTCAGGCATCGGGGTGCCAGCCAGGCTGCCGAACAGGTGCGACATCGCGTCTTGCTCCGAGGCCCTCACTGTGCTGCAACTTTCTGCAGGAAGGTGAGGGACATTTTTGAGAAGGAGGTTCAAACCCTGAAGAAGTTTGAGTCTCCAAACATCCTGCGCATGTATGGCATCTGCATTGAAGAGCAAGGTAAGGATGTAGCCCTAATTTTGCCCTTTCGTGCCCCGTCTGTCCCTGACGCTGGTTGGTGGCGGACAGCTTGTGGCAGCCTGGTCCCTCCTGAGAGGTGGCACAGGGATGCTCGGGGACTTGCTCCCCCTTCTCCCCCAGGAGTATAGTGTCTCCCGCACCCTTGCAGAGATGGGGCAGGTCTGTGCCATCGCCCTGCACTGCTGTAAGGCACAAAAATACAAAAAAAACCCATACGGCCTAGTCTTAGCCCAGGGAGCAGAGCACGATGGCAGCAGAACCAGAGCCCAGTGTACTGATGGTTTCATACCCATCCCACCAATAATTTTCATGATGCCTTTCACCAAGGGCAACGCTCACTCTTTTGCACTAAGCATCTGGGACACTGCTGGTTATTTCATACATAACCTGGAAATACATCTTGGCCAAAAAAAAAAAAATAATAATCAAACACACATGGCCAGTTCTGCTGTGCCAAGTGGAGCCCGGGAAGTGCTGGCTTGCCCTGGGTGGCACAGATCCCGAAGCCACCACTGCACTGGCTAGTCCTGGGCCAGCTTCTCCGTGGACACCACCACCAACGGGCGTCTCTTTGGGACAGATCGGAGCCCCTGCTTCTCCATCGTCATGGAGTACTGCGAGCACGGGACGCTGCGCGAGGTGCTCACCAAGCAACAGCAGCTCTCCTGGGAGAGGCGCCTTCGGATGGCCCTGGGAGCCGCGAGGGGCCTTTACCGGTGAGCTCCTGCCTGCGGGCGAGCAAGTCCGCTTCAGTCCGCAAGCCCTGCTTGGATCCCTGACACCTGTAAGCCAGCAGCGTGGGCAGTTAGACTCCATTTCTCCCACCCGCCAGGCCTAGGACATTTGGAAAGGTGGCTGCTGGCAGGGTCGGAGGTGGGTTGGGATATGGCAGCGCCCATCTCCCCAGGGTCATTGGCCCGTATGTCTGCCTTGAAGCCTGGAAAGCCCTGGAAGGAAGAAACCTCCTCTTCTCTCTCCTGCTCAGTACCATCAGGCAGCTTTGAGGAGCTCCTACAAAACAGCAGTTCCCCAAACAACCGAAGAACTGGCAGTTCCCCAAATGGGCACTAAACCAGCCTGACTGCCATTGCTGACCGTAGAGCCCCACAGTGCCCTGCTTGGCCTCCGCAAACCTCTGCTGCTTGTTATTCTGCATGCGGCAGCTCTTGCAGGGCTGCTGGGAAGCTCAGCTTGACAGGGCCGTTGCACCAAGGCAGACGCAGTGCCGCTGGCTTCTCGGGGTGCGTCTCGGTTCTTCCCTGTGGCTCTCCTGTGCGGGAGGAGGGAGCCCGGAGATGGAGACGGGACTGTTACCAGTGCTTATTGCTCTTGCCTCTGGCTGGCCGCAGGTTGCACCAGACAGAAAAGAAGTCCAGACTGCACGGATGCATTAACAGTAGCAAGTTCTTGGTGGCTGGAGATTACTGCGTGAAGGTAAGGACCATGCTCTGAGAAGCTTTGGGTAGTTTTGCATGTTTTTATGGATGTCTTCTCCCACCAACTCAAAAGAGAATTGTCTTAATCCAGAGTAACAACTGGGGGAGCTTCATCTCCCCTGTCACCTTAGACACTTACATCTCAATTCATCATTTGGCTCTATCTTACCACTTGCAGAGCACAGGGAGTGTTTCTGAACCATCTGCTGGGGTGAGATGAAGCTAGGGGAGGTGAATGCCCCACCGCCAGCTCAGGTTTAGCTCACAGAAAGAGTTGTGTGCCCCGCAGTGCGCATGGCTGCAGGCCAGTCCTTGCTGCCCAAGGCACCTCGCTCCATTTTCTCCAGTTCAGGTCAGTCCCCAGTCATGCCACAGGTTTCTGCACTGGGTGTTGTATTATAGACGCTGCCAGGGGTCCTGCAGCTCTTCTGAAAATCAGGGCAGTTAATGACAATTAAAACTAACTTGTATTTTTACCAGGTGTCTGGTTCAGGCCACTTGCCCTAGGTGCAGAGTAGAAAGATGAAGAGGTCACATTTAGCTGCTGATCATGAATATATGTGCCCCTAAGGGCTGACCTGAGTGCAAACATCTCCCTGTCAGCTGTCCTTGCAAAACTGCAAGAGGGCCGTGTCCCTGGCGATCAAGTTTGTACCCAGGTTCACGGGGAGCAGCTGCACACAGACACCGAAACCACACAGTGCTCTCTGGCCGTGGCTGTGTGCCGCAAAAGCAGGGCAGCTCCTGGAGCCGTGCTCCGGGAAAGCATCCCTACAGCCTGCTGCCGGTGGCTCCAGAGAGCAGCCAGCTCTGCAGCATGTCCCGCACAGGAAGCCTGCTCTTCTCGGCAAGGGGAAAGGGAAGATCCACCACATAACATAACCCAAAGGAAGTCAGGCCAGAAAGCTCAAGCTAAGAACCGTGTCCAACCTGGAGTTTATCCCGCTTCTCCCTTTCTCATCCTCCCAATCAGCTCTCAGGATTTGAACTGTGTGAAACAGAGTTGTCCATCAAGAGGAGAGTCAAGAAGAAGAACTGGAACAGAGTCTCTACATTGGCTTACGTTGCCCCTGAGAACATGAAAGACATCTACTACCCCTATAAGAGGCCCTATGAAATATACAGGTAGGTCTGTCCTAGCCAGCCCTCTCCCAGGAGAGGTGGCCATAAGCAGCTAGGTGTCTGGCAGAGCAGCTGGCAAGCTGTGGAAGGAGGCCGTATTCAGACACGTATCTATCATGCAGCTGTCTGAGGCTGGCATGGCCCAGCAGTCCCCTCCGGGAGAAGGCAGGAGGCAGGACAAGGCAGCAGGGTCATTGCTGACAAATTCTTGCTTCTCTTGTTTCAGCTTCGGGATCGTGCTGTGGGAGATTGCCACCTCCAAAATCCCGTTTGAAGGTGAGACAGAAGCATCTGGTTCCCCTGTGCTAAAGTGGCAGGGCCCAGCTAGGACGCTGGCCGGGGTCAGATACTCCCCCCTCTGTCCCGGAGCACGCGGAGGTGTGTGGGTCCCGATGGTGGTGCCCAGGATGCCTGGTCTGCCCAACCTGCCTGGTCTGCCCAACCTGCAGCACAACAGCCCTTAAACATGGCTGTTCCTGGGACTCCAGCTCCAGCACAGCAGAGCATTTCAGCACATGCTTAAACCGCAAGGCTGCAAGTAATTCTGTCTCTCTTTGATGTTCCTGTGCGCTGAAGCATAATCACATCTTGTGCTTCACTGGAGCCCAGCGGTGTTATGGCAGGGAAGAGGGGTTCATTGCAGACACAGTTTGGGCAGTTTCTCTGCTGGCTCCTCTGTGCTGCAGAGGAGCTGTGGGAAGACTCTCGAAGTGGCCTTGCACTGGCTTCCCTGCCCAGCACTGCCACGCTGTCCTGACATCCCTGTTTGCGTGTGTGTGTGTGTGTGTCGGTTTAGGCTGCACTCCCCAAGAGATCAAGGAGAAAATCTGCGAACACCATTACCGGGAGCCTGTTGGGGAAGATTGTCCCGAAGACCTGAGGAAAATCATTGACCAGTGCCGGGCCTTTGACCCTTCCCAGCGCCCTTCTGCTGAGCGTAAGTGTTTCTGCATGGGCTCCTCTCCCTGTCTGCTCCTTCTTCCAGCCCCATGCTACCACATCTCCACAGTGCTGGGCTGTCCTGGACATCCGCTCGCCACACTGAAGGGACCCATGCCTTCTGCTGCCGCAGGTGGATGTCTGCTCAAGAGCAGCATTACCTGAGCTTTGCCCCCTTGATGTGTGTGTGTGTGTGTGTGTGTCTCTTGTCGGGAAGACAAATGCCCAGATTTGTCTTCTTTTCAACAGATGGCCAAGCCCAGCTTCCTCGTGGCCTCAGGCCGCCAAGGTCAGCAATGCATTTAAATGGGCATTCCTCCTCTCCTGTCCCACTGGTGTGTGACACAGGGCCGACAGCCCTGTGCAGATAACCCTCCTGCCTGGCCATGCTGCCTGCCTGACCCTCTGTCTGCTCAGCAAGAGCATGCCTCTCTTCACAGCTCCGTCTGCTGTCCTGTCTGCAGCCCGTTTCCCAGGCAAGACCCAGTTGGGAGGGAATGGAGGAACAGCGGCGGCAGCTAATTCAGTGCTGTGGCCCCTGAGAGCACTAGGGCACCCAGTGTGGAAGGGTTTTTTTTGAACTTGCCCTATTACCCAGGGTGCTGCAGCCTTCATTGATTTGTTGAGTGGAAGCACATATGGTTTTAGGGCTAGCCTAAATCCCAGGCTTTCCAGCCTCTGTTTTCATGCAGACATTTTGCATAGGTGTCTCCACAGATGCCCTTCCCATGCTTGCTCAGTGCCAGCAGCACTCCAACTCCTCCCTGTTTAACAGATTTCCTAAGCCGATGGCAGCCCTGCAGCGTAGGAGACCACTTGCAGGCAGGTGCCTGAGGCTGAAAGATTTCGTTGTTCACACCAGCAGTGGTATTTAGTGATAAACCCAGTCCTTGATATCCCAGGGGCAGAACACTTGTCAAGTGAGGCCTGACCCTCAGAAGACTGGGGCCCTCCAATTTTGGCCAAAGGAAAAATTATTACTAAGCATAATCTAGATTTTAAATCCAGGAAAAAAACACTGTGATCCCTGATCCTCTGCTCCCAATAGCACAGAAGGTCAGATCCAAGAATTCCCTCGGCAGGATCCTTTTAAAGGGCTGTCCTGTCATGTCTGTCATGAGCTTTCAAGGAATGACAAATCCATTCTGTCTCTCAATTAGTTGCTTCAGTGGTTAATTTGCCCCTTTCTACTTTCTATTTGAATTTGACCGGGTTTATCTTTTGGCCATCACTCCTTGTCCTACCTTTTTAAGCTAAGTCCCTAGCTTAAAATATGTCCCCTAGTAATTAAAGTCTCTTTCCCCTGTAGATAGTATGATGGTTCACCCAGTTAACATTTATCTATGCCATAAAAATAATCACTAGGCTATTCATTAGGCATCATGTAAGAGTAAGTAGTCTGTCAGACAAGCACTGGGCTGGGAGCCGGAGCTGTGGGTTAATCCCTGCTCAAATCCTGCAGCTCCTGTAAACTGGAGGAGCAGCCACAGCACAGGACAGGAACATTTCCTGCCTTGGGCTTTGAGCAATAAATTGCATTCTCAGGAATTGTTCTGCCTTGGGGATGATTTCACTGCCTTTGAAGCTGGCCTATGTTTGCATCAGATAAATAATTGATCTCAATCATGACTTAAAAGCAGCAGCAGAAAAAGATAAAGAAACCTTTCTGTTGTGCTTGAAGGCACAGGTGACTCATAGAACCTTTTCCTCCGTCCGTCATCTCTCCAGGGGGAGAAAGCTCCTTCAGTCACTCCCACCCCAACCTACTGGGTCGATATCTATACAAGAGATTTGGAGAGTTTGGGTAAGAAACCCCCCAGCTCTTGCTGTGCTCTCTGCATCTCAGTGTCTGGACAGCAGTTTTGTTAGGAAACCCTGCCTTGGGGAATCACCCGCTCTGAGAGCTACTGCTAGGAAACACTGAAAATCTTTAGTTTTATTGGCTCCAGCAAAGTTATACAGAAGATGCATTGTGGCTTCAGTACCCTGGTCCTACACCATGCACTCAGTTCAACTGTGCCTGCACAGTGCTGAGCTGAAGGAAGTCTTCTCAATTCTTTCCAGGCATCTCTCCATGTCTGCGTCTGCTTCTCTTTGAGCTGTGCCTCTCCGTTCAGGGCAGTCACACCTGCAAGGAACCGCACAGTCGCACGGGTGCCAGGAGGCAGTCAGGCTGGTGCAGAGTGCTTTGATGTGCTAGTCATCAGTGAGGAAAATCTATCTCATCAGGGGAGAAAATGCCTACAGTGAATACTCTGTTTCGATTCACACCATCCTTGTGTTTTGCAGAAATTGTGGACTTGCTGGCTGACCTCAAGAGAAGCAGAAACCAAGGAAGCTAACTGCAAAAGACAGGCTCAAGTGACCAAAAGGAACCAGCCAAGCAGCTTCAAAAGTGAGCCAAGAGAAACGATGTGCCTTCCTCCTGTAGGCCCGAAGCGTGAAGCTTCTCCCTCTTTCTCCGGTTGCAGACATTGAGTGTTCAGTACACCTTTATATGTATTTATATGTCAAGACTTGCAAGTCTCAAGTAGCTGTGCCTGCTAGTTTGCCTCTTGATTTCACCGCGGAGACGGCTGGTGAGCGCTCTGCAGCTCGCTCCCTCCAGCTCGGCGTGCAGCGGCTCGTGCAGCGGCTCAGCCAAGGAAGCCTCTTTGGTGGCCCCCCACCGAGGGCGGGAAGGGGGACAGGCGTTCGGAAGGCTGCCGCCATGAGCGTGACCGGACGCAGGGGGGTTTATTCCTTGTCTTTAATATTCGAGAGATGCTCGTGAGGGGCCGTGAAAGCCGCCGCGGCCCGTGTCCCCACTCGGGGCTCACCAGGCCGGGCCCCCCCGCCGCCCCGGCTCCGGCGCGGCGGCTCCAGGTCACCGGGAAGAGCAGGCCCCGCCGCCGCCATGGCAACATACCCGCCCATTTCCCCCCCCTTCCCGGCCACCGTTTGAATCCGCTCGGGCTCCCGCTCATTTCGTCTGAGCTGCGGCTGCTCCAATGAAAACGCACTTCCTGGCTCTTGCCCGGCCCCCGGCCACGCGCCGCCCAATCAACACGGCGTCCCTCAGGCCCCCTCCTTCGACTGGCCAGACACGCGACCAATCAGGGCACACCCCGCCTCTCCTCCTCGCCCCGCCCCTTCGCCCCCTGTCCCTCGGGCAGACGGACGGTGCGGCTCGCCAATGAAGAGCCCGATCTGGCCTCGGCTCGCCCAATAGAAACCGACGCGGCAGGTGCTGGGGTCGCGGCTGGCCAATAGGGCTGCGGAGGTGGCGCTAGCAGCGGCGCGGCGTTGCAGCGGCGCGGCGTTGCAGCGGCGCGGGAGGGGCGGTTGGGCCCGCCGGGAGGTGAGTGCGGGGCGGGGGGGCCGGTTCGGCCCGGCTGGGCCCGGTCGGGCCGCGCCCCCTGACGAGGGGGGGCCGCCTGGGGGCGCCGCCGCCGCCCTGGCAGGGCCCCGCGGGCGCTCCCGGGCCTGGCCCAGCTGAGCCGCGAGGCCGCGGCGCTCGCTGTGCACGGGCCGGTGGGCTTCAGAGCCCCGCAGGGCCGAGAGGCCCCGGAGCGCTGGGGGTTGGCGCGGCGTGTGCCCCTGCCAGCGCCGCAGAGCACCGCGGAAGCCCCTGCGGCGGGGGGGTGGCCGGCTCCTTTCGCCAGACCACCTAGCAACGGCAATATCCCTTAAAAAGGTGGAAACCCCCCCCGTAGTTGTAGAGTTTTGCCGCGTGTTGAGTTCTGGTTATCTGTGTTAAAGCAGCCGCGGAGGAGGGGACCCGCCGTGCAGGGGTGGCGTCGGGCCGAGCCCGCGGGTCTGTCGCAGCAGCGCGGCGGGAAGGGCCTCCGCAAGGGGAGGCTGCTGCCTCGGCGTTGGGCTTTCTGGTTAGTGTTACGGATGTGTGTGCGGAACACTCTGCTGTGCCGGTGCTCCGACTGCTCCGCGGGACAGCGCTCCGGTCCTCCCGACCTGGCCCGGGAGGCTTGTCCGTCGGGACACGTAGGCCCTCGCTGTTAGTGGCGGGCTGTCACGGGGAAGCACTGGCCTTTCCCCGCTCAGAAAGCTCCGAGGTTTAATGGTGCAAATGCCAGTATTGCTTCATCTGTTATGAAGAAATACGAATGGCAAGTTAGCCCAGGATGGTTAATATATGTAATATTTTAAAGCCTCGGTGTTAATTTATGAGAAAATGAGGAGTCTCTTGTGCTGTTGGGTATCAGTTTTATCATGAACGTGAGTTTAGTGCTAGAGAAGCAGTATGGGTGAATGTTATTACAGGAATATGTGGTTGAGCATTTTACTATACTATATATACTATTATACTATATCTTGCCTGTGACCGTTTATTCTCATGGGGGGACAGAGTTTGGCATCTCCTCTTTGCCTAGCTTAGACTGAAATGTTATTTAGGTTAAGATTTATAAAACGCTTCCTAACTTAGAGTTTATCCAAAGGTTTCTAAAAATACATTATCATTAGTACACCCCCCTCTAGTAATTCACGTGTATATTTTTTTCTAGCTATTCTTTGTCCTAGAAGCAGTCTCTGCTCTGTTTGCACAGGGCCTAACCTAATATGTTTTGGTATGTGCTTTGGCCTCTTAAATAAGGCTAAAGGTCTGCCATCTCCAAGGCCTTTCAGATTTATGGTTGCCTAAGTATCTTTTGAAGTGACCTTCAGCATTTTGCAGAACTTGATTCACCCTCAAAAAAAGAGGATTATGTGGTGTACTTATTTCTTCAGTTGAAGAAATCTTGCCTTCTTGTGTCGTAAGACTGTCTGTAGAACTGCAGGGCAGCTAATGTGCTCAAATTCTGTGGCAGCTTTATTAGCAATGCACAGCCTTTTGCCTCTTCTTTTTTTCCTTCAAAGCTTAAGGTACTACCTCTTTTTAGGAGGTTACCTGAAGTCTTCATCTCAAAGATGTTTGGAAGTAACCATACTTAAATAACATGTGAGTTTTATTACAAAGTTTGATATTTTTCTAGTCTCAAATTGAGTATGGCTCCACAAATGCTGATACTGTAGGTGCCTTACTATCCACAATGCTTCGGTTGTGGGTTCTGGTATAATAAATACCCTTTCTGGGTTTGTATCGTGTTGGTGATTATAAAGTAATTGAAAGGCTTATTAAATAAGCTGTGGGTAAGGCTCACAGAGAGCTGTTACTGTAATGGAGTTTTATTTACCTATGCAGAAACTTGAAAATAAACCTGCCTCCAGAAGGAGCAAAGCAATGGACAAAGGACTGCACTGTTTAGCTGATTTCTGGCTGTATCTGTAGGTGTTTGTGTAGTGCCTGTCCCTGTAAGAGAATCTCTAGAGCGTGAAAGTATTTTTCCAAACTCTGTACTCCAAGATCCAAATGCATTCACCAGCAAGCAGATGGTATCAGCAAGAAATTCTTAGTTTTCAGATGAAAATGGAGAGTTAACTTAAATCAACTAGATAGTGTTGAGCTAAGGTTCAAAGTCAAGGACCCCAGGAGGGTGCTGCCTGCTGTGCCAGCTAACATACATCTATTGACTTGAGAGAGAGAGTTTAGCTTTGCTGCCTGTCTAAAACAAAAGGACAAATTGCCTCTCTAATCTGACTTCTAAAGGGTTTTTTTAGTCACTGACTGATGTGCCCAATTCATGCCACCATAACACTACAAGCAGGGTGCCGACTCGCGGATACTAGTTGTTTTTATCAACTCTTTGCAGAAATGGCTCAAGAAGAGATGGAAGTTGATCTGCAACCAGTGGCTAGTTACCATGTGGAGAACCACCGGACACTTCTCTCAGAGCACGCTGATCACAGAGTACTGCATGCTCCAGCGCTCCGTGAAGAAGGAGACGATGTTACGGTTCTTCCTGCTGATGGAGCTGTTGTGGTATCAAATGCTGATACAACAAGGACTGCTGCCGACCCCGACCAGCAGTCGGGTTCTGCCTCGGCTCTCCAGGGACTGCAGAGGCTACGGGGAGCATTTGATCAGCAGCAGCTATTGCCTGTGCCACAGATCATGCAACGTCCACGAATGAGAAGAGCTCGTAGGCAACAAAGAATTGGTGGTTCCCAGAGGACAGTCAGTGCCAGGTAAAGCAGAAATGGAATTGGGTTTGAACCCAGTCTTATCAAAGCTACGGTATTGGTTTAAAAGCTGCCATGCTTCCTGGCTTAGGGAGCCCAGCTCAGTCTAGTGTGTGATTATGGCCAAATTCTGTGTACCTCACATATCTTTTAACCTCTGTAATGGCACTCTGATCTCTTCTGGCAATCTTTCTTTCCTTGTTAAATGAGTTCCTCACTGTCTTAGGTGGCAGTGTTGTTGTTGACTTTTGAGCCCTTCCACTCTTTCTGACCTCCAGAGCTGCTGCTCGCTGCGATCCCTCTGCTCTGCCAGATTCCTGCTGGTACTTCCTGCAGCAGTGCTGACTCTCAGCACTACCAGCCAGCATTTAGCTCAGTGGAGCTTGTGCTGTTTGCATTTCACCTTTGGTTTGGGATTGCCTGATTTAGGCCCTCTGGTGATGACTGCAGAAACTTTTGCAGACACTCAAACTAATATTTTTGCATAATTTTTGTGTTATCTCCAGGCAAAGAAAACAATTCTATGCTTAATACCACTTGTGACTGACTTTAAAGTGTCATGAGCGGGGATGCAATTCAGCTACTAAGAAATCCCTTTTTCTGGTTTGTCTGTTTTTTTTTGTTTTGTTTTTTCCCCCTCCCTCTCTTTCTCCTTCCCCTTGTCTTTGTACCTCTGGTAAATGCCAAGGGTGAAATTCTAATTAACTGGAGAATTGCCTTTAAATTCGGTGAGACCAAGATTTCTTCTCCTCCCAGATGATTAAATGTAACTGTAGTATTTGCCCTTGGGTTGCTTGTGAAGGTCATTGTAGTTCTCAGGCCTGGAAGGCAACCTGACAAAATTCTGCTTTGAAACTGGAGTATAATTGAGATGATAGCTGAGCTGATGGAAAGGAGGGAATGGTGTTTCTTTCTGGGGAAGAACAGTAGCAAAGGGGAAGGTGGAAAGACTAGGCACAAAATAGTCAACAGGACGAGTCTGATACAACCCACATGTGTCTAGTATTACCAGTGTCTACAGGAACCAAGTTTGAGTTCCAGTTGTAAGTACAGGTTAGTAGTTTCATAGGCTAATAATGAAAAAATACTTGTCTCCCTCTCTTCTTTGCATCCCTACCAACTCCACCTCAATGCCATCGCAAAACAAAGCAGTAACGTTGCTGTAAGGTGAAGGAGATTTTCTTTGAGCTGAGCAATCAATGAATGATTGCAGATGACATCGCTGATAAAGTAGGCAATTCACTGCATTGTGTTGAATTGCCCCTCAACCATGCAAGGACTTTTTTGATAATTTTGGTACCCTCATAGGTGCAGTCAGAGCCTAGGAATCCTGTTGCGGATATGCTTAGAGAAATGTACTGTGGCTTCACTTTACCTGGAATAACTATGTGGCTTTTATTTCTTGCTTCTCTGGACCCAGGGCAGCATTGGACAGTTACTTTCAAATCAGCAGGACCCAAGAGCCAGCTGCGGTATCAGTTCCACGTCTGGAGCCTTCACACATTCCAGGGGACAACCAGGAACACAGCTCAGATGAAACGATAGAAGTGAGCGACTCTGACGGCAGCACTTCTGCTGAAGGGGAGGAGGAAGAGGTAGATGCTGGAGCTCCACTGTTACCATCAGCCCAGGAGACACCTACGCCAGCTAGCTCAGGAGGTTTGTGCTATATTTGCATTGTGTGAAGACTTAGTTTCAGAAACTCATCTTCGTGCTCCCAAACTCAGCAGGGAAATCCTTCTGAGCTTCACAACAGACGGTGCAAAGAGATCGTTATGCCCACAGCTGAGAGGAGCAGGTTGCTACCACAAGGCTTTTTGGCAAGCAGTTCCAAGAGCAGTAGCAGCAATGAGTGATTGTTGCTGTAATCTTAATTATAATTTTACTGCTATTTTCAAGTTATAAATAATCCTGGAAATGTTGAAAATAACTTCAAGTTTAGAGATCGTTACTTAGAACACTTCCTCCTTTGTTTATTACCAAAGAATATTACTGAGAACATCAGGTCACACCTCTGGAGATCAGCAGTGCTTTAATTTCTTGCAGAAGGATGTGATCCAGGATTTTCTTAATTATTTGAGACTTCATCTGCTTCAATCTAGAGTTTTCTTGTCTTTCCTGTAACTTCTTGTAACACATAGCTGAGGAGATCCTGAGGTACTTAGGACAGTGGGCTTTTTGTTTCTCTTCATTCCTCAGCTTTTTCTGGCTGGCAATTTGTTAGTCAAACTCATGTTCAGACTGCCCCACTCTTTAGTGAAAATAAGAGTGACAAACAGTTGTTTTGGTATTCAAGGTTAACGATGCCCAGAGAATATGGGGACAAGATTTTCTTTACTTCAGGCTCTAAGGAATGCCTCTATTCTTCACTTTCTGCCTTTTTCTTTTTCTTTTTTCTTTTTGGATTGGCCAGCTCACCTTGACATCTTTTCGGGGTACATCTGTGAGGTGCTTTTTGAACAGATTTATTCCAGTCGCTCTGAGTTAGTCTTACACGTGACGTGAGCTCAAACTGTTAAGTGTTCCATGATATCATGTGAACATATGCTCTCTTGGGTTCTCTGGAATTTTTTTTTTTTTTTGCTTGTATGAGCACTGGTTCCTGTTCAACCCAGAACTATAGAGGCTGAAAACCTTTCACTGATATTAGTCAGGGTAAGGTGATACCTCTTTGCTGGCTTGACAGTATCTGCCTTGGGTACTAATTGTGACTAATCTTCTGTTTTATCAGTAGAGGGGGGGAGGAGGTGGCAGTGATTTCTGCTCCTTTTTCAGTATGCTAGTGGTGATAATCCAAATGTAATGCTTCTGTGTGTCTGTGCTTCAACAGAAGGGCTGACAGAGGCCAGCCACAAAAACATATGGCCCAGCAGAAATGATAGTTGAGATAACTACTAGCTAGAAAACTGTTTGAGACAGGGAAAAGGAGCAGACAGCATGTTATACATGCTTTCTTGGCACCAGAAATGTGCATGCTTTGATACCCTGGCAAGATAGCTTCTGCATATGGATGCCTGTTTTTCTCTGGGCACAATGATTCAGGGTTGTAACCTTAACATCAACCCAACTGTAGGCCCACATGAAGATATGCTTGTTTCCAGCAGGTCAGGAGAGTTCTGATAACAATTGCTCTCTTTAAAAGAGCTCTCTTTTTATCAATAGGCATGCTGTAATTCTGCTTCTTTCTATAAAAGGAAAGCACAAAGCTCTTTGGCACTAATCTTGCATAACAGAATGGCTTGCACACAAATTGCCTAATCTCCGATATCCAGGATGTTGATCTGAAGCTTTGTATGTAACCTTTGCCATTGTTGCACTGTTTGTCTTGATACCCTCATGATGACAGGTCAAGTCAAGGAGACACCCTATCCCCCTTATGCAGCAGTTCAATTAATGCTTTTTCAGTCAATGCTTTCTTTAGTTTCCAGTCAGGCCCAAGCAGAGCCACTTCCAGCTCTGCCTTCCTCTGCAGCAGAACATGGAAATCGTGAAGGTGAAGAAGCTGACATTGAGCAAAAGCAGGTAAAGTTACCTAAATGCTTTTGGGGGCAGACTAAAGATGGTAAATGCTGCATTTGTCTAAATTTTGTGTGTGTGTCTCTCTCTCTTTTTTTTTTTTTTTTTTTTGTAATCTTAGAGAACTTCACCAAAGAAACTGGAACCGTTGGTTCCTGTTGCACCCTTGGATGAGGAAGAAGGGGATACCTGTGCCATCTGCTTCGAGCAGTGGACCAATGCTGGGGGCCACCGTCTCTCAGCACTGCGGTGTGGACACCTATTTGGTTACACCTGCATTGACAAGTGGCTCAAGGGACAGGCAGGAAAGTGCCCCCAGGTAAAAATGGGCATTTATGTGCATTGAAGAGGGCTTGTTATTGGGTAACTTTTGCTCCAGCTATGATCACAATAATGATTACAACTGCTTGCTGCATAAAGCATCCACCTTTGCACGCTGTCAGAAATAACAAAAATCACCATTATTTTGACGTAACTAGGTCAGGAACAACTAGCACTGTTTGAAAGGGAGAATTTTACCTTTTTTTTTTTCCTGGAGTATCTGTGAGTAGCAGACTCAAAGTTTGACAGTTCAGGTACTAAACCTGTAATTGGTTTCCCAGTGGTCCTGGAGTGTGGGAATGGAAGAAGAGTGCAGACCTACACACATTCCTAGAAACAACTAATTAGGCAAAAAGAATACATTACTGGATGAGAAGTCTGTCTGAGAGAAGCATTTTCAGTAGGTTAATCTTCTATTTTGAACTGCATATGCTTTTGCAGCCTTTAAGCAGGTCAGGTTGTTTAGTATACAGAGACTGAACTGAGAAGCAAGCTGCACCTTTTAATATTCGATTGCAAGTGGTAGATCTGTTGTTGTCTTTTTTGTTCTTGTTTGTTTGTTTTTCCTTTCCAGGATGTGTTTTTGGTTTTTGGGTTTTTTTTTTTTCCCCCTTGGGTAACATTTATCCCTCTTGATTAGGTCTGCACTCTTCTTTCATTCCTACTTCATATTCTGCAGAAAGGAATTTCTTTTAAAAAAAAAAAAAAAAAAAAAGTCAGGGTACCTTGTAAATAGAATTAAATTCTGCTGCTTTCCAACTCTGTGGCTGGAAGCCCAGGATTTCTCTGGCTTTTTCATTTGGAGATCTTGCATAGCCTTGCCTGACTTTCTGCAGGATTCCCTCCTCTGGACAAGAAACTTCCTGACATGCACTGTGATTAAATGTAATGAGCTGCTGTTCCCATAGCAAAGGCTCCAGATCTCTCTTTTTTTTTTCTCCTATCTCTCAATTCTGTGTAAGCTTTTTGGAGTTTTATGACTTCTTTCTTCTTGTTTATTTAGTTTTGTTTTGAAATAAGGGGAAGTGCTCCAGAAAACAGCATCACTGCTATACTGATTCTACTGTATTTTGTCATGCATAACTTACTATTAAACCCTAACAATTTGTAAGGGGTGCTTGCTACCTGTTTCTCTTCTAGTGATGTAACTACTGAAACTTTCTTCAGAGAACTTCTTTTTCTGGAGGGAACCTTGCAGCTCAATCATTTTCTCTTCATTTTCAATTGCTGCTCTTTGAGACTGGGTATTCTCTAATTGAATGGCACAAAGTTGCTGTGTGTGTCGCTCTGTGTACTAAGTGGCTTGAGTGCAAGTTACTGTGAAATGGCAGCATGCCAAATCCTGCTAGTGACAGCTGTCGGCTGCCAGGAGAGCTGTCTCAGCCACTTACTGCGTTGCAAAGCGGTTCCTTGGTGGGGGGGAGTTCAGATCTGGGACTACAATCCATGATATCTTCATGCTACTAAATAATAGATAAGTGTGCCTTTTAAGCATGCATAGTAATCTAAGGTTCGGAAGTAATTTAAGGTTCATTTGAGCTCAGTGTTCACTGCCTCTTTTGTAATCAACAAAGCCTATTTTTGAAACAATAGACTTGCAGAGATCATAATTTTGTCCAGGTCCCCAGTTCAAGGAGGTATTGTCTCATCTTTGTTTAAAAAACAAACAAACAAACAAAAACCAACCCTAAAGTACTTAATAACTTTGTGTATCTGGCTGTGACCATTTAAATATCTGAATCTCCTTGTATCACTGGAATCGGTTGGAAATCAGTGTTTCATACTGACATAAGAATGCTTTTGTGGATTTGGGCCTATGGCATTTGATCAAAGGAATATAATACGAAAATGGTAGAGTTTGGGATGCTCAGGGGTGCCTGAATCCTTGTCTGTTGTCTGAGCAGCCAGTCTTGATGCTTTCAAAGTAGAGGTAGGACTGGTGTTTTGTTTTGGACTTCATTTGATTTATTTGTAAAACTTACCTGGCTATGCTGTGTCCCTGGTGCTTTAGCAAAACAAATTCAGTGGGAAGCAAGGAGATATGCTATTAAAGGTGCAATAGGATATAGAACCTAAAATGTTGTAGTAGCCCTGATTAGAGCTCAATGTCTGCATGAAGAAGTGCCTAGAAAACATGCTGTGTTACCTTTGTTTCTGTGAATTTTTTTTGTAAACGACCTCTCTCTTCAAAACTAAAAAGATATCTCCAAAGAATACTTAACAGCTTGTAGGGACGCACAGTTTGGATTTAAATGAGATGTTAAATTCTTGCAGGAAAAGCTAACCCTTTCTTTTATTTTAGTGCAATAAGAAAGCAAAACGTTCTGACATTGTGATCCTGTATGCTCGGACTTTGAAAGCACTGGATACAAGTGAACAGGAACGCATGAAAAGGTATGGAATCTCCACTTAAAGATAAAACGTTGCTGATCATGTGTCAGGCTGCAGCCTTCCTCGACTCTTACTTCATGCTTTAATTTGCTGTACTTTCTAAAGCAATTTGTGCATTCCCTTAACTGGGTTTATCATGAGTATGGCTTTCGTAACATACCAAGATTTTGCTATGTTTCGTCTGTGTTACTTGGAAGGAGAATTTTCTTTATGAATAGGAATCATGGTACCTCACAGCGTTGAAGCTGCAAAAGCTATCTTGTGCCGTATCCTGAAATGCCACCACAGGAGAATATGTGGAGCTGTTGCCAAAAAGCTGTATGTTGCTAATTCATCATTAGATGAGAAAAACCAAGCATATTTAGAAATGTGAGGAGGGTGAATAACTGACCTTTTCTGCCATCTTCTTCTGTATGCGTTAAACATTGTAATCTCTCATATGAATCACTTTCCATCTTGCTTTGTCAAACTCTTCAAGTAGCTTTACTTATAAAAGGTCAGCAAGCATTACTGTGACTCTGCTCCCCCCTCCAAGTTAAATGTAGACTCTTTATTGAAAAAATGGGAAAAACAATATGAAAATGACTGCTAATTTCTCTTCTGTAATTCACGTTGCTAAACTTCAGTAAGATGCTGTCACAGATACTATCCTGAAATTAAAAGGCTGAAAATTTCCAAGTTCTCCTGAATCTTGTATTAAATAGAATTTAAATGGGGTCTCCTTAGAATAGCTGTATGCTTAGGGACATGTGTTTCTTTCAACATGGTCTGCATTTAAAGTACTGCAGATACAGAAACCTTGCTGTCCTGGTAATTATTAGAAATATTTGCTCTGTCCAGTTTGCCACTGCTTGATGGTGCTAGAACTGTACCTTTAGAGGGATCATACTTCTTGTACCAGATGGGCATTGCAAAACAAACCGTATATACGTTTTTTTGTTTGCTTGTTTTCCAAAAGGACAGAAGGCTTTTGAGTATTTAACTCTTGTTTATTTCTCAGGGAGAGTTAGTTACCTAACTGCTGCTAATGCCTTAATTTTGCTGCAGCTCTTGCACATTTGCTTCTTGCTGCAGCTCTTCCCCATATCTCCTCTGCTCCCTGTTTTCGTTCGTAGGCAGACAGCAATGACTGCCTGTCAGTCCAGCTAAGGTGGCAATGGCTGCTTTGTGGCACATTGCTTTCTTCCTCCACTTGCGGCATCAATGTTTAGCCTTGAATTGGGTATAAGATCATGGTTTTGTTCCTCAGATACAGTGAAGCAACTCTTCAGGCTCTGGGTACTTGTGTAAATAATGTGTTTGTGGTGGTTAAATATAGCATTTCATCTGTTCTTTATGCAACAAAAAACATGTGAAGGAGCTATAGTGAAATGGCAGAATCTCGTGCTTGGTAAACATGCAGGACCAGGTCTGCATATTTAAAAGGTGCTTGGGCAACCCAGATCTTTCTGCATATGCGCTACTGAAATAATTGGATTACTGCAGCTTTTGAAGTGCAGAATGCAGTGGTTACTGTTGTAGGCCAAATGTGCAGATAACTTTAGGGAATTGTGGCATTTATTTTCCCCTCTTTAATCATCCCTTCATATGTAAAGCATATGTGAAAGAGAAATTGAGTATATTATCAAAACTACTTCTACTAAATTGTGTATATGTACCTTTTAGGTTTGAGCTGAGGTAGTAGTAAGTACACCTTCTGTATAGGCATTGCACAGACAAATTATTTGTATCTGTGTATTTTCTGGCACAGCTGTATTTTCCTGAGATACAAAATTACTTACTTGTAGTAGAAACAAGTTTGGAGATCTTCCTGTGTTGTGACTTGCTGTATTACAGACATAGTATGTTACATGGACATTGGTATAGAATTTGCTGAACTATTTCTGCAGAAAATGTTTTTTTTTTCCCCCTCCTCTCTACTGAATTAGCACATTTAGAGAGAGTGAGGAGAAAGGCTGTTCCTTCTTTAGAACAATACTTGAGTGAGTCATTCAGTACAATTGCATAACCGAGAACATCTTGAGGAGAATGTACTGGATGAATGTTGTATCAGATATTCTATTACTTCTAAATTTGCCTGAATGTAATCTGCATTGAAACAAACACCAAGAGCCCAGAGAAGCATCCTAGGTAATATCTAGTCCTAAAGACTCTTTTTCTTCTCTCCTTCCTCCAGCTCTTTAGAAAAGGAGCAAATGTTGCGGAGACAGGCAGAGCTGGAATCTGCACAGAGCCGTCTCCAGCTGCAGGTTTTAACAGATGAATGCAGCAAACTCCGCAAGCAAGTTCAGGTGAGTCTCGCTGCTGCTGCTGCTAACAGGCAGTGGGCTCCCTTCCTCCACAACCTCTGTCCTTTGCTTGCCTCTTTAGGAGAGAAAAGACAGGCTTTCAGCATTGACAAATGACGAGATTTAGTAAACAGAATTGGTGAATCATCAGGAGTATCCTGAATGTCCCAGGCCGAAATGCTCTTATATAGCATATAACACTGCCTTTTGCTTCTGAGGCTGAATGAAACCTGCAAGTAGAGCTTAACAGTGAGGTTTTGGGGCTGCTGCTGTTGCAGGCCCTTTGGGCGTTGTAGATTCCTGGCAAGGCCTGGTAATACAGCACCAATTTATTCTTTCTTCGTCTTTCTCTAAATATATGAAAATAGCTTTAAAAACCTTTATAGTAAACCTGCTAATGGGACCTACTATCACTAGATAATCAAAAGCCTTTGAGAAACAGTTTATGAAGCAGTATGCTTGTGGCCAGTTGCAAAAAATCTTGTGACTTTTTACTGTAAAATGGCTACTGAAGCTGAGTACTCTCTCGCAGCATAAAGATTCAAATATAAAGTTGGTTTTTAATATCTAAATGCCTTCTTCGGGAGGGGAGGGAGGGGAAGGTCAGTCAAGACTCAGTTTTAGGCATCATCTGGTACCATCTGACCTGGCCTGTTGTTAGGATAGGCTCTATGTATAGGTTGAACACCTGCTACAAGGCACCTCCATCCCCTTAGAACACAAATTACTGAAAATAAATGACAGGTTGCAGAATGACTGCTTCCTTTCTGGATCATGCAATACAGTGATACTTCATCACCTGTCACAGCTGCTTGTGCATGTTCCCTGTAAACTGTGGACTTTGCTGGTGCTTCCAGCTGTGAAGTATCTGGCATGTTTGACCAGTATTAAGGCTTCCAATAGCCTGCTTCAGACAGCTTACTACTTCTTGTATGTTGAATGAAGTAGATTATATCCTGTCTGATCTCTTGCTTAGTTTTATGTTATTCTCTGCTTATGGAGTTCGCTACAGCCTCGCACTGTTCATGTCTGTATGTCAACATCCTCTTTGCTAAAGTCTTCCTTTGTGACGTACCCTAAGGCTTTATAAATTAATTGGCTAAATTCCTGCATAAGGTTGTATGCTTATCAGGGCTAATGCGAGAACCGATCCACTTCAACTTTGGCTTAGGAAAAATGTGAATAAGGTAAAACTACAGGCTCCATAATGTCTTCCTGCAATTCTGTTGGTGTTGCAATGATAAAGTATCTGGTCTAACTGAATTGAAGTCACGTATTATAAAGATTAAGTATCTTGTGTTCTTAAGCTCTGTTTCAGTATTTATACTTCATTCATCACTGTCCTGTAGTGGTTAATGTGAATGCTGCAGGCAATTTTAAGGTGCTTGTTTAGACTATGAATAAACTGAAAGAAAGTAGAAACTGTTTGCTGGGGAGCAAGAAATCAGAGGGAAGTCTGGAATAAGTCTCCAGGCTGTTCAGTTGTACTCTGAGCATATGTGTAACTAATTCCTTATTTTATGAGAGGTCATCTAGTAAAGCAGCTACTTGCAGAGAATTGTTTAGGTTGGAAAGGACCTCTGGAGGTTTCTAGTCCAACTCTCCTCCTCAAAGTACAGCTAACTTCAGCATTGGATCAGGCTGCTCAGGACATTGTCACATAATTTTGAGTATCTTTAAGCAGCTTGCACAACCTCACTGAGCAATCCAGTGTTTGGCCGTCCTCACTGAGGGGGAAAATGCTTTTTTCTTCCCTAATAATTTCATCAGAATTTGCTGTATTGCAGCTTGAGTCTGTTGCCCCGTCCTTTCAGTAAGCAGTGTTATGAACACAGAAGAAAACACGTTTAATTGTTTTTTATGTTTATTTATGGCTTTATATGCTAAAGTGCCATGAGATTATACAAGAAATCTGTGAAATGCCTTTATGTTCAGAGGGATATTCAGTCATGCAAAGTTCAATTGCACAGAATGTTCACTGGTTGCATACAAACCTCGGTGTCTGAGGTCTTATGGAAAATAAATGCCATCAGTGTCCTCCAAAAAGTCATTGTGAACCCTTTTTTATTACTAACGTGCTTGAAAGCTGTGCCTCATCAGCAGTCATGTTGACTGTCCTATGTGCTAATAACATTCTGTGTGCCAAGTAGATCCGCAAGGGTAAAGGGAGAGTTCCACTTAACTTATAAGACTTATTTCTGAAGTCTCTTGATTTCAAGAAAATTGCTGTTGAGCTGAAAACAGAGTCCTGGAGCACAGGGCTTGGATTTTGTTGTGTTTTGAGCATTAAAAATTGTTGGAGAGTGTATTAGTTAGCTGTTAGTACGCATAGAGAAGAAAACTCTACTTATGAACTCCTGCCTCTTTTCTTTATTGAGACTGTGTCTACAGTAAGACTTCCCGCTTCTGTGCGGTTCATCTATTGCATTTAAATGTAAACATTGAACTAATAGTCTTTGCATTTTTAATTGTCTGGCTTTCTTTTAATGAGTAACTTGCATATGAATTCACTAATGACAGTCCTAAATTCCTGAAAATCCTGTACAATCTCCTGCGTTTTCTTTTTTCTTAAGCAGTCAGCCTTGATGGTGAGGGACCTATTAGTTGTGACCTTTTTTGTTTGTTTATATGCTTTTGCCCTCTCTAGTCCATTAGACTTGCAAAAATAAGCTTGCTTCAGCTTTGTTGTAAAGGTATTTAAGATGATTTATGCTAGAAGAAGGATTATTTTCTTTGTCTTTAGATATATGGAAGAGTATGAGGGAAGGAACTTAAGTTGCAGGAAGAGAGGGTAACTAAAAGCCCTGGAAGAAAGCTCTCAACAGCATTGCTTCTGCAAGTGAACTTGTAGTGTGTGCAGTGCTGTGCTGAGCGATGTGCTGCGTATCACACAGCAGGCTCAGGCTTGAATTTTGGAAATGATGCTGCTGAAGCCCTGCTTTTGCCAAAAAACTTTTCCTCTAAGCACAAAGACAGACTTTTTTTTTTTCCTTGGGAATCAGATGTGAAATACTGTAGTATTCATCCTGGTTCTGCCAAAATTTTTTGTAGAAATTAGTTAATGATGATAAGCAATCTCTAGCCTCCAGCCTTAAAACCCAGTAGGATGAACAGGAGCAGGGAACTCATTTTTGAGGGTGGGAAACAATATGGAGCAGTCACGGGAAGATGGGCAGGGAGGTGCCAGGAGACTGCAAGCTGTCAGGGAGAAGAAAGGAAGTGTAAAAGCGATCCTTGCAAAGGTGAGTTTATACTGCAGAGCTGTGCTTGATGTAACAGAAAAGCTTTTTTACTTACAGTGAGGCCTATTTCAAATGCTCTGTGCCCCTTTCCTGACTGACTTTGAACCTGATCCAAAGGAAAGTGGAAGGTGGGATGCCTGCAGTGTGGCAGCGCAGCTTGAGGTTGTAGGGTCACGTGTTTATCCCTGTTACTCACCAGCCTCAGGCTGTGTAGTGCGAGATAGCTGGCATGTCTTCTCTAAGAGGTCTGTGGGAGCACAGCCAAAAAGTGACAGTTATCAGATAACTGCCTTTGTCTTTAAAGCTTTGTACCACCTATTAAGACTGTAACTGGATACTCAAAGCAAACTGTCTTGGATTGGTTGTAGCTGTTCCACTTTCCTGTCTAGTGTACTGTCCTGGGTCTGCTTCTCATTCCCCCACCTCAGAAAGGATTTTTTACACCATTTACTTTTCTTCAAGCCATGTGACTGTTCATGCATCACAGCAGTGATGAACCGAAATCGAGAAGGCAGTCGTAGTGTATGCAGAGAGAGATGTGTGCCTACAAGACTGTCAGTCGACAGCAGGAATCGGGAAAACTCTTCAAAATGTTTTAAAGAACAGAATAGACTACCAGGAGAGTGCCCCTTTGGGCACAGCTAGTGGGATTAGTTCTGTAGCGTAAGGTTTTTAATCACCTTGGTATTGTGTCTACATTAAGGCTTCCTGCTTCTGCAGGGTTCTTCCATTGTGTTTAAATGTAAGCATTGTACATATAGTCTTTGCATTTTTTAGTTGCCTGGCTTCCTTTTTCATGAATAACTTGTGTAAAAAGTCACACGTTGAATGGAGGTGGCAAGGAGAGTTTTTGGAAGCTCCTCAGAGCAACAAGTAACTTCAGTCCCTTCTGATCCTCAGTGGTGGTATCCTCCTGCTTTTTAGAAATAATGAACATATTAAACTTTTGAGTAAAATGTCACTTTTTTTCTAGGTTACCTGTGTTTTCACTGACTGTTTATTCTAAGCCTGAAGCTATGGTTTCCATTTTAAGCAGTCTGGTACCTCCCACCCTTTCTTCCTTCCTAAATTCCTTTGTCTTTGCTTGCTCTAATGGGATCATCTTGAATCTTCAAGTCTGATTTGTGTGCCATTATGGAACTTGGAATGCCTTTGATGCAAAAGAGATCAGACCTCTGGAAATACCAGAATTGCTCACTGCTTGAGCGGTTTCCAAAAGTTAGATGGCTCGATGGTAGCTATTAATGTAGAGTTTGATTTTTGTTGTCTCTTTGAGAACTGCTGCTTTTGCTTAGGCGTGAGTTAAGTGGTGGTGGCTGCTTCAATATTAAAGCTAGCTTGCAGTCTCCTGATATATGCATAATCTCACTCTTGTGGCCCTTTAATTGTTTAAAATTTACGTAGTGTTTGAAGCATAAACTATGTTGTTCAGACAACAGGAAGCAAATAGCAATTTTCTTAATAGGTACACTCCCTCTAATACATTGCCTTTGAGTTAGTTCAGTGCACTGCGGTTCTGTACTGGCTGGTTTTGCCCTTGGCAACAAATTGGACAAAATGCTTTTTTGGACCCTTCTAGGTGACTCATAATATGCTGATGCCACTATTCCTATACCCACCTCACCTCTGATACGTCTGTGGAAAGAGAAATTCTAGCAGTACCTTTTTAAGCTGTTCCTGGTGGGCTAACAAAAGCTCTCCTTGACACAGGCTCTGCTGAGCATTCTTGAGTGCAGATCAGTTGAGGTCTGAGAGGGTGACAGGGGACACAAGGTGGGAGCTCTTAAGAGCGGTGTTGTTCCTGGAATTTGCTGGCTGGGGTTTACAAGAATAGTTATCTTCATTAAATAGACTGACTTGTTTCCTGCAACACACTTTATGTTGAAACTAGGGCTTTTATTTTTTTATGGGGTATTCTGGAAGTTCTGGAAAATGGTTCTAATTGACTTTCTCTTGTGGTTCAGCTGCATGCAATACTTGGCAGTTCATTCTCTTCTAAACAGCATTGATCTGGTAATAATTGTTATTGGCTTTTATGTGTTGCCCAAGAGCCCTCTCTCTTTCACAGGTTTTAACACATACAACAACAGACTCCGAGTAGATTTTTGCCAGAACTTGCATAGCTTCTCAAATGCTTTTGTTGCTCATAGTCAGTGGACTTGGAAATCCAGCATTTGAAGAACATCACGGGAATGGCACAGTCCATATTCTCTGCCCCTATCTGGGGACAAGTACACTGTGTGTAGCTGGAACAGATAGCACGTAAAGTGACATCTCCAAGGATACCTTAAAGCCTTCTGGGGTCTTTTTCTTTGCAGGAGCTGAAGGCTCTGGTGGCCCAGCACAGCATGACTGCTTGTCAGCAACCTGGCAGCTCCCGCGCCTGCTTCCCAGGTGGTCTCCCCTCCAGCCAAAGGCAGCGCAAGTATCACTTTGAGAAGGCCTTTGTGGTGTCTCAGGCTGGAAGCTGCAGGGTTATGGCGTACTGTGACTCGCTGAGCTGTCTTGTGGTATCACAGCCTTCTCCACAGTCAACTTTTGTTCCCGGTAACTAAGCAAATCAAGATTTGGGATTTTACAGGTGGTAGTTGGAGGTTTACAAAAATTAAATATGTTCCTTGCTTGCTTTCCCCTTCTCTGGCTTGAGCTTTCTATCTGCTTTGTAAACTGAGAGCACATATAAGACTCCTCCTTATTCATCTGGCCCCTGCTTTGGTAACTCTTACCTAGTGAGGTGACTTGTCTCTCCCTCGCTTCTGTGGTAGACTGCTAGCAGAGGATCTCCGACTGTGTCTTCTGCCTAATGTCATCTCCGTAGGAAGGTAAAAGGTATGTCTGGTGCTTCTTGCAAAAATGAGTCCTCTGAAAGAAGAGGCCAGCACACGAGGGCATTCTCATGAATGAGAAACATTGCTTCCTGAATTGTAGGTGGATTGTGCACTCTAAAAAAAACTTTTAAAATGAGTGAGTTGAAGCAGTGTTTCCCATTGGGGAAAGAGGAAGCCAAGAAACCGTAGACAGCTCTGTTTCTGACTTACTGTTGTGGCCATGGGCAAGTGAACTGATGGCTGGACCTACATCAACTTTTGCTTAAATGCTACAAATGTAGCATTAGGAGTCTGAGAGATTTTAATTGCACAGTGTCTTGATGTTTCTCAATGATGAAACTTAGGGGTTTTCTTTTATTTGGATAATGGTTTGGAAATTTATGTCTTATCTGGGCATAAGAAAATTGTTTTCTTAGGTTTCATCCCCCCCTTCTCTCTTTCTTTCTTTCTTTGTGTCTCTCCCTAGCTTCTGAGCCAGGGAACTGTCTTGGCATAAATCTCTGAATGGAGACTTTGTGGTGACCCTTGTAGCACACAAGTGAAGTTCACCTCTAACCATTCTTTGCAGTGACATTTGCTCTCTTAAATAGCCACCTAATCTCACTGCGCATGTATTTATCTAGGCCAGAATGTCTTTGAAGGAACTGGGTGAAGAGCAGCAGGCTCTTGTAACACTAATAGTGTTGCAATTCTTGTTCTCTCCTGCTGGCTGGGGTCCTTAAAGATTTTGTGCTGGTGCTGTTTAAATTATAGAATGATATACGTTGCAGTTCCTGTCCAGAACAACAGATAACTTTGTCATGTACATCACACCATGATTTTTGTTATGGGCATTGTAGTTCTGACCTGAAATCGCTAGCTCCAGGCTCCTCAGCAGTTGATTGAGAGATTGAGTTGATTGAGCCTTACACATATGCAGCTTCTCAATAACCTGCTTTATCCTCCTCCTGTGACAGGTTGTGGTGTTAAGATGATGAGTGCAGCCAACCTGAAGAGCAGTCAGTACATCCCCATCCATAGTAAGCAGATTCGGGGACTGGCTTTTGGCAGTCGAGCAGATGGCTTGCTGCTGTCTGCTGCTCTGGACAACACTCTCAAACTAACCAGGTGAGCCTTGCTGGGGAAGAGCAACTTATCTCGGCTGAGTTTTGCTCTGTGCAAGAGGCTGGATTTTGATCTCGCTCTGAATGTGTCTTGCAGCAGTTGCTGTTCTGCTTTCTAAAGGATGCTGGTAAAATGACATCAGGTCTGCATATTTTTCTTGAACATGGGCACTAAGAGAAGCTCTTGCTTTCTGATCTTTTTAGATTGAGCTGCTATGGAATTACTTATCTGTGATGTTTTCCCCATGGAGATCTCAGTGGAAAACAAATAATTCGGCACAGATTGGCCAGGTTGTGTTGAGACACAAGCGTAGCATAACGTATAGATGTGATATTTCCTGTCTGCTTGGTTGTCTGTTACTACAGTGAAATGTGGAGCAGGAGGACTTATATGGCATAAAACAAAGAGATGAGGGGTGGTTTCTTTTCTTTTGGGGGGTGTCTCTCTTTGCTCTAATGTTGGTTTCTCTGACTGTAAACTTCTGGCAGATCATGGAATTAATCTGACACATGAAGTGTTTGACAGGATCACTGAGCACGTGTTAGAGGATCAGTGGTTCTGTAGAGCTAGGACAGACTTAAAGAAGCATGTTGAAGACTAATTACACAGATGCTGAGAGAGAAAATTCTCCAGTCCTGGTGGAATTTACAACAAATCACTGTTTCTTGCTGCTCTCTACTGCTCCTCAGTCTTAAGCTTAAGATGCTTCAAAACTTTGTTGGCTAGCTGAATCTTACTAAGTTGTAGGAACATCTTTTGCACCTCAGTCTGTCAGTTAGGACAGGGTTAGGCAGGATAGGTGTCTATTATGTGAATGATTAGTCCCAATTCTTTCATATGAGTGTAAAGATAATGAGGAGAACTTAATTCTGCAACAAAAATTTCAAAAATGCTTGCTCTCCCATTCCTGTTGTCATGTTGAAATGTTTGCAGACTAGTTCAAAGACAACCAAACTGCCTGTCTGTGATGCTAAGATTGGCATGCCAGACTTCTAACCGATGAGGCTGGTATCTTTTCACAGCTTAATCTGGAGCGTGGCGTCTCATCACAGTATCTATTCAGACTCTTGACTCCCAAATCTGCCTCTCACGACCTGATTGGATGTGTCAGAACTTGTGATTTTCTTGCCTTTGTGCTCGATCTCAGAATGCATTGGAGACAAGTGCTTGCCTCAGCAGATCTTCACATTTCTTTCAGTTCCCAATGATACTCTTGGTTCTGTCATCTTTAGTTACTAAGAAATTCTCTAGTAACTTCCTATTTCCATATTTCCTCATCGTGCCACCAAAAGGAATATCTAGCATATTGTTAAGTCTCCTGTTCTGGCTTGCAAGTGTTTAAAACAGCACCAAGGCCTTGGTATTTTTCTGTTTTTAACCAATTGCTTATCTGACACCAAACTCCCCTTTATTATTTTTCACCAGTTAGTTTTGTCTTTGTGGTTGTTCCTCTTATACTTACCTGGGAACAATTAGTTGCTTTTCTGGAATTCTTCTGAGCATAATCATTTTCCCCAAGGAGAAACCTACCTGTTGTAGGAAAATATCTGGATTACTTTGATACACACTCTCTTCTGCTTCACACTAGTCTCAATGTGCTGAGCCTGTACTTATGATACCTCCCTTTGGTGTCAAAGTAGGACATATTTGCAATCTCATCCACTATTTTGGGTTGTGCCCGCTATGTATGCCCCCCTCCTTTTTTTTCCAGCCTTCCACAAATTGATTTTCTAAAGGTTTAACAGTATAAATTGAATGCTTTTAACTGTCTCTCCTTACCCCACTTAGTGGCTCGCTCTTGTTTAAATTGGATTCTTTTGAGACGTAAGTGCTGTTCCCCTCATAAAAAGACAGAGGGAAACAATTAACGAGAGGCGTAATCCAAAGGGATGAGACCTGTGATCTCAGGAATATGCAGTATTACGGGATTACACTAGAGTGGCTTCTCCTAATTGTTTCCAGAAAAGTAACTTAGCTCTCCCTTTCCAGTAAGGCAGCTGAGACCCTGCTCTGAGACTTCCTTTCCCAGTCTCCAAAGATCAATCTGGAAAAGGAAGTACCACCTTGGAAGAACTGTAAATCACTTCACAATTTCAAAGTGATTATTCTGTCTAGATTTTTCAAATTAATGTCTGGAGTACTGGAGGAGTTAAACTCCAAACAGATATGTTTGTTTCTAAAGTCTTTAAAGAGCTGCATTTGCCTACCTTAATTATGCTGTTTTCTCATCAATAGATGCTTGTGTGAAGGGCTAACGCTTGGCTTTCCTCCTGCAGCTTGGCAACAAACACTGTGGTACAGACATACAATACTGGTCGTCCTGTCTGGAGCTGCTGCTGGTGTCTTGATGATACAAACTACATCTACGCTGGGCTGGTTAATGGCTCTATCATGGTATATGATTTGAGAGACACGAGCTCTCATGTCCAGGAGCTAACCCCTCAGAAGTCCAGGTATGGCTTAAGAATTTTTCACCGCCTCTCAACTTCCCTAGCATACTTTAAGCTAAACACAGCTTCCTCCGTAAATCATACAGCAATTGTAATAGTGTGAGTTGTTTTATGAGCATGTGAATCTGTTTTTCAAAAAAACTCAAATGTAGCACAGATGTGCTAAGTCTTTCATAAGGTCACATGGTACATGCAGAATTTAGTATGAGCACATGACTCCTGCAGCTTGTTAAGGCTTACGGTGGTCAGAAGTGGACCCACCAGAGCAGCCTAATGTAGTATTACTACTACAGTTCTACTTTGTTTGGGAGCTGCGTTTAGTGTTTAATTTGGAAAGGACAAGTTATTGAGTTCTGAGACTGGCACTTCCATCTCTTCTACTCGGGGGAATCAAATGCTGATTTAAAAGCGTATCTCAGAGGGATTTCCTGTAAGCTGTGCGTGGATTTATGCAGTGTGAAGACCAAAATAGGCTGACTTGCCAAGACAGGAACAGGCTGAGAGATTTAATGCAAGGCAGGCTAAGGTGGGTCTCTGGGCTGTCAGAGATTTCAGTTTAAATGTCTTGGGGGAGCTGCTTTTGTCACTCAGTAGTTGGCCTGCCCCTCAATAGAGAGAGTACCTTCCACAAGTACTGCATTGCTGACTGCTGGAGCCTGATGTCCATTGCACAGGTCTGGGGTATTAAAGCTGTGAATTGTGCCAAATATCAGGTATGCTGTGTGATGCTTCCTAAAAACATAAGGTTCAGTAGTTGTGTTGAATTTCATAATCTTATCCTTGACAAACCTGCTGGGGTTCCTTCCTCTAAGGGCTGTTTTGTAGCTGCTAGTCTTATTAAGAAACAAAACGAACCTAAATAAATTAGGGCATGCTTTTTCTGTAAGCATGCTGTAGATCCCTTCTTTGCAAAGTGGTTGCAAAGAGGGTAGCTCTGAAGCGGTGAGGCAGAACGCTGGCATTATTACTGCAGCTGGCAGCACTGAATCCTGCTACTTGTACTTCCAGGTGCCCCATGGTGTCACTGTCGTATCTGCCACGAATGGCCTCGGTGTCATTGCCTTATGGTGGAATAGTAGCTGGGACCTTGGAAGGAGCCTGCTTTTGGGAACAGAAAGCTGGGACCTCTTACCGGCCTCATCACTTGCCCCTGGAACCTGGAGGATGCATTGATATTCAAACGGAGATCAACACACGGCACTGCCTTGCAACATACAGGCCAAGTATGTAATGGGGTGCAACTACAGCACTGTTTTCGTTGTCATTCTGTCCTGCCGTTTGTTGGGTTCAACAGCAGCTTTGGTGCTGAGGTACAGCAGAAATGTAGTACCTGCCTTGGCTGTAGTAATGAGTATCTGCTTATAGCTAAGAAATAGGTGAGGGGAGGAAAAAGGAAGCTGCAAGGTGATGTTGCTTATATTCCTACCCGGCTTTGCCTTTGCCTTCTCTTCTCTGTAGTTTAACCCTTTCCTGGATAAGTTTCCTGTGGGGAAAACTCTTGGGTCCACAATGAAGATTTTCAAAGACTACCTTTTTATTTCCATGACACAGGTAAAAGTAACCCTTGCCTGCGTTGTGTGATGATGGAACTGACCTGCAGCTCACTGACAGACGCCTCTGAAGATGTGGTGTGCTCTTCTAACCCAGTTCAGACTTTCAGTGCTGGGCCCACCTGCAAGTTGCTGACCAAAAACGCCATTTTTCAGAGCCCAGAGGAGGATGGCAGCATCTTTGTGTGCGCTGGTGATGAGGCATCTAATTCTGCCATGGTATTTCATTTTCCTTTCAGTATGGTGGAGAGGTGTTTTTTTTTGTTTTGTTTTGGTTTTTTTGTTTGTGTTTTTGCAATGCTCAGGGGCAAAGCCTTATCAGTCACAGTATTCATGTGTTATGGTGGAAGTTACCTTGTCAGAAACATTGCTCTGTGCAGATTGGCAAGTACACAGGTCTTTCATGCTCTCCTATAGCAGAGGTAGCTTCCTGATAGCATGGGATACCTGGTATTAGCCAAGGCCTGTGGTCTCCTTTCATGGAGATGAATGTAGGCAGTGAGCCCCTGATGTGTGCCAAAGGAATGCAGTTGGGTGCATCGACAGAATTGGGTGCTAAAACATCACTGGAATAACTAAGGTGTGGCAGGATAGCTTACGTGGTAAGTGCTGTGATGGATGGGCACAGGTTCTTTAGGGAAGACAAGGATGGCTGCCCTTTGTATGAAGGAACAGCTTGGATGTTTAGAGGGTGGACTGCATGAGAGACTTGGGAGTCAGGATCAAAGTAGAGGCCAGTAGGGGTGATGTCATGGTGGGAGTCTGTTGCAGACCACCCAAGGAGGGTGAGAAAGTGGACAAAGTCATCTTTAAGTAACTTGAGTCTCCAGATTGCTAACTCTGGTTCCTAGGGAGACTTTAATCTCCCTAACACTTACTGAAAGGGCAACATAGCAGGAGTCAGACAGTTCAGAAGGTTTCTGGAGGGCATTAGGAACAGCTATGTAACACAGGTGGTAGATGGGATGATACTTGCTAAGTCTGTTCTTCAGCAAACAAGGAAGAACAAGTCAAGGATGTGATAATCAGCAGCAATCTTGGCTGCAGTGACCCTGAAATGGTGGAGTTTAAGCTCCTGAGGGGTGTGGGGAAAGCAAGTAGCAGAATACAGAACCTGGCCTTCAGAAGAGGCAACTTGGCTTATTCAGGGAATGGGTAGAGAACCTGATCCTGCGGAGACAGTTCTTTAGGCCAAAGATGGTTGGGAATGGCAGATTTTTAAGGATGTCCACCTCCAGGCACAAGGTCTGTTAATCCTAATGCTCAGCAAAACAAGTAGACAGATCAGAGGCTGACTGAACTAAACAAGGACCTCACAACTGAACTCCAATGCAAAAAGGACCTTCAGGTCTAGTGCAAACCATTAACCACCACCTTTAAAGCCTGATGAGCCAGCCAGTTTATCAGCCATGTAGACGGTAGCATCAGGTACTTGCAACTTCAGTAGAAGAATGCTGTGAGAGGCTGTGTCAAAAGCCTTGCTAAAATCAAGGTAGGTGACATCCACTGCTCTCCCCTTAGTACAGATCTAGTCATAGAAAGCAGTGAGGTTGGTGAAGCATGATTTACTTGTGTTAAATCCATGCTGTCAGTACAAAGGTATATCTAAGCCAGACTTGGGCAGAACTGCCCAAAGCTCCTGCCCTTTGCTTAGAGATCTCCTAGATGGGCTTATGGCAATGTATCTGTTCAGGGGCTGAATGGAAAGGCACAGCAGTGCCTGAGGGTGAGCAGGGGCTGAGAAATGGCTGTGCTATGGAGGGAAGGCAAGCCTTTTCCCTAGAGAAAGGGTGCTCTGTTTTGAATGGGAGAGGAGGATCTTGCAATCTTAGACCTTTTCCATCCCACAGTTATGGGATGCTGGAAGTGGCACCTTACTGCAGAAGCTGCAGGCTGACCTACCTGTGCTGGACATCTGCCCCTTTGAAGTGAACCAAACCCACCTCCTGGCTACGCTGACTGAGAAAATGGTCAAGATCTACAAGTGGCAGTGAAAGTGGTCTGCACACCTTTCACAGAGGAGCTTTCCAAATATGCTGCTGATTAACCAGCCCTGTTGGCCTACAGCAACGGCACAGCCCCAGACTTAGCTTCCCTGCATGTGCTGCTTACCGGAGACAGGAACTGCTACAGCACCTCTCTGGCAGTAGACAGGAATTGGGACACGCTGATGCCTGGAGCACTTCTTCTTCCTCCATCCTCCTTTTTAGCTCTGCCCTTGTTTCTTCTTTGGTCAATTTTCTTCAGTCAAACTCAGCAAGCTGCCTCAGCACAGTAATAATTCTTGGACTGTCTCCAACGTGTGTTGCTGCACTTTTTTTTCCCAGTGTGAATACAGTATACAGGGACTTGCAAATCTCTTCTGCAAATCAACAAAATAAAACTTGAAGATCTGAGACTCCCACTGTACTTTCTTGTGGAGTCCTGCTGTGACTACCGAGTGATGAAAAGGTAGCAATTTTGGTATCTCCTAGAATTGCTGATACTTAGTGTAAAAACAAGTTTGCTGCTTTGGAGAACATATTCCTATATTCTTCCTTTTGAAGGTCTAGGGCAAAGGAAACTGACAGTTCTTTGCTCATGGGAAGAGACCTGTCTTGTGGCCATGGAGAGAAGAGGCATGGAAAATTTAGAGGGAATCTCTTTGTGTCCTGTCATGAGCATATAATTTGCACTGTATCCCCTTAACTGTCTGTCCCCCACTTCCTTTCCCTTCTCCCTCTCCCCAACAGCCCAGGAAACTTGGGCAATTTGGTTGTGGAAAATGAAACCTCTGTAATACTAGAGAGATACAGATAAAGGGAAGGAGATGATTTTTGTGCTTTTGGTTGTTGCATCCATGATGTCCTTTCTTAAAGACAGTGATGTACTGAAACAGCCAGTACCATGGAAAGAGAATATTAGCTGCTTTTCTTTTTAATTATTTTTTTAAAATAGAAACTAGTAGAAACTCAGGAACTTCATCAGCTTGCTTTCACTGACTTTTTGTCTTTCTTAAATCATAGTTGTCAGCTCACCAGCAGGTCACAGACAGCTTCCAGTTATCTTTGCGTTCAAGTGTGCTGCAGTCTTGCTGGTGTAAATCTGAGGTACAATCCCCTGTAGAGCATTGGGTGGGATGACAAGTCATGAGATGAGTGTGTTGGGCAGCTACAGTGAGTTCTTAGCATCTTTACAGTAAACAGGATATGGGGTATGAGACCAAATCAGACCATGAAACAGGATTTATGTTTCATTTTGTACTTAACAAAAGCAAAGTTGCAAGAATCTTGAAGTTGCGAGACAAGTTCCCTCTGCCGGAAACCTATCTCTCGGCACTGCTCTGCCCCAGCTGAGGAAAGCAGCATCTCTTGTTTTCAGGTTCAGTGTGTTACCACTTAAACCAGCAGAACAATTTTCCTTTCTGAAATCTGGAATGTGCAGGTTATAATCCTGCTTGTGTCTTAAAAACTAGATTCTGGGAAGATCTCTGCTTAACTTTATATTTTTTCTATGTAATATTTTGTTCCTATATTTTTATATACTGTAAAAATAAAGCATTTCTAGTTACTAAATATAACTGGTGCTACTGTACCTTATGCAGTGAATAGTGTTGAGATGGTTAACTTCTATCTCGCGAACAGAAACAGGCCTGTATTCAGGTAAGGTTTCTCATGTTTTGTAGTATTTCCAGGGTGCATTGAGCTTCAGACTGAAATGATATGGATGCTTTTAATGACTGGAAACAGAATCCTCATCAAGCTACATTTCTCCTTGGATTGGTTGAGGAGAAAAGAGGGGATTGAGCAAAATTGGGCCTAATGAGAGGAACAGGACTCTGCCCTGAAGGAGGAGGGGATCCTATTTTCCTTTCTAGGCCTCTTTCTAGGCTGGACTTACTTGCACCTAGGACATCCTTTTAAGTTCCAGTAAACTTACTGGCTTGAGACTTTTTGGCATCTTAACAGTGATAGGAGTAAATGGTTGATATAAAGAATAATATGGTCAGAAGGTCTTGGGTAGCACCAAAACTAAGCTAAAACAGAAGGGGCAGGCTGCTCTCCATGAACTTAGGGCAATGAGCTTGTCCTTCCCAAGCATCAATCTTTGCTAACTCCAACCCTTTTCTCCCCAATTTGCAAAAACTTAAAAGCATCCAGAAAAGAAAAGAAATAAAGCCTCCTAGCTTCTGATTTTCTAAATAGCACTTGTTCTTTATGCCCTGCAGGAATAAGAATTAAAAACCTAAATTATATTAACAAATAAATGAAAGATAATACTTTAATCTTCTCTCAATTTTCAAATCCAGGCTTCAAGAAAACTTTCAAAATTTTGAGACATGAAGACCCTTCTAACACTGCCTGAGTCACAGGTTTGCAGCAGCCTCCAAGAGAGGATGCCTCAATTGCATGCGGGAAGCTGTCAGCGTCAAGGACCAAAAAGGTCAAATGAGTTAATTAAATATTTGCTCCTTTCAGGAGTCAAAGGGGGCAGAGTCTGTAAAAAGCAGCAGCTCTGTGATATTTAAGGCACGTGTCATTAGGGGATGGGGGTTCGTGGGTGTTTTAGGCAATAAGCTACTGCCGTGGATCATTCTGCTTCTGTCTCTTGGGGGGAAGGTTTTGCTATTGGAGATCAAGGCAGCCCCTTGGTTATTCCTACAGCAAATTTGATGTGTGGGTAATAGGGAAAGCAGGGCAATGCTGCAGTCCCTGCAGGTGGTGCCTTGCTGTTAAACCGCACGTGCATGTGCCAGGCCGTTGTGGGAGAGCACCTTTCCTGGTTATAAGTCTTGCAAAAACAAGACTGAGCATGGGGATGCCCGAAGCGTTCAGAGCCAGCTGTGGTGCGAGCGCAGCGAGAAACCCGGAGGGCCCTCTGCTCCCTCCAGAGATGCAGCTGCAGGGGGCTGGCAGGTCTGGGATGGCAAAGCTAGATTTGGGAGGAGCATGGCCTTTCGGGGAAGGGCCTGACCTCCACATTGTATTCAAGACAAGCAGCCTTACGTAGGGGCAGCCTGTCCTCATCTAAGAGCCCATCCAGAAGAAAATTTGGACAAATCCTTGCTGATGAACCTGCCCTTTGGAGCAAATAGATGGGTTTTAGCTGCTGTGTATGTGAGCAGAAACTGCTCAGTTTGGAAACAGCTGTGGTAAAGAAGGAAGAACAGGAAAAGGATGAGTTTTGCTTTAGCCTGGAAGGATTTGCCAAGCGAGCGGGAGGCAGCCGTCTCCCTGCCCATTCCTGTTCTCTGCTCCCTGGGGACTTCATCTCCATAGCATCATGCCTCACGTCTTGGCTTTTGGTTTGCAGTGACTCAGTGGTGAGATTTCAACAGAAATAATCCAAAATGTCAAAGCTCGTAGAACAAGGTAGCTCTAAAAGTTAAAGCAGTCGGCTAAGGAGCGAGAGCAGCCTGGTGTGCATGTGCATGAGCCTGCCCCTTCCCCGAGGAAGGAGAAGGGGCTGGGGCTGTCTTGTTACGTGTCCCAAATCACTCTGGATGAAAACTGGGCAATGCGGGAACCAAAATAGGCTTAACCCGAATCTCATTTCACTGAAGGAGCCACAGCCACCCCCTAGGAGTGGGTTCTCCTTCTGTGCCAGCGTAGTAGATTTTTCCATTAATTTAGTGAATCCCTAAACAGACCTGGTTCAAGCTCTGTTTTATGATGGACAGCAAACGTGAGGAAAAGGTGTTTGGGGAGGAGAAAGAGGAGAGAGAGAAAGGAAGGAATGGACAAGCAAAAACACCCTGAGTTTTCTGCTTGGTCTGACCCATATCGCCTTGTGGAAAATGTGACAAATGCCACAACCAGCAGTGGGAAAAGTGCGGTCGTGCAGTGGAGGGTGGCAGGAAGGGAGGGCAGCCAGAGCTCCCCATTTTGGTTGGCATCAAACTGCTCTGTTTTCTTAACTCTTCAAGATTTACAGGCTTTGTGTAGGACTTTCCTGGTAGAGAAAAATGTAGTTTGGGGGGAGTCTTTGGGGTATTTGTGAGTTTTAAATTTGTTAATCAAAAGTCGAAAGGTGACTGATCTCCAGTAAAGGCTTTTCCCATCTAAAATGTGAATTAGCTGAGTTGTTAAGATGCCAGCTGAGTCCAGCTCCATCCCTAAGCATTGCAGAGGTGCCCGAGCCCCAGCGCCTTCGCGGCGGGACTGCCCCAGGAGCCAGGCTGCTGTCGTCAGCCAGGCACGTGCTCTGCCTGCCCCAACTGCTAAGTAAAGCACGTTGGTGTCAATATTTGAACCACCTTATCATCATTTAAGTTAACTTTATTTGCTTTTGAGATGGTCTCAGCACAGTTAGCGATAATGCTGAGAAGGCAGAAACGTCTCTTTCTTTGCTTGCCCTTGCTGGACGCCAGCAGCAGGTAGAGCTATCGCTGCTGGCAAACGGGTGCCCTGGCGTTGGCAAGCACTGGGATGGGTCCAGCTTGGCTGCCTTTGGGAAACATGCTTAGGTACTTAATTCATGGATGAAATCTTGGAGATGGCAGTGGCATCTTTTGGGAACACGTAGGGGATGGGGGATGTTGCTCCTATAGCGCCCTGGGGTGCTTATCTGCAACCCTCGGGGCAGTGCCGGAGCGAGCAGTGAGGGCTTGAAAGGTGCCAGCGATGGCCAGGCTGTGCTGGTGCAGAAGGAAAATGCCTCAAACTGATTTCCGTGATTATTCCACCTAGTGAAGCATAATTAACGTGAAGGTCCATGGGGGTGAGCCTCGTATCGAGTCCAATTCGATGTTTCCGTTAGCAGCAGAGGTCAGGGAAAGGAGAGGGGACCTGCCGCGCTTCAGACAGCGCCCCGCTGGGAACGGCAGTGAGCGCTCGGGAAGGCAAAGGCTGGCCTCGGAGAACGGCTCGGGAGGAAAACCGTTGTTGTGCTTGCGAAGGTAAAAGCTCCCTTCCGCGCCCACGGGAGCTGCACGGTGCAGGTGGGGGGCAGCGGGTCCGCGGCTGGTGACCCGGGGCTTGCGATGCTCTGTGGAGTGGAGACGCGTCAGCAACGTCACGCTTTGGTGCAAAACGCAAATGTCATGTCAGCCTGTATAAGTAGTTATGTGTAAAAAGTGCAAAGATCCCCCTCGTACTTGGCACTCGTAAGGCTGCAGCGGCAATAACGTCTCGTGTTTGTCTACAAAAAAATAAATACTGTGATGGTCTTCTGGTTATTTCCTAGTAGAATGAGCCAAGATACAGCACTAGGAGGAAAGGTGAAGCAAAATGGGGCTTTTTGGAGAAGGGGATAAACTTCCATGTGTTCTACAAATAAAGCAAGAAACCTCAGGCTAGTACTGCAGCCTTCGTCACTGAGAAAAAATGTTGAATGTTAAGGGCAACAAAGCACCGGAGTAGGTCGTTTGGGGAGGCTGCAAAGTTTTCGTGGTTGCAGACGATCATTGGTGGGGAACATTACTGACACAGCCGAGATGTGGGGCCAGAAGACTCCGACCCGAAGCTTTGGAGAGGGGCAGTCGAGCCAGCCCTCTGTGCAAAGGAGAGGGCCACAACAGCCCGTCGCTCTGAAGGCTGCACCAAGATGCTGAGTGGTGCAAGTCGCTGCATGGGAGCGAGCGGTCTGCATCCAATTAAAAATTGGAGCCCTCTCCTCCCTGTAGACTGAGGAACAGCTTTTATTCTCCCTGATGTGGTGAGCTGGCGAGAAAAGAGCTTGCTGGGAAGGAATTAGATGCATTGCAACAAATAACAAGGGCCATGTTTACCCCTTCCTCGCTCTAAGTTGGAGGCTCCATAAATGCATTTTTATTGCTTGAAGCAGCAACTGAGATTTGCATCTGCCTTGTGCTGCAAAAGCAGATGACTGCGAGCACCTAGCACCGCACCTGGCCTCCGAGAGCCTTCCTGGCAGCACACTTAAAACATTGCGATAAAGGAATTTCCACGAAGCCTGGGCCGAAGCAGAGGGCGTGCAGCTGCAATGAGTAGAGATGTCACTGTAAGCAAAGAAATAATTCTTCCTTGTTTCACTTGCTAGGTGGATGCAGCAAGCGTAAGGCTCTTCTTTATGAAATGGTTATTTAATGCTGGATTACGCGGTACGTTAAAACCAAAGGTTGGGGAAAGGTTTCCAACGAAGCTTGGCTGATGGGCTGCTCAGCCAAAGGAAGCAGGCAGCTGCTCATCAAAAAGCGATTCTCTGGCAAGCTCCCAAGGCTGCAGGAACCCAAGGGAGCCCATACGCAAGCTCTTTGCACACTCCAGGGCTCCGTTTTACAGCTCCCTCGTGCCCTTTGTGGGGGGAAAAAAAACGACCTGGTTGTAGCTGTCAGTCTTTGTCCTCGGCCATGTTGCATCCTTGGCCAGAACAGGGCTACTCTGGGCTCTTTCCATCGTGTCTTCCCTCATGCTTCTCTTTATCCCCCTGATGCTCGTGCTGTGCGACCTAATTCCCAGGGAAGCTGCTGCGTAGCAACCTGGCCATGGCTGCTGGCCAAGCACCTAGGATTAGCCTGGGAAGCCCCAGGTAGGTTTAGAGCTTGAGCCTCGCAGGATTTTTACCGTGGCTGTAAGTGGCGCTGAATAAATGTGACCTTGTTGCATTCCTCCTTGCGCTGGGTCTTCTGCGCAGCTCGAGGTGGAGCGATCAGGGCCGTGTTGTCCCAAGCTGAGGAACGGCCTGTGCAAAAAGCCTCTGGGGTCCTGGGTCACCCTGAACCTGTGCTCAGGAGAACAACGTCAAATGACCCTCGGGACGGCGCAAAGGACTGCGGCTGTGCCCCCACACGGCGAAGGCGAGCTGAGCCCTTCGGCTCAACTTCCTAAGAGCCGTTGGCTTATGGACACCTGCCTGGAGTGCGCCAGGAAGGCAAGCGCTAGGGCCCAGGGACAGAGGTGGGTGATGATGTGCCAGAGGATGCTCGATACAAGTGTTGAGGGTGCTTATCTGCTGCCTTTCCCCGTTTGCATGAGTGCTTTATTCCACAAGGGTGTGTATTCAGTTGCTGCACTTTTTTTTATGATTGGTCCCTTTCCCTTAACACTTTCTCATCTGCGCGCAGCCTTGGAGCTCTTGGGAAGGAAACTTTCTGCCGTTTAAAGACCGCCCTGAAGGGACTGCTCATTGCCTGCAGGTTCCTGGATGGGATCCAAGCCAAGACAGTCGCCTGTCAAAGAAGAAAGCAGCTATATTGAGCATAGTCCCTTTTGCAACTGCTAGCCAGCAGCCAAGCAGAGGCAGGAAAACGGAGCTGTTCCCCTTCTGCAGCGGGGGCTGAGGGCCGCAACAGGTCCATGCACTGACAGGAGGCGGAGACCTGGCCGGCAGCCCCCCTTTTTGCAGGGCTACGTGAGCTCTTTTGGTGCATCCTATCCGTGCGCCCGCTCTGCATCCCTGCTGCGGCTGCCCCAGCTGCTGGCATTTCAGACCAAAACCAACCGACGTGACCCAGCGCTGGAATGAGGGCGGATTAGTCATCTTGCATATAAAAGACAAATTAAGTATCACAACCAGCCCTGGCAGCCTTTTCTATTATTTTTTCCCCGTTATTTTATTACGTTGTACCTGGAGCTAATAACACCAAGCAGTCTCGGAAAGCTTTTTGGCTTGGTCCACCGGGATTGGGGGGCAAATCCAGCTAAAGCAGCACTCCTGTGGGCTGGATGGCGGCTGCTCGGCCCGTGCTGACAGGGCACCTGCACCCCGAAGGGCACCTGCACCCCGAAGGGCACGAGGGCCAGATCACCTCTGCTTCTGCTATGGGTCTCCCCAGCAATCCTGCTGCAAACTGTCCTGGCACGGGTCAGCCCAGCTCCTGCTCTGACTTGTGCAATGCAGCAAAGCTCCCAATCAGGCCCATCCCTGCATTGATTTGCATCTGTGTTGTGCCTCCAGCTGCCCAGCTGTTGATTTTAGGGGTTTTGTTTCTATTTTCTTCACTAGCTGGACGCAGGGAGCTCCTACCCTGTGTGTCTGCCAGCAGTGCTGCAAAAGGGCCATCGAAAAGAGCCTTTTGGCTTGCTAGAGCGTGCTGCGCCGCATCACGCGTGGGCAGGAGATTGAGCTTTGTGCCAGGCGAGCAGGTCTCAGGCCAGCAGTGAGGGTCCTGCGGCACCAGTCCACTCGTGAGGGAAGTGTGTCAGGTCTCAGCCCTAGGGCTGTCCAGCACAGAGGCTTCCTCCCCACAAAGCGACATGTTGTGCCTCACCGAACCATGGCAAAGCCACTGGGTTCCCAGGGGGAGGTTTCTGTGGTCCACCACAGCCTTGCGCTGGGGAAACTGCTCCTGGAGTTGACTGGGCAAAGGGCTTGAGACGGCGATCTCTCCCTGTGCTCCGTTTCCTTGTGCTGTCAGAAGCAAAGCTGAGGTTTTGGAGCAGGAATGCCGCCAGCGGGGCAAAGCCTGGCCTGCGAGGTTGCTGTGAGCTGGCCCGGTGTGATCCTGCCTCTGGGAGACGCGGAGGACACCAGGAAAGCCACAATTCCTGAGCTGGTGCCAGGCCTGGGTCTTGCTGCTGCCGACCCCTCCCTGCAGGTCAGGGCCCAGGGGGAGCTGGCATCTCGGGTAAGGTGCATTTGTGAGGTTACTGAAGGTTCTTTGCGCTTTATGTGAGGACAAGCGCGTGCTTTGGCTTTGGGGCCCCCGACTGCATTACAGATGTCGCATGGTGACAGGGCTTTGGGGCCTGGGCTTTGCTGACCCCGTTGCAGTGGCATCGCAATGCCTTGGGCAAGATTTTAGGCTTGGCAAAGCAGCCCCTCGCCTTCAGCCCAGGCAGGAGACTGCGACGTGTCTTGCTCTTCTAAGTGCTCTTAGTATGAAATGGAAAAAAAGGAAACAAAATGAACACAAAAAAACAAAATCCCTTTTGGCAGAGCAAAGGGGTGCAGGATCGCAGGCAGCCTGCAGCCCAAAACATTCCTGGGGAGGAGGCAAGTGCCAGGCCTGCTCTTTGGCTGAGCTTTAACCTTGGCTCTGAGAGGTGGCCGCTCGCAGGTCGTTTCGTTTTAAGCAGCGCTCGTTAAACATATTTTTGTGAAATTCAGAGGTTTGGCTCCTGGGAAAGTGCATTATTAAAACGGTGCTCCCAAAGGAAGCTGAGTGGTTGCCAGTGCCACTTTTAGCTGACCCGATGCTGCATTCAGCGGGCGACCGGACAGGTTGCAGTCGGGTGCAGCTCAGCCCGACCAGGCTTTTTTAGACAGTTTTGCAGAGATGAAACCAGCAGCAAGAAAGGGAACGGCCAAAGCTTTCTGGGAGCTGCTGGGAGGTCCCACTTGGCTCTGATATTTTAATTTCTCAGCCAGTGGTACCAGGATAAACTCCCAAAGGGGGCTGCTGGGAATACCAACGCTCTCATGTGGGGAAAGGCCTGTGGAAAAGAGCCGTTCAAAGCTCCTCCGGCTGGCAGCTGCTTAACAAAACAGTCCCTTCCCAAAATAACACTGGAAAATAGCGTTTGCTACTTTCAGCAGCAGGTGTGGGCAGCGAGCATGGACGAGAGGCAGCAACCAGGCAGTGGGAGGTGGCTTTGGCAGGCTTTTCGCCGGGTCTTCCCCTTCCCCGGCTGCCCCGCTCCCACGGGACGCGAGCCGGCCCTTTGCTGTGGGGCCGGGATCGCCGGTGGCAGAGGGACAGCCGCCCTCGGGGCCTGTCGCCTGTCGCCAGCGGGAACGCGTCCCGTCGAAGCGCTTAATCCGGAGGGACTGCTGACATATGCAGTGTGGCAGCCCGTTTCCCAGATTTTCATGCAGCCTCTTTATCCATCCAATTAGAGGCCTGTCAAAAGCCTGGGGGAGGGAGGCGAGTTGCACTTTAACTGCTACTAATCTCTCTCTTTTCAGCTGCTGAGCTTCACAGATCCTCTTTGTTATAGCTCCTTCCCTCCTCATTTCCGAGCCCCTGGTTTGATGGCTGCCTGCGCGCCAGAGCTGTTGGCCAAGAGGAGGATTTGCTGCCGAAGTCTGGGCTGGAAAGAAATACAGCTTTATTTCCAAACGCACACAGAGCAGGGCAGGCAGAAATCCAGCTTTTCTGTGCGCTGGCAGCACAGAGACCGTACCCTGGACGCCCCAGTCCTCCCAGGTGGACTTTTTCTGGTCTCTCCCACCTTCCTGTTCTTGCACTCTGTCACTGCTTTCTTTTCGCCTCACCTTGTTTTCTCGGGCAAGCGCCTGGGAGGGCACGGCAGGGCCGGCGATGCTCCCGGGGCCGCGGCCCAGCCCGGCGGGAGGACAGGGGCCGGGCAGGGAGAAAAGGCCGCGGCTCGGCGGCAACCCGGGCGATCTGCGGTGAAAAGGGGCCTGGCCACAGCCCAGAGCTGCCCCGGCCTCGGCGGCTCACGGGCCCAGCCGGCCACCCGCGGCGGGGCAGGGCCGGGCTGCGCCCGCGGCCCCCAGAACCTGATTTTCTGCGCTCTGCCCTGGACGGCGGTCACTCAACGAGCAGCTAGTCGCTATTTTGGTTTTCCTTCGCCGTCCGACGTTTGGCCCCGGGTTTCATTTGCTGCGCGCTGGCCAAAGCCGCCCTTGGGCGCCCAACCCTCCGCCTCCTCGCGGGCCTTCCTGCGCTCCACCGGCGCGGCGGCCAAGCGTGCCTCGCGCTGCAGTTAACCTCCACGCGCTGGAATTAACCCCCGCACTATCCCCCCGAGGCGAGCGGCTGGGAAGCGCCGTCGCCACCTCGCAGACGACACAACCGGCCGCCGCGCTCGGGCCCGGGCCGCGCGCGGCCTCCCAAGCGGCGGTGGGAGGGGGCGGGGCGCGGAGATAAGGCCCCGCCCAGGGGCGTGGCCAGGCAGCGCCTCATTTGCATACGCCGTGCGTGCGCGGGGTGGGCGGGCGGCCGCGCCGGGGGTGGCGGATCCAAGATGGCGCCGTGCGGACGTGTCCGGAGCCGCTGGCCGGGCCCGGCGCTCCTCCTGCTGCTGGCGCTGGCGGCGCGGCCGGCGGCCGGCGGCCCCCAGCCCGTGGGGCCCGGCGGGGCGCTGGCCTTCGCCCCGCCGCAGGGGGCGGCGGCGGGCGGCGGCGGCGCGGCGGCGGGCGGGCGCGGGTCCCGCGGCGGCGGCGGCTCGGGCGGCGGGTGGAAGCTGTCGGAGGAGGCGGTGTGCCGCGAGGACGTGGTGCGGCTCTGCTCCAAGCACAGCTGGGCCAACAACCTGGCCGTGCTCGAGTGCCTGCAGGACGTGCGCGAGGTGAGCGCGCCGCGCCGGGCCTAGGCGCGGCGGCCCCGGCCGGGGCACGGCGCCGCGAACAAAGAGCCGCGGGGCAGCGCCGCCGGGGAGCCCGGCCGCCTCGCGCGGCTGCTGCCGGCGGGGGGGAGGGGGGGTGCCCGGCTCCCCGCGCTGCCCCCGCGGGAGGCGGCGCGGCCATTGGCCGCCGCGGTTCGGAGCGGGGAGAGGCCGCGGAGCGGAGCGGCCCGCGCAGCCCCCGCGGCCGGGCCGCGCACACGCGCCGGGTCGTGTCGTCTGCTGGGGGGGTTCGCGCCCCGCTCGGGGCTTGTGCCCTTGGGCCGTGCTGCTGGCGGCTGCCGCCTTGCCAGGCTGCGCAGACCCGGCCCTCCAGAAGGGGAGAAGGAGTCGTGTTCCGAGGGCTTTGCTTGGCTTTTTCTTTTTTTTTTTTTGGCTTTGATACGTTACAGGGTTAGTCAGCTTTCAAAGATCTTAGGAGAGTTTGGCAAGAAGATCTTTTACAAAGATCCCTCGTTGCCCCCTGATCGCTGAGAAAGGTGCCTCACTGGTCGCGGTCGCGACCTGAGAGTATTTTTCAGCTTTAGGTTCCCACCTTCGCATCGAGCCCAGCTGCAGAGGTGGCTGCCTTCCACTGCCAGCGGGTGTTTGTGGAAGTATGAAACTAGATATGCAAGCTTGAGACCTGGATCCGTTTTTGCGGGGAGATTGCCTGGGGAATTTCTTTTGTTACTAAGTATCTGCCATGAATGATTTAGATATAGTTGAAGAAAGAACTAGTTGTCTTCTCTGAGTCTTTGCTAGCCCCTCTTTCTGACTCGTTGCTGGCAGTTCTTCCTCAGTTCGAAGAAGCTTTTGGAGGAGCTGCCTTCAGTGAGCTAAGGAAAAAGAAATTTTCAGTGCTGCGTCGGTTTGGTTCTTGACTTCACTGCTGTGAAGTCCAAGAATGTCAGGCTGTGTCAGTTTTAATGGTGCTTTATCAAGTGGAAACGTATTTGGGAAAAACCTGTGCTCATTTCTCATCAGTTATTGCAGAGACAGCAGATGGCAGTGACTTAATGGTTGCACTCATCAAGGGGAGTCTTGATGTGTCAGTGGTTGCTTCCTGACTTAAAATGCAAAAAGAATTTAGACTCTTATCGAACTTCACACTCTCATTGTGGACAGGTAGTTTTATGAGACACTCATGGCAGACTTATTAAATGAGTCCTGAGGCAACACTTATCACAGGTCTGAAATGCCCTGGCATTTGCTTGTGAATAACTTGTCCCTTGTTGTTTCTTCCGCTTGCTGGTGCCTGGAAGGGACCCTCTGGACTCCCTGTCGGAGGCACTGCCTCTGAGATAATCTCAGAAGCTGTACTTCCAGGAGGTGCAGTGAGCTAGCAGCCTGCCAAAAGGACAAGGTCTTTTTTTTTTTTTTCTTCTTTTTTTTTTCTTTTCCTCCCAGTTGTGTGGCCCCTCCTCTCTCTTTTCATAGTTCCAGTGCTTATTGGTTTTCAGCCATTTTAGTGAGGTAGACCTTTCTCTGGTCTAGTTTGTCAGCTCTCTGCTGGGATAGTTTTGTTGTTTTAGTGAGTCGTGTGCACTCAGAGGGGCTGGAGTGCAGGAGCTAGCATGAAGGAGTGTGCAGAGAGAAGCAGAGGATGAAGGGAGGTATTGCATTGCAGTTTTCAGCAGGTGCAAGCCCTTACATTGGTTCTGCATGTTCTCATGAAGCTCCACTTTCTCTTTTAAATATCACGTCAGTTTACGTTTTTCATTTTCAAAGCTCGTTTCCCTTTCAAAACTTGCCTGCATCTCAGTGGTTTGCTAGTTGTTGATCTGATAGCTAGTGTAGAAAGTGAATCTTTCCCTGGGGTGGTATCCCAGGCAGTGACAGGACATCCTGGGATCACTTTGGATTGAGATTTCTCCCCTAAGGTGCCTGCCTGCACCCTGAAAAGACTCTTGTCTTTATTTATCTTTCAGCCTGTAAAGAATGCTGTCAGCTGGTCTCGATGCTTAGCCTGCTGTAAAACCGTTCTGATGGGCTCTATCCTGACATAAAAATAACTTCTGCAGAGCACTGCTCTGCGAAATGAATTGAAATAACTAACTTCTATGCGTTCATATCGTTTAACTATTGATACTTAGATGCTGAGTAGAAGTAATGAGTTGTCAACTTTGGGTGGCACGTAGGGTGATGTGGAATGGATCCGATGTCTTCTCAGACGCTTCCTTTGTGTTGGACACAACATCTGAAGAAATGGTGACTTTTTTTAGCTGTTACTGTTGCTGATACAGTTTTTTAATTTTTGCCCTAGGCCATCTGACAATTTGGACAATACTAGAAAAATGATAGTTGCATTTGAAAACTGATGCTTGGCAAAGGGTGGTGGTGGAGAACTAGTCTGTGGAAGTTATATGAGCCCATTTTTAAAAAGTCAGAGTATAGTAAATAGAAAACTCTGGGAAGTTGCTGTGTGTGAGTATGATAGCATCAGTGAAGAGAGTATTTGGACAGTACTTCACTGCAAGGAGCAAGAAAGACTGTAACTACAATTTGGCTGCAGAAACAGCCTTTTCTCATAGGCCTTTAACGTGATCTCACTTTTCTCATAATAAATGTTCCTCCAAAGTGGATATGGTTTGAAATTAAGAGCTTTTAAGAGCCTCAGTTGGTTTTTCTTCACAGTGTGATACAGAAAAGTTAGAATACTTTTAAATTAAAACACTTGGGCAGAGCAACTACTTACAACCTTTCTTTTGAGTTCATAAGCTATAGGGGAAAGAGAAGATGTGCTTGTCTTAGCCAATTTGAATGTGATATGAACACTGCATTTCAGTATCTGCTAATTTGTTACCTTGGATACCTTTGAAGTAAGTCTTACCTGTTTTTTGCTGGGTAGTTCTCCTGAATCTAAAGGAGCAGGAGCGTTGAGTCCTTGGTTGATGGATTAGGAGCATCTCTCAACCTTTATAAGGTCAATGCTTGAGAGAAGCTGTTTAATGCAAGCATTTGGCAAAGAATAGCTTGAAACAAGATAGAATAGTCAAAAAAAATCAATTCAAATCTAAAATGTATGCTTTTGAGAGGTTACTCGTAGATTGCCGGTTTAAAGGAATCCTTAATACAAATATTTAAGCAATAAACATTTTTAGAATTCTTTAAAAAATCAGACCACTGGACTGATTTCAGGTACTTTACCACTGATTTAGTGAAATGCTAAATTGGCCCAGAGCATTTTCCTCTTTACAGATGCAGAACTCTCTTCTGCATTTCAGGTTGTTCAGTTGTTTGATTGAAAGCTGGCAGCCAAATGGTAATCATGCTTTCTTGCTTTCCTTTCTTATTACAAGAATGAGAAGGATGCTCTTAAATTGGAGGATAAGTGATCAGAACTAGTTGGCTTTATCATCTTTACTTCCATTTACTGATTATAGTTAAAAACATGTTTTCAGTTTTCCAGTTGAATCCATTTTCTTCTAGTTAAAATTGTTTGTGCACTGGATGAGTTACTGTTTTGAGTTGCTTAAACTTTGTCATCAGTTCAGTTTCTAACTGAATAGTCTTATACCAAGGTATAAAAGTGGTAGAACAGGGGTGGCATACACATTTGCTTTTGAAAAATGTGTGTTTAAAGTGGTTGATTTCAAACTGTTCTGGTTGCTGCTCTGTTTCAGGAGAGACTTTGGAGCTTGCATGCCATTTGGCATAAAGACTGCAGTTGTTAAGTCCCTTTTTTGTGCCCTGCTTATTAAACTAATTTTCATGGTGGTTATAGTATAAATAAACCTATGAAATATTAATGTATTTGCTAGGTAAAATTTTTGCACGATTAATGATGTTCTGCATTTAAAGCAGAACTAAGTTGTTAATGTTGAATTTTGAGGTAGGAGGCATTGGCAGGTATGAAAGTATCTTAACCAATGTCTTAACCTCTTTTCTGGCTTATTAGCGAGCGGAATTTGACTGTTAAAACATACCTTAAACTGATTATTCAGTGAATTAACTTGATGCCATAATTGTTGAGCTTTACTTGCTTTGCACTTGCAAAGATTATTTAAAGTGTTTTTGTGGGATAGCAATAACAATATATATTCATCTGTATAATGTTACTGAGGCAGAAAGCTAAATAATGTGTCTACCATCAGGCAGCTGTGGCTAAATTGGGATTAGAGATCAAGGTCTTGGCCTCCTGCTACTTTCTTCATCCTGAATGGTTCTATTTCCTCTGTAGCAGCTTTATGGCAGTGACAGTGTAATTGAGTCTAAATGCTGTGCTTTCTGGAAAAATAATGTCTGTCTTAATGTTGAGGACTGCATTGAGAACAAAACAAGTTAATCTTGCCATTCTGTATTTTGAGACTAGTAATTTTCCTATTTCAGATGCACAGTCCGTGTCAATGTAGAAGGCCAGAATATGCATTCGTTGCGACTTAACAGCACAGGAAGTGTAATGTTTGACAGCTGGGCACTGATGCTTTCTTTCACATAACGTTGTATTCCTTACTGTTTAAATACCTGGTCTTTTTAAACGGTCTGATAAGCTTGTGAGATGCCAGTGAAATTACCAATATCTTAAAATTGTAGATGGAGAAGAGTACTTTCATTACTCCAAGCAGTGATGCTCACTTAGAGTTGCCATACCTTATGGATAGACCATAGCTGTAGAGAAAGGTCTTGTGCCTTCAGTCTGTGTATGTTGTCTAGTCTTTCTGCCTGGAACTGTTTGGTAGTACTGTGAAGTGGATAAACGTGATCTCTGGTAGCTTGATTTTTACCTCAGCAATTCGTCGAGTTGAAGGGAAGAGGTTTTGTTTTGGATCAGCATGCAACATCCTTTATTTGAGCGAGTACGGGTGTTACTTCAGTTTCTTCTGGCTTGTACGTGCACAGGTGGTGGCTAGAGTTTAAAGTGTTGTTCTGAAACATCTGGGCTGTGGCAGCAAATGACTGTTTACCTGTCCAAAGATGTAAGTAATTGAGGGTTGTGGATTAAACATAGCACATGGGTGGGTAAGTTTGAAAAAAAAAAAAAAAAAAAAGCAAATTGTGACAACTTATTGTTGCCTGAATTGGCCATCTCCTTCAGTGATTACAGCTGATTTTATGCTGTGAATTCTGTAGGCAGCAACAGCTGGTCTCAGTTGCAGGTGAGCTCTTCTGAATGGGGGCCGTTTCTTACGGCGATAAGTACGTAGGTGGAGGGCGGACACTCTTCTGGTTTTCTCATCATTACTATTGCAAAGGAGAAGGCAGTTAGTATTGCAGCGATGGTCTCGCAGTGCTTACAGCACTATCATCTGGTTTGGATATCAACACACAGAGGGATTTTTTTCAAGGCAGTGGTCAGAAAGCTGGAAGATGCCCCTTAAGCCTTGCCAAGGGCTTTGCTTACTCTCTCACTTTTTCTAAGGGAGACTGACTTGGTGATGAGCCAAAGTCACCTGTATGGGGCACGGGGATTTGGGAACTCTGACATCCCTCAGAAAAAAGGGATAATTCTTTCCTATAGTTGAAGTTGAGCTAACTTAGAATAAAAATACGGTGCAATTTTAAGAAATGTCACAGGTTCATTTTAGTTTCGTAACTGGATCCTAGGTTCTGTAGGAGTTAAGTCTTTGTGTTTGTGTTGGAAATCTCCATGCAAGTTATGGTTCTAGCTGAAACCGAGTTTGAACAGTTCGCAGTGGTTTGTGGCACGTGTATTTTAATTTGAGTGGTCAAAGTGGTCCCTTCTGCTTCTAAAATCCATAAAATGGGAGAAAGATCCACTGAAGCCTGGGGAAGGGAATCACGGGGCCTGGGAGGAAGTGATTGACTGTGGTTTGAAAGCACAGGAATGAGGAGCAATAAGAGAAAAATGGTGGCGATAAGGTTGGAACAGCCCCTGAAGCTTTTCTCCTAAGGCTTGGCTTCTTAACCAAGATTAGCTGAATTCTTATCGGTAAGCGCTTGATTTTTTTTTTTTTCCTGGTGCTTAGATGGTGTAAGCCCAATTTATTACTGGCTTTTGCAGTTAACTCTTACAAATAAAACTCTAAATGCTTTTTAAAAAATCTTATATGTGGTCGAGTTACTTCCTTTACCGTATGCCTTTGGCTTCATCTCAGGATGTGGCAATACGTAAAAGTCCCCTTTTCACCCCCGTAAAGGTGCATGTGAGCTGACCAGAATGCAGAGCGTAAGATGTTCTCTCGCCTGCTGGATCCTGCACGCTTATTGCCGACAAAGCGTTACGCCCAGGTTCTTCGTTCACCAAGCCCTTAGCTGTCTAACAGCCTCTGCACTTCTGCTGGCCTGAGATGGTTCGTCTTTTTTCCTGTTTGGTTTTGGGTGTTTTTTGAGTTTTGTACCGCTATTGTGCTGATCTTGGCGTGCTGCTACTTGTGGTAACCAGTTATTTACCAGTTTGGCCTGGGCTGTTTGGCTTAACAAAAAGGATTATTTTACGAATCCGTTTCCCATAGTGAACTGACACTTCTTGCCTCTTGCAGTCACGGTTCTTTGGAGGAGGATCGGGAAATACTTTGGGCTGAGTTCATGGCAGAGATGAGCTGGTATAACACGTACCCTTTGCATGACAGGTTTTGCGTTAGAGGTGTTAGTGGAAGTGCTGCCTGAACATGGAAGCAGTTGGAGAATATGTATGGATTATTTCAGGGGATTCCTGTAACCTTGCTGGAAGGCGTGTTAAGTGCTTTGAATTGAAGGATAAAACCTGCCAGTATGGTGGGGTTTGTTGTTGTTGTTTTCTCTCAGGTGTGGTGATGGTAGGGAAAATAGGGGTACCAGGGGTGGATGAATGTGATTAAGAGATGAGATGGAGAACGATTGCAAGGAACGGGACTAGAAGGGGGACAGAAAGGCAGTAGAAAATAGTGCTGAGGAGGGTGGGAGAAAGATGCTGGTGTAGTTCGTAGCAGAGAGCAAGGGGAGAAAACTGAAAAATATCGAGGAAGAAAGGAATGGAAGTGCAGAGGGAGAAGGAGAACTTGATGCAGGGAGGAGTGGTGCAAGCTGAGCAGTCCAAACCTGGCTCCTCTCAGGAGGAACCAAGGCAGCTGTGATATGCAGAGGCTGGCTATGGGGAAGATGATTTGCTGAATGCAGAGACTTGGTCAATTATGAGAGTAGAAAAAGGTATCAGATAGGTGTCAGATAGCTTGTGTTTCCTACCACTTACGTTCTCCTTTCCCTGAGGCTGGAGGAGATGAGATCTCGGTACCTCAGGTGTCGCTTTAGGTTGTCACGGTTGGAATTGAGTGACCTAACGAGTTATATAGACAAATTGTGTGTTCTCCATGTATTCTGGTTCGGAGATGATGTCTAGATGATCTTTCTTGTACTATAGCTTTCCTGCATATGAGTATCACTTTCTCGGTGGGCTCTGATTGTTTTGGTCTTTGGAAAATGTGCCCTTGCTTGAAAAAGCTTTGAAGTTGTTCTTCCTATTTATTTAGCTTTTTTTAATGGCTAGAAATTAATGAAGCCCAAAGAACTGGATGAATAAAATGTCTAGATAATAATCATCATTTCACTTTAAATCTTTCCTCAGAGTATTTTTTAAGCTTTTGACTGATTTAATTTTAAGGCCTGTGAAGTTGGTTGCTATGGCATAACAATTTTTTTTTTCCTTCAGTTCTCTTAGCTGATGGTTTTCTGTGATCACAGGATACTTTTGCTTTCTGGTGTGTTTAGTTAGTTAGTATCCATAGCACTGTCTCGGGTTATGAGCAGAGACCTTCCCTTCCCCAGGTACCAGGTTATAATGTAATGAAGCCCTCCTCTCTTCATCAAGACGGTACTTAAATAATCATATTTTTCTTCTTGGAACTGCTACTCCTGAGCAAATAACTCCTAAATGCTGTGTCCTGGCATGCTGGTGTCTGGAAAAGCTGCCGTTCAGAGGTGAGGTATTTGCCTTCAGTAGTTAGAGAGGACTCAGTCTTTGCGCGTTCGTTGCATGTTTGAGGGGTGAGGGGGAAGTGTTGATTTTATCTTTTTCCTCTAGATGAGTGTCTCACAGCCCTGTCAGCTTTGTGATCCTAGATTTAATGCATTTGCGTTAGAAAAGGCGTTACTTGGTTATAATGTCTGAACTTTTGCTGTAACTGAAAACATATGTTTGAGGTCTTTATTGTCAGAGTTGTGGTTTAAAACAAATGGTATGCATCTGATGTCTTTTATGCCAGACAATATACAGACAAACATACATAGTGAGATCTAGAGGGGAATGTGTACTTTCTGCATTTGTTTTTATTTGCATCTTTGCCTGAAACAATATATAAGAACTGCTGAGGTGGCTAAAAAGCAGTAGTTAATATAATAAATCCTGGTGGTTGCTATGCGTGACTGCAGGTTTTACTCTTTTGGCTGTTAACAGTGGTAGAATTGTGTACTGCTCTGTGAAAAACTTCTGGTGTCCTTCAAAGTGGACCGGCTGCATAGGAGTTTTCTTTCAATTCTCAGGAGTTTTGAGTCTTTTCTAGGGGGTGCAGCTGGTTTTGTTGGTGTAATTAAGTGCTTTGCATGTATGTAACAAAATGGGTTAATAAAAAAAAAAAAAAACCAGCTATTCCAGCCCTGATATCCAAAACCATTCAGACAGATGTACTATCTTATGTTTAATAAATAAGGCCTAGCTTAAACCAAATATAATATACATGTCTGAACTATACAGGTAAGTTGCCCAGACCTGGTGGGTGACAACTTTGCTGTCTAAAACTCTTGAATCGTCACAGGAGGCTCTTCAGCCTCCTTCATGCTCAGTAGTTTGATAATTGGGCCTTACTTTTCTAACCTGTCTAAATCCAGTTCTGTTAGCGCATGGTAAAATACTTTCCACCGAGTGAACTGCAAAACAGACTCAGTGGAGCATGCATTTTTTTTAAAGTGTTAAAGTGTTTAAGTGTTTAAGAGTAGTTGCCCTACAAGAAAATTTTGATAGAATTAAGAAAAAAACCAGAACAGTTTGGCTTGTACACTTGCAATAATGGTCCAGACTTGATCTGAGCTGGATCAACTTTTGTTACACTGTTCTTCAGCTGAATTGAAATAAGATCTGGAAAAAGTGCAGGAAGTTCTCTCATTATCTGATTGATTTTTCACTTATTGCACTGTTCCTCTGTGGACTATGGACCTATGTCATAAAATCAGGAGAACTAATCACCTTCAAGTAAAAACAGTGTAATAACTCAATTGTCATAATTTACAACATGAATTGTACACGAGACTGCAGTTCTTTAACCATGTTCATGGCGATTTAAACAAATCGATATTCATGTAATCCTTTTATTGTAGAATTCAGACAAGCTAGTCAAAATCTGCTCTCCGTTGGCACAAATGAGAGCAGTCTGAACTCTGACAGACGTAACTTGCAGTCAGCCTGTTTTATATTGTTATTGGCGTGGGACGCTATGTTGACCCTGCTGCTTTTTTAATTCTGAGTTTTGAATTGATGCTGTGAGTCCTTTCATATTTTCAGTGCTTTGATATTTGAGACGCGTTGCAGATGAGAACCTAGGCCTTTCACCAGACTACTGCTCTTCAAGTTCAGTATGACGTACATCTCGGTAGCATTAATGATAGTGGGAAGTACCCTTTGATATTTTGAGATGTTTTAAGTGAGAATTTATTTTCTTTTAAAGTGAAACTGTATCATGATAAGTAAAAGGTTAGCCAAACTTTGCTAGATGGCTATGTAGCTAATACTTGCTAGATTCAAAGTAGAATTATGATTGTTTTCTGAAATTTAATTATTTTTGCCACTAGATAAAAATACTACACTTTTCCATAAATGTACTGGTAGTGCACTGTGACTAGCAGTACAGAGATCTTGGAGCTTAATTTTTACTGAAGTCCATAGAGTTGATTCTGCATAAGCAACAAGTACGCTGGTGCAGGTTTTCGTGCTGCCGGTCTGCAGAATGAAGCTTCAGTCTGTTTTTCAGTAACGGAAATACGTTGCAGCTAGTGGTATTAGAGAATTGTGGAAAAGTCTTTGATTAACATTTTATAGCTGGCAGTCGGAACTGCATTCTTAATGATTGCTCTAGAGCAGCGTATAGGAAAACAATTGTTTTAGCGTGGAACTGGAGAAATTCAGTATGCTGTAAAGTAAAATGTGGTTTAAATGGGAATTTATTATGGCAACTTTAAACGCCGTTTTTCCTGCTTAAAATGTCACAGTAAATTTTCTGCAACTGCCTGCTTTTCAGACAGGAGTTCAGCTAGGTATCAGGTCAGTGCTTACTGGAGAGACATACAGGTTACAAAATGTTTGAATGGAAGTAGTCTCTGATGGAAAGTACACAGCTATTTGAGTTAAACTGTATCACTATCTGCAGCAGAAATCAAAGATCATGTGAATGTAGTAATATTGCTTGTTTCTTAACTGGAGGCTTCCTGGCAGTGGCCGGCAGCTATTTTCACTTATGTTTTCCTGTCTAGTTGTATGAAGCAACACTACTTTTTAAAGCAGAAAAAGCTGAAACTCTAATTTATGGTGTGTTTCTTCCCTGTGTTTAATTAAACCGGGTGAGTACTGGGATGGGACTGTTGCAGTGAGCAGTCGTCCTGTCCCTAGGAATCCCGGCACCTCTGAGAGCAGCATCGCATAGGAAAGTGTTGTGTTAGTGAACGTGCTTCTTCAACTGCATCGCAGCTTTTATGGTGTATGCTCCTTCCGATGTTATTGTCAATAGTCTTAATTAAAAGTACATATGCAACACACTAAATGTAGGAGAGGATTGATTCTGCACTCTCCTCGCATAGCACTAACGAAACTTGCCTTACTTGGTGTTTCATGCTCTTGCTTCATGGCTTTTTTATCTGTGCTTTAGCAGGAAATGAATGTATGATGAACCATCGTTGATAATACTCTCATCTCTGACCAGAGCAATAGCAGCAGTATGTAGGGCAGACTTGCCCTGAATAATGCAGAAGTTGTTCTAGCTTATGTAGGGCTCTTCCAGCGATGGGGCTTTTGCTTGTCCACATCAAACCCCTTTTTGCGGGCTCTGAGGCTACATTGGCTGCCTTTCTATGAGCTGCTCAAAGGTAAGGCTTACGCACAGGGGAGAAGCATGCAATGAGGCACAAGCCCACGGGGTTTTTTTTTTGTTTCCCCTGCCTCCTCAGGCATTTGTGAACTCTTCCAGCATCCTGTTGTATAAAACTGTAGTCTAAACTTGTTCCATTAGGGAGAACGATGGAATTTAAGATCTCCTCCTTGTATGTCGGCTCTTCCCAGAACGACTTCCCACATAATTCTCCCTTGAGACCTTCCAGTGAAATCATGAATTTGTCGCACCCTCAAAGGTTATTTAATGAATGTTGTCTTGTCATGTCCGTTTTACTCAATAGGGTTCACGGTATGTTAAATTTGGAGTACTTGCAGAAAGCATTTTTCAGAGAACTTCTCTGCAATACTGGGAAGCTCAGCTAACCTGGGTGGTGGTAGCATGCCGCTGGGATGGGTATGGCATGTGGAATTCTCTAATTAAAAAAATCGCTGTACAGGATCAGTGCTCCAGTCGCTTTACCTGCTGGTTGCTGGCCTGCTACAGCTATGTATTGTCTAATGTGTGGTCTGAAATGGATTAGGAAAAAATGGAAATAAGCAAAAATCCCCCTGTGGCTTACAGTCAGATAACATGAATAACTTGAAATAACATGGCAGTGTGGTTTTGCCTTCTTAGAGAAATTTTTGATAATGGTCCCTTGGGAGTTGGCGTTTGATCTCTGACTGTATTAACCGTTTGTGCCTTAACCTAATGGGACGACTGATTTGGAATTGGAATTCTGTTTAAGATAGCAGAGGCTTGGCCAAAAAAAGAACAAAAGCCCCTCTGTGAACCTAATATTGAGTTATTCAAGCAGAACGATAAAAAGCAGTGGGATACGGATGATGTAGCGGAGTTGATATCTAGCCATACTGTAAGTTAAATGTTTGAGATGCCCTGTATATCTTCAAAACTTCATTGCCTCAAGTATAGGGTTTTTAAGTTTATTATTTCATGCACCTTGATTGTTCTGTTCTCAAACTGGGCCAGAAGAGTCTTTCCCAACTGGACTTTTGTTCTCAGAAGCCACTTAAAATAAACTTGTGGATATTGTCCAATATTACCGTTCACTGTCCTGGGAGCCATATTGTTGAAAGTGCTTCTGAATAACCCTTTTGGGGTTTGACATGGTTTTCTTTGTGTTCTTTGTTCGTATCTTGCGTGCTTTTCATAGCATTAAAAGCCATAAAATAAAACGAATCAAAAGGTCATCTTTAAAAGTGTATCTAGAATAATGCCTGAGAGCTCTTGAAATGTTCTGTGCAAGCAGTCTTTGGGCAGTGGGAGTGTGATCCTGTTTACTTCCGTATTTACAGAGCTCATTGTTTTCTTTAACCCTGTAATAGTGGCTGCTTCTGGCATGTTTGTTATTTTGGGTCCTATCCTTTGATAGCATTATTTTGGGTACTGAGCTTCCTGTCTGTGCACATTCAATCTCAAGCCTGTGTAGGGTCCTCTGGAGAGGTGAGCTGTACCTGGGGAGCTGTATGGACCATCAGTAGATCTGTGCGCTTCTGGAAACCCACTGGGGTAAATGAGGAGTTGAAGAGCACCATCGCTCTGCTGGGCTTGGAGCCTGCCTCCTGGGAGCAGGGGGAGGAAGGACCATGGCAGAGTTATTCTCCTCTCTGATCCTAGAAGCTGTCGGGCAGAAACTGAGAGGAGGATAATTCTCAGTCAGGCTCCATGACTTGGAGTTGCTACTGCTTCCTTACTGGGACTTTTATTTCTTGTAGGATACGAGAGCAGTGAATCAGTAGGTTTATCATGCTGAGCATCTGGGCTTGTAACCAGGCTTAATAGTCAAGGTGGACATTCTTTTTTTTCCTTATCCCTTATTCTTCAAATATCAAACCAAAGTTATGCTAACTGCATCACCTTAAGTAAGTCTCTCCAGGATGAGGTACAGGAACTATTTTTTCTACTTTGGTCTGATGTGGAAAGGACATTTTCTTAGAAGTAGTCTGTAATATTCCATGAAAATTGGGTAACCTTCCGATACTGATGAAATCATAGAACTGGCCTGTTGACAGTAAATACGGTAGCTGGGAAGAGTGAATGATTTCACAGAGAAGCAAATAAGGTTTCTACTAGAACATCTTAATTTTTGCGTAGTGTGGTGTGTTGCTGGGATTTTGACCATGAAATTATTTATCCTGAAATCTTAATGTTTTTGGTTTTTGGCTGGGTATAATAACAAGAGAAAGGTGCCTTCTGTCCATGGAAGAGGTACGTGAACAGTTGAATCTGCCAGAATAATAGTTTGGAAAGTATTTCTATTTTAGCATTCCAGATAGCAGTAGTTAGCAGCCATCTTCTTATAACACACCTTGCATCTTGTTCCCAGGAAGACCCTAGGCCTGGGGGAAGGGGAAGAGTAACTTCTCCTGCATCAGTTGCAGTTCCTGTGGGTGTATCCTGTGGATGGTCTCTGTTTGGAGCCTTGTCTGTTTTTGGTCTTATTAGGTTGCTCGTGTGTGTTCTTTTCCCAGATCTGGCTGTCCCAGCTGAAAAATTACTGTAAATCTCCAAGGGCAGTGACATAGCTGAGGCTGGTAACGCTTTCTGGCTGGACTTGGATGAGAACCTCTTTTATGGTCCCTATGTTGCTTAAGGACCTGGGAGTTGCTGGGTAAAGCAATTCTGCTTTGGTATCCTCAGCTGCTGTAGTATAGTTTGTAGGCTGTGGGCAAAACAGTTAGCGAGTCTGTCTTGGCCTCGTGAGAGGAGGTGAATTTTTTTTTCACTTCTCAGTGTTACAAATGCCATAGAAGTTAGGCTTGGCCTGTATAATCTTTGAAATGAATAAGATCTCTCAATGGCTAGCAAATGGCTATTTTTAAAAACTAGTTTGACAACTGAATGAGATGCAGCTATGTTTGTTCTTTCTTGCACAAAAGACTGAACACGTACTTAATTTATTTGCTGGCAAGTCCTGCAGTATCAAAAGATAACCGTGCAGTGCATAAAGATCAGAGTTGATGTCTCGGGTATTGTCTTATTGTCTGTGGCTAGCTCTAACCCATAGACATTGCTTTGCAAAGAACACGTAAGAGCTGCTTTTGTCTGTAGCCTCTCGGAGTCTTAAGTACATTGTGTGGGATTGAAATGTTGCTTCACTCTTTTTTCTTTGGCGCAAAACTGACTTGTTTTAGTCCAGAAGGAATTCCAGGACTACAAGAACAGCAATATTCTACTTTTGTACAAATGCCTGAGGGTCTGGTCAAAGAGAACTGTGGTATGGAATAGGATATTACTGCCCTGAAGAGCTTACCTGTTCTTAGGTGGGATACCCACGTGCCTGGTAAATATTCAGGATTCTCTTGCCCTAGGCGTTTGTCCTTCAAGAAAAACTGGAACTCTTCCTCTTAATGGGATAGAGAGCCTAGGAGCAGCTGGGGAGGAGGGAAGTGGCACAAGCAGTTTGTCCACACGTTCTCCAGGTGTAATTTCTTGCTAAATATGTCTGGTACCTGTAGTAATGATATCTGTAAAGTTGCATGTAATCCATAACAAGCTGTGGATGTGTTGGAGATGGTAAGAGCCTGCGATGTGTGTGGTGAATAGCAGTTATGGCTTGGAGACTGCTGTAATGCCTCATCCTATGCTAGGCTTTAAGACTGTTGAAATAGCTGGATAGCTGTATGAATGAAACTTGGAGCCCTTTAGGTTGAGAAGAAAGTGCTTATTGAGGAACATGGCAGATTATCACTTATCAGAATAACCCTTGCTCTCTGGAGACATGCCAAGGAAGTGGAAGGGAAAGCCTATCAGTCACTTACATTTGAATAACGTGAAATAACATAATATAAAGTAGGTTAGGATAAAGGGAGCAGGAAGACTAGGCTTCCAGGCCCTCAGGCTTGCTTTGTATTCACAGCTTAGTCACTTGGGTGGGGTGTGTGCAATCTGAACAGAAAATTAAACGTAACAGTTTTAAATCTTGGCATGTATTGGACTTGTCCAAGCTTAAGTAAATTGAATACAGCATTAAAATGATGCAAATCTTTGTGGATGTCTTGTAGTTGACTGTTTATGTGCAGCTACCTATACGACTGGGGCCTAGGTTTTTTTCTCAATTTTTACAAAAAGTCCTAATGAACCTGAGCTGAAATTTTCTCTCTGAGGTGTTTAATATTTTGCTAGTTATATGTTTAAAACAACACGACCTCCTGAATGACTTCATTTAGACTGTCTCTCTCTCCATATCTAGAGATGAGGACTTAACATCCTGAGTGATTTTGGTGAGTATTTCAACTAGTTTATGCTGCAATTTTTGGGGCAATCATATAGCAGGCAGTATGAGACAGTGGAGCCAGCTGTGAAGTGGCATGAGCGGGCATGTAAGCACATCTGATTTTGAGTATTGAGATCTAATAGTAGGTGATGAATATTTTCAGGAGGTATGTAAGTAATTACAGCTAAATCATTGTGTGAGGACTTGAGATTCCCCCCCTTTCCCATAAGGGGAAACAGGATTAGCTTGGCTTTCTTTATTAATGATTGTCTTTTTTACTGTTTATGGAATAAAATGGCGTGTCTGGTCACTCTTCAGAAATGTTTCACCATAAGAGTTTCTGAAATAGTTGCTCAACTATTCTCCAAGGAATGATTTCTCTGAATAAAATGCTGCATGTTCAGTGCAACTTCCAAGTTCTGGAAGTAGCTCTTACACCCCAAGATCTTACTGCAATTGATTTACCTCATTTGTTCCCAAGCTGCTTTATTACAGGGCTTTTCTCTGTTCTAACACCCATTTTTTGAAGAAGAGATTATCTCAGGAATGTATTTGGCTCATTTGGAGGATGGGAGGATAGCATGTGTTTCAAATTAGAGAAAACTTAATTTGTGCTCTTTGTAACACTGCATTTGAAAGACACTGGGATATTCAGTAATGACAGTAATATATGGGCTAATTATACATACGTTTTAGGCTTTTCCTTTCTTGGCTGAGCAGTCTCTTTGTCTAGTGTTAAAAGACAATTAAAAGGTTTTAATCAGCCTTCCCTAGCGGTTTTCGGTGCTTTTATAAATGCCTTGTTTGTAAGGTCAGTGTTCTTCAGAGGTTTGCATGCCTCAGCTAACCCTCGATATCTAGCTCTTGTCCCACTTCTTATGCTGTCTTTGAGACAGGTTAAAACCTCGACATAGGAGCATTCTCCTAAAAGCCATATCTCGCTTTATTCTGTCATACTCCCTGGAAGAGAGTTTTCAGGGGTGACTGAAGTGTGATGGCTTGTTGGCCTGGTTTGGTACGGCTGCTTCGGAGAAAGTGCAATGTGGAAAACCCTCTGGCGGAAAGAGTTTGAGAGCCTCAGAGCTGCTAGGGTAGAAATGGGGGAAAGATGCTAAAAAAAAGACCAGGTCACATCAGCATGAGCATCCATATAAAGGGAAGTAAAATTGAGGCAAGATCTGTTTGTGGCCGCTGCTTATTATTAACATAAATCGTGGTGGCAGGGCACACTCCGAGGTTAGTATTTTAGGCAGTTGGTGAACTGAGCAGCAGTTTGATTCCCAGATGCAAATTAAATCTGAGAGTAATAAGTTTCTAACAGTTGGCTGCTTCACTCCTAAAGGCTGCTGTTCCCGTGGCAGAGATGGTTGAACAAAACGTAAAGCGGATCCCGTACAATCGTAGCTCGTGGCTGAGCACGCGAAGGAAAAGGGTGCCGGTTTTGGGCCTTTTTTGTGTCAGGCTATGAAGGGCGCTGCTTGCAGGAGAAATAGGTCAGGATCTGGTGAAGCCTTGGTGGGAAAAGCCACGCGCGTAATGGGGAACTGGGTGTAAGGGGGTTAAAACTTTGCACCTGTGGCTCCTGAAATGAATTCAGATGAGCTGTCTAGGGAGGCTAATGGGAAGCATGTTTTAATGAACCCTGGCTAATTACTCTATTAACTTTTTGATCAATACACAGGAGACCTCCAACTACTTGCAGATTGTTTAAAATATATGTACATAGCACAGTTTTAAAATCTTCTGCATATAATCAAAACAACTGGAGGCACTTGGTGTGTAGCTTTCTGCTTCACGTGGCTTTATATATTTGGAGGCCACCTGTAACTTAAAGCTTAAGACTTAAACACTTCCAAAAATATCAATTGTGAATTTTTTGACAGGAAACTCAGATGAATTAATGAGTCTGAGAGAGTAGATAACAGAAAAATTATTCTAAAAACTCATGCTCTCTCTTATAAATGCATTCAAATGTGTGGGCCTGTTAACTGGATTGCTTTAATGTGATCTGTTTTCTGCTTTTGTGCTGGAACCTGTTTCGTGTGCTCAGTGGAGACCAAAACAGGGCAGATGTATGTGCTTTTCTAAAGAGGAAATAGGTCTTGTAAATATTTGCTCGCATGAGTGTGTTCTTAGCATCCTATATAAAGGACAGTCTCTAACGTTATCTCAAACTTGGTTTCTCTAAAGTTTTGTGTATGAATTTCAGTGAACTTAACGTTAATATTAAATATGCATCAGGCAAGCAGCCAGTCCTTTAAGGGATAAAGTACTGTGCTTAAATCAGTTTGTATTTAGGAATTTGGAATACGTTTAGACTTTTCTCGCTGAGCTAATTGGCCAACTCGTATTGCCTGTTCATGGTTAATACATCCGTATGTGCAAACGGATGATGAATGCCTAACACAGATTCACGAAAAGTAGCCTGTTAGCAAACAGCTTGCAGCCTCATCTCTTAAAGAGTTTTCTTTTGAGAAGTCTTTGCAGAATTCAGTTGGAAATGCCAAGTCTGATGTCACACAGATGGCTTTTATTCTTGCGTATACTCAACCCTTTGCAGCTTCTGGTCAGTGAAGTTGGTAGCAGGGCTGAAGATTGTATCAGCAGAAAAGTATCTGTGCAAACTGCATTGACTTGTATCACGACTATGGGAACAGGCAGACTAAGGATTTAGGAACCCTGTCAAACACCACTTAAAGGCTTGCCCTTCTCCTGTGCTTCAAAGGGTGGCAAAGGGGTAGGAGAAGAAACAAAGAAAAGAGGTAGGAGCCTAGTGGTCTCATTAAGGGAATTCCAGGGAGAGTGCTCTCTGTAAACGAACATCGGGCTGTGCTAACTTAATCACACACGTGCACGCAAACCCCCCCGTGTTGTGTAGCTCTTGCTCAAGACTGGAAACCCTCACTGACTCGACTGAAATGCTTTTGCAGTTAACGGACCGACTGCATAGATCCTCTGCCCTGGAGCTTTTCAGAATTGAGGCTGGCAGGTGGCTAGAGAAGCGAGGTTCCCGAGGTATGAACAGTCCACTTAAAAGCCTGGTTTTTACACCTGCAGAGCGTATGGTGGTAGAAGCCCGGAGAGGGAGGTTGTCATTTGCAGGCAGTGTGATGAGTGCAGCCAGAGAAAGCAGAGCACAGCTGGGTCACAAAGCTTGTGAAGGAGGGAGGACTCCCTGGAAGCTTGCTAATTTGCAAACAGAGTCGAGAAATAGCATAGACAGGGTTGTGTTTTTTGGTTTTTGTTTTTGTTTTTTTTTTTTTTTGGCAGAATCCAGTTTTTCTCCTCTTACAGATAGCCTTAACATACCCTTTGCATAATTTGAGATCCTCCCTTTTGTATTACCTGAAAGTAGCAGTTGCCTGATGTTACGTTAGCATACTGCTTCCTGGAAGTTTTTGGAAAGATCACCGCACTGAAAAAGAGCAAGCACGCTTTGTTCTCCCTGTTCCTTCAAAAATGATAGCAGGGAGAGTGGAATTTAACACTTGAGTGTGGTTGAATAGTGCATTTTGCTTGCTCTCTTATCTTCCCTTTAGTGTTTTGCTTTTGTGCCCAGCACTTCTTGTGTGCTTTGTTTCATTGTTCACACAGCTCTTGTTGAAAAAACACAACCATTCTCGCATGTTATCAGGAAATTTTTTTTTAAGCATGACTAGAGATAAAATTAACTGGCTAGTCACAATGCTGTGTGCTCTGAGGAGTGGCTCGCAATGATAGCTCCCGGTCCCCGCGCTGGAAATGACCTTAGGCAGTGATGGGGAAAGAGTTATGAGAGCAGGGGTGGGCAAGGAGTGAACCTTCTCATCCAGCGATGGATAGAAGAGGACACGATCCAACCTTAGAGCGCCTTTTTGTGCACAAGTCTAATGAATATTTATTCCAGGTATCCCTCCTTGGTGCCTTCCGTGCTCGTACGAGGCATAGCTGATCCGGCTCGTGGCCTGGTTATCCGGCCTTTACTGAACGGTGTCAGTGAACTCTTGTGATCGCTAAGGAAGCAATTGTTTCCTGCAGTCTTGGAATTGGCTGCTGGCGAGAAGGTGGGGATCGAATATAATGAACTCACTGTTGGTGCTTGGTGGGTTGTTTATTTTCATTCATTTTATTTTTTTTGTTAGTACTCTTTCCGCTTAGGTTCTGCAGGCTGCGCTTAAGGGAAAAGAAACAGCTGTTGAGCTGTGGAGGGTGTCAAAGACTTCAGCTATACTGGGAAATCTTTGGAGCACTGGCAAACCCATTCTAGAGTTTTACTGCCGTGAATACCTAGTGTAGATCCCTTGTAGCGGCTGAAGGATTTTCTCTCTGCGTAATTGGGTATCTGCTTGGATTTCTGATGGCACAGCTGTGCTGGTGCGAAATCATTCGTCTAGTTAGTGTCATCCTGGCAAACATCTCAAAAGCAGGCAGGCCGCAGTCCTTCAGGCTTCATGGGAGCAAAAGTCATCAGTTTATGTGGTATTAGTAAAGATTTTTCATATAAGGAGCTCCACCTGCTTTTATTTTTTTTTCTATACTTCCCTGGCTGATAAAATAATTCAGTTTTTAAATACCTTTTAGGTACTCGAAACAAAAGCAGATTTTATTTAATTGTTCTCTGGTTGGCAATTGTATTCATTAATGTAAGCATTAACGACACGGCTTTGTGGCATGTTGATGGTTGCGTTCTGTTTAATTCTGTGTTAAAATCAGATGCATGGACGTGTTGCTGTGTACAGGTGGTTTTGCAGGCTGCGTGTGTTGTTCAAAAGCTGTTGCTAGTTGCAACGAAGCAGAATCTTGCAGCCAGCTGACCTGGCATAAAGTACTTTCCTTGATCTGCCAAGCAGCTTTTCATCCTCCTGCAGGGATGTCCTGGACCAAATAATCGGAGTTCACTTAGTGCATTCAAATAGAATATACTTAGGTGCTATGCCTTCTTTGATCGCGCTGGTTTAAGCGTTTCTTTCTTCTCTGCCGCAGATTGTTGCAGTGGGCTCACTTACACCAGTACAGTGGAGCTACAGGGTAGCTGCTTAAGCTGGCTTTGCCGCTGAAGCTGTGAAACTGCACCGTCCTTTGAGCTGCTGCACTTTGGATAGTTTGGTCTCCAGAGCAGCAGGCAAGATCTAGCAAGTCCCACAGGCATAATGGTAAACGTAGTCAAGGAGCAAACAATTCCCTCCGAGATGGAGATCTTGCTTTCGCAGAAGTAAACACGCTGTGGTGTGCTTTGACATCCCTCCCTGGTTCCTAAACAGGTCTCTCTTAGTAGAGCATGTGTTGTAAGCAGGAAAGGTGTCTGTGAAGCTCAACATCTGGAGGTCTAACATCTGTAAAGCCTAGTGCCTATGAGTTTGTAGTAACTGAAAATTAAAAATACAACGTAATGTTCAACTGTGATATAGCCATGTAATAAATAGTCTTGTTCTCTGCTATTGAGCTGTGTGTTTATTGCCTAATAACTTCAAGTAATCAATCCTGGAGCTTCTGGATAAAATAAAATGGCTTTTCAAAACTTGAGGTGCCCGTGAGGCGCTCATGAGAGAGAAGCAATGAATTAGCTCTATTAGACTTGGCAATGTAAGACCCCTAAACTTCAGCTGAAGGGGCATTTGATTTATGCCATAATACTACAAGCATTAGTAGAGACTTAATTATTAGAGACTGCATTTCCAGGAGGTTAAAATGTCCATGATTCCTTCTTCCCTTGCTTCCCCCTCTTTTCTTCATCCTGGCATTGCTGGTGAATGTGAAAGGTGAGTGTAACTGGATGAACACGCAGACTTGATAGTTGCATCAGTGTAATCAGTTGCAAAGCTTTCACTGTGGCATAATTTAAATATACATTTCTTTTATACTTAATTCTGTTTAATTTTGCACTGTTGCGAAAGCAGGAGGCTTTCTTACTGGAACTATTTTGCAGTATTTTCTCTAGTGTTGCTCAAGCATGCTTATTTGCTTTTCAAGTCTCGGAAATGTCTGATCTTAACACAATTTTAGTACTCTGATACGTTTGTGTTGAAATGGATGTTCTCAGTCAACAAAGTGAGTGCTTTGATTTGCAGTGAACTTTTGGTGGCTCACTGACAAATGGAAATACGCTTAAAAGGGATATAGACTTTATGAAAATACTTCCTTGTCCTTTCTAGTCAATGCAGAAAGGTTGTCTGCAATTTTCTGGTGACCTATTTCTAATTAACATGCAAATTAACATACAAATTAACTGCTGGGTGCTGAAGACCAGGTTTGCAAATACTAGGCTGGGAAATCCCCCAGCATATATTAAAGCACCAGCACAGTCTAAGTTTTTTTGCAGCAACGGGGTATTGTCAACGCGTATTTTTAGTGCAGAAATGAAATGAAAGCTAGTGCTGCCTCTAAAGAAAATTGTGATATTCAAACCACTGTAATGTGACTTGTGGGAGATGAAGGGGCGCTTACTGTGTGAATACCTTTAAGGTATTAAGAATAGGATTTTGGTGGGAGGTAAGTGGCCCAAGTGTGCAATGCACAATTATACGGAGGCAGAGTAGTTGCATCTGGAGGGAGGCAACCAAGGCAACTTGCTGTCAAACAGCTCCTGTGCTTCACTTTGAAGAGGAAAATTTTTTAATCTTGTGTTTGATGCTTACGGCCTCCTGTAGGGAGACATTTGTGTGTATTTCCAGACTGGTTCACCAAAATGGGCTGTAATGAACATTACCGAAAGGGACTGCTTTAAATATCCTCTCTGGAGGAGTTGCAGTTTTATGAAGTAACTGTTTCTTCATGCTGGTGTTACTACTTCCGTTAGTTGGCATTTTCAGCATCTTCGTTAATGTTAGTGATTACTTAAAATTGAGTTTTTATTAAATGTTGATGTACAGTTTACCTTAAGTAAATGGCTTTGATCTGACAGGTAGAGCCAGTTAATTTGGTGAAGTTACAGTCCAAAAATGATGTTGTAGAAATAACACCTTCATCCTTGAGGCATTTGCTTATTTTGATGCCCCAAAACATCTCGTCTTTCCTCTTCGGCGTTGTGCCAGCGTTCCCCGTTACCAGCGATTGTAACGGTGGATTTAGTAACATTTTGGCACAAGCTGTATAAATAGAATAAAACCCACCTTGATTTTTTTTCAGGTCACGGCTTGCTTCTAGTGCTAGCTCGAGCAGGGAGAGGGTGGCAGGGTGCAGCAGGGCCCGGAGAGGAGGTGGGACCAGGCAGGCTGAGCCCAGGTTGGTTTTAGCACCCACGTCCTCCTTCATGCCACAAAACCGCACGTTGCCACCAAAGCAGCTGGATGTGAATCTGCCTGTGGCCCTCTGCTGACTGTGGGACAGTGCACTGTAGCGATAAAATTAACTTCTGTGAAAACTTGTTGCTGTGATTAGGATAAAGACTTTCAGGGAACCTAGCTAAAAGGAAAAGAAATCCGAAAAACCGGCGTGAACGACTCTTAAGTTCAGGGATGTTCTTGCATAGACTTCATTTTTCCATTCAGAGCACTTCGTTTTTTCAGGAGAGGCCTTAAATCTTTCTCCAAGAAGAATTAAAGCATTTTGGCACACAGCCTATCGGCACCTTACATTGCAGCGCTGCTGCAAAAGCCCGAAAGCTGGGCACCTTTTTTGACTCTCCTGCCTTTAGTGTAAAGCATCGCTCTACTAATCCTACTTACATTGAAACTTTAAGTAGAAGTTGTGGAAGAAGGATCAAGTTTTCTATTCAAATAATTGATGGATTAACTCCGATTTGCTTATCTCAAAGGGCTATAAGAACTGGCTTCTAGCTGTGAGCCCCACCTGCGTGAGCAGGTCTGGCTTGTTCTGACAAGGTTTCCCACCGCATAGCAGGGTTGTTTAAGGAGGCACGCTTCCAGAAACGCCTGGGAAATCACCAAAGTTTTTTAGAGTGTATCTTGACGCAAAGCATCAGCAACCTTTGTGCCTTGTCAGGAACTGAGTCTGTGAAATGGTCTGCTCTGGTTTTGAAGTGATGTGTGGGAAATCAGCTACTCCCGATGCGGTGTAGTTCCTTGGGGAGTCTCTTCCTCTAGTTCTGAAGCCAAGTTGATCAGTTGTGATAGACTTGCAAAACCTGCTGTTTTGCGGTAAACTAGGCGAGCTGAGAATAGCAGAGCTGGTGGTGTTTGTCCCTTTAGACTGGACGGATCATGTTGCACCCCCTTCCCTAAAAGCAAACCATGATTAATCTGTTTGCAGAAGCAGTTTTATTACCCGGCCATGGAGCTCTCATCTGTATACCACTGTGCATGCTGTGTTCTGCAAGTTACCCTCTTTTGGCCCTTTTTGACCAAGTCCAGCCTCTCCATTCCAAGGACAGTTCGTTGGAAAGCATAGGGGTCTGTAGAAAGGAATACATGCTTTAATAATATTTTTTCCCCCAGTTTTGCATTCCACGAACAAGTGGAACTCCTCAGGCTTTCTGAAAGCTGTTGTCTTGCTGTGCAGTAGCAATCGATTACTGGAGGACGTAGGGCTGTCACTGAAATGGTGAGAAGATGAAAAACATGGGTTATACTCTGAGAAGTAGCTTTGCAGGTTCAGATGGGCAGAGGCCTTTCTTGTCTTAAAGTCCTTCTAAATGCATGAACCTGTGGGGAAACTGCAGTGATAGCTTGTGTAGTAACAAGCCTGGAAGCCTTGTCAGATCAAATCAGGTTTCATACTGTGGTTCTGGTCAGGTTTGGTGTAGGGGCTCTGATGACATAGTGGTTACTAGATTTGCAAGTCTTGGGCTCTAAAATACAATCACAAATACAACAAGGTTGGTTCCCCCCCTACTTTTTTTTTTCTTTTTTTTTTTGAGAAACTCAATACACCCAGCACAGGAAAATGTACAGTATGGTGAAGACTTCAGAACAAAACCTGAGATTTCCTGACATTAATCCGTAATTCGCTATCACTTCTCGTCCAGATTGCCTGAACAATTGGCAGCAGCTCTGGCAGAGCAGGATTTTTATTTATAAAAACTATTCTTTTGAGAGTCAGCCAAGCTGCTCTGTCAGCCTGTAAGTGTAATTTCCTAGCAAGTTTGGGCCCTTCTTTGTTCTCTTACGATCAGAGCTGCTCCCAGGACTCGAATGTTAACATTGCGATTGTCCTGTCGAACGTGGGAATTTTTGCTACCGTCTTGCCTCCTGTTAGGCTTTATTTGGGTACATCTGTCTTGTGTTCAGGAAAAAAAAATTGGAGGGAGCAGGTCTGATGGCTCAGGCTGACCAAAGTGAGTCCTGCCGTTGTCCTGTGTTGTTCTTCCTCGCAGCAGTACTGACTCTTCTGCTGAGCTGAAGCAGCTCAAAACAGACTCAGAGCAGAAAACTAGCCAAAAACTCTCCGCAGAAGTTGTAAGTAGAAGGGGGAGGATGGTTTGGGGTTGTTTTTGCTGACAGTCGACTGATGCAGCTCAGAGGAAGTAAGTGAAAAGCTGGTGAACTGTTGTAAAACTGCAGCTTGAGTTTTGACAGGCTTCACCTAAATGACTTTACGTACACCTAAAAACTTAAAAAACCAACCAAACAAAAACCTTGCTTCGTAATACAGGTACATCCAAAGCTCTTACCACTGAGAATAGTTACACAGACACTTACTTGTATTGCCCCTCTGTACATCTTGGTTAGTGATCCTTCGGGTGTTTCCCGTTAAATGCATGTAACAGTGAAATGACAGTGCTCTAACAATTTGAGAGGCATGAAGACAACAGGCTTGTCTAAATGCAGATTTTCCACAGAACAGTTATGCCACTTTAGTTACGTTGAGCACTTCATGCGTATCTTAAATTGGAATTAATTGTTTTACAGTGTGTTACGGAAATAGGATAAGCTAAAATAGGAAAATTTCTCTTGTGCAGAAATAGGTTGAACTTCGTGTTACATTCCTCAGTTTCTTCTCTGCGGACACCAAAGTCAAAGCTAGTGTAGTAATTTGCTAGAATATCCATTTATAAATATAACCTTATTAATCTGGTTACTTCAGGTAATCTGGTACATGCTATGTTATAGCTACAAATTTAGATCTGCATTTACTTAATCAAATTTTGCAGACTTGAGGAAGCCCGAAAATGCTGCTTTTGCAATTCTTGGCCTGTGATTAAGTGAAAATTGTCTGAACGTGGCAGTGCTTAACTTGCTTTAAAGTGTTCCTGTTCTTGCTTCTTGTTTTTTGAGGGCAGTGAGGAGGGAGGTAATAGATTACTAAGCCCTATAGACTGTCTGGGCCAGAGCAGCAAGCTATTTGTGTTGGTACCAAGCCTGGCAGCCACCGTGGGCTACGATTACTTTCAAAATGCATCTGATAATGACACACCAAGAAAATCTTGCCCTCCTGTGCAAGGCCGTAATGTCTGCTCCTTATTGCACTGCCTGAGTTAAAATGTAGTTTACAGAAATCTGCGTACAATAACTTTCCATTTGTGGGGGGGGGGGGGGGTGGGAACGCGAGGATTGCATGTGAATGCTCGATAGTCACTGGAGAAGACTTTATTGTTGGCTTTCTCCATCTGCTCTTGTTTTCAGATGTCTCAAACTCTTGGCGTGCCACTGGGCTCTTGCCCAAATGCTGCTAGTGGAGGTTAGAATGCTCAATTCCAATACAGATTTTGCTTTAGGCTTAGTTTTCACTTAATAAATACAGTAGCCTGTGTGTCATAACAGAGGTGGTATTAGCTGTTACTGTGCTCCATGTTGCTCCTTTGTGCACGCTTACCAGGGATGCTCTTACTCCTCAGGATGTGTTGCCTGGAAATGCCAGACTTGCTTCGGGAGATCTGGCTGTTCAATGCACCTCTCACCTCTGATATTCTGGTTTTATCTTTCCCTAAGAATTGTCTCAGGCCAGTCATATCTCCAGCTTCTTCTCCAGTCTGATTGTATGGTAATCTTAAAATGCAAAGACAAATAGTTCAATAATCTGGTTGATTTAAGAAGAAAAAAGCTTCCTTGTCCGTTTGTATGGAGGTCGACAAGCTCCTTCACCCAGCAACATGAAGTTACTTTCTCACCCTGAGCAAAAACAAGCTTAGTCTAAGAGATGGGGGGGGGGGGGGGGGGGAGGGGGGGGGAGAGAACTAGTTTCTTTTGGTGGCAATGCTGACCTGTGCCTAAAGCTTTTGGATCTCACCTTGTTGTTCTCCACCATTCTCTCATTTTCTTATCATCCAGATAGAAATCTGCACACAAGGGGTTTAAACGCTCGCATCAGGCAGAAAACTGTTCAGCTGAGGATACTGCTGTCAGCTTTTCCCCTGCAAGTCCTCAGAAGTATGTCACTGCCTCCTTTTGGACATGCTACCCACATTTATGCCCTTCCGCTGCATGATTAATAGATTAGACTCAAAATGTTAAAGGGAAAATGTGGGGAAAAGGGATTGATAGGAACTTCGTTCTGCTTCAGTGTAATGAACTTTCTTAAAGTCCTGTTTTAAATGTTGTCTGCTAAGGAAAATATGCTTAATCTCCTTATTGGTCATGACAAAATAATCTCTGCAGCAGCAGGTCCTGTAGTGAGGGCTGCCTCTGGGCTTTGCCATCAACGTATGGCAAATCCTGAAAACTAGGTATTGTCTGTTGTGCATTTCCATGCATTTAAGGACTAGGAATTTTATTTTGTAAATAAAGCTTTTTGTACTGTTTGGTTGCAGTTGGGCCTCTGGTGGTAGGAAAACATTACTTTGTGTAGTCATAAATTTGTTAATAATGCATAACTGTATGCAAACCACCACCATTGCCTGGGGGAGAAAATATTTTCTATCAAGTGACTGTTGTTACCTACATGCAATAAATACCTAAAAATTCTGTTGAAATCCTGCTTTAGGTATAACTGAAAAACCAAGATGTGGCAAGAAGTCAGTCTAGCATTGCCCATGCGCTTGCCTGCTGGCCTGCTCTTGATGATACAGGTGGCTGGGTCCTTTTAGGGCTATAATTGATTTCTTGCTGTGTGTCAGAAATAATCAGGAGGAAGAATAACCAACCATTTGAACTGTTGATTGAATTCCAGCATTTTGGCAGGTGAGAATTGTACAGCAGTGATATTACAGGTGATAACTGCTTGCTCTTACCCATACCCAATGCAATCCTCCAAACTGCCGTAGCAGTGTAGCGTGGCAGTGACTAGATTATTACTTTTTTTCCTCTGTGCTTCCCTCCCCCGTTATTTTCGCTATTTAGGTATTAGCAGAGAAGCTGGAAGTATGCTCAGTGTTTTTAATTGTGGCTTGTCTTTATTCATAGCTGTTTAAGTAGGAGTTATGGAAACAGTAATTTGAAGGATTTGCATGCAGCTGTCTGGCTCCTCTGCAGAGCAGTAAGACATCTTTTACTAACATTTCCTTCCAGAAATCTCTTTAAGCTCACTTTTAGAATCTGTTATCAAGTATATCTTTTTTTTTAAAAAAAGAAAAGTTGCTCATCTGTGTAAAACTAGTCAGATATATTTTCTTCCTTCGCCCTAAGGGAAACTGTTTCTGATCTGGCTGCTTACCATGGGGTCTCTTTAAATCCCCTGAATTACCATTACATTCAGAGCTTTAAGGCAAAATGCTTAGCTAACAACCCTATATAGCTATTGAGTTGAACAGTTCAAGCTGAAAAAGCCAAGTGCTTTTCGGAAAGGAGCTCTCAGAAAGGTGAAATGCACTAAAAGCTAAGCGTCTGAGCCAGAGGAGCCAAGTACCTGCAGAGGAGCGTGCTGCAACTCCGAGCCCCTATCTCCTCCTGGGAGCAAGGCTACATCAGACCTATCTGACCGCTGGAGGAAGGGCAAAGCTGATATAAACCAGTGCATATACGGGTATTATTGGTTGTTGTTTTGATCCTTTTCTCCCTCCTCCTGTTCCTGTAGATAAAATATTTTCTTAGGCCAAACTCTGTCAAATGACCTCATGTCTAGGAGAGAAGTCCATGCTAATGGTGAGGTCCTGCCTGGCCCTACTGAAGACAGGGCTTGACGCATAGGAAGGCTGCAGCGTCTAAAGCCCTTGTCTCAGGGTGACATCTGCACTCGGTTTGACTACTGCTTTCTGAATAACATTATGGTTATTAAAAGAAGGGAATAAATCAAGGGAAGAAGGTTTTAAAGCAGACCGTTTAATCAATATGCAGTCTGGCGGGCTGACGAAAGAGCCTTGCTTCGGTACGGTAACAAGGCTCTTGTTTGCGTGCTCTGAAGGCAAGCAGAGTTTTTATTTGGTAGTTTAAGAATCCCGTGGAAACCATGTCTTTAAAGACGTATTCCTGTTGAATTTTCTGTTGAACAAAATCCAGCCAATTTAAACCTGAGTTAAAATAAACATTAGACTTTGCTTTCCCATCCAATCATTTAAAGAAAACAGTATGATTCACCCAGGTTAAAAACTTCTGCCGACACTTAGTGCGGTACTGCACTGGTGCTGTGCTTTTGAAGAAATTTTGCCTAAACAGAAGACGAAAAACAAATGCATTTACAGTAGTTTGTGTTTATATATAGTCTCTTAAAACGACTTGTAGCTTGCATCTGCCTTCTGCTTGTATTCTGTACGCAGATTCCTAAATAGCACAAATGCACAGTGTGCTATGAATCAGCCCTGCCAGTGGGTTGATGACTCATTTCCTTATTGGTGCAGATGTGTATAGTAAATGTTTCTGGATAACTCTTTTCACATAAAATGCCGTTCCCCTGTGAAAAATGAACAGACAGCAATTGCTTTCATTCTGCGTGCGCCAATATTCATTTTTTAAGAAAAGCCCAAATGTTAATACTTCAAGACCACATGCTTAGTTCATAGTGAACGGTAAGTCTTGCAAGGTGCTGCATGATATGGCTTTAGGATTTTTGGGTCTACGTCATCTTACTTCATTGTAAAGCTTAAAAACAAGCTGCCATTTATAGCAGCACAATTCTTCTTTTGCTAAATGCTCTAAACATTTAGTTAAATTTTTCTTGTTTTTCGGTAGGTACGTCTTTTGAATGGAGTGCTCTCACCCTTTGGCCAGGCAGAAGTGATCTAATTCTGTATTCTTCACCTCAGTAAAGGCATTAACTGTCTGTGTTGGCTTAGATTTTTTTATATACTTGATGTATACAGTCTAGGTGTGCTTTGCTGAAGTACAGTGGTATAGCAAAGATTCTGCCATAGTGGTTTTTAAAAAAAAAAAAAAAAAAAAGTGTTAGCCAAGCTGCATTGAATGAGTCTCCAATAAAAAAAAGTCTTTCTGATTATTATTATTATTATTTTTTAATGCTGCTGTTGGGGTCTACAGCTGCACACTACACCTAGCAGTTCTGTTGTGTGCATGAGGTCTTTCTGCACTGTGCCTGTCTGTCACCAGCCCAGTTGGCTTTCCTTGGTTAGATATTTAGGACTGGGTTTAATGTTGTGAGGTGTGATCTGTCTGAATACAAAATCCCCGATGATGATGTGAATCGGCAGATTTCCTCTTGTCTCTCAGGTCTCTTCCTCTTCCTTTTGTGGCTCTTAGAAAAGAGAACCAGACGCTGGGGAAATCAATTTACCACAACAATTTTTGTGTCTCCCAGGCAGATTGATTTAAATAAGCAAGAAGCTTAGATTTGAATAATTTCAGTCTTGCTTGAACACTGTAGTAATTTTTTTTTTTTTTGAGTTTTCTAGTCTGGCTATATTATTTTGCAGCTAATTTTAGCTTTTATATCTAAACTTGGCAGTTTTTTTGTTGACTAAATTGGTATGCGCTGTAATTGTTTAAATGTTTGCATTTTAATGTTTGCATCTTAATGTTTCCATCTTTTTTAATATTGTTGAAAAATGGCAAGACATTATCTACTGGATTACTTTTTTATGCATCAAAGCTGCTCTTCGATATAAATGGAAATTTAATTAAAATGCAGAAGAGTAGTATTGTTAAAGTAGAGCTGAAATACTGGACTTAAATACTAGATTAGAAGAATTGTTTTACATGGAAAACTTCTTGAACTTGTAAATATATCAATGTAGCTTTCTGGTCATTATGACCTTTGAGAGTTGACAATAGGTGATTTTTTTTATAGATTAGGAACCAGAAAAAAGTTGGTTGTTTTTTTTTTTTTTTTTTTTTTTTTGTTAATTTTCCTATGGGGTGTTCAGCTTTGAGATATTGAAGCAAATGCAGTTCTCACTGAGAACCTGTTTTGGCTGCATGTGCAGAACAGGCTTACGATTGTCAAAGGTTCAGCTCTTCCAGGAGGAAGAAGCTAAAGGTTTGAAATGGCAACATGGTAGCTCAGGAACCTGCTATATACTGATGGCTTTAATAAAAAATGACCCATGGTGGGTCCCCTGTGACTTAGCTGTCCTGTTGCTACTGCTACAAGAAATGTATTTGCACAAGCATCCTTGAATTTTGAACCTGGTGTGCCTGCCTGGTCTCATTTCCGAAGATGGCATTTACCAGGCTCTGTTCCAGCCTAGGGTCTCTGTTCCTTGGAGCTGGTTTCCTTAATGCATTACCCCTGGATTTCTAAGCTATGCTTTCAGTGGTATGGTTTAGCACCCTTGTTTTTGTTTTTCAGCATATGTGGAAAGAGAACTAGTGCTTCAATTCCTCAGTCAAATACGAGGTAGTAGCTACCTTATCATGGCGAAGGCCACACTGTTGGCGGTCAGGACTGGTTTCTTTTGTCTGACTCTGCATTTAGCTGTAGCTTATATTTCTGAGAAGAACTGCAAAACAGGTAGTGGCATTGGTTTAAAGTGAACGTGCCACGCAGGGTGCCCTGCTCTGCAATTTCAAGGTTTGAAACATCTTGCATGCCTGCCATCAGCTCTTTATAGCGACGGAGGACAGCAAATTGGTGGTGGATTGTTCTCAGCTATCATTTGCGGCAAACTCGGCTCAGTACTGCTCTCCGAAATTACCTCCTGAAATGCAGGAGAGCGCAGGGAGTGGGAATTCTTTTGAAACATATATTTCCCGACAGCTCTTCTAATACGTGCGGAGCTCTAAATGGAAGCAGGACAGTGTGCGGTTTCTAGGACTGTCTAAAAATAGCCTGTAGGCTTTTCCCCCGAAGTTCAGCTGGTGATGCTGAGAATCTAGCGAAACCGATCTCATGTGGGCAGGCACTAATGTCTGGTTGGAGAAGCCCTTTGAACTGGCGGGGCAGTGTTTAGTTCTCTGTCGGAGAATGCGGTGCTACTTGCAAGCCTTCATCGTGGGCTGTGCTGTGCTTAATGCCTGTTAACGCTTTGTGCTTATCTGCGCTTATTCCCCCTGTGGAGAATGGCAGTACTCTTCCCTAAATGAATTTTTAACAACTTTTGCCTGCAACTTTTGCCTTTGTGTTGTCATAGGCAGGATGTGCTTTTTTTGAATAATCTGAAAGTTTGGTTTCAGAGTATTTTGGCAAAGAAGTTTGTTTAGGAGAATTTGAGTGACTAATGTGGGAAGCTGGCTATTTTCTGATGTAGCTAATCTCTTCGGGTGTTTTAAAACCCAAACTTCTGGCCCTTGTAAGTGATGTCAAGTCAAGAGCTGGTGTGCAGCATGACTCTTCTCAGCTTCCACATGCCACGTGGCATGAGAAACCTGAAAACGTTTGACATGACAGACTTCTCATATGTTGCAATGTGTCCCGACAGTATTTTAGATTGCTGTTCCCATAGCATTCAAGTGCTTCAGGCCACCATTGTTGGGTGGTAGGCGAAGCGTCTTCCAGTGAGCTTGCAAGTAAAGTAAGAGATTGTGGATGCAGCTAGGGGAGAGTGTAGACACAAGCGCCTGGTGGCTGGCCACAATCTGGTGTTCACGCCATAATTTTTGTGATGTTTTGGCTGGTACCGGGACCAAACTGACTTTTACAAGTGGTGATAAAGGAGTGTGATGGTTAACCCTGAAGCGTAAGAACTGCAATTGGGTACTGTGACCCTATTGTTGTCCTGCATGGGGTCGTCCTTTACCTGTCCGCTACTGCGGAAGAGAAATGAAGGCCATGTTGAGGCCCTGCAGATCTTCTGTAGGAAATTCCAATTTTTTTTTTTTTTTCAAATCCAACTGCTGGAAGTGGCTGGAGACTACCTGCATGAAGGCTGTTCCTGCTTTTTGGGGCCACTGGCATAGCACATATTTTCTCAGGAAGGCGGCTGGACTGACAGCCACAATCCAAAAGACTTCCAGCTTGCAGGAAGCCTCTTACTACATCTTCCCCCTTGCTTTGGTGTTGCAAGATAGACAGTTGTAACAAGAGAGATGTTGACTATCGTAAGGAAGTTCGGGGAGGCAAACGTTATGTGGGAAGCTAAAACACTCCCTTTCTTGTAGCAGTAAAGAACGTGGCCTCGTAGGTGTGTGCAAGAACATAACGGGGAGAGGATGGGATGAAGAGAAGTAGCGTAAGCACAGCAAGTGCTGCGGGACTGGACTGTCTGCCATCAGAGCAGGACTGTGGTTTGGCATTACGCTTTTACATCTTGGGCGGGGGGGAAACCTCCTGGAATAGGGGACTAGTGCGGGATAATGTCCAGCAATTTATGGAAGTACTGATGCTAAATGTAATCATTCCTTTATTGCTCTGACGTGACATAACTATCTTAGAGGTGCCTCAAGGCTTATTCTGTCTCTAGCCTTAAAGAATTGAGGGGGAAAGGAGAAAGAGTAGGGCACCGGTGTCCTAAAGGAAAGAAGTAAGACTTCAAAATAAAAATATTCTTGTGGTTTGTGATTAACGTTGGAGCACCTTCTTTGAGGTATTTGATTTTCATTGCTTCTAAGTAGAATAGCTGACAGGAGCTAAAATTAGCATAGTTTGCTTCCCACCTGTTTGGATGCTTGTCTTATTTTGGTTCTGAGGTGGAATGTGTGAATATAAATCAGGATTAAAGCACTGTTGCTCTTGCCCCTGAAAGACAGGCATATGAGATGCACATCTTGTCTTGGTGAGGACAGAAGCTCTGATTGATGAGACAGATGTGCCTTGTTGAAAGGATGGTGGTGGGGCAATGCTCCAGAGTGTCTCGGGGAAAAATCTTCAGGAGCAATCTATGGCTTTCAGTGTGGAAAACAGAAGTCATGAGGCCACAGGGTGAATAACGAAGATAAATATGAATATTGGCTAGTTGTCTGTTTAGAGCATTGCTCGCTGTTTATACTGAATGAAGCAAGAGCCTTTAGTGTGGGGAGGAAGCATGGTAATGATCAGAGATACTGTCCAAGCACACAAGCACTGGGAGGAGAATTAAGGTGTCCGTGAATCATAATTGTCAGGACTTGATTGCTTTACTTTGCAGCATAACACTTGATTATGCTGTGGGAGTGGGGACAGGAGTAAGCAGAACAAATCTCTCTGAAACCTGAATTTGGAAGTGCTGCACTTGTGCCTTGGGACATGCACTAAATTGTAGCTTAGTGTGAACTTTTCTGTTAGCTTCTGTACAAAGCTAATTTACCAAGATTTCTGTAGCCCCAGACCTTGTGTATCCAGAATGTTTTTCTTTGGCAAGCAAAGGAGTATGTTTAAGACAACGTGGTCCTCATGGGAGTTAGGGCTCTGTCATGCTAACGACCTTATTTTGCGTAAAATCAAATCTTGCGTATGAGCTCTCTATAGCTTTTTGGAGTTTTGTGTAAAGTTAAGCTCAGCCTGGATTCCTACAGAGGAAGTACGGTTGAAAGATGTGCAGCCTCTGTATTGAGAATGAATGAGAGATGAAATCGGACTTACTAAGAGTTGATGATAACACTCATCTAATAAGTGCTTTTTCATTAGCCGTTGCGTTGGAATTACTTGCCTGGGGCTCTATTCCTTTCCTAGCTACACTCCTTTCTTCTTCACATCCCCTTGTGAGACACTGCACAGCACTGGTGAAACTTATACTTTGACTGTGCCTCTTCATTGGAAGAGTTACTCTGGGACGTTTCTGGTTTGGGGTTAAGGCAGAGTGTCTTCCTGGAAGGTAGTTTCAGAGGGAGGTTGGCTCAGGGTAGTTGCATCTTTGCTTTAGCAGGTATTTGGACTTGCTGATGCTGAAGTTGGAGATCCTGCTGTGCTTTCCCAATATTGGTGCTGGTCAGACTCCTCTAAGAGCCAGTTCTTGCTAGCCTGGCAGAAAACTATAAAACAGCAGTTTTTCTGCTGAATTGCTGGGGTTTTTGGACTCCTTCATGAGCCAGAGCCAGCAGAAGAGAAGAGGAAGGCTGAGCAGAATACTCCCCAATTCTCTATCAGAATGGTTTAGCAGTCTTCAATGACTTCAACCTAATCTTTGCAATGGCTCTCATTCTCTTTTCTTCCTCTTTGATGCTACCATCATCCTTGCCTGCATTTAGATTTTTGGAAAGTTTTTTGCTAGCTCTGTAGGATAGCTTTGCAGGCCCAGATGCAGCAACCTCCTAGCTTTATCTGGTTCTCTGTGTCAGTGCTATGCTTGGTAGCAGAGCTCTGCTGTGGAGGAGTGTTATGGGAAACATTATATTGGGAAACATTATATCTGGAAACAGTGCTGCCAAACTTTCATGGCAAACAGATAATTTCAGTCTGTCTTGCTCTGTGATGTATCAGAGCTGGCTGGAATATCTCCAAGAGGATAACAAGAGGGGGGAGTAAGGGCAGAACAAATAGAAGCATCTGTGATGAGTTTGCTTTGATCGTGCCGAGTGCTAGACATATTCAGATGCATGGATTGGTGTTGAAATGAAATGGGTCCCTGCTAAGAGGCCTTAAGGGCTTGAAAGTCCACCGTGCAAGGGGAGACAGGAGCAACAGGGACAAGAATAGCTTGTGTGAGAGGCTGTTTTACACATAGCTTTTCGCTTTCTGCTTGGAGCAGCTGTGGCAGCAGCAAGCCTCAGACAGACCACCTCGTTTCCCAGGAATAGCTGGAAGAAAATGACCTGCTGGTAATAAAGGATCACAATCAAAGATGTTTTGTTTCATGTGAGGTTAATGGAATCGGTGTATTTGCTTGAATTGCATCATAAAGTGTGGTCACTTTTCATGCATTGGAAATAAAACTTGAGCATTTTGTGTCATTTTACTGCACTGGGTATTTGCAAAGAGATTGATCTCTACCACGGAGAAAAGGCCTGTAGCTTACTTAAGACTTTGTTCTTTGACAACATGAACCAAGCAAAAAGTAACCAAATTATTAAAATTTTACCGGGCAAGGCTCGCTTCATCTTTGGCTTTTTCTTCTCTGGATTTTGGACCAGACATTTAATGTGTCTTGCTGGGATTTTGTTTTGATTTATTAGCTGGTCTTGCTTTGTGATTAATCTTTTCTGAATGAACATGCTTGTTTTAATGTGAAAAGACTTCTTGGAAGATACGTTATGTCAGCATAGATGGAAAAATCTGTGGAATCTAGAATTCAGTTAAAATAGTGGAAAAAACGTCCTTACAGAACTTGGAGTTTGGGGTAGTTTGCTACTTGTTCTGATTTGGGGGGGAGAGAGTGGCTGAAGAAATTGCTGTTGGCTCTGATTTTTTTTTTTTTTTTTTTTTGGTCTTTTGTAGTATGTATTCAAAGTCCTGTATGCATTCAGGAGATGGTTGTTAGATATTTGTATATTTGTATATGACTTGTATTGCAGTGTTAGGCACTAGGAGTGCTTAACCAAGGTTAAAAAATAATTATGTAATCAAACAATTTGCAGCACTGCAGACCTTAGCTCTCTGTTTGTAAGTGAAAAGCTTATTTATGTGAAATAACCAAAGTGTATGGAGGCTAGGAGCTTGATATATCATGCACCAGCATGAAGTTATGTACAGTGTCATGCTTCAAACTGACTCTTAAAAACATGAATGATCAAGTTTGGAGGCTTTTTGCTGACACGACAGCACGTGGAGTTGTTTTTAGCGCTAACAAATTGCTGGCGTTAGAAAATACTTCAAATGCACCTTTTATTATTTACTAAGCATAATTGAATTACAGAGTCTTTTCTCATTGGTTTTGGACTCGAATATTATCACCAGTTTAACTTTATCACATACGACACTCTCACTATTGCAGGATGTGTGAAAATGGTTTACTGCAGCCGTATGCTTGCTGGCGCAGCACTCCAGCAGGCTTGAAGCATGAGGGTTTGTGAGTGTGTGGCTTTTTTTTTTCCCCCAAGCCATGCTTTTTTTTCTTGCCTAGAATACTGTATCTGTTAGTGTTTCCCCTGCCTATTCCATATCTAGTGGTTAACTTGGGAAGAGGATTGGGTTTGGATCAGGTTTCCTGGACTGTAGCTCCCCCAGATCTCTCCTTGATCCCAGCCTTGCATGCAGCCTGTACGCTTTTTGGCCATCATAAGCCTAGATAGCTTGATACTCAAGGGTCGAATTGCCCTCCTTGCTGTGAGGTTTCCCAGCCTGGCAGGGTGCGTTCAGTGCAAAGGGATTGCTGTTGGCTGTGGGAAGGCATAGCCAAGAAGTCATTTTCCCCTTCGTCGGCTTGATAGCGTCCTTGGTAGATGCTCTAGGTCTGCAGGCTCTGCTGTATCCCTACAGGTAGTATTGATAAATGTTTGTCCAAGTCAGAGTGGTGAAATGCAGCACTGGTGAAGAACTGAGCTGCCTGTATTGCGTATGCGCTGTGCTCTGCAGCGTATTGTCCATGTGACAGTGCAGTAAACTGGGAAACCCCCACGCGCTGGCTGGACTTGGACCTGCCTTCTCTTTTATTGGAAAGTAGCTGCTTTAATTGGCTTCCGTTCCTAGTTGACCGGTTTGATCTCTTTGCAATCTATTTCTGAATTTAGGGAGAGAATGTCTCCTGGGTTCCTCCTGTCCACAGCCAAACTCCCTCTTATTTTGTTGGTTTGCTCCATACTTGTTGGAAAAGAATGATCAGCCGTATTTCAGCACATACCAGCTATGGATAAGCTTCAGGCATTGGGGACCATGCATTTTGGACTGACTCAAGCAAGAATCAACAGGTGCACCATTGCTCTTGCTTCAAAAGGATAGTAGAAATGGCTGTCATCATCCCGTTTTCCCAGCTTTAAGGAAGGATTAAGATCTGAGAGTGAAGGCACTTGGGCTGTTGACTTCAGTCTTCTATTTGCATGACATTTGCAAGGCAGTGAGGAATGGAAGGTCAGGCAGCTGCTGGTGATTAAACCAACCCTGCAGACAATTCTTCTAAGACCTCAACATTTCATCCACAGTAGCTGGTTATGAACCTTGCCTGCCACCTTTCCAAAATCTGGTGAGGTGAATTGTTTTTTTTAGGACTTGATGAAATGAGAAGACCAAATCAAGCCTGTTCAGTATATACAGCTGAAAGGGACTCTGTCTCCCAAACTGTTGGAGTGACAGTAGCTGCATCCCAGGTGGTATCTTCACTAGATGTTAGTGCCCAACACTGGCTCATGATATAGCTATGACTAAATAAGCATTGCTGGGTACCAGCATGACGACGATCTGTTTCTGAAGGTAAAACACCGATGCCTTGCACATCTTCTAGGCTTGGTGGTAGCTGGCTGACTTGCTGTGTAGTTTTGACCCAATTTTCTCTGTGCTTCAGCAGAGTTCTTTAAAATAGGGATGGCTGCTTTAAAAGGCTGTCATGGCTCATTGTTTCAGTGAGTTGAGATCTGGATGAAAAAAGCCCCCTCTTGTGATGATACTACTTTATACAGTGTTAGTTCAGTATGAGAGAAATGCTTTTCCTGTCCAGGTTGCCTATAGCAGGTATTCGTCTTAAACTATGCTTTTTCTGGGAGGTAGGAAGTAGTATTCATAATTTGGAGTATGCGTGTTAGTGTGTGAAGTCTGTGGAGAGCTTTTTAGAGAAACGCGAAGAGATGCAATATCATATGCCCACCAAGCAAGAGCTTCTGGGCCCGGAGGGGCGTGTGTTTTCTGTAAAGCCCATTTTTAATTTTTAAATTCAGAGATTTTAGAGGAGTCCTTCTGGCTCACTAATTAGTGGAACATCCTTGTTTCCATCAGCTTCCTTCCCTAAAATGCCTTGACTACCATGAAGTGCTGGTCTCCACTGTTCTGCTCCTTCCCCCCTGCCCCAGGGACCTCGGAGCATTCGTGTTTCTCAAACTGACTGCACAGGAGTGACCCAAGGCAGCTTTTCTTGCTCCTCAGCTTTTCTTGATAGCCATTTGAAGCTGACCTTTTTTTCATGACTGTTACTTATTATGCAAGTTTTTGTATTGTTTGGAAACTGCTTGTGTTTGCAAGTTCTCCTGAGTGAATGTAGCGGATGGAGGGCCACAGATATCCCATTAGAAAGGGAGAGCTGGTAGGGGTTGCACTGGGGAGGCTTGCTTTGTATTCTCCTTCCTCAAAAGCAGTCCTTCAGTATATGAGACATGCTAAAAATTAATTTTTTTATTTTGCTTCACATAAATTGGGAGGATCAGGTCAAGAGTGGCCCTATACCTGTCTCTCCTACACTTCTCTTGCAATGGTAGGAGGAAAGGATTCCAGTTAGGAGCTAGTAGGTGGTCATCTTGTTCCACATTTACAGGGTTATCAGCTAGGTATTATGCTTTTGTGCCTTTAGTACTGCACACAGTCCGTTTATTCTTTAGAGATCAGATAAGGTCCCATTTAACTTCCCTTACTGTTCCCAGAAGAATAAGGCTTGATTTTTGCAGAGCTGAGGTTTACCGCAGAGTACAGGCAAGACTGGTATTTCAGTGTTGTGTATTTCAATAAAAGCTAGAGAACCAATCTGTTATCTTCTTGGGTGCATGTTAATGTAGGAAGTGAGCCTTAATCCTTGGTGGGTTTGAAGCAAAGGTCGCGAGGCTGGAGGATGCAGAAATAACTGAAGTGACCAAGACGACCAATTTTGGGAAAGCGCGCTCTGGCCCTTACAAATTCTTTGGCTTGCCAGACACGGTCGATCAGCCTTGTCCACTACGGGAGAAGGACAGTGCTCGCCTAAATCCTTTCACAAAGAAACTGTCCTTGACTGAAAGACTGAGACGGCAACTTCAGTCGAGGGCATTCTGACCTTGCTTTCAAAATTAGCTCAGTCTGAAACTTCCAGCTGTTGCTGAATGATGAGGATGGGTGCAGAAAATCCAGGAAAAATCACCTTGTAAGTAATATGTATTGGCCTTAGAGGGATGCATCTTTGGATGCCTTCTCGTCTTAGTTCTGAGTTTCGAGCGTCAGTTCTGCAGTCTGAGAATAATAAGCAGGCTTCTCTTAGCCTTTAAAGAAGGCAATTTTGACGTTACCAGAACTTTGGGACATACCGTTTTAGATAGCGGCAGCCTGAGCAAGCTATAATTATTTACGTGATCCTTCAGGTACTGTTTGTTACTTGTATTCTAATGGGAGAGGTAATTTCTGCTACTTCCTGCTATACAAAAGTGCTTCAGTTAATAATGGCTGTAATTAAAGACTTGGAAGCCTCTAGGCTGCTCCCTTTTTTCCCATAAACTTCTGTTTGCTTACTCCAAAGCAGCAGTAGCGCAGGTGTTGGCATAACATGTCGTGCAGCAGACAAACACTCGGACTGAAAAACTCCTTGGGATGTAGGCTGTTTGCTTGCTTTCTGAGACTTATTAAATGCTAGTTCCCTGCTGTCAAATCAACTCTGATTCAGTTTTTTTTTCTTTTTTTGCATGGATAAGATGGGCAGGTGATGGTATCCTGTGTTCGTACTGTTTTGCAACAGAGAGGAGTTAGGGGGTTGTATAATTTTAGAAGGGCCTCTCCATTTTGAAAGAGCAACTCGGGCTGAAAGGAAGGAAAGATGATTTGCAGTCAAAGCCGTTTCCCAAAGTGGCTCCCTTTAGAGAGTGGGTGTTTGCTCTCGAACACGTTAGAGTGTAGACTGTGCACTTGTACTTGTCACTGGGATTGTCATGAGGACATAGCAGTATCTTTATTACTTTAAAATCAAAAATGCGGTAAATATCTTGAAATGATGTGTGAGTGTTGGGTGTTACCAGTATCTCAGTGTAAATCTCAGGTCTGTCTCTTTTTCCTCTTTCAGATGTATGGATGAAACTTTTTTAAAGTAAAATAAATAAAATTCTTCTACCACATCCTTGTTTTCCCACAGATGCTTTCTGCCTTCTTAGTTCAGGCAATTGGGCCAAACACAAGTGCATCGGTTATGTCTTTGCATTGTCTACATAAATGCAACTCCTGTGCAATTTGCCTGCTGTAGAGTAAGACAGTGTTGTGTGTAAAGTGCCTGCTATTTCTATTTTTTTGGTACCTAGGTATCATCACTCTTATTATGCAGCTCTTACAATTTCCTATGGCTTATGTCAAATCATTTTTTAGGATGAAAAAGAGTTGACAATGTATTAGTTTCTACGAGTTGATATTCTTCTGTATGTTAAGCGCATCATGTCAGTAGTGAACTGACGCTTCTTTTTTTCTTTTTTCAGCCAGATAATGAAATCTCTTCAGACTGCAATCATGTAAGTATTGTTTTGCTTTATTCAGTCTCTGCTGATTGCATTTGCACCCTACTTGCCTTATCAGCCCTAGGTGTTTTGCATAGAGTTTGCAGAAGGAATCGGTACATGTTTGAGTTCTGGACAGCCCTACAGTGGAAGACAACCCACAAGACAACTCCTTTAACCCAATATAGCCAATAGAGCTGTATTGGAGACTGCAGAGTACAGTATACGCTGTACTTTGGTATCGAAGAGGAAGATAGCAGACGTCTTTCCTATTTTAGGGGTGGAGGGTGGTTCCCGTGAGTTACTGGGAGCAGTGCAATGTGCTCTTTTTGGGAAAGATGTGAGCAATACTGAATTTAAATGCTCTTTAATTTCAGCTGTTGAAGATCGAGCCTTCTGTATTGCTTTCACAGCTGCTAAATTCTCAGGCTCACTTGGAATATGCTGGGAGGGGGGTGTGATACTTAGAGGCAGTTTGAACCACTTGGCTAGTTTTAGAACAAATTTCCTTCCATCGCCTTATTTAACAGTGAGGAAACTGTTAGCCAGTTTTCAGACTGTCAAGCTGATGCATAAAATCCTGAGATCTACTAGGAAAAGTGATCAAAGCTGCGACTGGTATTAGATTTCCTTTGTCTTTTCTCATTAGCATTCTGGCAGAATACAGCACATCAGGATCCTTAATTGTTTGCTTAGCCCTGGACGTGAACAGACAAGTGCACACCTCAATGACGGGCTTAGTTTCATATGTTTGAACAGCTATATTTTGGGTTATTGTTGGAAGATATATTCCAGAAATAAAACCCGGCCATGCTGTACAACCAGTAATTTCCAACTGTGTTTATAAATTAACCTTTAGTACTGTGCAGCCTGATTTCATGGCAGTCATAATTCTCTGTTGCTGCGCAGGGCTGGATAAGGTGAAGGGCACATGATGTTTCAGGCTTTAATTTGTTTCATGTGGGTTTTATTTTCTTTTTGCTTTTTTTTTTTTTTTTTAAATAAAGATAAGATCTAGTATTAAAATGTATCTGACATAATCCATCAGTTATGCCAAGAGAAATTACCTGAAGGAGGAAGAAAATGAGAATTTTAGGAATCAGAATTGGACCTTTCTTCTGCTGGATTAAATGGCAGCTTCTATGTCACAAGGCAGATGTTAAGCCATGTGGATTATAGAAGCCATTCACAAATAGGAAGTGTGGGCAAAGTCTTAGCTTCCCAGGCAGAAGCTGATGGGAAATGATTGGAAGCTAGATCAGAGGGAGAGGTAATTCCACATCCAAACAATAATTTCTTTGCCTCTTTCTGCAGCCTTTGGTAACCTGGGAAATACTTCTCCTGGGAAAACATTGCCTACATTTTGTGTACAGTTCAAATTTCATAACAGAAATGTGGCCAAACTATTTACCATTTTGATATTAATTTGTTTTTCTCACAAAGGTAGAGTAATTGGATTTCAAAACCTGCTTAACCTTTATGTTCATTTAAAATGTTTAAATGTAACATAAGTTCCTAGAGGAGAAAACACACAAGCTAATAGAGGTTCTCTCGGGCAAAAATTTCACTTATTAATTTGCTGAGGTTTAGCTATCTTGTCTTGTGTTTTTTACTTTGCCTCAGGAGGAAATCTGGGATATGTATATACATGTAGAGTGTAACTAGCCCCAAATTAGATGCATTAGATCGTTGTGCAAGAATTAGACTTTTAAATGAGCTAATCTCTGGCTTTTAGAGAAAGTCACCCTTGCTGAGGTGTTTTGCAATCTCTCATCTAGTGTATTGTGCTCTGCAAGATGAAAAGCCTGTATGTTTAAAGTATGTCTGTGTCTAGTCACAGCCCTCCAAAGAAGGACGCGAGTAAGGAACCACCTGCCTTGTCTGCTGCTGCTTATGATAGATTTTTGTTAGGTTTTCAACATGACACCTGCTCACATCGAGGATGTCCATTTTTTGTTATATCGCATGTGTTGTGCAAATAAGCCGTTACGCAGGATGCTGTGGTGGGCTAAAGGTGTTGCTAAATATGTAGCAGGTAGCAAGTCAGGGCTTTCATTGTTTTATCCTTTCAGTTATGAAATTGCCTTCATTAGATGTATTTTCTTTAAATGGGTCAGCTCATGACCTTATGAAGAGAGCTTTAGCAGTCTGAATTTTTTCAAGATGAGAAAATTATTGTGGAAATAGTTGTCAAGGAGATTTTGCTTTGCATTGACTATTGCACTGTAGAAAGATGATACAGATTCAGAATAGCTGATGTTTTATTCTTTTCTGAAACAAAATATCTATTCTTCTTTCTCAATGGCAAGCTCTTAAACCTTCTTCCTACAAATAATCTCTCTCCAGCTCTTATGGAACTACAAGCTGAACCTGACTACAGATCCAAAGTTCGAATCCGTGGCCAGAGAAGTCTGCAAGTCCACTATTGCTGAGGTGAGCCAGAGAAAAGGAATGGCCGCTGTTGCAGCATTGGGGGATTTTCCCTTTCTGTAGAATCTCTGTGGGATGGTGAGTGAGAATAATGTGTTTGGGCTTGGGGAAGCTCTAGCCTTAAGTCAAATTCCTGGGCATACATACTTCATTCAGTCTTCTTCCAAAAAAGAGTAAGTCTACTTTTCATTTTTTTAATCTAGCAGAGAGGATAGACACATAGATGTAAATAGTGAGTCAGCATACTCTTCTTATTCTAAGTTCAAAGGAAATTACTCCAGGGACTCTGTGTTGGGTATTTAAAGTAGGTTTCCTTGGAGGAGAGTTTGTTGCATGAATGGCAGATTCTCTCCCCAGCCCATTTGCATCAGCAGTTTGTTTTTCGTAAGTCTAGCTTTCAGCAGTGCAGACTTGCTTGTCGCACCAGCCTATTAGGCACAGGGAATATGGCAGCGCTCAGAGTAGATTTAAAATGTGTAGTTTCCCCAAGGTCTCAAATGCTTGGAATCACCTATGTTGTTCCCTCTTCTCTACGGTGTTTTCAGTTAATTTGAGAGCAGCACGCAAAGCAGTCTGGCTCCAAAAGTTTGGGAAATAGTGTACGACTGAGGGGTACTCAATAGCTTGTTCCTCCTACCCTGTTTTGGCTTGTGCTTCCACTTCTTTTAGTACCATTTGAGTTGCAGTAATGGTAACATTAGTGGGAAAACTGTAATTTAGAAAGCTAGAAGATTGAACAGCAGCAGGAAAGCAGGTCACATTCAAGGATTATGCTGTGTTTGGAGTTCAGTAGCTCCCAAATGAAAGCGCTGCCAAATCTATTGAATCCTACTTTTTGCAGTCAAGGAAAGACAAATGTTTTCTGTTTGCAACTTTGTTTTATGTCATGGAACTGCTGCAGAATTTTTATAACCTAGGCATTCTTCAAAATGCTCTCTTAACAATGTGCTTAGTTACTGTTTTTGTACAATGACAATCTGATATTGTTGTAAACATTGTGCACCAAATCTTGGATATGGTCTCTAAATGCGGTGGGAAAAGCACAGAATCTTAGCTGTACGTTAATTGCCAGTATTTCTCTTATGTAACTTGATGGTGAATAATGGCCTGAACTGGTATTCTGCCGTTTGGTAAGTAGTTAGATAAGTAATAGTAGTCGTATATGCTTGATCAGTTGATTAATACTGATAAATGCTGAGGGAAGTGCATAAGCCATTCCACTGAACAGTGTTTAGTAGAAATGCCTTAAAATCTTTAAGAACTCACATGCAGAGTACTTGTCTATTAACATTTTTATTTAATTCAGACTAACAGGTAGGTATTTTCCTGGTGTGTGTGTTTTAGAACGAAGTACAGCTAGAAGACTAAAGTCTAATGATAGTCATCTGTGAATTAGTGACTCTCTCAACTGCGCGCTTTCTGAAGAGTCTGTCTTTAGTATTATTGGTTAAATACCAATTTAATGTGAATGTCAATGTTTTTCTCAGCTGTTACAACTTTAACTTCTGGCTATAATTTTAATCCAGAATTAGAGTTGGTTACCGGATAGTGGTGGTCGCTTTAGAGGTGGCCAGCCAATAGCACATGTGATTGCTTGATCTTTTACACAGTTCACTGACTCAGGCTGTAGAGCTCTGGGTCTGTTTCTGATGCCAGGCTCTTCTGAAAACAGCGTGTTGCCATTGTGTGCTGGTTTGGCTCATGATACTTCATCTGAAGTAGGGCCAAACCAAAGACATAGTTTTCGCAGAGAAAGATTGCTCAACTCTCTCCCTTTCACCCTGCAGTGAACCACATGTGTTTTTTGCCTAAAACAAAGATGCACTTTGACTTCTCTGTAATAGTAAAATCCACCTTTAGCTACATTTTTCTAATATGGATTAAATAGAAAGTATTCTACCAGCCTACATCTGCTTTCAAGTCATATTTTTAAAATGTTGCATGTTTTACTTGTTAAATAGAAAGTAATGACTTCATAAACTGAGGCAGAAAAAGATTTATTTTATTCGTCTAGTCTGACCTGTGTGAGTCTGGCACAGGATGTCCTGAGCTCATTCTTGTTTGAATCTCTTTCTAGCAACATCTTCCCCCGTAGTATAAAGATTACTAGTTGGTATTTGAGAAACTGATAGAAATGTTTCACTGTATGCTTTCTTAGTGTTGTCCCTGTTTGGTATCTGAACAACCCCAGCTTACTGATTGTCGCTGGTCTCCTTTTAGTTTGATGAGCCCTTTAGTTACCTGCACAGGAGCAAAACTGATGTAATCGAGTCAATCTTGAAAAAGTGTAGTTACTGGACTCTAGTCTCTTACTGTAAAGTGCTCTTTCTGCTTCTTCATTCTTACAGCTTCATTTTTCAGCATCCTCCTTTAATAGGGGACACCAGAATTGGACGAGTATTTCAACACAGGGTCTTCCCGGGGTTCAAAAGAGGCCGTGTGATCTTGACGCTTCTTGGAGCACAGAGCAAGGCATTGCTATGCTGCTCCTGATCTCGGTATTCCTCTGGGAGTGTCCTTAACGGATAAGCAGCCGTGTTTTTCCACTTCTTTTTGGAAAGACGCCGTCAAAACGGCCTGTGCCTTTTACTTCTGAAGGTGACGTTTTGACTTTATTGTTTTCTTTCCTGAACAGCACAGGCTGTGATTTATATTGAGGACCTGTCTGTTCATGTATACTACTCTCCCAGTCTCTGCACAGCTTTCAGCTTTTATTAGCAATGATTTTTTTTTTCAGACCACTGAGTAAAATGGTTTAGTATCAACAATCAGCTCCTGTAAGAGCTTGATAAAAACAATCCTGATGAGGTTTTTCCTTTGAAGTAATGTGTTCAACTTCTAGACAGTTATAAACAGTTCAATAAATATTATATTGACTTTTGAATCAATCTCACTTCTAGCCAAAATGTTACACTGTACAAGGTCAAATGTTAATGGGGGCCCAGGTATGATTTAGTAATGCTATAATAATATGCTCAGCTTTCTAAATAAAGGTTGTCAAAGTAGCATTTTTCCTACAAATCCACTTGATTGCAGGGATTCAGTATGATTATTATCGAAGATGATTATTGGGCCAGAAGACCGATAATCTTCAAGGTCATTGCGTTTACTTCAGATATTGGCACAAGTGAGTTCTTTCTCATTTCAGAAATATTCAAGTAGTCCGACTTGCTGAAAGTTAACCTTAGGCCTAGAGAGCTTTTTTGCCAGCAGTTCTTGAAACTGTAGATGCAAGTGTCTATTCCTGAGGACATTTTTAAGATCTTTAAAATCGGTAGCTGCAGCCACTGTATTCTTCATTTTTTTTCTTTTGAACAGATCAAAGAGTGTGCAGATGAACCAGTTGGCAAAGGTTTTTTGGTGTCTTGTTTGGTGGATCACAGAGGAAACATCACTGAATACCAGTGCCATCAGTACATCACTAAAATGACAGCCATTATCTTCAGCGATTATCGGTTGATTTGTGGCTTCATGGATGACTGCAAGGCTGATATCAATCTCCTGAAGTGTGGCAGCATTCGACCTGGAGAAAAGGTATCCAGAGAACATGTAGATTGTCGATAGGCTTGTAAAAGTGATTCACTTAAGCTTACACAAATCCTGCAACACTATATTATAGTGGTCTTACTTACAATTGTGAAAATCCATGCAATACTTAAGCTGTATGAAGAGGGTGATGTCCCAATTCTGTGTAGTTCCATTTTAATAAGGTGCATTCGTTGCTCTATGAGGAACTGCTATTCATAGAGATGACTTTCATTTGTCTTTTTCTTACCATACTACAGATAATCTGGTAGGTCATTGTCTTTTTAGTTACACTTGCTTAGGTTTGACTTGATATGATGAATCCAAAAAATAGATTTAAGTGACCCATTGCTAGACTTATTTCAGTGTTGTTGGGTCTGATGCAGGAGAGTTATTGAGGTAGCGTGGCCTTTGCTAACCCGTTCTGCTTTCTCAGTCTGTGGATGATAGAAGGGATCAAGAGTCTCTAATTGTTCCCGTTCCCTTCCCCTTGCTCACTCAAAACGAAAATGGTTGAAGGGCACTTAATCTCTAGTATCAGATTTTAGTAGCTCTGACTCTTTAATGCTGTACTGGTTTTACTGAATAAATCAGTGTCCTTTTGCCCTGTAAGAGTTAAGTGGAGGTCTGTTGATATCGACTGTACTGCTCTTGTAATTCTTCACTCTAATATTTCTGTAGTAGCAGGTACCAGTTTGACTGTTCTTGTGTTTGTATTCATTAGCCCTCATTAAATCTTTCAGCTTCTGCAGCAGTCCATTGCACTAGGAAGCCTCACTGGAAGTAAGGGACAGTGCCTAGTTCAGAAAATCTGTATGCATTACGGATGTGTTATTTAAGGACTGTGCAGGAAATGCAAAAAAAGTTTATGGCAACTAGAAGCGGCGTGATTTTCAAGGCACTATCTTTCCCCCTCTATTTCAGTGTAGCTAATGCAGGCAGTAATTATGTAGTGCTGCATGAATGAGTGGCTTGTTTTATGGTAAGATTTTATGTTTAAGGATAAAGTTAAAATTAGACTATAAACTTTTTACAATGTTTTTTAATTATAACTCTTACATTTTTAAGAATTAGGTTCTTAAATCAGCTGTCAATGAGAAGGTGAAAAGCTTTAATGAAAAATACACCAATTTTTTAGCTAACAGAAATTGGACGCATAGCTATCTAATTGTTAGAAATTTTGCTAGTTTGAGTGAGAAGTTGACTGCTCTAAGCAAATTCATCCATAGCATGCCAATCTGAAGTGCAATTATACTCTGGAAGGCCTAGCTGGACAACAGAAAGCACAAAAACAAGTACTACTTGTCAAGAATAACAGTAGTTGTAGAAGTGGGAGGAAATTGCAAGTGCTGCAGTTTCAGTCTGGTAGCAACTGAGTGACTTCCTTTCTCCAGAAGATAAAGGCTCTCTTCTAATACTAGGCTGAAGGATCCCTTGGACTGAGACATTGGTTTCAATAATCAGTACAGATTCAGAAGTATACTACAAGCATCCCAGCTTATCAGGTCTGCATATTACCTGTGGCTTGACGAAATTAAAATACTTACTGTAGCATGGGAGGAACCTAGCTGAGCAAGACTACAGTAGTGTGGATTTTGTTAAATCTCATACAGTAGAGGTGAAGCCAATACCAACCTGCTTGCGTGTACTAGTGTAACTTTGAAGCCCACGTGCAGGCTGATGTCCCTCTTCTGGTCTGTGTAGGTATTTCTGCCACTTAGTGCAGTAGCAGGAAGCAGTAGGTCATTCTGAGAGTGAAAAGGTGGTGACTTGAGTGTGGAGGGTGACGATGGGGAAGTTAGTGTCAGCAGAATTGTTTGTTCTTTCAGAAATGGGGATGTGTGGATACAAAACTCTAGATATGTCTATATTGCAGTTTCAGAATTAAAATTTAGAAAAAACAACACTACTGTTATCTGTGGTCCTGATTTTAGCTTTATTCCCTGTGTACATTGGCATCGCCTAATTGTGCAGTGGTATAGCAGTTCTATTCTGTACCGCTTTTGCTCCTTTCAGTGCCCTGGAGACAAGTTGGTATGTGATGGATAAAAGCTGAATGAGGGTTCCCTGCTTCGCTGGCTGCTGACATTAAGATGTGTGAGGAGTAAGGCTGGAGGCTGAAGAAGAGAAGGTGGCCTGGGTGGCTAAGGTAGTCACAAGGCACCTGGGAGAAACGAATGCAAACTATGGGATAGTGAAGCAAGTCAATAACCTTTAATGGAGGGTTTGTGCACTTTCCTTACTTTCTAGTACCCAACCCAGAATATTTTACCTTGGTTTGTAAAAGCAGGAGTCTGTCGTATGGTTTCTTCTGTTGTGTTGTCATCTTTGGCACTTGGAGCAATTGAAGTATTTTATACTGCTATGGAAACAGCTATAAGTGGCTACGCCTGCATTTCTTTTGTTGATGTTCTGTTCTGTCTCATTGCTGCTTGAAAGAAATCTCATTTAATTTACTCCCATCAGATGCTCGTTCAGGTTTCGCCTCTGTACTGTAGCTTCTGAGAGCTGCCTGTAGAGAAATAGTCAGTAGTCCTTTTATGTGACTGAATGTAACTGAACACTTGAGGAAGATGGGGAAAGAGATTCTTCTCGTGTCTGCAGAGATGAGCACTGCTAGACCACTAGCTCCATCCACATCAGGCTACTAGTAGATATTTCCTATGATTACTTCATAGTAACTGGGATAAACTCAGTTTTTAAATGTAAAAGGTGCTTCAGTAGATGTATTCTGGAATTACATTTGCCTCCTCAAGCCCTTACGCTAGCTAACGATTTCCTATAATTCCTTATTTTGTTTTAGATTTCTTTCTGCTTCCTAACTGAATACTGTTCCTGGTGTAGTTGTTTCTGCTGTGATGTTTCCTATGCTTTCTCTCCCATATTTCTTGTTGGTTTTCTGTTCTGTAAGAGCAGTGAAGCACAGCTTAGAAGTGTTTTAGACTGTAGACTTCCTTTTGCTGTATATGTAAGAAAGGATGTAGATGTGGTGTTTGAAAGCATTAAGCATGTTTTGCAACACCCCTGCTTTTGGGGGCTAATGGAGAAATATTTAAGACTGGCTTCTGTCACCCTCCCAATTGGCTGTCGTGCTTTTCAGTGAATTTGATCTCCTGGTATTTAAACCTTGCTTTGTTTTCATGCATTAGGAATCTAAGTTGAAGTTGAGGTTAGTGATTGCAGCTGAGCTTTTCCTGAACTGCCTCCCAGAATGAGCTTGTTGCTTTCCTGATGCTGGTACTGTACAGGGTTGCATCAATTTACTGGGTAGTGTATAGGTGCCCTGGTGCTAGTTTGGATTTAGCTATGCTGTCTGAGCTGGAATTGATTTATTTGCCACATTAATAGGGACATAAGCTTAAATTGCACATCTGTCACAGCACTTTCCCAGATAATAGTATTTTCCAGATTCCTAGAATGGACCCATTAGGAGAGCGTTGTCTTCTCGCTTGTTTTTTTTCCCCGCAAGTGCTTTGATGACAGTTGGCCTTACTCTTTCCCTAGTTACACACAGGTTCTGGACACAGAGGGGAAGCAAGTCTAAATTGGAAGGTATGATAGCATTGAATTCAGTCTGTTTACTTACCGTAGTATTATAGCGGTGTGCTATCAACTAAAGTACTGAGAATTACCTGGTCTAAGAGCGATCCCTGTAATCTTGGCCTCCAAATTAGCCCAGTGAAGTGCCAAAGTGAAACTTGAGATACGACCACTAGGTACAGAGGCTACTGGTTTCTATAGCCTGACTGTTCTGCTTCCAGCAGGTCTGCACTGGCCGCTCAATGCAAGATGCTGTTTGATAAAACAGGTTATTTTACGCTCCTGGGTGCTGCTGCTTTGTCCTCTGACTCTTATCTGTTCCCTTCCCAAGTTTATCTGTGCAACTCTGCAACAACAATAGTGCAGTCGAGGCATGACAAATTTCAGACAGAATAAAGTCTTTCTGGAGATCTCCTGAAAATGGCCAACAAACAAGAATTGCAAAGCCTAAACTATATTAAAAAAAAACTCACATAATTATCCCTGGTCTGGGGATCTCTTATCTCGTATATTTTACAGATCTCTGCAAGCTTCAGACAAAATTCTCTATTTAAGAATGGTAGTGATGGTGAGACAACAATTCAGAGGCTTGTGTGGTTTTTTTTTTTTTTTTTTTAATTGGAGTCTTCTGTATTTCGGTGTGGTTTACTAGAGAAATGAAGCCTAGACTGGGTCGGTCCCCCACAGAAATTTTTGGAAGCCCTGACCTGTGAAAACAACTTAGAGATGGAAGTATTGAATGTTATATAGGTTTTCTGACAACAGGGTGCTAAGCAGAAGAAAAGCTCGTTGGGGCTCAGCTGGTGGAGGAGCTGCAGCAGGCGTCTACTGCTTGGTAGACAGCAGAGAGCTGGGGCTGGAGCGGGACTGTGAGGGCTCACGGTGGGAAGCCGGCCCCCTCGGCTCTGGAGCTCCAGAGTTTGAGCAGGCCCTGGCAGGACCGCTAGCAAGCGCAGCGTGGGTGGGAGTAGGTGGCTCTGCATTGTGCAGAGCCTCCGGAGAAATGCAGTCATTGCAAACGTATGTCAGAGCTGTTGTGCTGCCCTTAGGATCGGTCCGTCGAACTTCTGATTGCCAAGTGCTGCAAAAAAAGATGGTGTGTGCAGCCACACACCCATGTTTGCTTTCCCCTCTGGTCTGCAATAAGAGAACGTACAATCTTAAATGCAGTATATGCTAGCCAGTTATTAAAGCCTCTATAAAATGGAGAGCAGTTATACTTCCGTGTGGCAATGAGCATACATCCCGATTTGGATTTTTATATGCTTTTTTGATCTGTGGTACAGATGCAGTAAGCTGGCAGTCTTTCACCTTGCTCCGAGCTCATATTCAGTACTTAGATATGTTCATTCGCGTTAGGCATTTAAGCACAAAGCTTTGAAAACTCAGGTCACTTATTTAAAGGTTTAAAACTAGTGATTGAACTGATGGTTCTCCAAACTGCATTTTTAAAGTCTTGCCTATATTTGCCTGACCAGTAGCACAGCTGCCTTCGGGCACTTTGGAAGAGACAAGACTGCAGCTCTATGATCTCCTTAAGCTGGTGTAACTTCTTGCTGCCTCTCAAAGGAGTACACTGTTTTGGTCAGCACTAGCTCTTAGGGACCTGGTCTGCCTGAAAATGAACCCCAGCTTAGTTTAATAAATCTCTCAAACACTTGTCAAGTGGGCACAGGATCACCAGTGGCATCACAAGAAGGCATGTGAGTGCCCAGGGGCAGGAGAACAGGCAAGATTGCCTCTTCCAGGAGCCAGCTATGTGGTCTTGTACATGTTTGCATTTCTGTTGAGTCTGATGTGTTTTAAATTACTGTAATACAGGGCAGAGTAGCCAGTACTGCAAGCTGATCTTCCCAAATCTAAAAACTGTGAAATAAGGCGAAAGAAATTAGTGATTTTATATTGTATCCCTGGAATGCAGCAGTAAATGCTCATACGTAGCATAAAGCTGTTGACTAGGAATCTAGTCCCACACTGGAAGAAACCTGGAAACGTCTGCCCACCCTAGCAGGAAAAGCCAGCCTGTGCCCTCCTGCCTCGGTGCAAGGGAGAGCCTGCAGGGGAGTGCGTAATCCTGGCCTGCCTTGCTCCCAGCTGCAGCCTTGGCCAGGCTGGAGCCGAAAACGGCTGGAGGAGCCCGAGATGCTTGTTTTCAATCATTTAGTCCTGCCAGCTCCCTTGTTGTAATTGCTACATATGAATGACCGCAAGGGTTTGAGAAACAGTTTGCATTTGGCGTGGTTATAGATAAATGGCAGTTTTAAGTAATAACATGGCAAACTTACTGCTACAGCTAGCGTTCCTCGGATTCCTCGTAGAATCTGTTTATATATATAACGAGATTTCTTCGAAGGTGCTGACGCCTGGCCGGCGTGTACAGCTGGTAAATTCCCATTCAAAGCAAAGAGTGAACCAGAGTAGGGTGGGTTTTTTTGTGTGTGGTTTGTTCTTGTTTGTTTAGAAAACTTCTAGCTCTTAAGCTGCTGATACTTGTGGGTTTTGTTTATTTATGCTGTAACTGCCCTATTCTGCTTGTGCTGCTAGTGTAGCAGAGTCAGACTGGAATGAAAGGCTGCCTGTCCGAGGAGTGTCACAAAAAGATTTGGAAGAATTGCACAGCTTTGAATAGTCACGGCCGTGTTTTACGGAGACCATTCTCTCACTCGTGCCGCTACGGCAGGAATGGATGAATCTTAAATGGTTGCCGCAGATGCCAGGTTGAGCGATTCAGATGTATGGAAACGTTCATGCTTTGTTGCATCCCTCAGATAGTAGCAATATCCTCTTGCAGCAGAGCAGCATAAATTAAGGAATTGGATTTATAATAGAAGATATTCCTTTTTGCCCGAAAAACTTGCAGAAGCCGTGAGATGATCTGTTCCAGAAAAATTCTTCGTTTTAGAAGAATCAGGCCTCCTATAGGGATATACGGGTTGGTTTTCTTTCTAACCACGTCAGGAAGATGTAGGAAGCTAAATGGAGCTTTGGTCAGCTTTGTCCTGCCTTTTCCCTGGTTTTGTACAAAGCACAGGGTTACTACATTTATCTGCAGTTGCTGGTCATAGTCCAAAGTTGTCTTCAGGCTCTGTTCAACTTGCAGGACAGTGGGCATGGGTTACAGTACTGGCTCAGAACTGCTTTGTCTGAGGCTTCAGCTGCTGTTGAATGCTTTGAATTTTTTTTTTTTTTTTATTCCCTTAATGGAGGAATTAGCATTGAGAATCCGAGATTGGTCATTGCTCCTGTGTGGCCTTTTAGCATTGCTAATTATCGTTGCCCAAACTGAAGGCTTGTCCCAGCATGGAGTAACTATAATTTTTCTCTCCCCAAGTATGTTCTTGATGTGATGCTGTTGCTTGCTGTTGCCATGGTGCTAAGAGAGCTATGTCAGATTAAAGATAATTTGGCCATTTTGGTAAGCTGCTCTAAGCAGTGTGACTAAGTAGTGATAATCTAATTAAGTCGCATCAAAACAAGCCGAGAGCACTGGAGGGGGTAATAGCGCTCTGACCGTCAGCAGGATGGCAATATATAAAGGTGGTGGTGGGAGGACAGCGCAGGTCAAGGTTGTTGAAATAGATGGAGACGGTGGAAACACAGTACATCATCTTAGTTTGCTTGGCCGGCCCTGGCTTGGAGCCTGGTTGTAGCTCACCAATTCTGAGTCAGATGAGGACTCTTTCAGGTGGTTTATTAATTGTTGTTTTTGTGCCACATACGAATATACGTGCAGTAAGATGGACATTTTCAGGTTTATGTGTAGACGATCTGTCTGTCACTTAATTTATGTGGTGCTTATCCAGAATCATGGATCACTTGTTCATGTATGTGGTCACTACAGCTATGTGCTTTCTCTTTTCATGTAGGATGCCCATTCACAAGGAGAGGTGGTGGCATGCCTGGAAAAAGGCCTAGTAAAAGAGGCAGAGGAGAATGATCCTAGAATTCAGGTTTCTGATCAGTGTAAGAAAGCAATTCTTCGTGTAGCTGAACTCTCTTCGGATGACTTCCACTTGGACCGGCATCTCTACTTTGCGTGCCGAGATGACAGAGAACGATTTTGTGAAAATGTGAGTATTTTCTTCTCGCCTTCCTGTCTACATTAATCCATTAAAAAAAAAAAGAATGGAATCAGTGTGGAGCCTGAGCATGATCATGTAATCCTGAAAACAGGCACCTCTTAGTGTCACTTTGCAATAACTCTGGTATTCAGCTCACTAACCCAACAAAAAAGTGTTACAATTTTTAGTGGGTTCATGAACTGAATTGGCTTATAAATGGTTTGATGGGCATCAGACCTGGAGTGAGAGGTGTGGAGCCTCTCGAATGGGGAAAGGAAGGCCAGGGTAAGTGACTCCTACCTTCTGCAGTGGTAAGCTGCTGTGCAAGATTAGTCTCTTCTGACTCTACTTGCAGCATCTCTTACCACTGGAGCGATGAGCTGGAAAACTGCATTGTTCAGTCTATATTAGCTTGTATCAGCGGAGGGGTTTCTCAGTAAAAGGCTGATGAACCAGATCAGAGTGGAAAAAAATGTCAACAGATTTCTTTTTTTTTTCTTTTTTTGGTAGTGCAGAAGCCACTACGATTGGTTCAAATGCTAGCTTTAATATATTTCTAGCTTGGAAAGAAATCTTTTTGGCAGAGTTTAGCCTGCTTGTTAAGCATAATGTGTCTTATCCTTAATGGCTCACGTTACTGTTCTGTTTCACAGACTCAGGCTGGGGAAGGCCGAGTTTACAAGTGCCTCTTTAATCACAAGTTTGAAGAATCAATGAGTGAAAAGGTAGGTATCTGTCTCAGTGGGACAAATCCTTAATGCAGAAATCATCAGATCATTCATCAGCTCAGACTGTGTTATTCTTTTCCAGTGTTGAGGAAAATCCATCATTTACATGGCCAGATAAGACTGCTTTAACAGCTGCCTTTACTTTGATAGGTTTGTGTTTCCAGCTACGTGCTGATGGCTTGAATTAATTGTGTTCAAGTTACAGCCTTTAAAGTTTAAAGATGTAAATAAATCAAAGCTTCTCTTTGGTAGGTAATTTGGGAAGGTAGACTTGGAGCTCAAGTGGCAGTGTGGTGATTAAGTGTTTAAAGTAGAAGTAGCATCATGCTGAGGTAAGCCTGTATAAATTGTATCATAATGTACAGGCTAGAAACAAATTGTCTAAATATCTCAATGTAGGAAGCTGCATGGGTATTTCACTTTTTGTTTGCCAGGCTATAATTATCTGACTGTTAAGCAGCAAATTGTGTGGGGAAGATGTACAATTCAAAGTTACTGGAGTTTTCCTTACGTTTTTCTGCCTGAAGATAAGATTTTAACAAAAAAGTTGATCTGTAAAGTCAATCCTGAAAAGAGTTTACTTATAGCTGTAATGATGTGGGTGTTTTAGGAAGACAGCAATGCCTTCAGTGATTTCAGAAGCGGCCTCCTAGTGATAGGAACTAAATAGCATTATAGTCTGAAAGGATACGAAGAGGTATATCTGTAAAGCCCTTCTCAAAGAAGCTCTGCTGAAGGAGCCTGATTCAGAGGCCTGCAGGGATCGGACTCATTTCCTTTTCTTTAAACGCGTTAGCTATCTGAAAGCTTAGTTCCAATTAACAAATTCAAAACTGAGGGAGGAGTCCCTGAGGGCTTGAAACAAAGCTTCATTTTATGCAAGGATGTTCCTGAGACAGAGTGCTATTTCTTGCTTTGTTTGTTTTTGGTTGCACAGAAATAGTGTTTTGCAGTGGGGTCTTTTCTGTGATGAGCTGTGTGACTTATGATACGAATAAGAAAGGCTGAGAGTTTAGGCAAAGCTGTAGCAAATTACTTGATAGGAAGAGAGAAGTGGGTGCTCCGAGGTGGAAGAGCAGTTTGCAGGGCGGGAGGAGCGCACCATCTGATTCTCACCCTTGTGGCTGCCAGGGCTGGACCATGTGCAAAGTCTCCTTGCTAATGGTGTCAGGTGCTGGCTAGCGGGCCACTTGCTTTGTGCTCACCAAGCTTTTTTCGAAGCCCTTTTTGGGATTAAGTTAGGGGGTTGTTCTTGCAGCTCCTGGGATGTGGGTGAAGTCTGGTCACAGTGCATCCTCCTGAGTCTCACCAGGTTTGGCAAAATGGCTAGAAATTCCTGTGGGTAGACTGTGTATCTGTGCTGTCATCTGTTTGACACATTACAGTACAAATCCGAAGAACATACTCTTTTGTAAATGTGACTGGAAAAAGTTGTTTCTTGAGGGCATGGGGTGAGCGTGTACCAGAGCTGGGATAAATGTCAGCTACTGATCTTAGTTACTGAGAATGAGTCATGCTTTCAGCCATAGCTCTTCACAAAAAGCTGGATGAACGTGCAGTTCTAAGGAGTGATCTGCAGAGGACTGTTGCCTTTAAAACCCTTGATCTGTTGACCTCAGATGTGGGTTGTTAACTGTGCAGCTTCTATGAGACAACCAAATTTAACCACGATCCAACTGAAGTATATGAATTTTAGGGCACCAGTTGTCTTTTGAAACGCAAAGAACTTGAAAAACTTGTCAGTAGCCGAGCTAGCGCTCTGCCACGAGCGTGTCCAGGCTCACTGAGCTGTCCTAACGTCTCTCCCCTGCAGTGTCGTGATGCGCTGACAACCCGCCAAAAGCTGATTGCCCAAGACTACAAAGTCAGTTACTCACTGGCAAAGTCCTGTAAAAGCGATCTGAAGAAGTATCGCTGTAATGTGGAGAATCTTCCGCGGTCCCGGGAAGCCAGGCTTTCCTATCTGTTGATGTGTTTAGAGTCTGCTGTGCACAGAGGTAAGAGGAGCTGGCCTGAGTGGTGCGTGTCTTGCCGGGGTCTTGATTTTAAAAGTTTGTGTGAGACTTTGAACTAGCAGCTTCAATGTGCGTTTGTAGCCGCCTTCTCCGAGTAAGCTGCTTTGAAATTTGGGGTCAAAGAAAGGCAAGTTTCACCATCATGATGCTTTCATCACTGTTATTTTGAAATTATCTAAAAACAGCTGAGGAAACTTCTGACAACAGCTCTTATTGTGTAGGCAAGAAGCTTGAAATGCAAAATAGCAAATCCTACTTGGACTGATAATGTGTAATTGCAAATCCTTCTATTCACTATGAATTCAGACAGGTGTTTTCCCCCTCCTTTATGGAGTAAACATTAAATATGCTAGTAGTTTAAAACACAGAATAGGCAACTTGTTCATCATCGCTCAATGAAAGCCAGAGATATTCAAACCTATGCTCCTTATGCTCCTTCAATAGCTTGAGTAAATGCTTTAATTTCTGTAGCTCTTGCCTAGTTTTTGCTATGTAGAAGGAAAGTAAGTGCGACAGTGTTTTCTGTACATTTAAGCTACTGTGAGCTGGAGACATCCTACTACCCATGGCTGTCCCAAAGGCATAAGAGGACCCTATACAGTAGCACCATGTTAAATGTTCTCTGTGAAATTGCCGTTACGTGTAAAATGACACGTATTATATCCTCCGCATCTGTATTGGAGAATTGTTTATTGCGAATGAAGCGTTTATGATTCTGTGGCAGAGCTGTGTGCTGCAGGTGCCACAGCACCCTAAGCAGTCTGTGCCTTGATGAATCGAATTAACTCATTGCTTCTGATTGATATGTAAATGCAGTGTACGGTGTGTGGGGGAAAAGGTTTTTCCTTCCCCTGCAGTAGAGCAGGTGCGTTCCCAAATTACACGCAGGAAACTGCTGCTCAGTTATTAACTTCCACTATTGCAGTGGAGCAGATTCGGCAGTGCGTGGCTTACGCGTGAAGCGTAGCCCGGGGGGAGCACTATTATTCCATACCCCTCTGCTTTTTTTGGTCTTACAATGTCTGGGAGCCCCTGCTGTGGTGTAGGATCTCCACTGTATGGGGATTTTACTCCTATGAATAGACTGGGGGCTCACACAGCAAAAAAAGCTATCCCATTCCTTTTGACTCAAACCTGTTTTCATGGGATTCTAGTAAAGCTTCTCAGTAGCAAATTTCAGTATGTATTAAAGCTAAATTTCTGTACGACTGCAGTTGGTTTGTTAGACACCCAGTATGTTGTTTTGGTTGTCTTCAATTTTGTTTTTTTGTGCTGTTGCTCTAGAAAACTTTTTCCTCTCTGTGGGAGTGTCTAACCTGCTGTCCAGACTAATTCCCGCTCCCCGTTACCTAGAAGGCCTTTAAATTACTGGAAGTGGTTCTGGTTCTACAGTGAAAAAATGACCACCTGAATGTATGTGGAACAGATAACCTGTACTACAAAACTACAGATCCAGTGAGGGTCTTCAGTTGTTCTTCAGAAGCAACTCCTGCCTGTAACATAAAGTCCAAAATAAGATTCTCCTAATCTTTCAAGAGTTCACTCTTTGAAAGCCATACATTGAATCCAGAGAATGATTCATTTACAAGCTGTGTTAAATGACAGGAGCAGCAGTAGCAATTGGCTTAATCTCCAGCAAATCTGCTCAGATATGTTTGCTAGTCTAGTATTGTCCAGAATGTGGACATGGTCCCGAATTTTTTGATATTATGGCATCACTAAGGCTCCTGGTCAAGAAGGGCTCTGCTAAGCATTACTGCTAACTCGTGTCTTCCTCTCTTGGCTTAGGTCGACAAGTGAGCAGCGAGTGCCAGGGCGAAATGTTGGATTACCGCCGCATGCTAATGGAAGACTTCTCATTGAGCCCAGAGATCATCCTGAGCTGCCGAGGGGAGATCGAACACCACTGCTCGGGCCTGCATCGGAAAGGTCGCACTCTGCACTGCCTGATGAAAGTAGTACGAGGAGAAAAGGGAAACCTCGGGCCGAGTTGTCAGCAGGCAGTAAGATGCTTTTCTGTCATTTCAGTTCTAGGTTGTTGAGTTGGTAGGAGGAGTGATTTGTCTGTTAACGTTTTGCCTTGCAATGAAGATCGTGCTGAAGGCAATGTGGCTCTGTCGAGTACCAGAGAATGCTGGAAGCAGTCGTGTAATTATCCTGGTATGAAGTGTGACTTGGGATCTAGCAGCACGTTAGTAATGCTCTGTAAGAATTCTTTTTTTTTTTGGTCTGGATTTCATGTTCCATCTCCAGTAGTTCTTTTCCAGCAGTTCTCAGGTCATCTCATTCTCTCCTGGATGTAGGCAAACTTTTATTTATGTAAATTTTAAAATATTCCCTCCCCACATGCCCTGTCCTTGAAAATGCACAAGATCTTCATGGAACAGCTTTCAACTCTGTCTTGTTTTTTTCTATTTCACTTGGCTTGAACAATGGAAATGGAACTTCAGTGACTGGTATGATGAGCTGCTGTTTGTCATTTGAGGTGCAGCTACTGGAAGAAATAGTCATTCTTCTCTAAAATACTTTTTTTTTTTTAATAGGGCAGTTCTTTTAGCCTTTTTAAACTTCATTTTGGCCCAGATTTGTCTTTTGTTTAGTCTTTTTAAATGGAAAGCATTTAATCCATATTTCTCCCAGCTCATTAATGCTACTTCATGTGACATTACATTTGTACTTAATAGCTGTTTTTAATGACCCTTCGGCCTGCAGTATATGGAACCACTGTAGCCCATTTTCAGTTTAAATGTTGCTTAAAGCCTGAGGCCAGAATATTCCCTGTGTCTGTGTGTGTTAGCAAAGATAAAGGAATGAAGAGCTGATGAAATTTAATTTTCAGGCATTGGATGATTTTGTGCTGAAGCTCATTCTGTATAAAAACCAGGTGTATCAGTGCAGCAGCTGTGTATTTTGAGTCATAACTCGCTATAGTTCACTGCAGATATGCTTTGCAACATTTGTGTGGAAAAAACGGATACTTGTTTCTGGTATTTTTTTCAACTATGAAGTTGAACTTGCTGCCTTAGAATTTGGTTGTCAAAAAATTACTGGAAGATTGGTTCTGCTTGGGAGTAAATCCCAGATCATGAAGTGCACGTTCAGAATAAGTCCCAAGTTAAGTCAGGGAACCTCCGAAAGTGGTGGGAGATCTCAGGCTTTCAGGGAAAGGGAAGAACCTCTGTAGAAACTACAGACTTTTTTCTGTATCTCTCTTTAAAATACTGCTTTATTTTTGTACAGGAGGTTGATGCTTTAGATGATGGTTAGACTGGTGATGGTCTCAGCTGTCAGGTTTTGTTCTGTTACAGTTTATTGTGCTAGAATGAGCTTCCTGCTTTTACCTTCTGTGGTAGGTAAATTAGTTTCTAGGGAAGAGAATATTGTCTGGATCCCTTCCAGCTTCTGGACTTCTCATGTAAGAGACTTGAACTCCCCTGTCATCTGAGGCTGGTCCATGTGACAGGCCATGAAGGTGACACATTAGAAGTCCAGCCCTTCCTAGTAGCCAGAACTACTTGAGTTCCTTTCCAGTACCTCGAGGGTCCATTTGCTGACAGATGATTCTGCTGAGCCACTGATGCTTTTTTTGAAGCTGCTTCTTCAGATTATTAGTTGGCATGTATCAGCTGATGGTAGTGTAGTACTGCTGCTCCATGGCATCTCTGCCTTTTCACCTGCAGAAATGGAGGAAGACTGAGCAAAGCAGGCAGCAGAACATCATTTTTGGGGTCATCTCTGAATGCTGTCTTTCATCTGCCAAATCCAAATCTTCTGACCCAGCAGAACAGCTGGATAGTTCATCTCTGCTTTTAGCTGCTTCATAGGGAACACTAATACAACACTTATTTCTTGCCTAGCTCAAAGCAGCAGGTGCTCCTGAGATTTTTCCATGTAGAAGCTGTATGACCAGACCCATTTGCCTAGACAGTTTGCTCGAGGAATTTAGAACTGGAAGTGTTTAATCTGGATCTCTTTTTGCTTGGACTCTCCCATCTGTCAAGGTTGGCTCTGATTCTGGTTGCCTTATGAAAGGAAGATGTTTGTCCATCTGCACAAAAACAAAAAAAGAAAAGCCCCAGTGCTTTTATTTTTCTGCAGGGGCATCTGCCTGTGCGCTTTCCTGCATGAACAGTTTGAGTGATTCTTTGTACTTAAAACTGTCAAGGAAATGCACATAAGGCCTTCTCAGGCCCTGGTTTCTCACTCTGAGAGGTTTTGTTTCTTGTGACTTACCCCGACCAGGCTGATCTTGCATATGAGATTCTGTGCTTGCAATTAAGCATATCACTGTGAAAGAGGCATGCCTAGCCCCAAACTTCTAAAAATTGTAGGTTTTTTCCCCATCTTTGCTTTGCACAGTGAACTTGCCAAGTGCTCTCCGTGGCAGGAACGATTGCTTTGTGTAATGTGAATAAGACACCGCAAGTTCAAAAAAACTTCCTGGTCTTTGGTTAGCCACCTTTGCCTTACTGTAGGCCTGAGTATTTTGCTCACCCACAGGTGAAATGACAGCGTTTCACAGGTACGCTCCTGCAATATGCCCTTGTAAGGGGTATTTGCAGTTGGGCTCTGCCACTGCGGTGTCCCGTCAATTCTGAGGTGAAGACAGGGGCTGAATTTGAGGGTACAGCTCCTGTTTAAAAAAGTTTCTTGCCCTCAACAAGGAGACACATAGTGTTGGCGTACTTATATAGGGGCATGCATTTTATTTATTTATCTATTTATTTATTTATTTTTTATATACATGTGTGTGTTTATTTGTCAAGAGGGGATGTTCCTTCTGGAGCAATGCCTCTCAGTGTAGAACAAACCCTTTGCTTTGGGGATACGTATGCAGCATGGATATATTCCAGTCGTTAGGTTGTCTTCTGCAAATAACATTATGTTATCATTTGTAAAGGAGTTCCTTTGCATATGGAGGGGGGGGTCTGGGATGCTGTAGCACTCGGGCCATAGGCTGCAGATCATCAGAAAGCAAATATACATGTCCCTTAATAGTTAGCACCAGCCCGTAAAGGGTCTACAGCTGCAAAAAGTAAAGTTATACACAATAGTGCATAACACTTACGGTGTGGCTCCGTGGAAGTAATATTTTCTACTAGAGCCGCTGGTGGCAAACTCCTTTTCTAATACATTTTCTGTTGCTCTGGCCTCTTTGTTTTTTCTGTTTATCCCTTGAGCATGAAAAACTATAATTACTGCTAAAAGGGCTGATATCTCTGCTTTCAGCTTCTAACACAGCTAATAAATTGATAGTTAATTGTTAATTTAGCTCCAATTCAGGATAAAAGTTCAGCGGATTATAAGGCTTATCCAACTGCTTTTCAGTAGCAGGGGTTAGTTGTGGGAGAGAGGAAAACTCTCTAAAACTCTCACTTCTATCACCTGTGCCAAATTACTCGCCTCTCACTTATACCTGGGTCAGGGGAGCTGACTCCCTGCTTTGTTTTGCACTTGGTTGAGAATTTGATTTGGGAACCCTACAGTAGTTCCCAAAACGGCATTGCAAGGAGAAAGAGAGCTGGAAGCTGTCTCGTACGTCTGAAATGCCGCTTCCAGGCCTGACTGCTTCGTCTTGGGAAACGGGCTTCGGAGAGCTGTCGAGTCTTCCTGCTTATCTGGTCCGCGTGCTTCTGACCCCATCGGGCAACTGGGCGTTTTTATGAGCAAAGGAGATTCCCTGGGGCATGAAAGCTGTGATCATTATGATTGCAATTTTTGCAGAAAATGGCGTTTCAAGGAGACACGGATTTTGAAATGGCCGCATTGGTAGGACTGAAAAAAAGTGTTTTTAAGTGCTTGGAAATTGCTGCTGAGTAAAATGCTTTTTTCCAGCATTATTAATGATTGTCTTTGTAGGCATCTTTCATATCTTGCCATTGGGGGGTGGATGCTTCTTGGATAAAAATAACCCTAAACACCTAGAGGACTCAAAATCAAATGAAGATGCTAACCTTATTCAAGCTTTAAATGCCTCTATTTCAGCTGAAGTGTCCCTTTTAACTGTTGGGAAGTGTCTGACTCAACTGACTTTATGGCTGTAAATCCTGCAAACTGAATAAATGAAAATAATTCTAGGTTTGTCTACTTAAGCAATGCTTTCCTGCTAGCTAAACTAGTGCAGACTCATGCAGGAGAGCAAGACTTCCCTCCTGTTGCTCTTTCCTTTGCTTGCACTGCCGCAGTGAGAGGGAGCAAACTCCATACGGGTGACTCATGGGAATGTCCCCATGAATTAGCATCCCAAGACAGGCCCAACTTTCCCTTAAACATGCAAGATATGAAATTGTGGCCTTCCCTACGTAGGGTGTTGTGGGTGTGTTGGCTTGTGGAGTAGGATAAATTATTTTAAATATTGAAAGAGCTAAAAGGAGGGTATGCACCTAAATTTGCAAGTACAGGTTGGGAGACTCCAATACAGACAAAATACCTAGACTGCGGTTATCGCCGTTTACTTCAAGTCTCCCAAGGTATAGTACTCTGTTCGCTTTGGCATCTTCCGCTTGATAGCAACCAGAATGCTGCTTTAGCTGAGACATGAGGAAGAATCTTGCCTATATAATGCTCTGATATACTCCAGCTAGGCAGCTTATTTAACCTGCACTCGCAAGAAAATGCCACATTTGGAGATTTTATTCTTCCATTCCTCCTTGAAGGAGTAATTCAGTAGTCATAATACTTGATCCCTTTTTGTATGTAAATGTGCAACTTGAAGTGATCCCAGCATTTTACATGCAGTGTGTGCGCAGGTGCAGGCTGTGTGTGTATGCACACCGGCAGAATTACCGTCGTCTTCGTTATGCTGACTCTTTAGAAGCTTTTAAGGATGTATCACTTCTCGTTTCTCCAGCTGATCAAGGTGTATTTCTCTGTTATGAACTGGATTTAGATCCTATGCTGTCTTCTGTTTGACCCTGTCAGATTCATATAAAACTTGGTTCTTTCTTAGTGTTGTCTCAAAAAAACAAAAACAAAAAAACAAAAAACAAAAAACCCCCCCAACACCCAAGAATTTTTGCATCAGCACTTATTTAATCTGGCTTGTGCCTGCCAGGCAGTGCTCTTCTGAGTTGCCTGCATCCCTTGAAGTTGAGATGGGGCATAATTAACTTCGGGCCAAGAAGTTGCAGGAAAAGATATGCTCCTCCCAGGCAATATGTGGTCGGTCTGTCTTGATTACAAGCTTCCTATTGGATAAAAATAGTAATGCTAGTTTTTATTTTCTGCAGTGCTCTGATGCTTTTTTCATCTGCGTTCTGTGATGCTAGGGCTTTGCCCCTGAAAATGTGCTGGATGATGTTTAGGTGCAGACTTTGAAAGATGGAAGATAAAATTGTAGCTGGGCTTTTGATTTAGTTGGACTGAGGGCCAGTGACAAAAATCATTTAAGCAAGTGTCAGGGTGTTAAGTGTAGACCGTTTGATGTCGGCACAAAGTTACCTTCTAAGCAAGCTCTCATTTTTTGCTGTAAATTTGTTGGCCAGAAGTGTTTGCCTGTAGGAGGATGATGTCAGTCTGCCTGATGTCTGTTTGCTCAGTCTTTGAGAATTCATGGCTTGGTGGGAGGTGAAGTGCGGCAGGACTATCCAGGACTGAGTGGTGGCAGAGAAGACTACCCTTCCCCCCAGCACTGTCAATGAAATGTAATTTTGAGCTTTATCCGAAGTCCATTCCCCTGTGTCCAGCATATGCCTCCCAAACTCATGGTCAGAGGCCGTGGGCTGTGGGAAGACCACCTGTATTAAGCCTCATTTTGAACTTGGTGCTGTGGACACTGAATGATGTTTCTCTATTATGTGGAGACAGTTTTTTCTGAAGCTTTCATCAGAATAACTGTTAAACAGTGAGAAGACTTGATTAAACTGTTCATACTGAACTTACCTATGAGAGTTTGAAGTATTTAGCAAGAAGTCACAAAGGTAGCGCATGGATATTGTAGCTTCAAGTTGGCATCCCTGATCTCCAATTCTGTGGAAAAGTTTGTTTTCACTTCTGATTTACACCATGGCTTCTCTTAACAAGTAGATACAGAGATGGAAAACTGCTGCCCTTCTTAAAATAACATACATTTTTGGTAGTGTTGACTAAATTGTGGTTACCCTTGTTTCCAAAAGCTTGAGCAGGCATCCCTGGGGAAAATCCTACTTTATGGGTCTGCAGAATGGGACTTTATCTTGTATTGTCAATGAAACTTTTGGTTCCCCTTCGGACAATTCAGAAATGTTTTAAAGCTTTGCTTATATTCAAGCAACTGATCTTAAAATGTTGATTTGGGTTTTGATTCAGAACAGTAGATAAGTTTCATGGAAATGTGGCAAATTTGCTTTTTTGGTGTTATCAGCCTTATGGAATGAGGTTGTCACCAAGGCATAAGATGGACCAAAACCACAATATTCAAATTTTCTCAAATCTGTTTTGTAAATTGGTGTATAATAACTCCAGCTTTACATGTGACAGGTCTCGTCAAATGTTACTGGGCTGCTTCATTAGTATCATTAGGGTTCAGCACTGGACTCCTGTGTCTTACAATTGAGTTGGCAGTACAAAGTTTTCTAGGGCGAACAATTTGACAGCACTTAAAATAAGCAACTGTAGAACAGACTTCATATGTGCTACTGTCATTATTAACACGGAATTACCAAATTGAGAAGCTTTCAAGCATTCTGATTTGGAGCTTTATAATTCACGTTTTCCTGTCCACAATTCTTTTCTTCCAGCTTCAAACGCTGATTCAAGAAACTGACCCCGGTGCAGATTACCGCATTGACCGAGCTTTGAACGAGGCTTGTGAATCAGTTATACAGACTGCCTGCAAGCACATACGGTCTGGAGATCCAATGTAGGTTGCTGTCTGTTACAGTTGATTTTGTTTCTGTTGGGCGTCCATAAAGGTCATGTGGCTGACCATACAGATATTAACCTGTCCAGAAATGAGACTCCAAGTTAGCAATTTGTACGGGGCTGGAGGTGTGAACCAGGCTGTCTTCTGTTTTTGCTGTGTAAGCAGGTTAGTATAGCTGTAGCAAGGCTGGTTTAGTAGCGGGGAAGGATGTAGCTATCTTAGGAGCTTAGATTAAATTCGTAATACTTGACACGCTGATTTCTCTTACTACATAAGTCTTTAGCAATACTGCGAAGAGAAGTAACAAGCCTTGAAAGGCCAGTTAAGTAAACCTATATTGCAGAGACACATCTGCTTTATCTCAGGTCTGATATACATTGTCTTCTGAGCCAAATTTTATATAAAATGTTCTTACGATTTTTGTCACACGTCAGATTTGAGTTAGTTAACTCAGTGGAATTTAAGAGGGTGTGAATGTGGCATACTGAAGGAGGAGAAAGATTATCTTCACTGTGTTTGAACCTCCTATCCATGGTTCATTGGAAAGGCTGTTGATTTGGCAGCACCAACTGTCATGGGGAAGCTCAGCATGATTAGAACAGGCTCCTGCCTAACTTTTTTTGTCTGTTTACAGGATTCTGTCTTGCCTAATGGAGCATTTATACACAGAAAAGATGGTAGAGGATTGTGAGCACAGGCTCCTGGAGCTCCAGTATTTTATATCCCGTGATTGGAAGTGAGTACTGTAAAATAAGACTAATTCTCATTTTTCTAGATGCCCATATCTAGCATGCATATGCGTTAGCAATTCCTGGCATACCTGTATAGCTTATTTGTCTTTTAAGGAGACTGAGAACTTTTAAGCAGGCCAGGTCTCTAGGGCATTAATATCTGTCTAGAACAGTAGAAGCAAGAGCTGGTTGGGTGAGGTAAGGGTGATACCCACTTAAATCAGATACTCATTTAGAAGAAATAATGCAGCACTACAAAGCCTCTCAAGTTTGAGCTCTGAAGTTCAATACCTATTTAATTAAAACAAGTTTCTGACTATGCTGAAGGTAAAGGTCGCTTTCTGTGTAGGTGGCGGCTAGTTTTGTCTGCTTTGCGTGTTATGACATGGGAGTAAAGAAAACCAAGCCACTAAGTATAACAAAGAGCCACTGTCTTGAGAAGTTCTCTGCTTCTTTCTGCCTTGTTTCAAATGCTGCTGGTGTTATTGCCTGTGGAGTGGATGTAATTCCCTTCAGAGCACTGCTTTTCAAACTTTGATCAAAAGTTTGCAGTGCTTTTTTTAAAATATCCACAGAGCCCCTTGTGTCTGTTTGGATTAAGATGAGTGGGAGGAGGATATGAATTTGGTGTATTTGGTAAACATGATCAGTGAGGGAAGAATAAATATTTGGCTCTTCTGAAGAAGACTGAGAGGCAAGGAAGTCAGAGTACATCAAATGGGGTTGCCACAAGAAAGGGAGTAATTGTTCTCAGTGACTCTGAGGGGTAAGGCAAGAAGTCATGGCCTGAAATGGCTGCACGGCATGCTCAAACTAGACATTGAGAAAATCTGACTCATCGCTGTACCTGCGGGCAGCACCACCAGTGGTTAAGAGCTGACAGATGCTCTGCGAACCATTTTTTAAAATACAGGAGGTTCACGGACCACAGAATTTAGAGCTTCATTACTGTTTGTTTAGTCATCCTGATAACTACCTGCTTCCCCTCCATTTCCCTTCCGAGGAGGAGGCTTATGGGTTCCTCCTGCCTATGCCATGTTTCTGGCAGGGAGTTAGTTCCTTTAGTCAAACTTAGGTGATCAGAAGAAGGAAAACTGAGTATTTGCATTTTGCTGGGAGTAAAAATTATTTTAATTCATATTGCAGGCTAGGCAAAATTGGCTCACCTTTGTTGTTTAACCACTGTTCCCTAGAGCGAAACCTTGGTGTTAGACCCCTAAAAGAAGCAAAGAATAGAAGTCTTCATGCTTCTTTTTACTTACTACTTTTATAATTATCTGTGTAACTTTGTCCACGGATCCCATCCGATGTTTGCCTTCTAAAGTGTCATAGCAGTCTCAGGCTTGCATTTCCAAAAGCTGACAATATCTCTTTCAGGTTTAATGTAATTAAACATCATCTTAATCAGAGCAGTTTTCTCGCATGCAGAAAGCGAGGGATGCTGAGTCTTCAGCTAAATCAGCCCAAATCCAGAGGAGAAGATAATTAATCTAATTCAGATTTTTATGAAACTGACATTTCAAAATGGCAGCAGTATCAAGTACACATAAGATATTACACAAGCAAAATGGTATGTACCTGCCTTTGCTGCTGTAGCACATCGAGGGGGTGATATTTTTTCTTCTCGTGTGTCAGCAGTTGGCTGACATGCTGTAGGAGAAAACGAGAGGTGCTTCAAGAGATGTGGAAGATCTGATTTGTAATTAAAGATGCTAGTCTATTTTTGCAAGATTAGGAAGGTAATTTCAAACGGAGTGACAGGCATTTTGCCACCAGCTGCTTCAGTTGGCTAGGTACTGTTGCTAAATGATGTGGCAGTGTGCAAAACTTAATGGGTCTATCTGCCTTGAAAGCATTTCAAAAAAAAAAAAAACATGAAAGCTTTGAGTGCGGAAGGTGCCACAGAAATTGAAGTGCTAGCGATAACTTTTCTGTTTGCAGGCTGGATACGGTCCTTTACCGTAAGTGTCAGGGAGATGCCTCGCGACTCTGCCATACCCATGGCTGGAATGAGACTAGTGAGCTGATGCCTGCGGGGGCCGTTTTCTCCTGCTTGTACCGGCATGCGTACCGCACAGAGGAGCAAGGAAGGAGGGTAAGCGCTGGAGTTCAACTCCCTACTGTTTCATCTGTGGTATCAGAGTTGGATGTATGTTTGGAAGCTGGGCACACTGTGTTAAGCCTTCAAGGACTCGCAGAAGTCAGAAGCATTTGCCACAGATGTTTCTTGCACCAGTGCACGTTCCCAGGTCCTCCCTGAGTGTGCCTTTGAAGGCTTACGTTGTTGTGCTGATAAGGCAAAATAACCGGGTCCAGCTGTGACAATTGCCTGCAGTAGAAACGGTGCCCACAGCTGCTTGTTTGTATCAGTTGACAGGGTGTAAGCCCTCCCTCTTCTCTTTCCAAAGAGGATGTTGGTACCTTGCAGCTAGCCAACTTAGCTGTAAAATTGCTTTTAAGGCCCTCCCCCCACCCCCCAAAAAAGCTTTCAAAGCCCAGCTTTCTTAGGCTGTTTCTAGTTACATTTTGATTTGAGTGCAGCTTAAGGTGACGCTCCATTACACTCTTTCTGTCGGTTTAAAATATGCTTTCAGCTCTTTGTACTGTACTGTTAAATATGTTTATGCTGTCTTTAAACAAGACAGCGGAGGTCTGCCTAGCTGCCCTGCAATCTGCAGATCTACCGTAACCACATTTGTTTGGTTTGGAGCTTCTCTTTTCAGGTTTGCTGCCCTCTCGTGTCTCTGTCAAAGCACTGAGCCTCCCTTGAAAGCAGCTGGGTACTTGGTTCCATTTCTTTTGGCATCGTAATGCACGCAGCTCCTAGGAGTAGGTGGGATTACACAATGGCCTGATTTAAAAATTAATTCCTACAGCTTGATATAAAAGGTCTTCTGTGGCAGAGGTCAACTATTGATTGAAAGTTTCTCTTTTAGGAATAATTTTTTTACAATGCAGTCTCTTAGTGTGCTGAGTTGACTTTTTAATTCCATTTTATATTAGTGCTGACCAAAGAAATCAATAGCCCCCCTGCAAATAATCTATCAGAGAGAGAGAGAGAAGGCTCTTAAGTGTGTTTTTCTTGTGGAAAGTAAGCTAAGGGAATAGCTGTCACTTTGAAATTTAGCATTTGAAAGCAAACTCATCAGATTAGATCTGTCCTCTTATTTCCAGTGCTGTCCACAAAGTACTAGATGACTTCCAGTGCTTTGGGTTTTTTAAATATGTGAAGTTTTTAGCTTCTATCAGTGCCTTTTAGGTCTGGTGAGCACCATACTAGTATCCCTTGATTTTCTACAATTTGTTTCTTTCCTTAGTCTTGACAAATGCTGGCTCCGCTGCGCTGCGGAGGGGATTGCAGAAAGGAAATTGTAGCTGGACTATGTTGCTTGCTACCGTTTTGGCATAGAGGACAACATCAGCTCTTTTGACTTTCTTCTCCAGATGTAGTCTGTAGCTTTGAATGAAGGTGGCAGTGCAGCAGTTAGTTTAGGGACCTACTCTGACGTCTCATTTAAGAGCAAAGTGAAGGTTTAAGAATACAGTTTCCCTTACTGGAATGAAAGGAGCTTTCCTCCAAACTACAACAACAGAAGTCCAAATGCTTTCGGAGTCAGAGTTGTTTGTCTGGGCCCCAGTGTCATGTAACCAATAGGCTCCTGTTGAGCAGGACAGGACTTTTTCTGTGCTTGTGGGGATTAGTGATAGTGGTCTGTGGTCACCTTCAGTAAGTCACCTGTGAATATTTTGTGTGTGTACTATGGATTTAGATACACCATACGGTAAAAGCTCTTTTCCCTCTTTGCAGCTATCACGAGAGTGCAGAGCAGAAGTCCAGAGAATCCTCCACCAGCGAGCCATGGATGTGAAACTGGATCCGGCCCTCCAGGACAAGTGTATGGTTGACTTAGGAAAATGGTGCAGTGAAAAAACGGAGACGGGACAGGTACGGTGTACAGTAAAACCATTTTGTTTGCAAAACTTACTGGGAGGAGAGGGCGAAGGAGGGATGAAGGAACATCTCATAGCTAGCTGGGATCTTTATAGTTGAGAATATATTAAAAATGCATGCATCTTGAAACATGATCTATGCTAGGCTGAAGGATTGAGGTGATATGAAGAAGCTTTGCACCTACAGCATGGCTTCAATATATTCAAATGTGTAGTGGAATGAGATGAGGAAGGGGGGATAGTTGACATGAAGGACTTTGCTTTAATAAAGCAACCGCACCCCCCTTCCCTGGTTCTTATTTGTAATATCCTATTACAAGCTTGACTTTTCCCACGTAAACTTTATCCCATTTCCATTTGGCAAATACTGACGTGCTTCCTGTGTTTATAAAGAACTGAACTAACATCTGCTGCTCTTTAACAAAGTTTCAGCAAATACTTTCATGTTAAATTGCTCCGCCCTAGCATAGCTGTAAGGGGAGAGATGTTCAATAGCAGATGCAGCAGAGCATACACCATTGTCTTTTTGAAGTGTCTATCATAGATAGGTAGTTTGGGTAGTTATCCTTACATAAAGGTAATGTCAAAGGCAAACCATAAGTGGTATTCCAGAAGTGAAAGCACCTTGTGCAACTTTGGAGAACAAGCTGTGACATCCTAGCCTGACATTCTGTTGCTGCGGTGTGTATATCCACCCCTGTGTGGAACAAAGTAAAACCAGAATAAAATCCCCCAGAACCCAACATGGGAAATTCAAACTGGCATGTTTGCACTGCTTTAAAAAAACGTGCAACTTAAGGGGGAGGGGAATGTTTTTGCATTTTTTCATTTGAATAGAAAAACATGACTTTGTTCAGAGATGGTATTATTTTCAAAAAGAAAAATGCAACATTCCCCATGTTTGAATAAACAAATGTATTGAAGCTACAAAAGAAATTACTTCAAAACAACCATTTAACTGCTTTCACGCAGTACACTGTTTTGGGAGGCTGCTGCTTTTAGAGAAATGAAGGATCAGGTCATTGACAATGCTTGAGTACTAATATTTACACTGCCAGGGTGCAGATTTTTGGAATATTGCTCGTAATTCTCAGTTTATCATGTATGTAAAATTGCAAGACTACCGATCGTCTTCTCCAAGGATCTTGTACGAAGCAAAGGCAGGAAAGAAGATGCTACCAAGGAACTGATTTAAGAGCCTGCACTATGAAAGCGATGCTTTTCAAGGAGAAAGATGAAGAATTGTCTTAATACATCAGCTCTGAAATACTCATTAGCTAGCTTAAGACTTTAGACCTTGTTTAAGGCCCTTTGCTTTTCAGATGAACCAAGCAATAGGATTTTCTGTCAGAGGAAGGTTACCTGATGCAGGGATTGTTCTGGGAGTGCCAGTAGAGGGGTGGAATTAAATGAAATTCCTTATTTTACAAAGAGGGGGGCAGTTTCACCTGTGCGACGATATTTCAGGTGCAGATTTTGAATTTGGACTCTCAGATCACATCCTAAAATGACTGTTTTTACAGGAACTAGAATGCCTTCAGGACCATCTTGATGACTTGGTGTCTGATTGCAGAGACATAGTGGGAAACCTTACTGAACTGGAGTCTGAGGTGAGCAGTTTTCAGCCTAAGGTGAAGGGAAGAATAAAGCATGCCCTGTTAAGCATGCCATTTTGAAAATGCTGGAAAAAAAAGTGAGAGATCAAAGTAGGTGCAGAAATGCAGCTCTGTGGGAGGAAGCAGAGGCCACCCTTTCTACGCTGTACAATTTTAGTTTTCATAGGAGGCTCTTGAAGACAAGTGAACAACAGTCAGAGACTAAGTGGCAGGAAAAATGCAAGCACCAGCCTAAAAGTGGTGATAGTGCTGAAGCTAAAACTTTTTGCACAGATAACCCTGTTATTTTCAGCACAAGTCAAAATATGTTGTGGAGATTTAGTTTTTGGTCTTACGTGCAAGCAGTTTAATACTGTATTGCAACTTCCCGCTCCCTGGCCCAAATGTTTTGCAAGAAATAACTTAAGTGCACGGCTATTTTTTTTCACTGAGATCAGCAGCCTCACTTGTTTTTAGGAATTTGAGTGTTTTGAGTTTCTTCCCCCAAATTGTTCCCTGTATATCTTAAAATTTACCTTGTGCCATAGGGGGCACTTCCTTCCAGTGGTTACAAGCATTTGGCTTAGAACTATCATTAATCTTTAACTCCTGCCTAGGTCTAATGGGGTTTTTAGTGCTGTACTATCAGGTTTGGAGGAGACTGGCCAAATTACTGGAGCAGTGAGTTTCTATCTGTGGAGGCTAGGTTATTCCTTTCTTGCATTTGCCATATTGTTGGCAGAAGTGAACCCTGGATATTCCAGAACTGAAGGGTGAAGCTCTGGGTTGCATCTTAAAAGCCCTGTAAACTGCATTGAGTTTAACTTGGATCACAGTTTTTGAGTCGTTTTCCTTGCATGCTGTCTGTTCACTGTGAGAAAGAAATATTGCATGTTTTCTGCAGGACATTCAAATTGAAGCTTTGCTGATGAGAGCATGTGAGCCCATCATCCAGACATTCTGTCATGTGAGTACTCTATGATAATCTGAATGGTATTGGGAAAGAATGCTGTATGGAAAAGCCTAGAGGTTTTTAATATTTAGCTCCTTGGTGTACTTCCTCCACTTCAAAAGTAAAACCAAAGGTAAAACAATCATAGAAGTCTATATTAAAAAAAAAAAAAAAAAAAAAAAAAAAAAGACAAAACACTTCTCAGCTCAATCAAGAATTCTTGGTTCCATGCAGTACTTCTGCTGTTGCAGCACAGTCCTAGCACAGGAGCTAGAATATCAAGATGCCCTGTAATTTAAAAAGTTGCTCTTCATAGTGGGTCAGAAACTAAACTTTTTCCTTCCCTCCTGCCCCCAAGCAGCGTGTCTGGCTGCTCCACTTTGTGCTGCGGCTCAACATTGCTGATATAACTTCTTACATTGCTCTAGGATTGAATAGCCAAATAGCAGCGTAGGCACCAAACTCTAATACTTCATGTAAGCACTGACTCTCTGCAATGTGGTCCCCTGTCTGAATCTAATGTGTACATGTGTCTGAGATGATTCTTTTCTGTACTGTATATGCGTGCAAGTACTGGACAGTTAATGGTGTGTGTAAGCTCACAATAGGGTGGGACTTTAAATTCCACTGCTCGGAATTATTCCCTGGTCACAGTGGACTGAAGGAGTATAAAAAACATAGCTTGTAGGAGTAGCTTGTTTTTTTAAGCCTTTCACCCATCCTTCAGGAGGTTGCAGATAACCAGATTGATTCTGGGGACCTGATGGAGTGTCTGATACAGAACAAACACCAGAAGGAAATGAATGAGAAATGTGCAATTGGAGTTACACATTTTCAGCTGGTAAGTAACACTTTTCTACACTATCAGCTGAAACTTGTTCTTTTCTTGTATCTGAATTCAGATAATTGTACTTGCATGCCTGGTCATAAATGGTCATTTCTGGAGATCCCTTCTTTTCAGGCCCTCCTTACTGGTGCATGGTAGATAGGGTCCCAGCTTCTTCAGCAGTGCAGCGTCTCCTTTGCTTCCCCATGGATAGGTTGTGGCCAGAAGCATTTGCTGATTTTTGTCATTCAACAAGTGGTGTTCTGTGCAGTGCTGATTTCCCCCCCCCCTTCATTTTTTTCCTACAGATGGCCAAAACTCCTTTCATTTCTCTTCTCTTGCAGGTACAAATGAAAGATTTTAGGTTCTCTTACAAGTTTAAAATGGCTTGCAAGGAGGATGTGCTGAAACTTTGCCCCAACATCAAGAAAAAGTATGTAGCACCTGAGCAAACAGCAAGCTGATTGTAGAAATACATAATAAAGTTATAACATTATTTCATGATGAGTCAGGAAACCTTAGACTTCCTCTAAAGACTGCTTTTTGTGCGTTTTCCTGTAGTCACTCTGTTCTGCAATGCTTACGGTAGAGGCATTGCCTCCCTCTTTATAAAGGTATTTCTTTTTACCTCTTACACAAGGTCATGTCCTCTTAATTATTATTCTTGCTATTAAAATAGCTAGTTATTACAATAAATGGTCTGCATGCCCCAGGATGTTTTACGCCCTTGCCAGATTCATTGTCTTGTCTTCTAAGATGCAAGTGAAGTGTTACAGTTGCTTGTCTGGGAAAGGAGAATATCCTGCTTGTTTTAACAGGCTTGCACATTTCAGTAGAAGGATTTCTCATTTAATAGCTTACTCCAATAATGTAAGGCCAAACTGCACACAAGGTCAGTCCTGTTTATGGATAATAAGACTGTATGTGCATTTTGATATAAACACCCTTCCTATAATGCAAAGGGTTGTTTGCGATGCCATGTGTGTATCCCCATTAAGACCTTTCTAGGGTGTTCATATGACTGCAGGGCATGTGTCTGCTGATCCAGACTACAATTAGACATCATCAGGTTTAGAGGGGTTATTTGTGATTCAGTTAACTTAACACAGAGCTGTACCCAGGCGAGAGTAATATTTGACACGCGGACTTTATGCTGTGTTTGAATTCCTGGGATCAATTACTTTCTTCCGTAATGTGGTGATCCAACATGTCTGTCTCCTCTTCCCAACTCCCCTCCAAATCTTAGTTATGTAAATGAAGAGTATATGAATAAGAAGCTGTTTTCTTTTCTGCAGGGTGGATGTAGTGATCTGCCTGAGCACAACTGTGCGCAATGATACTTTGCAGGATGCCAAGGAGCACAGGGTATCTTTGAAGTGCCGCAAACAGCTGCGCGTTGAGGAGCTGGAGATGGTAAACATGCATGAGACTTTTGATCTGCCTGCTCTTCCAGTGAGGTCTTTCAATTACAGCTTCCTGTTTTGCCCACCTCAGGGGAAAAAAGAGGAAGCTCATTCATAAGATGCATCCAATCTGTTTTTTCCACTGGGAGAAAAATCTTCTAACAACGCCAGGCTCAGTTGCCTTTCCACAGTGAAAGTAATGATTGTCTGTTTTAATGCCCTAAATATAGTCTCGTGTTTAGTGTTGGAGAGCAGCATGCTATGCTTGCTGACATCCCCAAGTCCTCTAGGAGAATATAAGCTTCATTTTCCACAGAGAGGAACCAAGCACAGATCAATCGTTTTGACTACAGCTGCTTGTAAGGTGTTCAGCTAAATAGGAGCATTTGTTCTGCTGGGTGAGGCGCTCTCTCAGCTTCCTGGTGCCAGTATTTGTGGCAATAAATTCACGAGACCTTTGTCCAGTAAATTTTCTTTAAATGTTCACGCTTGACCTTAAGTAGCCCCACCTCTGAACAGGCAGCACTCTTGCCTTTACATGGAGGAATTTGAATGCTAGCCATCACTGAAAGCAGGAGACTTCATTCACCTACTTCAGGTTGTACTATGGATGATGGCTATCAGTATGTCCTTTAGCTTTCATCTGAAAAGATTTTAGCTGCCTTAAACCTTTGTGTTAAAGGAAAGTGGTGCCCTTTTGGGAGGAGTAGTGGGAAGAACTTGCCAGCTCTAGAATTTTGTTGAAACGGAGAACCCTTTCTGTCGGGTAAAAAGCCAACTGATCCATTGCATGAATTTGCAAAGTAGATGTCCCACTAACACCATTTCTTACCCCCAAGACCCTTAAATTCAAAGACGCTGACCTGCCTGTTGTGATAGTTACTTGCTTTTTGTGGACAGAGAGTTCTAGTTAATAGAGTAACAAAATAGTAGGGTTTTTTTGTATCCTAATTAAAAGTTGGTTTTGTAATTTGTCCTGCAGACTGAGGATATCAGACTTGAACCAGAACTGTATGAGGCTTGTAAAAGTGACATCAAGAATTACTGCCAAAACGTAGCCTATGGCAATGCTCAGGTAATGGATCTTTATTAATAATTTACAATTTAATTTGTACTTTTATTTTGGAAAAAATTTTGAACGCTTTTGTCTCTGTGAATGCAGCTTTGGATTTTCATTTTAAGACATCACTAAAACCTTTTGTCAGTGTCTTGGAACTTTGAAATGGTTTTCACTGGTTCACAAGCAATGTAATGAGTGAATGTAATGCTATGAGTAAGGCATTCCTTAGTTAACATTAGTTCTGAACTATTAGCTGCTGGTTACTGCAAAGGCTGTTAAATTTTAGCTACAATGTCTGCAAAATGAGGTTTGGGGTGTGGGGAGTAGGTCCAGGTGACCTTCTTCATCTCATTAAATCTGTCTGTGAGAAGAAGTGAGCTTAAAACAAGTGCTAGAAAGTAGCACTGGTAGTGACTTGTGAGAAAACTTAGGCATTGGAGTCTTTAACAACTGCTCTTAAGGGTGCAGTGTTTTTGACTAGCATATGATAGAATCATATCAACGTAGAATCATATCAATCATATCAACAATACATCTGTCTTGGTTGTAATACTGTGTTCTAGATTATTGAATGCTTGAAGGAAATCAAGAAGCAGTTGAGTACCCGGTGCCACCAAAAGGTGTTTAAACTGCAGGAGACTGAGATGATGGATCCAGAACTGGACTACACACTCATGAGAGTCTGCAAGCAGATGATCAAGGTAATGGTAGTGTGCTGACTTAAGAGGGTGAGGTTGGGATATAAGAGTATATTGGGTATTGTATCTTAAACTATCAGTTTTGGACTTCCCGTAACGACTCATTCCAAAATTGCTGTGTCGTTTCAGAATACCATTGCCTTTATGCAAAATAACCATATTCTTAACTCTGAATCAGGCTGAAGTTTCTTTAAGGCACTTCTCTTTCAACTTTTCTTTCTCCAAATACCTGTTTGTTTAAAGCCTGTGCACAAACATATTTGTCTCCCCAAGTGCCAGAAGCAGTAGAGGAGGAGGTCGGCTGTGCTGCGACTCTTGATACAGTTTTGATCCGATCAGTCCCCTTGCTACAGTGGATTGGCCTTTAGCAAAGGTGGAGAAGTTACCATGATTACGGAGGGGAGTAACCTCTTAAGTTCACTGTTGACCTGGTGCAGCCTTTCATCATAGAGTAGGCAAAATTGTGTGAAAACTTTGATACTTAAAATAGCAAATGCTGGCTTAAAGTGGTGCTATGTGGAAAAACAGCAGTGAATGTTAATACAAAACACTTCTGCATAGTAGCTAGGACTGCAAGCCCTGAAACACTACTATGTATGTGTGTACTCTGTACAGTACTTTGAATCCTTCTTGTGGCTGAAACATAATATCTTGAGAGTTTATAGCTCTCTGAAACAGATTTATGCTTTTAGCATCAAAGATGGAGTGAGTATTATCAGTACAGCAGCTCTATCTTACAACCACAGAATTAATTTCTGACAGAAGGAACAAGTGACTTAGTCCAAATTTGCAATGAGCTAACTCACTTTATACTCTGATTTAGGACAGGAATGGACAAATTAGTGTCAGTGAGTTGTTCGCAGCTGTCTGGTGCTACGTGGTCTTACCTTGTCCTCAGTATTACCCATGAAGTATTTACCTGTTACTTTGTCCCTCCAGCTGTTATGGAGAACAGCAGTATATGGAGTTACCAGATTCCCTTTTTAATTTCTAAAACAAAGGGGAGTGAAAGCAGTAGTGTACGGGATCTGATTTGATGTGGGTTTCTCACAAAGACATGTGGTAACTTATGAATGGAAAATAAAAGCAAATTGCTTTTGGTACTACCAATGCAAGCTGCAGCCTAGAACCTTGGCTAGTCAAGACTATACTGCTCAGCTCACACTCCATAAATACAGATGTTCAAGTCCACAGCGAGTTTAGCGAATGGCACTATTCTTACTAATAGGAGGTGTTGGGGCTAGGGAGAATTGAGTTCTGTCTACCTCCAGGTTAGGCGTGTGGATATTCTGTTCCATGAATACATGATGTTTGAAGTGCTTTAGTGCTGAAATTTGTTTTGTTTTGTTGTAGCGATTTTGCCCAGAGGCAGACTCAAAAAACATGTTGCAGTGTTTGAAACAGAATAAGAACAGTGAAGTGATGGATCCTAAATGCAAGCAAATGATTACCAAGCGCCAGATTACACAGAACACAGGTATTCCCTTCCTGTGGGGGTAAAAATAAAGAAATGAACTGCTTGCCTGAGGTGGTGGGTGATCTGCATGACTGGAAGGCTATTCTCTTCATTCATTCTTCTTTACAATTGTCAGTGCACGTGCTTTTCTTTAGCCTCGTTGCTGAGAGCCAGTATGCGTTACTGGGTCTGCTTTGTTCCTCTGATGCACTTACTGCAAGTTGAAATTCTTCTGTGGAAAAAATACTATTTTTTTTTTTCTGCCAAAACAATATTTCTGGAAGATGTTCTATCAAAGTTCTTTTGGAGTGTTATGCTCTATCTGAAGAGATGAAGTTCCGTTGTGTTTTCTTTCTCGGTTAGATTACCGCTTAAATCCAGTGCTCCGGAAGGCCTGCAAAGCAGACATACCCAAATTTTGCCAAAATATCCTGAGTAGAGCCAAGGATGATACAGAGTTAGAGGGACAAGTCATCTCATGCCTGAAGTTGAAATACGCAGACCAGGTGAGTAGAGATGATGCACGTAAATAGGGACTGTGCGGGTATGTGCTGAGCAACGCTCATTGAATACTAAATGAAACTTCGACTTGTGGCGTGTTCAGCCTATGTAATGTGCTGTGCCTAAATGAATTTTTATTCTGCTGTACAGTTGCCACAAACTACACAGATTAAAATGCAAGGTGATTGATTTATGAAAAGAAAGCTCATGGAATGGGTTAATGACTTTCTCCGCTTAATAGCGTCTCTCTCCAGACTGTGAGGACCAAATCCGAGTGATAATCCAGGAATCGGCTCTTGACTATCGGCTGGATCCCCAGCTTCAGATGCATTGCTCTGAAGAGGTAGGAGAAATAACTCCCCAGCTGCTTATTCAGGATGAAAACTCTCGTCAGGAGCTTGGAACTGAGAAGTTTTGTCATGAAACAGATTTCGTGTTTCTTAAAACATGAAATCTACTAATATAAAACAAATTTCACCTGCTTCTGGCTAGTTAGGTTCTCTGCTTGCAACTTTTGCCTAGCGTGTAAGAATTGCAGGTTCCTGTGTAGTGGCTAGGATGAAGTAAAGTTTGGCATCTGGCATCTTGTCAGTACTTATGACCATGGTCATATATTGCATTGCTATTGTGAAAAATGAGTAGTTGTTCACTGGCCTTGTCAATCTTAACTGGAATACAGTCAAATTTTGAGCTTTTACTTTTATTAGCTTAATAAGCCATGTCTCAGGTATTGTTTACTTCATGTCTTAACAGTATTTCTATGCAATTTTTCTCCCTGCCTTCCTCTCGGTATAGCAATACTGACTTCTTGATGTTGGATTAAGAAGGAATGCGTATTGAATGAGCCAGGTTGGATTTCTTGTGATGGACTAATGTGCTGAGATACAAATGTGTTGGAAGGCAGAATGGTTGTTGTGTACTATTTTTAATGTTAGAATACTTTTTTTTCAAAATAGATTTCCAACTTGTGTGCAGAAGAAGCAGCAGCTCAGGAGCAGACTGGGCAGGTGGAAGAATGTCTGAAAGTGAATCTGCTGAAAATAAAAACAGAAATGTGCAAGAAGGTAAAGGAATTAAATGGAACATGCCGTAAAAGGCATCCTGTCCCTGCAGAAGTCAGTGTTCTTAAGTATTCTTCCATGTCATACCCCAGGCCACGTTCTAGCTAGTGTGAAGCCAAAGCTCTGCAGATTTCTTTGCCCATCTCAATTCTTGCCTGCAGCAATTCAATTCAATTTCAATTTGCCAGTAAAAATTGTGCCTACAGTGCAGTGTACGCTGCTGTTCCAGAACTTGGATCCATTCTTGACTACGGTTGCCAAAGTTTGTTGTTAGTAATCTGTTTTCTGCTGCTGTGTCAGTTGCAAGCTTCCCAAATGCTGAATATGGCCTAGGCACTGGCTGTGATTGAGTCGTGTGAACTGCCCCCATAGCTGTGGCATTTATTTCAATTCTAGCTGAAGTAGCTCTGCTATATTGAGCTTGTATTTTACATTAATATAGTATTTGGTGATCTTAACTAAGCTCACCCTTATAAAGCAGGACATTTAATCCAGCCTAGACCAGCATTTGTACTCATATCTAGTAATGGTATTGTTTTTCTGTGATCGTGGATTAAGAGAGATGATCCACCTTTCAGAAACATTGAGTGGTATGATCTGTATTGTTTTGTTCTCCTTCCTTTCTTGAGATGTACCTATAATTTTTCCTTCCCCAGGAAGTGCTCAACATGCTGAAAGAAAGCAAAGCAGATATATTTGTTGACCCAGTGCTTCACACAGCCTGTGCCCTAGACATCAAACACCACTGCGCTGCCATTCCACCAGGAAGAGGACGCCGTGAGTGTTTATGCTTTACTCATACAACCTGTTTGTCCTGAGGGCCTTAAGCTGCATTCTCCTACCAGTATTATCTTAAGTACCAGATATTTCTGCCAGTCCTTTGCGGGTAGTGAGGTGGAACTGCGCCAGAGGTGGTAGATGCCCTTGTTCAAGTCATGGCACTAGAAGGGTTGTCAAGAAGTGTTTTAGTTCTGCCTTGTGTCCAAGGCAGGAAATAATTCCTCAATGCTAATATAATATCCTTGCAGCCTTATCTGCAAATTTAATAAGTATATGTTACGTTCCATCATTCATGTGATTACTGAAAATAGTGCATGATGCCAAATCTATAACCCTTCTGTAAAATCCCTGCTCAGTAAATCCTTCCATTGAAAAATGAGCCCTTAAGTACATGGACTGAATTTTTCAATGATGTTTATCTCCACCCTGTATCAGCTTCATATAGGATACAGCTCCCAGGCTTGCTTATGACAGTGTTATATCAGACTGTATCAAAAACTTTTCTGGAACTAATAAGCTTTTTCCTCTTACAGAAGCAAATCAGATTAGTTTCACAAGATCCATTCTTGGCAAATCCCCCTTGGTCCTTCTTTGTGTCAGTAATTGTTCCTAGTTTGCTTTTTTTGTTTAAGTGTTTTTGATGGATAAAATTAAGCTGAAGTATTTTGATCCTCTTTTTTTCCTCCTCTGCTTAAAGATGCATATTTTTCTTCTCTGGTCTGCCAGAAGATAGGCAATCTTTCCTACATTTTTTAAGCTCACATAGCTGCTGAAGGCTTTGAGATTTCATCAACCGTTTCAAGTCCCCTAAGACAGAGTGCAGCAGGTTCAGGCCACTTGAAACACTTATCTAAATATTTCCTAACCTGTTTCTTCCCTGTTTGGGGTCAAGCTCTTGCCCTTTGTTACTACTGTATTAGCTAGCTCACTAGTATATATGGCTGTTTAAGAAAAGCTAGTGCAAAAAAAAGTCTAAACATTTTTGTTTTCCTGAATTTGTATATAGAAATAGGCCAAGTGTTTTCCTGGTCATTATCTTTCTTTTATGATGGCTATTGAATGCCTTTCCGAAATTCCGCATATCCTCTGTTTATTTCTTGTTTTGTCTCAATTCTTTTGATGTGTGTTCTGGTGTGTTTGCACTGAAGATATGCGGAAGTATAACTTAAAGAGGGATCTGCCACTGAGTGTTTGAACTAACAATTGTGTTTAAAAATCTGGAGTTAATTTAAGGTTTAAAGCTTGTTTGCCTGCTATGAACAATAACTCTCCATTGTAAAGCAGAAAGCATCCAATTAGGAATTATTCAAGTAAGGCAGCATAAGTATAAAGGACACATGAAATGTCAGTGTCTCATTTGAACTTCTAACAGAGCTTATTAGCCAATTATTAATTATTATTATAAATATTAATTCTAATTATTATATAATTAATTGTTAATTATTGTTAGCCAATTATTCATTATTAAGAATTAGCCAAGTTGGTCTGTAGGCCAGTACCCAGTGTAGCCCAGTACCTTGTAACACCATTTCCTCTGCACAGAACTCTGAGAATGCAGGAAGCGAAACCTTTCCAAAACATTGTTTACCAAGAAAAACACTTAACAATCCTAAGCAGATTTATTGTGTTTTTTTCCTGAATTTGATCTTAGTTCTCACTAAAGGGTGATAGCACTGAATTTAGAGAACAGCTCAATAAAGGTTCAGATTTATAAAACTTAATCTCATATAAATCACATGAACTACATCTTGGATATGTAACGTCAATCTTTTATCTTTAGAAGTCAAAATTCCTTGCCTCTCAAAACATATTAATCATAAATCTTTATTAAATTGCTAGCTGCAGGAGAAAAACAGGGTTTTATAGACTCTGTCAGATTAGCTAGTCTGTTTAAAAAGCTGTGTAGCTGTCAGTCTTAAGAATTGGAATGTCCCTTTCTAGCGATCTCTTCTTAGCAAACCACTGAAGCCACTGTTTCTAGTTTGTAATACCATCTTCTACACATTACAGAAATGTCATGCTTAATGGAAGCTCTGGAAGATAAGCGTGTGAGGTTGCAGCCTGAATGCAAGAAGCGCCTTAATGATCGTATTGAAATGTGGAGCTATGCTGCAAAGGTGAATATGTAAAGCATTTCAGTAAACTACTTCATTTTTTTGGCATTGGTTCTTTCGTTAAACTGATTTGTTGTAAACTGCTTATTAAAAGCCTGAGCTCCTGAGCTGTAGTGAAATTAATGTGTCTTTGATTGAAGTACAGCATTGAGTTTAATCCAGAAATGTGAAATCGAGCCTCCTTTTTTTACTTATTTATATATTCTTTTTTTTCCCCTGTATCTGGGATGCATCCTCAACAGTGCAGAATTAAATAGTCTTCTGGGCATGCAGGGCTTGGTCTCCTGTCGAGAAGGTTTAGGGCAGTGAATGGGGTCACCAGAACTTCCTGTTATAAAGCTGTCTCCTGAGCAGTTTTTCGTTTAGATGAATCATTACAGGCCTTCTTGCTTGTGGTTCAGGGCAAGTCTGACTGTGGGAGGAGGCAACAGCAGCAGCAGAGATTAAACCTCATAAATGACCTGTCTGAGTCGCATGCAAAGCACAGTTCTTTGGCTCATTTATTCTCTTCTCACCCCTAGGTTGCCCCAGCAGAAGGGTTTTCTGACCTTGCCATGCAAGTTATGACCTCTCCGTCCAAGAATTATATATTGTCTGTGATCACGGTGGGCATCTGTGTACTCTTCCTGATCGGCCTGATGTGTGGACGCATCACCAAGCGGGTGACAAGAGAGCTCAAGGACAGGTAGAGCCTGGATTGCCTGCTGAAGAGATGCCTGCCCAGTGCCCAGTTTTGTACAGCCCTCCTCTGTATAGTCTACCCACCCCCTCTTGTGAGAGGAGAATAAAAAAAAAAAAAAAATTAGAACAGCAGCAGGTGTTGGCTCAGTTTTCCCATCCTGGATCTCATCCACGGCATCTTCATCCTATGAAAGTTTGTGTGCAACATTGGCAACCCAGCCAGCAGCTTTCGTTACCCCTTTGTTAGCAGACTCTCGTTTACCTGCCTGTAGACAAGTCTCTATTGTACTGTTGGAACTGCCTTCACTCTCCAAATCGGACTGACATGACCTGCAGCTCAAGCAGTTTTTAAGTAAATTTTTAAAGAAAGACATATATCTGCATACCAACTGTATGATTTAGGTAATGGTTCATACTGAAATATAGTTATCCTCTGTGGCTGGGTGAAATTGAGGCAGGAAATTAAAGGGTAAATTGCATCTTACACCACAGTTGGCCTTGTTTTGGACATCTTGCTCATCTTATGTAAAGCATCTTCAGAGCATAGTCTTGGACAACCTAAGGACACCAGTCACTGGTGTCATCTTCTAGTGAATATCCTGCTTTTGTTACTGTGGATTTTTTTGGCTGAAAAGATGTCCTCCCTTTCTTCCTCTACCACTCGCAAGATAGAATAAAATACTGACCAGGATCAAATACCATGTGAGCTGTACAACTTGTATTTCAGTAGATTAAAGACGTGGTGTACACACAAGGCATATACAGCCTGTCAGTAGTGTACAGTGCTGCTGTCAGTGGGCATTAAGTGCCATGACCAGTTACGCAGTCAACTTTATCAGTGATGAGGCGGAAAAATTTTAACACTCCGTTTATTTTACTTTGCTGCTGCTGAGCTATTACCCTTCTGAATTAACTATCTACAGATGGTATTGACATACTGGCAATAGTGTGCTTTGCCAGTGATGTGGGATGCGATTGAACAGTCAACATCTCTAACTGTAAAACAGTTGCTTGGGGTTAGTGCAGTGGTTTGTAACTGACCTGTCTGGGTCTTAATTGCTTGAACTGAAGCACTGAAAAGTATTTTTAGTTTCCACAAGTACAGTTGATTAAGGATAGAAACTGGCATTTCCTGGGATGTAGGACACAGGTGCTGGTCCAGGATACCAAGCAGGAGAGGAGGAGGTGGGGGATGATAGTGTTGCACAAAGGGTGGAAGTGTCTGGATCTTGGAGGGAAATAGCTTTCATGTTGTTACCACCAGTGTGCACGCTTAGGCTATATATAGTTATACTTCCAGAACCTGATACTCATACCTGAAAGCGCAAAGAAGGTGTCTTGAAAAAGCTACACCTTTAGTTGTGAAAGCTACTTACCACCATCTTTGTTCCCCCAGTACAAGGAGTGGAGGTCATAGGCCACATGCTGTGGTTGAAACCTGAGGAGTTAGGTTGAGTGCGTTGCTGAAACCTAGAAGTGACTGCGTGAGAGTTGGCATGTACAATAGGATGTATTTTATTAGCCTTTTAGATGTGCTCACCTGTGTGTGCTGCAGTAAAAATCATGTGCCTAAAACTGTCCACCTTAGGCTGAGGCTTGAACCGTAACTTTCTTTCCCCACTTAGTGCACTGCTAGGTAAGATCTGACATTTCCAGCCCTCTGCACTGTTCTCTAGAGGAACAGTGGAGATGATCTGAGACACTTTGGATGTGGACCAGCTGATTCTAACGATGCTGAGAGTACAGAATGGTGTGTATACAAAATACTGTGATGGCTTTTGCTGCCTTTACGAAGTGCTAGAGAGGTGTACACAGCTAAGTTGTTTGCAGACATATCTTTGTTGTCCCACTCTGAGGATGGACAGCGAACAACTAGTGATCTAGTTGTGTCTTAAACGGTAGTCTTTCATGAGCTCTCCTGTTTTTAAGTGAAAGTATTGTGAACGCAAGGCAAGCAATAGAGAAAGTCTGAGCGATGAAGATTCAGCAGAGAACTGGTGTGTGTGATAGGATTCCAGTTAAGTGGTAAGTAGAACAGCAATTAAGCCTCAGTTCCTTCTCTCAGGCCTGTTCCCTGGTGCTAATGCAGGTTAACTGGCTCTCTGTAGGCATGAACTGGTAGGGAAAAGGAATGGTTGATCACATTTCTTGAGGTAGTACAGGTGTATAACACACTCGGATGTTAGTTTGGCAGTTAAAAAATCTACAGTCAAAGTGCTGAAGTGAGTTACTACTGTAGAGATGGGGGAGTGTGTTCACAGAGCTGCAGAGAAGGGAAATGGAATCTCTGCGCGCAGTCTTGCTTGCTTGGCCCAGGTCCTGCTTTTTCGATGCCTATCAGGCATAATTAGCTTGCTCTTCAGAGGGAGAGGGTTTTTCTGTTGTGACTTTTGAGGAGGCATTTTGTAACCTGATTAGCCTGAAAAGCCTAGTTACGTGGCGCATTGTCTAGAAATGGCATTTTACCCAAAATTCCAAATGGCACTGCAGTGAAGCATTGCAAGTTTGTAGCCGTAGTTCTGAATGTAATCCTGTTCAGGCTCTGAAAGTAACTGCTGTCTTTACTTTCCGATATAAGGCCTCTAGTTATTTGCTTTTTAATTTGGAGAAGGTTAAGATACAGGAAGCAAATTTCCTCTATTTTTGTTGGTTTTGCAGACAGTGCACTGATGTATTTTGGCATGACACAAATGTTAGACAAGAGTAAGAGCAGTGCCCTAAATGGTTTAGAGTGTATGTTATTCCCTGGAATGTGTGGCTACGTCTAGTCCGCACATGCAAACCCATGCACTTGTGTTCTTCAAAGCAGTGTTCTCAGTCCTTAACTGCCTGCGGTCACAATCCCTGCTGGGTGACTTACTGCTGAGACTTTCATCTTAGCTGGGCATCTGTACTGCTAAGGAGATTGCTTAGCAGAGTTTCACACCAATGGAATAAGCACTAGACAGCACTGGTGCCTGGAGAGCTGCATTAGGAGGCTCCAGTCTGCAGTATTTCTTACTGCCAGTAGATTCACCTGGGAATTTGCTTTCACTGTGAGTGCTTGGTGATAGCGTTATGAGTATGCATCAGGAGGTCCACAAAGCAAAAGGTAGAATACTAAAGTTTCTACATGATTCCTTCAAATGCCTCTGTTTGCCACAGGGCAAACTTACCTTTAAAAGGTGGGTCTTTGGCATGACCTTGGTCAAAGGACCCAGGCTGTTTTGTCATTAAGCATTACACTATTCACATTTTAAAAAAGGGCCTCCTGACAGTGCTAATGACCAAGTATGCTTTTTTTAGTGACTGGAAATCTACCAATCCCAGTCTTGAAATGTTTTCCTACTTTTCACATATACCTAAATATCTGGAGGTCTCAAAAAGCACAAAAAACCCTCACACAAATGCTCTTTCAAAAATAACCTGTTTGTGCTGTTGCCAACACAACATCTTGCCTACAGGCAACCACTTTCCATTGCAGGGAAAGAAATACATGGTGGCGAGAAACATTGCTGTTGCCTTTTAATTTAAGGAAGCCTTTTAACTTTCATGATCTAATTGAAAGTACTAGAAATGCCTGTGTCAACCAAGAAAAGAGTTGGAGCAAAACTTCTGGTCCTCCTTCCTTTTTATGACCCTCACCTCTTAGTGGAGAAGGCTGCGTTCCACCATGTACTGCATGAGTCTTTCTTCTTATCATAGCAACGCCTTCTGTTTGAGAGCTTATTCTAGATACGGTTATGCTGATGCTCCTGGGGATATATGGAAAGGGTAGATGACTGATAACTAGCATGGCATGCAGCTCTCCTTTTCCCTCCTGCTGCAAGGGCTAACAAGTTAGCTTGCATTTCCCAGTTGACAGCATGTGTTTAGATGACATGGGTGAGGGGGACTGTGCATCATGTACACCTCATTACTTTACTCTGGCTACCCCATTAATGTTCATTCTTGTTGACTTTAAGGAAAAAAAACTTATTTATTGTTTATCTAGTGGGTCAAATCAAGTCCTTTGGCTTTGTTCTGACTTTGGATTCCCCTTGCCTTGCTTTTGTCATTCAGGCTGTTGTAACTGATGTGGATAGGAACAATATTTCTTACACTTCATGTAACATTCAGCTAGTCTGCGAGTTGAGTACCTGTGTGTCTGTGTCGCTGAAAAGGGTCTGAAAAGCCCTCTTGAAGTTCATATAATTCTCTAACAAAATCACTTAAGCATTTCGCCCTGAATCTGACCTTTGAAAATCCATGCAAATACAACCATCTTGCTCTGAAAGAATCCACAGTAAGCATAGTGTGCAAATAGCAGAGGACTCTGACACAGCAGACTTCAAGTCTCAATACAGAAACTTACTGTGTGTGGGTACAGTAGGGAAGAAAATGTGATAGACCAGAGAGATCGCTTAAATCTGATGTGGTAGAAGTGTGTTCAAGGTGGATGGTGACTTCTATTAAAACACAACTTTATTATTTAGTTGAAAGATTGTAGTGCTTTTTACTTCGCCAGCTTTGATTTACAAGGGTAGTTCTGAGGTGTGTGCGAGTGCATGAGTGTGGTACAAGATCAGAGCATTTCACCTAATGCTTCTGTCCCCATTAAAATAGCTCTGTGGACTCCCAACTGCTTTAGTGTTGGTTTGTATAAAAATACATTATTGCATATGGTTTTAGCCTCTTAAGGGCAGCTCCCAGGTACTGATCTTTGCACAGGCTTTCCATGCTGAGGCCAGAACTGAAGGTAATGAGCCACTGCGGCAGGGCACGTGCAGATACCCGGGAGCCCACTCGCAGTGAGGGCTCGCCCCAGCGGGAGGGAGCACGGACTCACTTGGCACGGCTGTTCCCACCCGATCCCGGTAGCGTTTTGCATCACGTCGGCTGAACGTTACCTGTAGGGGCCGGGAATATCTCCCTGCTCTTGCTGGTGACAAGCAGCTGCCGCTGCCTCTTTGCAGAAACATCCCAGTTGGTTTTTGCAAAAGAGCTGTTTCTGGGTGGGTGGTTGCGCCCAACTCCACTGCGTTGCCCCAGGGAATTTACTGACTGAAAGCACATGTGCAGCTGGTGGCCTGGAAAATACAAAAACAGGGGAAAACAGAAAGGCGCGACTTTTGCCCGTAGATTATGCTTTGACACTTGTGCTGACTGGATGTGATCAGAAACTGTGACTAATGTTTGTGTTGGACTGAAGAAAAAAAAATACCAGAGAAACTAGAAATGTTTGTTTGTAGGGGAGGGTAAGAGAGGGGGATAATACAGGTACACTTAGTGATCTCTGACTAGTATATAGGGACGATATTGCGAGCCTCCCCAGATAGTGTACAAAAGAGACCCAACAAATTCATATTGTACAGCAAAAGCTGTTTTGAATTTAGTCTTTTTTTTAAAATGTGACATTAACAAGACTTTTTTTGTAAATTGTTTTCCTTTCTGTGTATAAAATCCTGGCCGTTTCTTGTTTTTACATGTTCATGCTGTGTAATTTTGAGATGTTACTGAGATTCTGAACATAATGTGCATTTTTTTCTGTACAGATGAAATGGGAGAATTTAATAAAAAGAGTCTGCAGGTTTTTACTTGTTGTTTTTGGATTTTTTTTACGACTCGCTGGCGCTAAACCTGGTCCCTCTCGGTCTCGGTTTGAGCTTCCTTTCTGAATTGTGTCATGTTCCAACTGCGAGAAGCCTCCGGGCTCTCCAACGGCCCCTCAGGGCGGGGGGCGGGGCTTCTTTCCCCCCTCCCACCCGTAGCAAGCGCGCGTGGGGGGAGCGGTGGCGGGCTCGGATTGGCGCATGCGCGGTGACGCAGCGCGCAGGGCGGCTGTCGCGCCCCGTGTGGCGGCCGTAAAGCGCGGAAGGTCAGTCAGGCCTCCCCCGCCTCCAGGTAAGCCCCCTCCCCCCCCCCAGCCCCGCCGCCGCCCCCGGTACCGGCGCCGCGTAGCCTCCAGCGCCCCTCGTCCCGCCCGGCGGCCCCTGGGCGCGCTGGGCCGCGGGCCTGCCTGGGGGGAGGCGGGCTGAGGCGGCGGCCCCCGGGCAGCGCGGGGCCTCCCCCCGCGGCCCCTTCCCCGCGGGTTCTCGTTGGAGGCCGCTGCTGTGGTAACGCGGAGGTTTGGGGCGCGGCGCGGGCGGCCCGCGGCGGGGCTGGGGCCGAGCCCTGGATCAGCGCGAGGGCACAGCCATAACCTGCTTAACGCAGGCGGAGCGGGGGTTAGCTGCCCCGTTCCAGCTTTGACCGCTGTCAGCTGTGTGCTGCTGCCGCGCGGGGAGTTCCCGGGAGCATCCTGTGGAAGCAGCGCTGTCAGGAAGCGCCTCTGCAGCCGCGTGCTCTAGCTGCTGAGACCGCAGCGTTAGCATCGAGCTGCTTTGCTCCCTTGTTAACCTTAGCCTTTTTAAGGTAGTCCACGAAAGAGTTCAGTGTGTTCTGTCTGTGCTCGTTGACTTTCCCTAATCTCCCCGTTGTTGGCGAGAGAGCGTTCTTGCCCTTTGTTTTCAGCTCTCCTCTTGTTCTTCGGTCGTTGGCAAGTTGTGCTGCCACCAAGATAAAGTGCCATTACCATACCCATTACTTGATCTGTCTAAGTTTAAATTTTAATAGTAAGACTGTCCTTTGGGGACTAAGTAACTGCTGTCCTGTTTGTTTACTCATCAGCATGCACGTGTTCACTTATACCCAATACACCATGTGATATTTGCCACTTCCAACCTTGTATATAATAAGATAAGCAGGAATGTGACTCTCGTCTTTCCTTCCTAGAAGGAGTGGTACTGAGCAAACGTCTGAACGAGTCTAGGGTTGTGCTTTAAGAAAACTGACAAATAGCTGCCAGGATGTTTCTCCGATTACTGTCAGATGTCCGGTGGCGGGCAGCTAACCCGAGATGGAGAAGAATGACGTGCTCCCGGCGAAGTACCTCAAGTACAGCAGAACCTCATCCAATTTCCTTGCCAGCACAGGCGCAGGTTGTCATCTGTGGTGGTGGAATCATGGGCACATCAGTGGCATATCACCTTTCCAAGCTGGGTTGGAAGGATATAGTCTTACTTGAGCAGGGCAGGTAAGGATTAAGGTTTTCTCATAACAAAAATAGACAGAACATGCATGCACTGGAGCAGCATCTACTGTAATGTGTTATTTTTACCTATTATCTGGTGTTGGAGCCATGGAATAGGCTTATACTGAACATCAGTAGTGAGTCCTACTGCTTCTTCACATGCACAAGGCACCTGCAAGGTGCAGGGTATCCCTTGTATGATGAAGCCATAAAGGCTGCTTCTAAAAAGTCCTTCCACTCCGCTTTCCATCTCCTCCACTGTGTGAGACAAGAGGTCACAAACTAAAAAGACCTGAAATCTGAGCTTTTACATTTACACTGAGCTTGTACTCAACCAGTATTATGATCTTGCTAATTTCTCAACTGATTCCTAAATAAAGAGACTCGGAGTGTAAGGTATTTTCATTTACTAAACCTTCCTCTGCAAACTCTTAGCTATGAATGTTGAAGGTACTTGCATGTAGGTGTGGGAAATAATGTAGTGGGCAAAGTTACTCGCATTTTTTTTATGTATGCATATGTTTGCAGGAGGTTTCGATTGACATTCAGGCCTGCCTGCAGCGATTTGAGCTGTAAGGGTTAGAACAGCTTACATGTTTTTGCCCTGCAAGAAACATACTGGCATTAGGAATAGCCTGAGAGAGATATGACTAAAGTTTGTCTGTGTTTTACTCACAGGTGGTGAGTATGCAAAAAATAAAAATAAACACATGTAGCTTTCAAAGATGGAACATTTTAACAAAATATTTATAGTGGAACTAGAAGACCTAAAAATCTGTATACACCATCCAGCCCCCAGTGACCTTCTCTGTAACTGGGTGGGGATAGGTAAATGAAGCGTTACGCCACTAGCAAGACTTCAAAGAGATTTCAGGAGTTGTGGAGGTTATTCCATAGACGTGTCCTAACCACAGCCCTGTTAAAGGCTTTGGTTATCTAGAGTTTGTCTATTACAGGGATTTAGTGCCTCTCTGTAAAACAGTTAAGTCCATTATAGTTTGGTTGAATACGAGGTAGAGAAAGACTTTGCATGCTGTTTGGCGAGTTGGATCTGAAGCCTGTGCCTGAGTACATGGATCCTGTTTGAAGTTTACCGTGCAGCCTTTTCCTGTTGTCTAGATTTCTGCTTCAGAAGTGGATTCCTGGTGTTTTCATTAAGGAGTCTGGGGACTTTGGCATGAGACAGTGCTAAAACGTGTGTTTGGGAATTTGAAGAGGTGTTTATCACAGCAGCTTCCAACACCTTAAATGCACACTGGACGGAGAATTGTTACCTTCTAGCTTAGAGCTTCCCACCTGATGCTGTTTCCAGGAATAATTAGCTATGACTTCTTGACTTTGCATTGCTGGGAAGCAGGGAGTGTCAAGATCTTCACAGCTGCAAAGAGGAAATTGAGAAGTCTTCTCTGAGACCTTGTAAGCAATGTCTTTCCGAGTGAAATTAGCTGCTAGGAGTGTAATCCTTACTAGTTTAGGTTGGGGTACAAAGACCTCATTTGTAAGCAGTGTCTTTCCAAGTGAAATTAGCTGCTAGGAGTGTAATCCTTACTAGTTTAGGTTGGGGTACAAAGACCTCATTAAAGATCTTCATAGAATGACATGCTGCACAAGCTCAGTCTATGTGCATGCTCAAGGGAAAAGAAAAATGTCGTATTAACAAAAACCTTAGCATTAAATTATGGTAAGCATAGTTAAACGTGCTTCAGCTGTTTCTGTTGTGACTGAGAAAGGACATAGCAAAAAGAGAACCTTTCACAACTGATTCTTGTGCTGAATTTCTGTAAGAATATGGAGATGATAGGCCAAAAGTAATTTTGCCAAAGGCTTGCCTGGCAAATGGAAAAGTACAGGATTGCTTTAGCAACAGGAAAGATGGCTCGGAAGTATTGTGGAAGCAGGCTGAGAGAGAGCTCTGCTTGAATCTAATTGTCTTGTCTTCACCTGTCTCTGCTGCAGAGAGTTTTTAGTAGGTCTTCTATCTTTACAGCAGCCCTTCACCAAATAGTTAGATAGACAATTGTTTAAGGGCAGTTTAGTAAGGGAAAAGAAACAGGTGTACCTGTCTCCTGGTAGTTGCTACACAGTAGGAGGGCCAGCAGAGATGTAAGACCCGAAGAAACCCAAGTTTATTTCCACCGGAGGGAAATCCCACTTTGAAAGAAGAAACAATCGGGTAGGCTTGAGCATATGATCAAAAATCTTTTTAAAGTGCTTTCTTTATAAAATTACAGAAATGAGCTGCACCAAAAGCACTCTAGAGGTTGCATCTATTCCTGCATCATCCGACTTAGAGTCTTTAAGTTTCTCTCATGTGACAGACCTGTCCTGAGAGGCAAAGCTGATTAAACTGGTTAAGCTGTGGCATCATTTAACTGTACATAGTGGTATTTAGCTTGCACTATGGACAAATGTGGGAATACCTTTTTTCCTTCTTTTGGTTACTTCATTTTACTGGTAGGTAGTTGGATATTTGTGCTTAATTAATGGTGTTCTCTGTTTATTGATCTCCTTTGTGTTGCATAAATTAGGTATTACCACACTCTGCAGTTAGAGGAGACTGAGAAAGGGATAGACCAAGTCTTGAAGACTGATCGTTGAGTGCGTGTTAGTCAATATGCTAACACGTTTTTAATGCCTACTATAGTTAAGGGAAAGTTAGCGCCAAGCGTTTAGTCATACTTTAGACAAGTCTAAGCAACTTTTAACAGCGTCGTAAAAGGCTCAGCTGCCATCTTAGAATCTAGGTGTCCTGGGTTTCAGCTTACTTCTCTGTCCATTTATACATGCTGCTCTCCCGGTGGTGTTCACTAATGGTGCCAGCTAGTTTCAGTTGACGCCTTATTGTGTAAAAGAAGTAATGAGATAGTACCTTTTTGGTTGAATCAGACGACTGAAGAATGTCTTTCATGAGATGAATTAAAATAGCAGCGAAAAGAGGGAGAAAACGGGTGTCTTAACTGTTTTCCCAAAGGAACTTTGGTTATGCTGAGTATGATATGCAACTTTTGTTCCAGACCCATGATTCTTTACGTATTTTGTGTAGCTTGCTTGTAATAATTTTCTTTCAAGTAGAGGGTAGGGTTTATTAGTGTGTTAAACTCTTACGACCTTGATTTGATCTCTGAAGAGTTTGTCTGTGTGCTAGCAGTTCTAGTTGATGCAGTTGATGCGATGCTATGCTGTTGTCTGTGGCACCTCTCCTGTAGCTTTTGTGCTTTGTGTTACTCCATGGCACAATGGGATACTTCACAGCTAACTCAAAGTGTCTCTTGCTGTATCTTGAAAGGAGTAAAAGTTTTATTGCCATGGTAAACAGGTATCTGAAATTTGCTAGAGAGAAGTGCTTTTCAACTTGTTGATTCTCAGAGGGGCTTATTTATGTACTCCTGGCTGCAAATTTCCATCTCTGTATTAACTAGGTGCAGTTACAGGGTTTCACGCTTCTGTGGTAGACTCCCAGAGAGATTGTCGCGCTTTGGGTTTTAACAGAAGAGTTTTTGGAGTTTGTTCCTGAGAAGTTGTCTGTGCTGTTCAGTGAAATGGGATGCTCGCATAACCAAATCGGGAGATCTGTGCTAGTCCCAGGATCACAAGGACGAGAGCTGTCTTGTAACAGTGTGCTGCTGTGGATCTGCATCTGCACCATGCAAACGCCCTAGCTTAGGTTAGTACAGGGGAGATGTGTCTACAGCAAAGTACGAAGCTATGGGAGAGCTACTTTTATCTGTAACGAAGAAAAAGACAGTTTCTTTCCCGTATACAGCTAAAACTAAGCTTGGTATTAGGAATGCTTGAAAGATTTCACCTTTGTCTGGGAGTGCAAGCATCTGATTATGTTATCTACAACTAATAGTGTATTTCAAAGGTGGAAGATGCTTGATGTACACAGGTTAACGTCGCACTTTTGAGATCTGAAGCAGTCATTACCAGCATCTGTGAATTTTGTTTTATGCTGATTTTACTTCCGTGTGCAGTGCAGCAGACACTGATTACTAAGAAGCAAATCTGTGATGCTTTGTGTAAGTCCTGCCAGCTGAGAGCAATGCTATCTGCTTCGTAGACAGCTTTTGGTCTGATATGTTTGGGGGAAAGGTGGTTGTTTGGCTTGTGCTGTCAGTAGAGCTGCTGGAGCAGCATCCTTGGGGGGTTTTGTTTGCTTCCCCGCATGTCAGCCGGATGAGGCCTTCTTTGCAACTTCCCTTGCAGATTGGCTGCTGGGACTACGCGATTTTGTGCTGGCATTGTGAGCACAGCCAGGCCGGTGGCCATAGAGCTCAAGATGGCAGACTACTCCAACAAGCTGTATCAGCAGCTGGAACAAGAGACAGGAATAAAAACAGGTACTAAAAGTGTAATCTTGGGGAAATTCAATCAAAGCGCTAATACTGAGATACTAATGTAATTTGCAGTGTCTTAGAGTTGGTGGTTCCTGTTCCAAAATGATATACTTAGAGTGAATCAGATGCAAAGGAATGTTACCAATGTGATCAGGAGAATGGGAGGAAGGGAATCAGATGCTCAAACTGAAGGCAGATTACTTGCAAACTGTAGTCATTTTTTTCTGTTGTTTGTAACTTGGACAAATGTAGATGAATTTTTTCAAGGAGACTAAAAAGTGTATTGCAGAGACTAAAGCAAAGGACCCAGTTTCTGCACCAATTCACTTTTCAAAAAGCCAAAAGGGTTAACAGAAGTGCTAAACATAGGCAAAACAAGATATTTTACCGTAGTCTCACTTCTGGAAACATCAAGGAAACATTGTGTTGAAATCCTCCCTCTCACTCTGGCCAAAATGTTGAGGCATGCACCTGATAGGGAGAACTTGTGATAGTTGCCTGGTTACAGGGACTTGTGATATGTGTCAAACTCACCACAGGTTAATAACTGTGCCTGTAATTAAGGCTAGTATTTAGAGGGTGGTATAATCTATTGCAGCTGGTGGTGTTGCCAGCAAATGTCGTGTTTTTAGTGGTTAAAGTTTTCTTCTGGTTGAGTAGGTACTAGATGACGTTTTCTCTTTGTACCAGTAACCTCTCTTCTCTTTTAACTGGTAGCACGTGTGCAGTTTAATTGTTTTTATGAACACAAACAAATGTAGGGCAATGGAGGGTTAGAACATAAGTCAAAATTAAATTGCCTTTTTGAAACGTTGACTAAAGTTCGTTTTGATTACTAATTGATAAGTGGATGCAGGGATCTGGGTTTTCCTGGCTCCTGCATAATGGAAGCAATGGGTCTAAAGCAATGGGTCTGAGATTAAAAGAATTCGAAGATCCTGTCCAAATCTGACTCGACTTTGGTCATTGTCATAGGGTACATGAAGACAGGCTCTATTTCACTGGCTCAGACTCAGGATCGACTAATCTCTCTGAAACGCATTGCTTCATCGCTGAAGTACGTATAAGCAGGAAACATAACCAATCTCGACTTTGCATCAGCTCTCCTGCAGGACTAGTGACGGCATTTTTCTTGTGTTTTGTGGCAGTGTAATGGGAATACCTTGCGAAATTATCACCCCGAAGCAAGTGGCACAGTTCCACCCACTTATCAACATTCATGACCTTGTGGGGGCCATGTATGTGCCAGGAGATGCACTTGTGTCATCTGCCGATGTGAGTCTGGCTCTGGCAACTGCTGCCTCGTGGAATGGTATGAGGTTTTTGTTAATCTATAGAATGCTCTCCTGCCTGATAGGTGTCTTGTTTCCAGAAAAGAATACAATTTTCTGCATGAGGATGCCATCAGTTTGGGGGCTGTAACTGGGCGTTGAAGACCAAAACTTGGTTACTTCTGTAAGACTTATATTCTTTAAAACACATTTTTTCCCTTGAAAAAGTTGGGCTGATTATTATTTTTTCCACATTCTTTAGGGATCTGCTTTGATGGCTCAAGCACCAGTTTGCTGTACTCATTACTTACTTACATCTTTGAATAAGCACACTCTGTTTTGTCATAAATACAATCTGTAATAGGACCTTAGTCAAAATTGCACATCAGAAGAGTTTAGTTATCTACGAAGCAAAAGGCACGACTCTCTTGTTGAATATTTCGTTGAGAACATACGCTTTCAGCGGGTTTGGAAGTGAGGTGGTAAATGCTGCTTGGACAGCACTTTGGCACGTTTGGAGAGGTTTAAAAGGGTAGCGAAGCATAGATTTGGTGGCAGGGATGAGGCTTATTCAGCATGAAGATTTGTCAGATTGGAAGAAACTACCTAGGAGGAAGTTAGGTAGAGTCATTAGTGGAGATAGTATGGCTATACTGTGTATGTATATTTTCTGCATAGTGACTTGGGGCCAAAAAACAGTTGCTTTTCATGCTCTTGAAGTGCTACTCAGTGTATGTGCTATTTGTTGGGCTTTGGGGGTTGTCTGTTTTTTTTTTTTTATGACTTGATGTCCTTCTGAGAGAGGAGTAAGTATTTAGAGGCTAAATATTACAAAGCTTTTTGTTTTGGCAAGTAATGGTATCTTAGTACTGCTTTTTTTCTGAATACTCTTAAACGATTTTTTCACAGAATGACTGGCTTCCCATAAAAGAACAAGCAGTCTTGCCATCTGAAGCCTCAGACTTTGTGGCGTAAAGGAGTTATAACTGAAGGAAGTCTATAGCTCGAGATTTTTTTTCATATTTTTGATACTGGGGTATATTTATCACCCATATTGTCACATGGGAAAGAACACTGTAATTCTTCACAATCTGAGCCTTTCAATTATGCATGTACAAGTTACATGTACGCTGTTTTACAAATGACAGGGTTTCACTTAGGAATTATCAGGTCAAGCATAAAAATTTTGTCTTAAAGAGAAAATAAGCTTTTAAATTATGTCTAATGTTAGTAGCCTGACACTTTGGAATGAAAGCTGGTGGTACGCTGACTTTCTTATGTCTTCTCAGGTGTCCAGATTCATGAACGGACGAGTGTCAGTCATGTCTTGGTCCAGAAGGGTCGTGTGACCGGAGTTGAGACTGACAGAGGACATATTTCCTGCCAATACTTTGTCAACTGTGCTGGCCAGGTTGGATTGTTAAAGTTTTTCTTTCTTTTTTCCCTTTGATTTGGATTTTTCTGTATTATTAAAGGAGATCTTTCAGAGAACTCCAGAAAAAATTAATAAAGCCACTTTCTTTCTGTCAGACTAGGCAAACCACTTCACAGGCCAAAACTGTTTGCTTCGCAGGACAGAAAAATGTCCATTTATAGATCAGACTACCAAAAGGACAGTAGTAGTCCTCCCACATGACTGCCTGTGTGTTGCAGCCTGAAGTAATTCTTGGAGTAGCCACAGTTTTAGTGTTGTCTCTTTTCCTCTCTGAAGAATTGCTGTATTGAGCAGAGCTGAGTTATTGCTGCATAGGTATTGGAGTCTAAAAACTTTTCTTTTGCTAAAAAAGGAAAACACTTCTTCAGTGTAGGGTTTTTTGGGTTTTTTGGTTTTTTTACTGTTCTCACTTTGGCTTGGTTTATTGAAGTACATCAGAGCGATGTTATTCAGCTTCTTAGAACAGCAGGGGTGTGGAGGAGGAAAGCAAGTGCTTGCTGTTTGCTTGGCATCACCGAGTGGATGTTGACCTGCTGAGGAGCACCCCGCAGTTTGGCGGTGCAGCTCTGCCTTTGTCCTCTCTCTTGCGGGGGGATGCACCCTTCTGCTATGAAGGATTTTGCTTTGGCCCGTAGTGAGACAGTTCAATCTCTGCCTGTCCTTTATCCTACTGCTGAAAGCTATGTTTTGAGTTTTGGGCTTTTTTTAAGTACTGTTGCTTTTCTGCTGTGAAAATGTATCTGACAATTGCTGTTTCTCAGCTTGCAGCTGGCTGTCTTGTTAATATGGGGTCCTAGTGGTACAGGCACCTAAATCCTGTCTATTATGCTTTTAGAGACTGAGCACAATGTTGACGTTGGTGTATCGATCTTATTTTGCTTTTGTATTGTAAATTGATAATTCCTAGTCTTAAGCCAGGGCTGCACTTTTCTAGATGTTATATGAGGAACAGAAAAACAATTTTTGTCCCAAACAGTTCAAATTCTAAGAAAGCAGCAAAAATTTTCTTATGTTTAAGGTTTAAGGGACTGAACCAAATCTGATTTGGTCTTTTATGAAAGTGAAACCACAGAGTTGATCTGTTTATTTGCTTTCTTTCTGCCTTTTTGAATTGGAGTTAGTTTTCTTCTTTTGCATTCTAACATGCTTTTTTTCTTTTTTTCCTTTTTTTTCTTTTTTCTTTCAGTGGGCCTATGAGCTGGGCCTCTCTGGGGAGGAACATGTCAGTATCCCAGTCCATGCCTGTGAACACTTCTACCTCCTGACATATCCTTTAAAGGAACCTCTAGCAAGCAGCATACCAAGTAAGGATTCTTGAGCTCTATTTCACTTTTCTTGGTGAATTATATCTGCCTTTCCAAGGCAAGGTAGGTGTATTATGACAAAAAAATCTAACTAAGGGCTATCAGTTCTCAGCTCAATTGGGATTGTGAAGTACATTCCAGCTGACTTGCTCTTAGGGTCCTCTTTCAGTGGTAGGAAGAATCTCTCTCCTTATTCTTGGGAAAACGTTTACTGCGGGAATTGAGATTTTCAGAATTTGTTAGTTTAGGGAGGAGAATGACCTTAACTCGAGTTCGACAAGCTGGTGTGTTTTAGACTTGGACTGCTGCTTTTGTGGGCTGGAGAGAGGGTGCTAGCCTTGCCACTATGTTTTCCTTTCAGGCTGCTGTCCCTAAATGGCCCATCTATTCCTTTCCTCCAACTGAAGCTAAGGCTTTACAATGGCATTTACATGTCTATGAGCTGTAGGGGCAACCAAAGCACTTGAGGTAATTGCTCCTCCTCCCCCATGTTCTGGTTTTTGGCTCTTTTAAAGAAAAGCACTTCCACTTGAATGCTGTGATTGGGAAGTGGAAAGTTTCTTATTCACTCTCAGTCTTTAGCAAGAGCTTCTGCTTCTGGTGAGTAATATTTATGCTCTCCAGGAAATTCAGCTCTCTGACCAGAGGCCCTGAGTGCTTTGCTTTACTTGATTGTGTCATTTAAAAAAATATATATTCCCAACTTTTCTGTATGTGGAAAAGCTACTATGGAACATGTCAGGTGGAAATTCATAAAAGCTTCAAGTTGACACTACCAGTGAAAGAAGCCATCCTGACCTGGCTGCTTTTCCTTACCCAAGAGTGGCCCACTTTCTTTCTGCTGATACCCCTGCAGCAGAGTCGATCAGTGACTCGTGTCCCTTAAAAGTAGCTGTAAAAGAAGAAAAAGTGGGGGAGGACAGACTTTTGGTGGTGGTAGGTCTGGTCTGGGGTGCAGCTCCAGTAGAGCTAAGCCAGTATAATAGCTTCTTGGTGCCAGATGGGTTATGACTCCCTTTTGTGTCCTCTTGCTCCTGGTAGCACTGTCCTGTTGGCTTTGGTGCTCTTTAGATTCAATTCTGTTTACTGTGTTTCCCAAAAATTAACGTGCATGGTTGTGAGGGGAGTTAATGCTGGTTTAGTAATCTAAACTGGCTCACCAAAGGATCATGTGAGAACCAGAACGGGTGTGGAAGTGTGGGGCTGGGGACTGAGATTGTCCCGTCTCATAGCAGTGGGCTGCTGCTTTGGTCCAGCCTATCACCAGAGCTCAGTGCAGTGTTTGTGGAACTGTGGTCTGAGGTAGTTATCCCTTCTCTGAATTCCCTTCCCACATCTTTTCTTTCTTCTGCAGCTATTATAGACCCGGATGGCAGGATCTACATACGCAACTGGCAAGGTGGCATCCTCTCAGGAGGCTTTGAGAAAAACCCCAAACCTCTCTTCACAGAGGGACGGAACCAGCTGGAGATTCAGAACCTCCAGGAAGACTGGGATCATTTTGGTATGTCTGAGAGAAAAGACCAGCCAGCAATGAAACATGTGGCTTCAGCAGAAGGCAGAGTTAGCAACAAGGCAGGCTGTTGTAGACCAGCTAGCATGTGTGTCTGCCTTCATCTGAAAGGTGTGGGAAAGATGAATGTTCTCTCAAACGCATTCATCTCTTCATTTGTCAGTAATTTGTGTAAAACCCCTTTACCAAGGGCAACACCAACATCTGTGTAGCATTTAAAAACACCCACTCACCTTCAGCATATATTTATTTCCTCTAGTGCAGTGAAGTACTACATAAACTTTCCAACATTGTTCTTCCGTTGCGTTTGATTTTTGACTGTCAGTGCCGCCTGCAACTCCTCTTGTGACCCAGTCGATGAGCACTGGTGACCTGCCATGTAGCCATGGTATTTTGTTTCTGCAGCTCTCTTCAGCAGTAACTGCCAAGTGTGTTTCCATTAGTCGAAGTTTTTTTGTGGACAGAACTTCGTGTTGTTGCTTCCCAGGCTTCATCCCACCACTGACAATATGGTGGTTTGTTATATTCCAAATGTTCTGTCTTTTTCTTCCCATATTATTTGATTCTATTTTTATATTCTGTGTGTGCTTTTAAGTGGAGGGCTGTTTCTGTAGGAAAGAACATAGTGTGTTCTTTTTTTTTTTTCCTCTCTCTTATGCCTCATAAGTTCACCTGTGCTGTCTCATCATTACTTCAAATTTGCCTTCTATTTCAAGTCAGAGATCTTTGGTTCCCTTGTGACTGCCCACACCTTTGTCTGTGACTCTAAGCACAAACAGACTTTCACTGACCTCTTTCTGCATTCTTCCAGCTACTCCCCAGTTTAAATTGATTTATCTTATTTTTCTGTCTGACAGATACCTTATTGACACCAATAAGGTGTCAATATAAATATATTGACAAATATAAACTCCAGGGCGATGGGGCAGAGCCGGAATGGGGTGCAGTTTTGTGCTGGAATATGCTGAAAGTTTGTAGATTTATAGATGACTACAGGCTTGCTTGAAGATACAGTTTCATTAACGAGTTGCTTGAGCTCTGCACCCAGTTCCTCCCTTTTAGTTTTCTAGATATTGCTGAAATGAAATGGCACCGCTCACTGGCACCCACAAATTGCCTAAGTTTTGGAAGCAACCCCATGCTGTAGTCCACCCTTTTATAAATTCAAACATACTGGCAAGTTGAGCAAAGTCATAGCTTATTCAGCAAGTATTTGATCCCTTTCTAGGGCTACAGTTCCTGTGGTTTGAGCTCTTGTATTGCTACTTCAGTCTCTTTGGTTGGAACACCTTTTGATCTTAAAATAGCCTGCTCAGTTGCTTAAACATTGAGCTGGATGTAAGGACAGATTCAACACTGACCCCTGTTTTTATCAATAAGGAAAAAATAATCCATAACTTCAGGCTCTCACTCTAGAATTCTATGCATGAGAGCAGGAAGAAAAAGATCAGGTCAGAAAGACTTATTTCTGTTTGTAACTTCTTAGGTTGTGTGAAATCTGATTATTTTAGTGCTTGTTTGTAAAGTGGAGGAGTGTTATTAGTGCTGAATTCTGAGGGCTTCCATCTAGAGCACTATGCAGAGGTGCTTCTGGACAAGAAAAAGTAGATAGCTTATCCCCTTATTAATGCTCTCAAATATCAGACTGTGAAGAATTGCAGAAGGACCTTTCAAGCGTGACTGAGCGATAAAGTGGCAAGGAAACTCAATGAGGATAAATATGAAGCGACGCATGTGTGCATGGGGGAGAGGGGGGCTGGGAATGACCTTATCTTCACCATACAAAATGATGGGCTTTGAGCTGACCTTGGGGTTATATTAATTCCATGAAGACATCAGCTCAGTAGCAATCAAAGCAAATGGCATGTTAGGAATTGCTAGGAAAGGACCAGAAAGCAAAATAGAAAACATCATTATGCAACTCTGAATCCTTGGTTTGCCAGATACTAGGTGGTGTTCTAGGCCCTCTGACTTCAGGTGGTATCATGTTACTAGAAAGGCCTTGAGGAAGGGCAGCAAGAAGATGATCAAAGGTTTGGAGCAGCTTCCAGATGAGGAATGATTGAGTGGGCTGGGAAAAAGAGATGATGGAAGGGAGATAAACAGAGTAGTACAGCATCTTGAATGAGATGGATAGAGTTGATGGGGATCTCCTGTTCACTGTCCCTTCTGCTGTGTTAGCTAGGGGACATCAAACAACTTGAGAATGACTTTAAAAACAAAAGGAAATGATTCTTCATACAACAAATAGTAGACCTGTGGAACTCCTTGCCAGTGAGTGTAAGATATTTTCATGGGTTTGGGGAAGAGTGGTCAAGTACTTGGAAGGGAGATCCATTCGGGGTCACTAAATAGACAAACAGTATCAGGCTTTTAGGACATCCTGTAAGCTGAAGGTAAGTGGCGGTTGGCAGAACATGTGGGGCAAGTGTCATAGATTTGCCTGCTCTTGTTCTTCCCTAGGCACCTATTTATGATGTTTGTTCCCATTGTTTTCCCTTGCAAAATTAAGCACTCTCTTCCGCTATTGAAAACAGTACTGGGCTAGATTAACTCATGGTCTGAATCAGTATGGCTGTTTTATGATATGCTGTGTGATCCATTTGGGGTAGTTTGATTAGGTCTGCTCATCTTCTAGTACAGTCCAACTGATACACCATTTATCCTGTGAAGGTATTGAAACATGGAAGCCATTTCCACGTGTTCAGATAATAGCATGCCCGCTTTGTCATGGTTTATATAGGCTAGTTTGTGTCCAGTTTGAAGATGAAGGTGAAATAGCTGGTATGTTTAGATACTGAAGGCAGTGACTTTCTGTCTTTTTTGTTCGTCTTGGGTACTAGAGCCACTTCTGAGTGCCCTTCTGCGCAGGATGCCAGGTTTGGAGGCTTTGCAGATCATGCAGTTAGTGAATTGCCCAGAAACCTTCACACCAGATATGCGGTGCATCATGGGAGAGTCGCCCACTGTGCGGGGCTACTTCGTTCTGACTGGAATGAACTCAGCTGGTATCTCATATGGTGGGGGAGCAGGCAAGTAAGTGGTTTATCACTATTATATGTATAAGTAAGGTTCTAATGAAGAAAAGAGGCTGCTCAGATGATCCTTCTATATAGGCTGTTCTGGTCAGTATTTGAGACCTCTTCTCTGCTACACAAAGAAGACCTTTTTTGTTTCCCACTTGAGTGAAGGAGGGGGATAGTTGCCATAGTCTGATTATGTTCTCCTGTGCTTGTTCCAAATCAGTGTTGGACTTTTCTCCTATCCTGTGCACCTGTGTTTAGGAACCACATTTCAGTGATCAGCAGCAGCCTGCTGAACTCTGAATAAGCTTCTTGTAGAGTTAACTGGTTCAATTTTTTTATCTACCGGAAAGAGATAAAAGCTTAGCATAGCCGATATTCCCTCATCCTCTGTTTTCCTGATCCCGTTTAGTTTTTAATTTGGCCAAAGTCCTTAGGGCGTTCAAGTTGACAGTACAGTTGATTTCTCCGAAAACAGTGAATCTGATGCCAATGAAACACTGCATATGCTATGCGAGCTGCTGCCAATATAGTTAAAGACTGTCCTCTGCCAGTGAGCTAGGGATGTAGTCATTTCCCAGTAAAATCCAATTCCTGTGTTAATGCAAATACTTTGACAGGCATATAACTGCCGTCCAGCAGCAAAGTGGCTTGCAAAATGGTCATGACTTCCTCTGACTGTCATTTGTTTTTGGCAACCCAGCATCCCTTCTGTCATACAGTCTTCTTAACAAGCTGCTCGTTTTTCATGGGAGATCTCGGTATGCATTTGATTCCACTAGTTTTTGTCTGTTATCTAATAGCTTAACTCACCAGGGAAGGAAATCATCGTTTTTCTTTCTCATAATAAAGTACAGAGAATCTTTGCAGTGAGGTTCTCTAAGAACTAGAATCACTTTTGAAGGTAAAACGGTACTTGTCCATGTGTTGCTACAGCCTCAAGATAAGCAGCTTAGCTTGCTAATGTAACTTTTAATGATCAGTTTCAAACCCCTTTGTTTTTCTGTTTACTGACTGTGAACAGATCCTTCTGCTCTGCTTTGGTCTGAGCTGCCTTTGTCCTTTAGCTCTGGAGCATGCCTTCCTCCTTCACTGCTAGAAGTGTAGCTAGACATAACTTGGCTGGTACCTCGTGCTGAAATGAATGCTGTCACTGATGGTTTGTGGCTGAGCCTACACCAGGTACTGAAAAATGACAAAGCAGTCGGCCTCCTAACTCCAACTTAAACATACTCAGCGCTCCCTTTTGTAGTGTAGCCTGAGGACCTGACAAAGTGTCAGCCAGGCTACCTGTCCTGTCTCTGGCTTCATTTACCATGTGTCCTTAACTTCCTGCTTCCCTGTATGTGTCATCTTAATGGGAGATTAGTAATTTGGATATCTGGTGGATGGGTTTTATAAAAGGGAAATCTTCCAGATTCTACTAGTGTTTAGAAAATCATGTTAGTTGTGTTCTCTCCCTACTGCAAGAAATTCTTATGTCCGAATTGCCTTGCTTCTGGGCTTCAAAACGAGACTCTTGCTCATAAGACATTGACTAATATCTCAGTCTTTCTTTACTTCTCCAATCAGGTTCCTGGCAGAGTGGATGGTAAATGGTTATCCATCAGAAAATGTTTGGCCTCTGGATTTGAAACGTTTTGGTACTCTTCAGAGTAGTCGCACGTTCCTCCGTCACCGTGTGATGGAAGTAATGCGTAAGTGAGGTCTCTCTGCATTCAGCAGTACTTGCTGCACTGTCAGCTGTCGTCATTCTGAGAAGCATTTTCCTTCCTCCTGGCCTCCCTTGTGGCAATGCAGCCTGTTCCCAGGAGAAAGGGAAAGGATGGTCTTGTTGTGTTAGCAGCGTTCTTATTAACCTTTAATCTTAAAGAGGTGCTGTTGGTACAGTGCTTTTTTCTATTTATGTGCTTTGCCTTTGGTATGGGGAAAAGTTGTTTTGGCCTAATAAAACCGTATCGAGGTCTTAACTGGGAATATTATGCTGTCTCAAGCATCCTTATACTTTGCACATCACAACAATGTGGAAATACTGTCATGTCTAACTTAGCAATATGTAATCCAATACTGTCATGTCTAATTTAGCAATATGTAATCCAGTTATCTTCAGGTAGTCTCAGTAGACATATTCTGCTTTCTCATGTCAAAGTTTGTGATAAGTATCTTGCAGGATAGATTTTAGATGTCATTGCCCCTGTCTAAACCCAAACTTAGTTTCCTCTTGTTTGATTATCTTTCCTAAGATCATCTGGATGCTTCTTTTTGAGCTTTTGTTAGGAGGTGTGAAATACACCATGAGTAGCAAATCAAGAACAGCTACTTGAACATAAAGTCTAAACAATAAAAGTGTGTTCAGCTGAAAGCAGGGAAGTTGGGTAAAGCTCTTAGACCAGAAATATCTAGGAAACAAAACAGTCTTATGTTTTGACCTTCCTCCCTAAAAAATCACTTTGTACTCTCTTGGCATTGTTCTGCAGTTGCGTTTCAGTAAATCTTGATTCTGATAACTGCAGAATCTCTAGCTTTTACAGGGTAAGTATTGTGTTCGGTTTTGGTGTTACGTTCCCATACTAATCCATTCTTCCCTTTACCCACTTTTTCAGTGGGTAGATCCAATGCCAAATAATGATAATAAAATAATCAGTTATGAGGCAAAAACAGCAGAAGTATTCAGTAAGAATTATTGGGCTATCTCATCTTCATAGTTTTTGACCTAAGGAGACCTAAGTACAATCTTAACATTTATAAAGAAGTGTTCAAGTATCCTTGAATATTACTCCCCAGTAGTAACCAGGGAGGACGTTAAATGTTTATCAGTGTAAGATTTTTTGCTAAATAAGAATATTACATATTAGGTGAAAAGGTGCAGGAGCCATTTGGAAAAGGTTAGAATTAGAAAGAGCTGAGCTGCCAATATTTAAAGAAGCTGAATTAGATGATCCTTGTAGCAGTGGGCTGTCTGCCGTGGTATTGGTATTGTCAAAATGATCAGAGGCTGCTACAGTACGCTGTCAGTGAAGAACCAGGAATAATTAATGCTAGTCAGCATGGCTTCACAGGAGAAAAAAGAGTTTTGTTAAGTTATCTTGACAGTATTGTCATGAGACCACAAGTATTTGTCAAATGTATTTGTTTTGTGCACATATTGTTACTCTGATTTTGAGTAGCTATAAATGGATCAAAACAGATTTGCTGATTTCCAAAAATAAAAGAGGAAAGTCAGAATTGTTTTGAGGGAATTTCACTGATGGTTCAGATATTAGTAAATATCTTTATAGGTAATCTGGAAGAAAATTTTAGATAAAAATTATCACTTTACCTAATAATGGATCTCTGTGACCTTTGCAGCTCTCATTTGTGATCTGAAAGTTCCCCGTTGGGACTTCCAGACTGGCAGGCAGCTGCGCACTTCACCGTTATATGACCGTCTGGATGCACAGGGAGCTAGATGGATGGAGAAACATGGATTTGAGAGAGTCAAGTATTTTGTCCCACCTGGGAAAGGTGAGATCATGTTTTCCTCTGCCTAGTGCATCCATATTGGTCTGTGTGAGCTCTTAGTTCATTGAGTTTATGAATTGTCCCTTTGATTCTTCTTTACATTAGATCTACTGGATTTGGATCAGAGCAAAACCTTTTACAAACCAGATTGGTTTGATATTGTGGGTTCAGAAGTCAAGTGCTGTAAGGAAGCAGTTTGTGTCATTGACATGTCATCTTTTACTAAGTTTGAAATAAGCGTAAGTACCTAGGAAGTGACAAAACATCAGCCTCGTAAAGGCAGCCTTTCATTTGCTGTCAGCTGCTTTCCTAAAATGCTGTATGTCCTATGGAGGATAGATAGAGGAAGCCAAGCCGTATGACCAAATCCAGGTTGTACCACAGTATTTAGCTTAGATTGGGGTTTTTTTTGTCCATCTAGGACTTAGTTTATAGAAATACCAGCTTAGTCTAAAAAAAGAATCAGACTGACCTTTCTGAAAGTTTTGACACTCTGTCACCATTGTATCCTATTAAGCTTGAGCCATCAGTGTCCCAGTCGTTATGAATTGAAAGAATTTTGGCCAAAATTTTGATGCCATCTTAAACTGCCCCGGTGAATTTATATTGCTGAGACAGCTTGTCTGACTTTCCCTTTTGATCCATGTAGTCCACAGGAGACCAGGCACTGGAGAGTCTGCAGTATCTCTTCTCAAATGACCTGGATGTGCCAGTTGGGCATGTTGTGCATACAGGCATGCTTAACGAGAAAGGAGGTTATGAGAACGATTGCAGCATAGCACGGCTGAACAAACGCAGGTACGTATGCGCACAGCATCTTTATCTGACCACCACCCTTTTGATGTTAGGGCCTCTAAGAGCCTCTTAATGAAGATTATTAGCTTATTTTTTCCCCTGTAGTAATCTTTTTGCTTTAAAAAAGTCTTGCTTCTTTACCTGCACTCTTCATTCAGTAACCCCAGTGAGAGAGGGAGCCCTTGAATTTACCATTATTGGGAAAAATACACCTTTTTCTGGTACTACAGATAAAACAGATTTCTACAAAATGTTTGGCCTTCAAATGTTTCTCAATTGAAAAGGCAAATTGTTTTCAGTCATTAGAGTTTACTAATATATGTAATCACTTAAAATGCAAAGAGAATGTTTTCTTATTGGCTCCTGGGCAATATTCTTATTGGATTTCCATGCTGAAGGTGTTTCTTTTTGATTGTTTCAACTTGCATTGCAGTGTGGTTACTCTGATTCTCAGCTCTGCAGACTCTTGTGGTTCTTGTTTGTGCTCTCTAATGCAAACTAACATGATGGCATGACCTAATCGTTAAACTCACAGTTTTGGGCTCTCTTGACAATTTAATAAAAGTCTACTCACTTTAAAAACTTTTTCATGGTCCAGCTTAGTGTTGGTTTTATTTCTCCAACCCATTTTCTATGCATGTTTTTACTATGTTGGTGTGAAAGCATTCTCCTTTGCAGCGCTTACTGTTAGAAACAGCTTTTCTTTCTCTTCCCCTTCTGTCTGTATTCATGTATTGCTTAAAAGTATCATCCTACTCTGTGTGAAACCCTCAGCTTTCCCTTGTTAATCATTTTTGGAGATGTATTGCCTGTGTCGATAATACATTGTAGCTCGCAGTTTATATGAAAAATACTGTAGAGACTTGTACTACAAATAACTGTTACTTTCTCATAACAAATATAGTTCTGTTTTGGGAAGCTGTTAATAATAGTCACTGTTGTGTATGAAAAGATTTTTGCTGAAACAAGAAATTGTTTTGAGAATTAAGCTCTGTTTTGACTGTTAGAGTAGCCAGAGCCGCTGGTCTTGAAGAGCTGCAAATACTTTTGCAAGATGCTTGTGACTTTTGGGACGCCCTCGACTCTTCAAAACTGTCTGCGGTCCATTACTATTGCTTCTGTTCCCTTTTCGTCACCAGACTGTTACTGATACTTGAAGGCTGGGGTTTACTGTCATGGCCTGTGATGACGTTGGTCCAGAGGGCCGTTAGTCATCATCATAACAAACCAGCTTGTTTGGTCTCATGTTAGTTTGGAAGTTGCTGAATGGCTCCAGTAGTTCATTGGTAAAGAATGAAATGAATCATCTTGTGGCTGTCCATTCATTATTTCTTGGTTTCAATTTTTCTGTTACAGTTTCTTCATGATTTCCCCTACTGACCAACAAGTCCATTGCTGGTCCTGGTTGAAGAATCGCTTGCCCAACGACAGCAACCTGACCATGGAAGATGTGACCTGGAAGTACACGGGTAAGAAATCACCAAAAGCAGACCGTGTTATGCAGCCTGAAATCACAAACGGTGCTTTGTGCTGCATGCCAGTTAATTGTTTGAAGTGTCTACAGCAGTGCTTGAGTGTCTTTCACAAACAACTGGATGAAAACAGCAATTCAGACTCTTCCTCTTAGAAAGCACAAACTGTAAAACAGCTTTTCTTTCCTGCAGACTGTCAGAAGTCTAACTGAACCCCGTGACTCTCTGCTTCATTCCTAAATGTAAATATACCTATTATTTCATTAAACGGCATGAGCTATGCAGCTTCCCAAGGAGCAGTAGAAATTGGGGCAAGGATATATGCAAGTGAGAGACCAGGTAAGACCTCTCTGCTCTCATCCTAACACCCTTACCTTCCTCTTTCTAGCTCTCAATCTGATCGGCCCTCGTGCTGTGGATGTCTTGTCAGAGTTGTCATATGCCCCAATAACTCCAGAACACTTTCCCTCTCTCTTTTGCAAGGTGAGTAACTGTGCTTCCTTTCTTCTCACCCTGTTATGTTTTTTGAAACATGGGTGGGAGAAGGAGAAGCATTCTGTGTTGGGTAGTCAGAGGTGAATTTAAAAACATGCATATTTACTGCAGGTAACTGAGCTAAATTGGTAAAGTGCTCGCTAGGCTCACTTTCTTAACTGCTTCTCTTTAGATTCTACTTGCTAAGCATACAGGTGAATGTAAAGTTGTTTTAAGTATTCTAGTCACAGTAGACTTGGTTCTGTTTGATATCTTGGCAGATTTCATGTAATCAGTTATGAAGCTATCAGAGGGGCAGCTGGGATCAGTGACTGTGGTGTCATTGTCTTCTGTTAGCTTAAAAGACTAAGCAGATATCTATTCAACCTCTGTCTTGTCTTTAGAATACAAGCCTTTGTCCTGGCCTAGTTCAAAGACTTACTGCTGAGTGTTACGAAGTGATTATGAAGTCTGAATAATGTGGCATCACTATTTGGATTCTTAGATTTAAATTCTTTGCATGTAGGCCAGCGGTAAACTACAGTGAGGAAGGGGAAATGGCTGGTCGGTGTGGTTTGTGTGATGGATTGTGCTGCTTCTGGATCTCTGTACTGTGTTCCAGTTTGGATGTTTTCACCCCCTCTGATTCTGCAGGAGATGAGTGTGGGCTATGCTAATGGAATCCGCGTGATGAGTATCACTCACACAGGAGAGCCTGGATTCATGCTGTATATCCCTATAGAGGTAAGAGTGCACTGTAGCTGTAGCTACTTAAGGCAGTTCCATATGTGCATAATGAGTAGCATTTTCAAAGTTGACTCAGGGTAATGAAATGTCTGGTTTTACAGCGGGAGAAGTCACGCGGGAGGGTTTCCATGCTCTGTACAGCATGCTGACTGGCCAGACCTCTCGTGCTGCAGAGGCAGGACATCAGTGGTGGTGTGTTAGACACACTCTCTCTTTCCTGGTGTTTGTCTGCAGCCTTGTGTTTTACCCTTCCCTCGCAGTACGCCCTTCACGTGTACAATGAGGTGATGAACATGGGACAGAAGTATGGGATTCGGAATGCCGGTTATTATGCGCTCCGCAGCCTTCGCATCGAGAAGTTCTTTGCGTTCTGGGGCCAGGATCTGGATGCCTTCACCACTCCCATGGAGTGTGGACGTGAGTTCCAGGTCAAGCTGGAAAAGGTACAGTGGAAACCTGACACTAACTCCTGTAGTGGAGCCTGCCAATGCAGTAGGGGTGGGCAGGAGAGCCGGACTACTAGAGTGAAAAACTGCCTTCTAAGGAGATATCTTTTTTTGTGATGGAGCTGTGTGAAGTGCCTAACTGCTTTATAAAGGTGCTAGAAATAGCAAAAACAGTGTCTTCCTGCTTCTTGTGCCACTTCCATGCTGTGTAACATGTTCTGTGTTGCTGATGTGCAGAAAGCTCAGTAGAGTGGAGGGTGCTGTTGAGCTTATAAGTGCTCAGAGTTCATGTTTCTTCCAGCTGTTTCCCCAATTTAATGGAGCAAAAGCCAGCTTGTGCACCAAGAGGCATTTGATGAAGTCAAAAAACATATGAGGGTAGGCAGTAAGGGTAGCAGTTTTCTATTTTTACTAAAACATAGAACAACATGGAGTTGTACACTGCTGATTTGTGTTGGCAGGTGCCATCTCTCTCACTTGCTTATTTTCTTCATTCTCACATCTTTGCACCAGACAAAGCAATTGCTTGCATCAGATAATTTAAAGAAAGTGTAATGATTAGGAGTATGAATTTCATATGCTATTACTGTTTTCCTCTAATTTTTTAAAACAGTATGCTTCTGGAGCCAGTAATATGGTGAAAACTAAAATGAATTTTTTAAAGGCCCACTTCAAAAATATATTTTGGTATCTTTTAACACAGTTTAGCATCTGGAACAATAAACATGGCTGGAAAACCTCTGTCTGAGCTGGGTTTCTTGCATATAGAAGCAACCTGTGTTGACAAAGCATGAATTCCAAGCTTAAATTACCTTGTGTCAATCAGCAGCAGCTGCTGCAGTTCATGTTCCTTTCATCAGCAGATGCTTCCTTCTCTCCATAGGACATGGAGTTCATTGGCCAGGAAGCATTGTTAGAGCAGAAGCAGAATGGTGTGTACAAGCGCTTTACCATGTTCATTCTTGAGGACCATGACACAGATATGGACCTCTGGCCCTGGTGGGGGGAGCCCATTTTCCGCAACGGCCGCTACGTGGGCAAGACCACCAGCAGTGCCTACAGCTACACTCTGGAGCGCCATGTCTGCCTTGGCTTTGTGCAGCACTTCGATGAGAAGACAGGAGAAGAGCTGGTGGTGACAACTGACTTCATCAACCATGGCGAGTACGAGATCGACATTGCTGGACAGCGCTTCCAGGCCAAAGCCAAGCTCTACCCCTTCAGCTCCCTCTTTACGCACCGTCGCCGCAAGGATGAGATGGAACTGAGTGGCTACCAGGGGGAGTAATGCTGACTCGACCCACTCCTTTTCCCAAGCTGGAGTCTTCTGCCATCATCTTTCAATTCCTCTCCTCATCCCATATTTCTTTCATCTCCTTTTTTGTCTTGCAATTTTTAAACTTTTCCAGTGTGTTACATTTTGTACATTTTAGAACTTTTAATTTTTAAGCTTTCTCAGCCCTTTGCCCTGTCTCCCTCCTTCAGCCCTTCGCTTGCCAGGCTCCCCCGTGCCCCAGTGGATGAAGGGCAGTGTTGAGCATGCACCCAGAAGTCTACGGGAGCATACAGTGGGAAGCCTGCGTAGGAGTGAACACCAGAGGCCCTAGCCTTACGGTGATGGGAAGGGTTCAGGTGAACGCCTGAGGACTGTGCCCTTTCTGTCTCCTCTCTGGTGGAAGGCACGGAACAGCAGGCATTTGCGGCCTGTAGTTCGGGTTTCCTGTCCCCTTGGCTGAACTCTGTGTGACTTCGCCTTGCTCTCCACATACCACTTTGTAGAGGGGTCAGTGCATTGACACACACAGCAATAGAACGATCAGCTACCTCACTGGCACGAGACATAGCGTTGTGTGAGCAGCAGCAAAGAGACAGGTCTTGGTACGTTCCAGCCCACCGTTTTTTCGCTAACAGGGAGTCAAATAGCGTTAATCATCAGATCATTGAGGTGACAGTAGTGCTGGTAAGTTTTCTTGTTGTTACAGTTCAGATTGGTTTTTTTTTGTGTGGAGTCACTGAAACTGAATGGCTTTCTATAAACATAATTGAAGATCAGCATACGTGTTTTACTTCTATAAGGGGATGGGATTTCTGGAGTTTTTATTAGCAGAAAAACTTATTTCTAACAAGGACAGATGTTAGTCTTCAATGTTAATCGCGCTGTGGAAACGCCGTTTCTGTTTCAGCTGCACGGTGTACAGTCTCTTTGTGGATTCTCTTTCACGGTCTTGTGTTTATGTGACTCGGTCAAGCCCGTCTGGCAAGGTTCATGCAGCAAACGCACGTTTCATATAAAACTTGTGTTAGTTTGGGGAACTTGAGCAGCAGGAGGGAACAACATCTTGTGTTTTCAGCTGACAGTGGCTGTTTTGAAATTAGAGCAAGAGACCCAGCATTTGTCTCGCCTGTGGCAAGAAACACTGTGCTTTTTCTGGGGATGAGAGAGCATCTCAGTAACTTCTGCAGGACTTGAGGAAATTGTCCCCTGTTTCTCCCCTCAAATCTGTCACACTTCTTATTTCTCTGTCTTGGTAATACCTCACCTGAATGGAGTAAGTTTATGTGCCAGGCCCCGCGTATAGAAGCAGGATTTTAAATTGCTTTTCTTCAGCAAAGCTCTTTGCCATCAGGCTCACAGAGATGCTTCAGACTGTACAGTTGGTATTCACCCCTTCTCCAAGTGTCAAAATATGCCCTGATTGAAACACTGATGACAAATGGCAAAGAAGTGGTGGGGGAGAAGCCAAATTGTATTGCACAGATTTACCTCTCTTTTTTTCTTTTCCCTGTGAGTGCAATCAAAAGCAAAGATTGTCTTTATTTACTTGAAAGAGATCTTTTGAACATTTTTCCCTGCCTCTGGCACCTGCTTATTCTTCAGGCTTTCTCCTCCTGTCATAGCTAACATCTTTCTGACTAGAGTTCAACCTTGCACTGATGTCTGCCCCGTCAGCTACATGAGCTCTTTCCTCTGTGATCTAGGGCCTTTTGGGGGCATTTCCTTTTCCACTGAATGGGTGAGCATCAGTAAGGTAAATGTGAGCAGACCCGTGCCCAAGACATTGCCAGATTCTTGTTGTATAAAGTTAGTTTTCTACTGTTTTAGTTGCTTCAGATTATGCTTTGAGTTGAGTCTTTGATCTGCCAGTATGCCGTGCTTATGAGCTAGATGTTCTCAGCATACCAAGGGGGTTGGATGGCTTTAAAGGCAGAAGAGGTGAAAGTCCAAAACCTTTGCGCATTGCAATAGGTTGTCAGAGCAAGCTCCCCATGCAGCCTGATACAGAAGCTGTGAAACCTAGGAATGGAGAACTGGGAAGGGGGCGTAAGATGAAGAGAGAATTAAGGATTCAAGCATGTGGTGACAGGAGATGTAATATGTTGACCATGGATGTCACCTCTTTGAGCATGCTCTCTTTTGTAAATAGTGGATTCCTGTGTAGTGTGTGTCATCTTTAAGGATTTCAAAGTTGTTTTTGAACTGATTTGTAAAAATTCCCCTGCCTTTGAAATGCAGTGACTATAGCAGGATAAGCTGGTTGAGATCTCACGGGAAAGGGGCGACCACGTGACCATGGAAGGTGGAGATGCAGCTTGATTGCCGTTTCTTCCAAATTTCTCTGTTACTGCTGTCTGAATTGAATTTTTGCCTGGCATATCAGGATTAATGCCCTGTTTAAACTAAAGCCTCATAAGGCATCTAAGAGCAAGTTAAAATCCAGAATTAATTTTTTCCTCTCCTTCCTGTTAGATGTTATAATCCCACTATTTCCATCCTGGGTATGTGTACCAAAGAGGGCCTCTGCTCTACCAGCAAGTGATGTGGGAATGATGCACGAGGTCTCTCAAAAATACTCGTCGATTCTCTCCTTTCTCTGCTTGTTACATGGGACAGTGCTGTGCCTTCCTTACCAGGGAAAGAGGTGATAGACCAAAGAAAGAGTTTTATACTCTTTTAGGATGTATCTTAGAACAGCCCTTCAGATTAGAGTTTATTGGTCATTTTTTGTCACTGGTGAGGCATGGTAGTTCTTCGGGAGAAAACAAAGCGTATATCTGAGGTGGACTAACCTACTTAATGCAGCTACTGGAGAGAAATCTTAGCTTAAACTGTTCAGTTTGTTCTCTGGAGGGTTATGACTAGTTAAGACAAAACCGAGAAGTTAGCAGCATGTTGTCCCATAACAACCATCCGTTCTTGAAGTACCTTTTAAAACTCCTTGTTTTTCCTAATTTATGGGTGCCTATTAGTTCTTCGCATAACTCATGTAATGTTACATCCCTCCCTAAGCTGTCGTATTTTGTCGATTCCTTGAGTGGGTGCTGAGGGTCTTGAGTAAAATCTGGATTAGAGAAGGACTTTATTGTTTGTATTTAATGATCTGAGGATAAAATTAAAGCCATCTATTTAGGAATGATGTTTTCTGTTTCAGGAAGGTGTATTACAGTGATTCTCGCATCTAACTTTGCCAGACTTAGTTTCTTCATGTTTTCTCTGTGCCGACTCCCAGTGTGCAGATTTTATATGCCTTAGGGTGCAGTTTCCTTTTTTTATTTTGTGGCAAGGGGGGAAGGTTATGCAATACTTCCACTTCATCTCAAAGTCTTAGCGCAAGCTTGGATTCCTCCTTCCCACTGTAGCGTTCAAGCTGTCTTAGCCCTCGTTGCTTTTCCTGTAACACCTAATTGCAGCCATCACTGCTGTAAATCCTCTTGTGAGCAAGGTTCCCCTCTTCATTCTACCTAGCGCTTCATCATCTGAGCCAGGTGTGCTCTAAATCTGTCTCTCTGTGTCAAGTTGAAGCTCTTCAGCTTTTGGATGCTGCAGACACCAGTGTCCTGACTCCCATGTGGATTTGTGGCTGCTGTCACCTGTTCCAGCAGCCCCTGCTCCGAGCTGCTTTACCCTGCAAACCTCTTCCCCGGTGCCTGCAGAACTCATTGTGTGGGAAACTGGACTGAGACCTGGTCGAGGTGAAAAGTTACCTGGGAATTCTTTTAATCATATCAGTTGCTTGGTTCAGTCCACCATGCAGCCTCTCCAGCTGTGCAGGCACAACAAAAGAGGCATCTCGGGTGCCAAAAAGAGATCTTTTTAACAGCCTCAACGTTTTCCTTCTGTTCCCTTCCCCTCCTGTGGTATAGGCCGTGCTTCCGTTGTTCAGCCCTTCCTTCTCCTGTGCTGGTGTTTCCCTGCTGTCCTCAACGCCTTTCTGATGTCCTTCCTCTGCCAGCTGAGCACATTGATTCCTTTTGCCTCTCTGAGAGCAGGGCACCGCCAAGTAGAAGCAGGCAGGGGGATGGAAACCAGATGAGGTGAGATGGAAGGAGAGGTATGATTGCAGTTGCATCCTTTGTCCATTGCTCATCCTCAACCACTTAAGACCAGTCTTGGAGAGATTACCAGCCACGATTTCCAGCTCAGGGAGCATGTTTCTCTGCAAGGCCCTGCAGTCTTAGTGCTGGACGCACACTGAGCGATAGCTATGACTACAGACAGAATGAGGACAGTGTTATCTAGGAAATAAGAATGGCAGTGGTGCTTGTTTTCCAGCTTAAGTTTCCCTCTATCGCTTTTCATTCAGATGAAAGTAATCATGCCAAACTGGAGGTAGTGGTGAGTTTGTGCAGTAGATTGCTTGAAAGCACTTGTCTCTGGCACATTCTTGCAAGTAGTGTCTTAACTGCAAAGGTACAACATCGACAGTTGCGTAGCCTTCACCTTCCATCCCACTTTAACCAAAATGTCTGCTTTTTGTGAAGAAATCTGCAAACAAGGTAGTGTCCGTGTTTGAAAAAGAAAGTTGCTTGCAAACACGTAAGTCTGTCTTATTTTAAAACAGAATGCTTAGCCACTGGTAAAGTTGAGCAAAAAGTTCACAATCTTCAGATTTGTCCTAGCACGTGATTTTATTATAGTAGCTGGTCAGGTTAATTTTAGACCAGTTTGGGATGTATTTCTGTTTTAAACTACCTTTTCCTTAAGCTATTGCTAAGGTTTAAAGAAAAAAACAAAACAAAACATGGAGGTAGGGAGCAGGGCTGGGGAGGAGGGGGTGAATGTCATCAGAACACTTCAAGATGTCTCTAAAAGGCATTTGGAAATTTTCCTTGCACTTTAAACTTTTCTTAAACATTGTAATTGTAGTGTGCTTATAATCCTCAGCAAGACTAGTCTTTGCATTTGAGGGAGGAAGAACTTTAAATATTTGTAAATACCTTAAAGCTTAGGTTAGGTTAGGTTGTGCACTGATCGTGTGTGCCATTTGATTTCTTACTGAAGGTCTGTATTTTGAACGTACAGAGCAGATACAAATGTCAGCGGATATTTTTGAGGAAACACTGGGGAGAGTGGAAGCTAATTTTCTAGTACATTGCTCATCTGCAGATTGGAATTTGTCTTGACCTGAAATAAATCAGTTGGGAGACCCTGTTTAAATGCACCATTTCTGTCCTGTGCAGCTGTTTGTGTTGACACGTTCCCTTTTTTCCAGAAATGTATTTATTCAGTATATTGCTCATGCCGTAATGGGTTTTATTCTTTGTTTAAAGGAAGAAGCCCTGGTTGGTTTAGAATCTGAGTATCTCCTTGCATTTAAGGAAACAAAATTCTCTGCTTGAATGCTTTCTTTAGCTAACATTTGCAGACCTGAGTCAGGATATGTGGGAGCTAAGGCTTTTTCAGCAGTGGGGATCTTTTTGTGTTGCCCTTGGTGTTTGTTCAGATGACTCTGAGGCTTCTTATCTCCTGTTTGTTTTAAAGCTCTTTTGTATGGCTAATGTCAGGTTTGCTTCTGAGTGACAGTATAAAACATACCACTTCTTTGCGGGTGTGACAAGCTCAGCTTTGTTCCAGAAGTGTCGCCTATTCAAAATAAGGTATCTTCAGGAAGAGGAGTGGGCAATTGTAATGAAAGAGGCACTTGAGAAAGGTGTTCACATTCACATGTATTAATTTGTTCGCACTGATAACAGTTGATCTTCCCACACAAATGCTTGATGGCTGCTTCTGCGACAAGTTTAGTAGTTACTCGGAGTTGTCACTAGTGAATGATTTCATTTTGTGTCTACAAAGGAAAATCCTAAACTTTAGCCTTTCTCTGTGGCACGGTTGGGATTTCTTCCATGCTACAAATAGTTTTCCCTACATAAGGCCCAAGTCTGGCTTTCCCAGAGTAGGACAAGTTACAGTTATACCTTTGTATCTACAGCAGCAGGGTAATCTGAGAAAGATTAATTTCCCTGAAGTCGTTAACTGATTCTTTTGCATCTCTCGTGGTCAGAATTATAGCAGAGTGGGTACTTGATCATATAGGATCTTCTGCAAGACACATGCCGTGAGCTGCACTGGGGGAAGCAAGCGTGCTTCTGTTACTGAGCGTGCTGCCTCCCGGTCAGCTGAGTGACGGTAACATTTTGTGGCTCTTTGCTAACAGTTTGGGAAAAGCCCTTTTAGCAAGATGTGGCCCAGATCAGTTCCTTGCTGCTCTTGATAAGACAATGCGCTTGCTTTTGCCACTTTCTGTTCTATTCCTGGCTGTGCATGTGTGACAGCTCCCACTGCCACCGACGCTGGTTTTAGAGGAGACCCGAGTTAGGTGGGAGAAGTGCTTCCCGTTCTTTGACAGATGTCCAGTGCAGGATGTTGGTCTGCTGAGCAGAGACTGCCATCTTGCGAACGGCATGCAGTACTGGACATCCCTTCTCAGCTGATACTTTATTTGAGTATCAGATGCACCTTCATTTTGTTTGCCCAAAGTCCCTTCATGCTTTTAGCAGTCTCCTGAGAACCGATGTTAAAGGGCTGGGAGGACTTCTGAAATATTCTACAGCCTAAACTTGAAGAACAAATGTAGTTTGAACCTGTGAAAATATTTTCTAGTGCCTTATGCTTGTGAATGTTGTGCAATTGATGTAACTGAGATGGGACAGAGCAAGGAACAACTTCAGTAACATGATTCCCCATCCACTACAAACATCTCCCTCTCCCCTTGCAGGGTCTCAGCAAGCAAACACCAACAGATCATTTTGAGCAGTACAGTGATGGTTTTTAAACTGTTTGAACTTTGGGATTGAAGAAATGTTAAAGTGTACAATATTGTGCCGCGTAGTCTGCCCTTGTGAGGAGCAGTAGCCTTACTTCTGTTGAGGGGTTTATGGAGAGACAGAAGCTGCTGTGATTTTTGGGAGGGGACATGGACAATTGTTCCCAAGCGCACAAATAAGGGTGAGCTTGCTGCTGTCCACTGAGGCCATGTTATTATGTATGCTGTATTTATATCATGCTTTATTTCATTTAATATTTTTGGTTGGCTTCAATGTTGCTAGGTTTGTATATTAATAAAGAGGCATTTTAACTACTCTTGCTGCTGGAATTTGACTGGCAATTTGTTATTCAAGAGCCGTGTGTATCTCTCGGGATCCAAACTGTGTGGTCATCTGGGTGGTTTTCTGTAGGGATGCTGGGCCTGTCGCAGGCCCCCTGCTCCAGCCGTTAACAGCGTGACCTGGGAGGTGGAGCGAGCCTTGGCTCTGCTCGGTCGCCTCAGGCAAAGTCGCTTCCTCTGCCTTGCCTCCTTTCAAAATTTCTTCCTTTCAGCCTGGTGAACCAGTGGTGGGGTGAAAAGGGAGGGCTGCAGCACTGTCCTCCCATGCACGTGTAGTGTGCTTCCCATCTGCGGCACAGAAACCAGTTGTAGCTGCCACGATGGCCGCAGCAAGCGTGTGCGTAACGGGCGCAAGCCTCCGGGCTGACACTGCTCCCCCAGAGGAGGCCTGGGAGCGAGGATCAGCTTCAGCAGCCTCCAGGCTGTCATACCCTCTTGGCAGTGTCCTCCGAGAGTTTGTCCGTGTCCTACCCCGAGCTCACACGTGCCATGCTGGGGCTCGGGGACATGGGCTGTGTGGGCTCGGGGCCTCGGGCAGGCTGAGCGTGGCAGGCTGGGACCACCTTTGTGTCTCGCTGCCGGGTTTCAGCCCCTCTCGAGGTGACAAGTGGCTTTGCTCGGCAGGAGCCCTGTTCCCTTTCTCTCTGCCCATTTCACAGCTCTTGAAGCAGATCTGTTACTCAAGAAGGCTGTTGCCCTCTGCCAGGGCTCAGCTGGAGCAAACCTTCTGGAGATGGACATGGCATGTACCTGCTGGACCCTCCACCCTGAAATGTGAGTACCCTTTGCCACCACAGGGCAAGTCATGATCACTGAGGTTGGAAGGGACCATCTAGTCCAACCCTTCTGCTCAAAGCAGGGTCAACTAGAGCAGGTTGCTCAGGGCTGTGTCCAGTTGGGTTTTGAATATCTCCATGGATGGAGACTCCACAGTCTCTCCAGGCAACCTGCTCCAGTGTTTAGCCACCTTCAGAACAGAAAAGCTTTTTCTTATGTTTAAATGAAATTTCCTTTATTTCAGTTTGTGCCTATTACCTCTGGTTCTGTCGCTGGGCTCCACTGAAAAGAGTCTGGCTCTTTTCTCTCCCATCCGGCTAGGGACAGGTCTGGGCGTGTGAGGATCCCTAACCAAAAGCCAAGCAGAGACCCCTCGAGAGCTTGCTGGCCAAGAGGTGGTCCCTGGCAAAGGGCAGCTCAGGACGCGGCTAGTGCTACCAGACGACCACAGCTCCAGTATGAAGCAGGCTGGGAGCTGGGGAGGGGGCTCAGTTTACTGCGACACCCCGACCTCAGTTTTAGCCCGCTTTGTGCTGGGAGCCCGGGTTGCGGGGAGCTGTGCCGGCTCCTTCAGGCAGAGGTGACAGTGGCAGCACCTGGGGTCAGCTCCATGCCAGGACTCTGCCCCCACCGGGGAGGCTGCCGTGGCACCCAAAAGCCCCAGAGAAAAATCTCCAAAATGGTTTCCGAGCCAGCGAAAAGACAAACGCAAAAGTCTGGCTCCCAGCAGAGATGTGGGATGTCTCTCGTCCCTGCACATGTCTCTGCCTTGGAAGATAGGCTGAGGATGGACACAAGCCCACTCAGCTGCAGGTTGATGCCCTCGGGACAGGGAGATTGGGGACGGTCTGGTGCCAGCTGCCATCATCCTGTGCCCTGCAAATGCCTCCTCCTCTTTTTCAGGCACTAAAGGGGGCCAGGAGGGCCGCGCCGGATGCGGATGCAGAGCAGGCCCAGGCGAGCAGCGGGATCGGTGCCCAGGTATCACCCAGACGCAGGGCCGAGGCCACGGGCTTTGACAGGGCAGGTTTTGTTGGGGCTCTGCTGCTGGATGCAGGTCCGGGGCTCCTGGGGGAGTTAATCACAGCCCGTGGCTGATGTCTGGCATCTTTCCTGCTCCCCCCAGCCCCGCTAACCCCGCTGTCCTTACCCCCTCCCCGTTGCCTCCCCCTGACCCCACCAGCGGGCCAGGCTCGGGGCCAGGTGCGCAGCACGTGCTCCCCTCCCCAAGGGACTGGCCGACCTCATGGCGGGGCCACAGCGTGCAGGACACTGCTAGGAAAGGTGTGACAAAGGGGACCATCCTTTTGGCTCATAAGACTGTTTTTTCCTTGTATTAGACAGCAGCTTCTGGCCACTGAGTCTTCAGGGGAGCTTGACTGCATGCCAGAAGGCCCAGACAAGCTTCTGAGCTGTACAATACAGAATTGAGGTAAATCTCACATTTAATTTCCAGGGGACGAGACAAATCGAAACTGCTGGCTCCCAAAACGCACTGCTGAGTGCACAGTGTCCTGGAGCTGAAAGTAAGGGGTAGCCTGCACAGCTGGGCTTCCCGCCTGCCCCGGAAGGAAAGCACAGCGCCGTTCTGATGCATGGTTTTTATTGACTAAAAAAAAAGTTGTTTTAAGACAGTTGTGTGCAGAAGTACCCATGTAGACAGAGGCTATGGGAAAAGCCACCCAGCTGCTCCTAGCCCTAGGTCAGAGCACTGGTCTCCCTCTCCCAGCATGGCACCACGCGACAAAGACCGCCCCAACTCTTGGTTTCTCCCGCCACGCCGGGTGCTAGCACCGTGCACGCCACCGCTCCGCCTCTGCGGGGGGGGCAAGGCTGGGCAGCCCTGCGGCCCGGGGGACCCGGCTCGTCGGCCTGAGCACCAGCAGCCCCTGCCTGGGCCACCTAAGCCCAAGCCCAGCTCAAACCCTGAAGCGTGAGTGCTGATGGCGAGAGAGGCCAGGGATGGGGAACCGGCACGGGGAGGCCTGGCTGACCCCAGGCGCCAGCGCTTGCACCTTCTCCCACCCCGCACGCCTTGCCCATAGCCTCTGCCTACATCTCCTCTATGTACAGTACAGTGGTACTCATAGGCAAAGCGCCCGCGGCCCCCTCCCCGCAGGGCTTGCAGCATGCTCGTGCGTGTGTTCATTGGCCGCTCTGCCAAAGAAACAGAAGTGGTTGCAAGTCCTCGTAGCAGGACAGTATTTTTTTTTAAAAAAAAGGGGGGTAGGGGAAGGAAGTTAGCTGAAAAATGCTGTCTGTGAGGGCCTCCTCTTCACCGGGTGCTGAGCGCAGCGTGGCACACGTGTTTGGCACCCCGTGCCTCCTCCTGGCCCGTGATTGTCTGGCCTAGCCCTGCTCAGCTCAGGCAGGAGCAGGCCCAGCCTTGTCAAACCTCAACAGCTGGATTCATCCTCTCCAGCCAGCTGTTCCCTCCAGCACACCCGCTCTAGCAGTGTCTCCACCAAAGAAGTAAAGAAGGTGCTTTTTGTCATGCCCCCCCCAGCAGCATTTTCCAGCTAACGTCCAGCTGAGCAGCACAGGGATAAGGAAGGAAGCAGATACGACTGCCAGATAAATCAGACCACCACCTACACCCCATGCTCGCAGGGCAAACCAGCCCGGAGCCAGTGTGTGGGGAGTGGGCACAGTCCAGCCTAGCCGACAGGAGATGGTCAAGGCACTCGTTGTTGCTCATGTTTTTGTTTTTTTGTTTGTTTTTCTTCTCCTAAAAAAACCCCAGGACAGGTGGAAACCAGGAATACCCTTGGAATAACCTGCATCTGAGTCCCAGGGTGACAAGCCGGGGGAGTGAGGACTGCACAGAGTGCTGACCATCCCACCAGCCCTTCTCCCGAGCTGGTCTGCTCTTGTCCGTGCAGCTGGCACCGGGCAGGGGCCGCCAGCCACAGAGCATCGCAGAACCTCTTTGACTAAAAGCCTTCCAAGAAACTTGTGGATTTAAAGCCCTGTGGACAGAAAAAGAAAAGACAAAGGTCCCCCAGCCCAGGGGATGCTCAGTGCCTGCTCTAAGTGACCCGAATGCTCATGTTTCATGATTGCAGAGAGAAACCTCAAAAAAGAAAAGGAAAAAAAACACTGAAAAAACAAACCAAACCAGTGAGACAGGTAAGAGGTTGTTGCAGAAAAGCCAGATACAAAAAGAAAAAAATCCTCAAGCCCAGAAAACTATGGTGCTTGTTCCTTAAATAACTATTGCAACAAGGAGGTGGGGGCCAGGCAGGGCTTTCCCTGGCGACCCCCAGCCCTACCAGCCGCGGCAGCCTCCCATGCTGGGGCAGTCCGCTCTGGACCGCGGTGGCTTTGCCCCGGCGGCAGCACTGCCGTGCCAGGCACCCCGGGGGTTCGCCCAACCCAAGCCGAGGATCGCCATCGCCTCACGTCCCCAGCTGCGCAGCTGAGGGTCCCTCTCTGGGAGAGACCTGGCCGTGATACAGAGGCGCAGGCTTTTTCTGTTCGATCCCATTTGCCCTGATTGCCGCCTTCTTGACCCTTCCAGCATCTCTGAGAACCAACCAACTGGTTGACCAAAAAAAAGCGTTTTTAATCATATCTCTAGGGAAGCAGTTTCCCTTTGCATCTCACCCCTGTGCCACCAGCATGGAGGCTAGACCCTCAGCCTGGCCCCAGGCTCTGCCTCCCTCCTGCGCTGCGCCTGCTGCCAGGACCTGCCACCTTCACTTGTGCCCCCCTGGGCTCCAAACATGGGCCCAGCCGACCCCACCGCAGCATGTGGGGACAGCAGCGTTGGCCCCGGAGATCGGGAAAGTCAGGGATACTCCTGTAAGACACCGCCATAAAAGAGCCCAAGTGCCTCTGCTGCTCCTTCCCGCAGGGCAGCCAGGGAACCTTTTCCACAAACCTCGCCACAGCCCAGACCAACACGCACAATCCGATCCTGCAAGTCGTCCACGATTAAAGTTGGAGGAAAGACTTTGGGATTTCAGCTTCTCAACAGAGCTGTCCATTTATAACAAAACAAAAACAAAAGCATGTTTCATTCACCCACTAAAGCTATCTCTAATCTGTTTTTTCCATTCCGAAAGCAAAAGGAAATCTATATTTTTCTCCTCCTTCTCTTGCAGCGCAGGCGAAGGCCAGCCCCAGCCCGCAGCCTGTGCCCTCAGCAGGGCCAGTCCCCGCTGTCACCTCTTGCATCGTGCAGCTGGTGCGTCCTGCATCCCACAGTAACATCCCCCCGGTGCCTGTGGGCAGCTCGTGCTCGCTGGCCCGGCTGCCCCTGCGGGGACGAGGAACCACAGCAGCCTGGGGATGGTAAGCCCAGCCCCACATTGCGCTGGCCCCACTTGTGGCACAGGCATGCGGGACCCGATCCGGAGCCATCCTTCTCATGCCCGGGCTAGCCACAGCTGCTGCAGCCGGGCTCCCTGCCTCTCCTTCGAACCTCACGATTGCCATAAATCGGGAGCGGGCCCTGCAGAGGTTGGCTGGAGGGATCGGGCTACCGCTTCTGTGGGATTTTAGCTGCCTTTCGCATGGTTTCCCTCTAAACCTGTCCTACCATCAGTCGATCCTTGGACAAGGCAGTGCCCGTCCTGCTCCTGGCAGGAGAGGGAGACACCACCCTCAACGCAGCGTCTCTGCCGGTTCCTCTCCTTCCCTCCCAGGAGGCAGGTAACGCCCGGCTGCAAACGCTCGCTCGCACCAGCAGACGCCAGTCTGCAGCGGAGCGTCGGCTTGGAGCCGGTGGCCAGCTCTTCGCTGGGCCGACTTTGCCTTCTCGACGCGCAGGAGTATCTGAATCCCAGATCTGAATCCCAGATCCCAGCAGTCCAATGCAAATAGGCCACGAGAGTCCAGACCCCAACTTCCCGCCTTCTCCAGCGCCGGGGCCAAACGATTGCAACTGCGCGTACAGACGTTGCCGGGACCCGATTGTACGCAGGGAGGCTTTCTCTGGGAAAGCTGCTGCGACTGCCCAAGGGGGAAAAAATCAAAACAAAGGAAGAATGAAGCCAGCTGCTGCCACGCTTGTGCTCAAGGACCAAGCAGAACCGGAGGAGGTCTCGGTGAGCTCAGCAGCAGCACGCGCGGTTAAATAACTCGGCCCCTTTCCTCGGGTTAGCCAGCACTGGCGTCCGTAAGACACTAACGTCATTGCGTTGTGAGACTGTGCATCGGGGAGGGGAAAAGTGATTGTTCAAACGTCCTTTCTACCTTGTCCCGGGACATGATTGCTTGGAGTTTCCCCAAAGTCACCGGGTTTTGTTTTTTTTCTTGTTTTAAAAAGAGCAGCATTTGGTTTGACTGTAAAGAGATGCAAGTCGGACGCTCCCGCCGTCCAGTCAGTCACTGATTGTGTTTGTAAATCCTTCTCAGCTGAAACAGGTTTCTTAATAATAATAATATTAATTAAAAAAAAGTCTCCTTTTTAGCTCAGAACCTGATTGGCTGGAGGCACCAAATACCCGGCGGGGCAGCTCCATTGCCCGGGGCTGTGCAGGGGCCACGCTGCCGATCCTTGCACTCCCGGTGATCGCTTGAGGATGCCACGGCAAGATTCACCCTCTGCCCTCGCCAGGGCAGGCGGCCGCGGGAGCTTCCCCGCGCCGCGGAAACCTGATTGGCAAAGGCAAGCTGGAGGACTCGCAGTTGTCAGGCCCCTCAGTTGCCCCGGTAAACCTCGATCTTGCTGGTTTTGGCCAGCATGTCGATGATGTGAGCCTCGAAGTCGGCGTCGTGCACCCCGGTCTTCCTGAACTCCCCGGCGTAGCGGTTGTTCTCCCAGTAGTGATGCCAGTTGCCTCGGCTGTCGGCACCGAACCCGAAGACGTTCACCTGCCAGCGGCAAGGAGGACGGTCAGCCACGCGCAGCCCTGCCAGCCCGGCAGGCACCGGGAGCCCGGCTGCCCTGGCAAAGGCACCTCGCGGGCGATCCGCTTGCTAAAGCCTGATGCTGGTTGCTGGATGAGCATCTGCTTCAGTGTGGGGGCAGGATTTGGCCGTATACCGTGGGAGCCGAACACGCCATTTCCCCCGCACAGCCTTCCTGGACACCGTTCAAGCTTTAAAGATATTCGCAGGCTGCCCTGTGAATGCCACGCTTTTAGGCAAACAGACCCTGCAACCAAGTGATCCTGCTCTAATTTTACCCCACAGCCAGTGCCACCTCCCTCCTTAGCCCTGCAAGATGGTTGCAACAGCAGAGCCGGAGCTCGCCCCTTGCCTGGGGCTGACTGGCTGGAGCTGCGGGTGCCCCGAGGCAAGAGCCCGGGTGCTGCAGTTACAGGGGAGCCCCAGGAAACAGCTCAGAGGGTCTCAGTCAGCGAGCAAAGCCGAGGCGACGGGCCCTGGAGAGAGTGCTCTTTTCCCAGCCATAGCACGGCAGGCAGCTGCCCATGTCCAGCGCAAACCCACCCCTCCAAAGCAGGCCACTGCGGCAAAGGTGAGCCTGGTACGAGCAAGGTGACCTTAGCAATGCCAGGGCCCGTGATCCTGGCTGGGATCATGCAGCCCTCCTGGCCCAAGGGCTCAGGCCGCCACGCCGTGACCCACCTCGTCGCAGACGTGGAGCGCGAAGAAGAGCACCAACATGCCAGTGGAGGGGTATCGCCCGTGGTGCTCCGTCCAGCGGTCGTGGATGTACTTGAAGAAGGCAGGGTTGTAGATCTGCACCTAGGAGGACGGGCTGAAGTTAGGCTCTAGAGCAGTGCATGAGCATTGCATCGGGCCCAGACTAATGGAACAGCCCAGGGCACCGTCCTCAGCCACCGCCAGCCTCTCCTCCCTAGGGAAGGCCCTGGCTGCTGGGCCAGCCCAGCACCACCCTCCCTTCCGAACCCAGCAGCTCAGGAAGGAGAGCCAAGAAGTTCGTGGGAACCCAAGAAGATGCAGTCACTTCTGCAAAGCTTCTCCACATGAGGGGAAGCCCTGGAGAAAAGTGGTCTTGTGCCGACCTAGCAGCCTGGGCAGCCACGGTCCCTGGGGAACAGTCCCAAGCAGTGGGGCTCATCTGGGAAGGGGGTGACGGGCAGGACGCTCTCCTGGGGCTTTCCCATGCCAGGCTGCTGGCATGGTGGAAGAGAAGAGCCTGTGGAGCTGGCCCTACCTTTTCTTTGTCCACCCGCAGAAAAGGCTTCACGGGTGCGTATGTGCTGAAAGAAGCAGAGAGGCAGGTTATCTCCTTCGGGACGCAAGCCCACCGCAACCCCAACCCAAGCTAACAAGAGAAGGGAGACACTTCGCTCCAGGCACTCGGATTTTCCTGTGGAAAAGGAAAGGAGAGAAACCAGCCAAGCCCCAGCCAAAGCCCCAGCGATGAATATTCATTGCTCCCAGCATGGTGAGCCAGGGGAAGAAGCTACACAGCCACTAGGCAGTGCTGCCTGCGTGATCTAACGCAGGGACCATGTAGAGGCAGATACCATGAAAATCCGCAGCCAGCTGGGGCTGTTGCTGCCCCGTGCCTTGCCGGGTACTTACAATCTGATTTGGCCAGTGGAGAGGGCACTGGCAATCCAGAGCAGGTCCAGGGTTTTGAAGGGCACCAGCACAAAGCTGACATTGGCAGGCAGGTTCTTGGCACTCTCTGGGTACATGAAGTGATGAGTGGTCCGACTCCCCACGTCGCCTTCAAACCCCACCGTGGGGGCCTGGTTCATCCTGGGGAGAGAGTCAGGCATGTGGCAGACACCAAGGAGGAGGATCCAGGCACGGGAAATCAACGGGGACCATCCACGCGTGGCAGCAGCAGCAGCCCCTTGCCTTCATATCTGTTTTTCACCCCAGCCTTCTTTTAGAGACACAAGAAAACCTCCCTCCATTGCCCCAGGCGGGAGCTGGGCGCGATTCGCACACCACTTGCAACGCTCAGGACACCCCGTGTCTCTGCATCACAGCTGCAAAGTGATGGGGCATCGCAGGCAGCGAGAGAGCTCAACCCCGAGGTACGTTCAAAGCCCAGGGTTGCTTCTGCGCGCACCACAGTCCCCAGGGACGCTCTGCTGCACCGAACTTACCTTCGCAGCCACCACAAGCGCTCGCGTGGAAACGAGCAGACGCAGCACTCGACTACCCTCCCTCCTCATTGCAGCTGAGTAACGGGGAAAAAAATCGCATCTGAGTATAAAAATTTATACTCAGTTGTACCTCAGTTCTTCGCATCTTATTCAGTTATTTTTCTAAACAGCTCCCGTTTAGAACCAGGCTTGTGCTGTATTTTCGGGCACTGGTTTTTCAATTGCACATGAAAGTTTTAGGAACAAAGAAACCTCAGCCATGACACAGACCTCTCAGGAGCTGGAGATGGCAAAATTGGTACTAATACCAGCATGGAGACACATTCAGTGTCTGCTCTGTGTTTGGAAAGCAGCAAGATGATTTATGCTTCCCACCCAGGTGCACTGAAGTGCTTTCTAGCCCATTAGCAAGGAAGGAGGATGTCAGAACAGCTACAAGAGATAAATATTTAAAGTCAGCAGGTCTAGGCGGCTCAGACCCAGGAACACTGCAGATGAGAATTTTTAACGAATAGCAGAATACTGAGGAAACTGCAGGCCATGGCGAGACAGCTTGCGTTTCATCGCAGGGAGGGCGGGAGCAATGACCTGGATCTGGCTTGACAACAGAAATGGGAATGGGATGAAGACAGATGCATTAGGAAGGCCAGTGATCCTGTACTGCATGCTGTCCCAAGGAAGACGGGGTGGCAGAGAGACAGGTCAGGATATGGGACATAGGGTGACCCATGCCGAGGGACAGAAGTTATCCAGCTGTGGGGCAGGGCCCCACTGACATGCTCTAGGAAAGATCTTCTTGGGTTTTGCTTGGGAATGGTGCTGGTGAACCAAACACCAGAAGAACTGCACAGCACTTGAGGGCTAGGCTTTTAAAGGAAAAAAAAAAGGACATTCAGCAACTCAAAAGTTGCAAGAAAGTCATAAAAGTAATCTTAGGGCTGGTGCTGGTGCCGGTGCCCAGCAGCAAGAAATGTAGCCCTTAATATAGCTCACCAACACAACGGAGAAGTGGCTGTGTGTAGAAGCCTCCATGGGAAAAAAATACAAATCCTGGAGAGCTCTTTATCTAGCGAGGGAAGGCAGCACAAGCAACCTCAGCCTGCACCAAAGCCAAGCTGGGAAGAGGCACGTTTTTCAGAGACTGCAGGTGATGAAGGGCCGGGCCAGGCCGTTGCATCTCGGTGGGGCTGCGCAGGGATGTCTCTCCTCAAAGACGGATGTGTGTCAGGTAGGAGCCGTTGAATGCAATCAAGGAGCACTACCCTGATGGCTGATGTATGGGGGGGGGGGGGTTATGAGTTGATCTAAGGGTTTCCACCGTTGTTTGGTCACTTGGAGCAAGAGCCAGACAGCCCTTTCCTCCAGCCTAGGGGACGCAGCAGGCTCCCAAGACCAGGCTCCTTCCTCTCGTCCAGCCCATCTCCAGATCCAATTTCAAGCTACCTTTCGCTGTTGAAGCCACTGTGGGGCAGCACTGGCACTGGAGCGAGCTGGACGGCTTGGTGTGAGAAGCTGGGCCGCAGCCGACTTTTCCGTGCAGGGCAGCACCAGAGCCTTGCAGGAGGCCGGCTGGCACTGCTGGGGTGCATAGCAAGGGGGACCAGCACCGGATGGTTCAGCATGAAGCCTGCTAGCATCACTGCTCCCTCCTAGTAAAGCCAGGTCTGCAGCTGCCGGCGGGGTAAGGGGAACCCCACCAGAAATACTGCTCAGGTCAAAGAGCCACTGAGGCTCCCGAGAGGCAGGAACAAGCTCCCCTTTCTGCACGTTTTTCTGACAGGGCTGCGATGGAGGAGCATGCTCCTGCCTGAGCGCTAGTACGGTTGGGGCTTGGAAAACTCTGACAATCCCACACTGAGCCTGGAAGGGAGCACAAGATGCCATCGCACAAAACTGGCACACAGTTTTATTTTGGGAAGTGTGGGAGGGATCCTACAGCAACAGTGCTGCCGAGCCCAGGGGGTGGCCCAGCAAGCGGCGTGCAGGGCCGGGGCTGCCAGCAGGCACAGCCATGCCATGAGCAGCAATTCAGGTCACAGGGATGGCTTGTGTGGTTACAGGAGGCATCACGGGAGGCTGCCCCGCACTGCTCTTCCACAGGGGACCGGGGTGGCCCAGCGCTGCTACCCTGCGAGAGCAGCAGGGAAACTGAGGCAGGGGCCGGGCCACGACCCATCTATAGATGCATGCCCTAACCGAGATGCTCTGGGAGGGTTTTGCAGGGTGGGAGGGTCCTCAGTCAGACCACGTAAGGATGTCTGGCTTTACTTCTTCCCTCCAGCTAACAACTGCCAGGTGGCTGGTGTGGCCCCGTTCCCCTGTGCGAGCTGGCTGCTGCCAGCAGACACCTCCCACGGGATCAGGGACCACGCGGAGGAGGGCACCCCGTCCAGAAGGTAGGATCACAGGCCCAATACACCCTGCTGGTGCCACGTGCTGCTGCCACAGCCTTCCCGGGGAGAGAGATGGCCCTGGCCAAGGAAACCTGTGCTCCTTCCTCCCTTCTCGCTGCCTCCAAACAGCCAAGAAATGAAAGCATCCCACTAAGTGATCTAGCTGGTTTCCTTCCGCACTACCGCTGGACTATGCCCGCATATGGGTGGTGCTGGAGGTCAGCTGCTGAGAGTTATCGCAAAGGTAAACATGCAATTAAAAAAGTCACATTTCTCCTTTCCTACTGGGCCTTGGAGAGGACGCAGTTTTAAGGCACGCATATGACGGCATGGTGTCGGCACACCCCATTGTCCCTCCCCAGACTCCCCCCTCCTCCGGCTCGGTCGGCAGCCTGCACGCCTCCTGCCTTTGCGTTCGGCCGGAGCAGAGGAGCGGGGCTGGGGACATGCTATGGCCCGGGTGTCACCACCTCTCCTCCCACGCCGTCCCCACCGGCGGCGCAGCCCTCACCTCATGATGAAGTCGTGCGCGTCGATCTCTCGCCCGTAGCCGGAGCCGCGCAGGTTGCCCGAGTTGCCCACCACGGCGCAGCGCCGGCACCGCCGGCTGTCGCGGGAGCTGTAGGGGTTCTCGCCAGGCACGATCTGGAAGAGCTTGCTCAGGACTTCGTAGGTGTTGTGGGATTTGAACTGGGGCTGCAGCATCTGTGGGGGGCAGAAGGAGGGCAGCGGGACATCAGGCAGGGCCACCGATGCAGCCAGGGTGCAAAGAGGTGCCCTCCCCGACCCTGCAGCCCCGGCGGTGCTGCCACTTCAGCGTGATGCCCTAACTCTGGGAGAAGTGTGGCCAGGTACAGTGCCCCGAAATAGCCCCAAATGTGTGTGTTTGGGGCACGAGAGCCTGGGCAGTGAGCGCAACAGGCCATAATGAAGGGATACCCTTGCTTTCAGGCCATCTCACACTTGGACTCCCTCCTGCTCATCCCCACAGGCTGGGGAGGACTTAGCAAGGCCCTCGGGTCTCTCCTGTGACTCCTGGGCACGACTGGGCTCTTTCGCTCGATGTTGGACTAAAGACCCCGATGAAGGAGATGCCACAGTGCCCCAAAGTATTTTGGCACATCCCCTCCTCCTCCCCAAAGCCTCCAGGTCGCCGCGGCAGAGCAGCGCCAGCACGGAGCCGCTTCGCCGCTCCGGGAGGATGCCAGCCCCGCGCTGGGCCTCGCTGCCAAGATGCTGGGATTTGCCAGCTGGGAACTAGCGGCCCGGGGGCCAGGAGCAAACCGCAACGTGGGTGGGGGAAGCCAGGCTGAAAATCCTGTCTCTGCTACAGCCCCCCCACGCGCTTAAACTGCTGCCTGGCAGAGGCGAGCCCAGCTCTCCCACAGCGCGGAGCAACGCGCTGGAGCACGCAAGAGGGCTCTGTGGGGCACCAGCAGCCCCAGGGACGTCACCCCCACGGCTCACCCAGCCCAGCGCTTTGGAGGAAGCCAGCTGCAAGTCTCAGGAGCACAAAAGCACCGGCCGGGCGGGGAGGGAAGGACGCACCACCCTTCCTTCCTCCCGCTACTGCCCAGCTCTTCATTGCTGGCGACGCGCAGTGACAGCGGGCTGAGGACAGGAGAGTGGCGCTCAGCCTCCGTGCCGAGACTAGACTCCAGCAAGAAAAGCCTGTGTTGGCTTATGTTTTGGTGCCACCCCGATGCCTCCGGCAGGAGACCGTGGGGGTGCCTGCCAGCAGAGGGAAAAGCAACCAGAAGAGCAAGCCAAAAGCCTGAAGAAGCTGCAAGTGTTAGGGGGAAAAAAAAAAAATCCAAAATGTTGGGCCTCCCCCACACGACAAACAAAAGCTGTTTCGAGACTGCACAGCAGCCATCAAGGCAGAAAAAAAAGAGCTGCCAAGAGGAAGGATGAATTTTCAAACAAGGAGGGAACCGGGGCTGCCGGGACCAGCTCCGTGTGGCAATCCCGCGGACGCCGACGCACGGGGGTGGGAGCGGAGGGGGGATGGCGAGGGCCGGGCTCGGGGCCCGACCAGCCCGGCTCTCCGAGAAGGTCCCTCCCAAAGGCTCCCCTCTGCCGTAGCACGGTGGTATCTCACTGTGGCCGTCCGCAGGCAGCTGCGACCCACTCAAACCCCTTCTCGCTGCCTGCAACCGGTCACCCTTCGAGGGCTGGATGCACTTTGGCCCAAGCCAGGGCCGTGGCTCTTTGCAATTAGGGGGTTTTACATGGAACAAGCTGCGGCTGAGTGAGAGGAGAAGAGAGGGGCCAAGCCTGCTTGCAGAGATGGAGATGAACCTCCAAAGCAGTTGGAGAAGGGGCCGGGCCTCCCTGCTGGCTTCAGTGCAGCCCCTGGGGCTTGGAGGTGCCCATCTCCCGCCCGTGGCCCCGTGGGAGCCAGCGGGCAGCCATGGGGGGAGAAGGGCTCCCGTGGCCGCGCTAGGACAGGGCTTGTGGTGGGGAGGGCTGTCGCCAGCCACGGCAGGGGCACCTCACCCCACGGCATCTCCTCCAGCCCGGCTCTCCGGAGAGGCACCCACGCTCGCCACATCCCCACCGCAGCCCTTCCCGTCTCCCCGCCGCCATGCGCCGGGCTCCACCGTGGCAGCAGCCAGCCGGGGGCTATGCCGGAGGTTGGGACACCAGGGCTACCCGCTTAGCGGGGCTGGGAGCAGTGCCGCTGGCTCAGGCGAGGTGCTGCACCGCACGCCGTGCCGGTGCGGCTCCTCTCGCAGCCAGCGGCACATCCTCGCGAGCTGGCATGAGCGACGCGACGGCGGTGCTCACTCACCATCCACCACCTCTGGACGTCCAGCGGCAAGTCCATATTCTCCTTGGTCCACACCGGGGAGATGTTGCTGTCGTAGTGGCTGTCAAACCACTCGGAGGCTCCGGCGTCCTCCGCGCACCGGCGGCAGGCGCAGCTCTTCAGGTAGAGCCCCCCTTTGCTGAGCCGCTGCATCCCCGCGTAGCCGGGCACCAGCTTCACCCGGTGGATGCTGCTCAAGCCACCGGGGTCCAGGTAGGCGATGCTGTGGTGGGAGTAGGTGAAGAGGAGGGACATGATGAAGACGAGCAGGAAGGCCGTCGAGAGGAAGCAGAAGCGCAGCGAGCACTTCATGGTCGGCGGGCGGGGAGGGACGACGCTGCCGGGCCGGGGAGGGCGTCACCGAGGCCCCCGCGCTGCTCGCCCGTCCCGCGGCCCGCCGGGCACCGGGGCGCTCGCTCCGGCCTCTCCGCGGTGGCGGCGGCTGGGCATAGGGCGGCCGCCCGTGGGCCGCCGATGGCGTCAGCCAGCCAGTCCGGCTCCCTGGAGGAGAAAGAGCCCGAAATCACGGCGGGGCTTTTGCAGCTGCCCGTGAAGGGCACGGGGACGCCGGGTGCCGCTGGGGGGAACTCGGGGCCCGGCGGCCTGACGGCGCCCGGCTCCTACCTGCCCGGCTGCAGCTTTCCATCCGCGTCCCCCGGCCGCGGCGAGGGCCCCCTCCGGCTCCGGTTGCCAGGGAGACGGCCGAGCACTCGCCGCGCGCCGCATCTGCCGCAGGCCGGGGAGCAGCTGCCGCTGGGCGCGCGGGGGGCCGCAGCGGCGGCGCGAGGGGGGCCGCACGCCCGGCGCGGGCACGCCTGCCTCAGCTCCGCCGCTCGGCCGCGCAGCGGGCTTTGAGGCACGGCCCCGGCTGGCTCGCGGCTGCCGCGGCGCTCATCCTCCCCGGGGACGGCTGCCTGGGCCTTTAGCTAATCCACTGGCACCCGTCCCGCCGCCGCTTGCTCCGAGACACGTCCGCGGTAGTGACGGCCTGCAACGGCAAGGGGGGGGGGGGGGGCGTCAAGTTAAAAGACAGCTCAGCGCAGACGGCTGCGTGCGGCAGGGCGAGACCCCGCGCCCCGGCTCGGACCGCCCTCCGCAAGGGGGAGAAAGCGGAGGGGGGCCGGGAGGCGGCGGCAGCAGGAGGAGGAGGGCGGCTGCCGGGGGCCGCGGCTCGCCACGCAGCATGGCCGGCGCGCAGGGGCTGGTCGGCAGAGCTGGCCCGCTGCGCCGGGGCCTGCCCGTGCCGCCCGTTCCCCCCTCCGTGTCAAAATCCAGGAAATCTCCCGACGCCGGCATCCGGGCCGACGTACCTGCCCGATCCGGCCCAGCACAGCCATGCCGCGCCGGCGCGGGTCCCGCGAGCCCGCCGCGCCTCGCCAGGCCGAGGCAGTTATCCCCAAGTTTCGGAGACTGTATATTCATTATATTTGGCAGACAAAGGCTCATCCGTTAACTTGCCTCCGGAGTCAAACAACCAGCTCCTTTCTGTAGCAAGCAGCAGCTCAATCTTCCTCCTCTATCAAAACACAATCAACCCTCCAAAACGCTCTTCACCAGCTAATGGCTCTCGCCGCCGCGCGCGCAGCCAGCGGGAGGTCGGCTCCCCGCGCCGCGCGTTGTGCCGGGCCCCCGCAGACGACGAGCGACGTGTTTTCTGCCGCTGCGCTTAGGCCTGCAAGTAGCGGGCGGCCACGCTGAGCGGCTAAATCCGCGGTCTCAGCAGCCGAGGCCGAGAGTTTGTCTCGGCCGACGGAAGAACGGTTAATGTTACAGTCGGGGCTGCGCTGAGACGCCGGCGGAGGTGGCTTTGTGGCATGAACTCTGGGTCATTTATTGTGCTGGATATTTCCGGCCTTTTCCAGCCCCGTTCCCAGCTCTGCCACAAAAATAGCCTCCAGAAGAAGCTGTTTTGCTGAGCAGAGCCGAGGGCTTCCTTGCTGCCTGGTCTGGGGCTCTCCGAGCCTTTCCTGTGGCGCAGCAGCCCCGGCATGCGCAGGCGCCCGGCGTCCCCGGCCCCACATGGCACCCCACCGCCCGCCGGGGCCCTCTCCGAGTCCCGCGCACGCCCTCCGCTCGGCGCCGATGCGATCCGCTCTGGTTTCCACTGCAATCTCCTTCCTCCCCCCGCCGCCATGGCTGGGGCCCCTTCGCCTACCCGCTCCAGGGCAGGCTCGTCGCCCTCGTTAGCGCTCGGTAATTAAGCCGGGGAGCTCCAGAAACCAGAGCGGAGGCTGTTGCAGAAGCTGGTTCAACACAAAAGGGAGACAAAGGAGCCGCGCGCGTTAGCAGCACGGAGAGCGGCTCGGCACGCAGAGATGGCCGGGAGTGAGCTGCGCTCGGTGCGAAAAGCCCCCCAAAACCACCATGCGGGGGAGAAAAAAAAGGCCTACCCGAGCTGTCACCTCCTTCCTTCCCTCGGTAAAGCTGAGCGGCGAAGCTCCAGCACCCGCGGAGGGGACATCCCGCCACCGCGCGCGGGGCAGGGCAGGCCGCGGCCATCAAAGGCACCTGCCCAAATTATTAACCCGCTTTCAAATATTTGCCCGGGCGGCAGCAGCCTTTAAACAAAGGCGCCAAATAGCGTTTAACAGCCCTCCCCACCTCCCTTTTGCAATTGCTTTCCAAGTGTTTTTTCCAGCCTAAGAGCCTTTACAGGGCGTTTAACGTGCCTGCATGGCACACGCGTCCCCGCAAAGCGGGTAAGGCTGTTTTGCAGGATCAGCGTCGGCGCTCGCCCCGGGGCGCGACGAACAATAGGAGACTTGTGTGCCGGGTTTTGGTCCCAGTGTAGTTTTTTACTCACTCCAGGGTGCAACTGAAGCCAAACGAGCTTTGGCGAAAGCACTCACCCCTCCTAAGGAGCCATGAGCCTTGCAGCTCCGGCGCTGCGTGCGAGGCTGTCCTAGGGCCAGCTTTCAGCCAGGACACCTTGAGAGCCGTGTGCGATTCAATTACTGCACAAGCACCAGCGAAATGAAGAACCGCGGCTCCTCCTCAGTCCTGCACACTCAATTCCCCTGCTAACAGCCGAAAATCGGGTCAATAAAGCAGCCAGCCATGTACGAAATTTTGGTCTGGGAGCAATTGCAACTATTTTCGTGCTGTTTTGCCAGCAGAAAAGCTTCGGAGTTCTTTAAATGGAGGGTTTGCATCCAGGGGAATTTGGGATAAAGCCATTTAAAAAAAGATTAGGAAAAAAAAATCAGACATGCAATACTGGAGGGTTTCAGGGGTAAAAGAAAACTCTGGGCGGTTATGCCGCTAAAAGGGCCAAGCGGAGGCATGCGCTGCGTTGCCAGCGGGGAAACCTGCTGCACCCTCCCGCCTCCTTCGCCGCTGCCGGGGCACGCAGGACTGCTAGAGGCTGCGGAAAATTGCGTCTTGTGCACCCCAACCGTGGTACTTTGCTCCTCGGCCGTCCGGCAAGGCCGGCGGAGGAGTGGCTCCGGGTGGTTTCCTCCCTTGCGCGATCCTTCTTCGCCAGCCCAAAACAAGAGCACGAAGCGAGGCCGGAAGCGGCAGCTCCACTCCCGTCTGGAGCGCGTTTTCGCGCAGCCTCGGGCCCAGCGGGTGCCTCCACTCTCTAAAGAGAGGCCCCGAAATGCAGACCAGCCCCCGAAACGCCGACCAGGCAAAAAGAGCCCGTTCATTCGATACCCCGCTCACTCCTGGGTTAAAGCCGCACTAGCAGCGGCGTTAAATGCCGGTGGCTTATTCGAGTTCTAGCTTTTCGAGCAGAGGTTGGTAGCTATTTCGGGCAGAGCCTTTCCAACGAGGGCACCGAGCCTCCGCGCCGATCCTTGCAGGTCTCAGCAAAGAAATAACATGTCCGTGCACGTCCCTGCGCCAGCATCAGCCGTCCCTCCACCGCCAGCTCCCAAGCGCAAATTAATTGGCCTTCATAAAGTTCGAACGCCGCCTGTGGCCCCGCCAACTCTTTCTGCCAGGTTTCGATGCCTCCTCCTAAAAATAACGGGACCCGCAACTTCACGCTGCCAATAAACACGCGACAGTGCTGAAATTTGGCCCTGGGGGTTACTAACGGGCTCCGGAAGAGGAGGTGGGCACCAGGCTCCGCTTCCTCTTCGCTGCCAGGGCGTTAGGAAGAGAGGCCGTTAAAAGGTCTTGGCAAATCACTCTGCCTCTTTCACAAGCGGGTGACTTCTCCTGCTAGCATAACCTCTACTTTAGGACGCAAGCTTGAGAACAGCGACCTGCACCCGGGCCCCCGAATTGCAGCTGGGCAGCAGCGCTGGGGCCGCCCGGGCTGGCTTGCACAAGCAGAGCAGCCGGGAAACCTCCCCGATGGCCGCGTGGGTTCCTAAAATACGCTTTTACTGGCGCCTGAGCTGGAGCAGAGGTCGGGAGGGACTAGAGGGAGGCTGCAGCCTCCGGCCAAGAGCAAAGCTGCTGCCGTAACTGGGGAGAGCTCAAAACGAAGCGCTCAGACTCGCCTCTGCCAGGCCTGGCACGCTCGGCCAGGGTTGTCAGTTCGCGTTAGCTCGCTATTTTTTTTCAGGGACTTGGCTAGCAGAAATTTGCCAGGGGCATCGCGGCGAGGAAGGATGGCGGCGTCCTCCTGGATGGCTTCGGCTCTACGGCGCGGGAAGGAAAGGAGGCCGGGCGCAGAGCCACGCGCGGGCCCCGCCACGGCCCCCCGCTTGCGGCCCCGGGGGCACGAGGCCGCGCCGGGCTTCGCACGCTGCACTGCGCCCAGACGCTCCCGCGCCGCTACGGATTCGCGCCTCCGCGGCTCACGCGTGCCTCGGCCTCCAGAGCGTTTCGCCAGCCCGGCTCGTGACCTAATTAAACATTTATTTTAGCCTCGGCGTGCCGTACTCCAGGCTCGGTCCCAGCTCATTAAAAAGGTCCCCCCCCACCTCCATCCACTGAGTACATTTTTTTCCCTGTGATTTGCATTTTCCTTCCTGCTAATTTTGGAAGCCAAAACAGCGCACGGGAAGGAAGTACAGCCCGTATCGCGGATAATTGGTGCGCTGGCGTAACAGCGTTGCTCTGGGCGCGCCGAGCTGAGCAATCCCATGAAAGATTTATGGCCGACCGTAGCTGGGCAGCAGGTATTAAGGCGAGAAGCCAATTTCATGGGTTAAGCTGGCTCCAGCAGCTCTGCAGCGCTTCGACAGAACCACGGGCCTGGCAACTTCTTCTTTGCCCTTTTAATTAATCATACTCTTATCGTCCCGCTCAATCAGCTAATTGCGCTAAGTTAAATTGGTTTTCCATGCTTTAAACCAGCCTTTCACCCTTACTGGCAACGCTAGCAGTTTTATTGCTGCTCTGCGCCCCAGCTGGGGAAGTTTTATTTAAGCTCCACCTCTAAGCGCTGGGGCAGGGTGCAATAAATAGGGCGAGAGGCCAAATCGCCCTGGTTTAAGCAGCACTGAGCCCGGTGCGGGGAAGCACGCGGGGAGACTCAGCGGAGAAGTGCCCTGTAGTGCGTGGATGGGTCTTCAGTTTGCATAGTTTTTTGCTTCGCTATTTTTTTTGCATCTCGATACGAGCAGGCGACCGCTGTCAAAAGACCCACCAGGGTCCGGAGCAGCTGCCCCGCGAGAGCCGGGCACCGGCTGCAAAGTTGCCCAAACACGTACGCCCGCCGGTTGCTAAGAATAAAAGCACGGCTAACCCCAAATTAGAACAGATTACCCTACGCCGACAGCGGGCGTACTCTAAAGCAAAAGCGCTTACGGCCTCGCCACTGGTGCCGCGAGCGCCCGGCCAGTTTCCCGCTGCGAAACGGGCCCCGGCGCTGGCGTTGCGCGGGAGGAGCAGGGTCAGGCCGCTCGCAGTAACCGGGGGGTGTCAGGTTTGGGGAGCCGCCCCCCCCCCGGCCATGCCTGCGCCGAACAGCCACCGAAGGAGCCCCCGGAGCTGGTGCCCAGCTAGGCAAGGATCAGCCACGCGCTCACGGCCCCCGCGGCTCCCATCCCCTCGCCGCGCGGACGGACGCCCGGGGAAAGGACGCGGCTCGGCCATCCGCCAGCGCCGGGGCTGAGCAGCCCGGCGGCCCCCAGCACAGCCCCCGGCCAGCCCCGCGCCCCCCGCCTGAGAGGAGGCCCCGGGCCGGCCCGCGGGCGAGCGAAACGCCGGGGAGAAGGGGGGCGCGCGGCCCCCGGGGACCCCTCCTCCCCCTCGCGGGCTGATAAGCCCAAGGCCACGCTTTGCCAGGCAGCGACGCCTCTCGCTGCAACAAGAGCAGAAGCCTCCCTCCCCGAGCCGGGAGGTTGCACAAGCGCCGGGGAAATTCAGGCGCCAGAGGCAGCCTCCGGCGCCCGCCGCCCCCGGCCAGGCCACCGCCACTGCCCCAGCCGGGCCGCCGGCAGGGAAGGGGCAGTCGCCGCTCAGATGGATAAATCCGGGAGCCTCCCCTCCACCCCGCTGAGCCCGAACGCCCACAGAGCCGGCCAGCTCACCATCCTCCCCCCGCACAAAGGGCAGAGCCGGCCCCCCCTGCACCCAGCCCAGAGCCCCTGTCTGCACCCATCCGCCTGAGCTGGGCTGGGTACCACCAAGCCCCTGGAGTGGGTACCACTGAGCCGGTACCACTGAGCCCCCAGGTCAGGTACCACCAAGCCAGGTACCACTGAACCCCTGGATCAGGTGCCACCAAGCCAGGTATCACTGAGATGCCAGACTGGGTACCACTGAGCCAGGTACCACCGAGCCCCCAGATCAGGTACCACCGAGCCAGGTACCACCGAGCCAGGTACCACCGAGCCCCTGGATCAGGTACAACCGAGCCCCCGGATCAGGTACCACCAAGCCAGGTACCCCCGAGCCCCTGGATCAGGTACAACCGAGCCCCCGGATCAGGTACCACCGAGCCAGGTACCTCCGAGCCCCTGGATCAGGTACAACCGAGCCAGGTATCACTGAGATGCCAGATGGGGTACCGCTGAGCCGGGTACCACCAAGCCCCCAGATCAGGTACCACCGAGCCAGGTACCCCCGAGCTGGGTACCGCCGAGCCACGTACCTCTGAGCCTGCAAACCGGGTGCCATGGAGCCGCAGGGCCGGCTCCCAGGAGGGGCCCAGGCGTCCCCGGCGGCGGGGGGGGCGGCAGCTCAGACAGAGCAGAGCGCGGCGAGCGCCGCCGTCCCCCAGGCCGGAGGGGGAGGCCGCCTCCATCCTCCCCCGGAGCCGCTCGCGCGGCGGCGCGGCCTCCGCATCCCGGGGGGGGGCGGGAGAGGGGGGGTGTCGCGCATCCCGGGGCCGCGGGCAGCCCCCTCGCTCGGCGCCCGCCGCCGCCGCCGCCCCCGAAGCCCCGCGGCGGCCGCCCGCCCCCGAATCGCGCGCCCCCGCGCCCGGCCGCCTGCGGGGCTGCCGCCCCCCCGCGCCACTGCAGGCCCCGCGCTTCACCTGCCCGGCGGCTCGCAGGCCGCGGGGCCCGTCCTTGCCGGGGAGACGGCGGCCCCCGGGCGCCCGGCCTCCTCCCGGCGCTGCCTCCGCGGAGGAAGCGGCGGCCCCGCGCTCGCGCCGGATGCCTCACCGGGAAAATATGCGCCCAGGCGCGGGCGGCGGGGACGGCCGCGCCGGGGAGGCACCAGCGGCGCCGCAGCCCGCGCACGCGGGGAAGCCGATGCCGCCCGGCCCTTCGGAGCAACCCCCCCTTCCCGCTCCTTCCCCGCGCGGAGAGCCGGAGCGGCGCATCGGGCGCCGGGGGGGGCAAGGGCCCCCGCCACCCCCCCCCCCCCCCGCCCCGGCCGCCGCGCTGGGGAGAGGCGGCAGCCGCGATACCAACCGCGCCGCAGCATCCCCGCGCCCTGCTCCGCCGAGCCTGCTGCGGGAGCGGGGCGAGCTGCCGGGGCGGCGCGCCGTGGGCCGGCACCCACAGCCCGGGTCTCTCCTCCCGGCACCCAGAAGGAGCGGAGTCCGAGCCCGATGCAAGCAGAGACCTGCAAGCTCGGTGCACCTCCTCCCGCCCCACGCCGCCTCGCCCTCGTCTGGGCACGGCGAAACCACGCGGATCGGGCCGCCTGGCAGCGGCGAGAGCGGTTCCTCGCCAGGCGTGAGGCTTTTTTTTTCCCTGGCCGGTTTTCAGGTTCGCGGCCTCAGGTATTCGGGAGCCCACAACACCCAGTGGCGGGTGGGTGCCAGATGCACCCACTGGCAACGTGCCGCCCACGGGGTGCCCGCGTGGCAGGACCGCGGCTCGGCCGCCCTTCGGTGCTGCATACCAGAGCGCGTGGGAGCAGGGCTGAGGCCGGGCACGGCAGGGCTGAGTGGCGGGGCTGAGGTCAGCAGCATCCCTGGCCGGGCTGCACAGCAGGGCTGAGGCCGGGCGTGCTCGTGGCAAGAATGATCCATAGAGCTGAGGCCTGGGGTGCTCGTGGCAGGGATGAGCAGCACAGCCGGCTGGCTAGGGGATGCACAGGCGATCCCCATGAGCCGCTGGCACAGGGTGCCTGGGGAGACGGTTTTGGGGGAGGAAGCAGTAACTCCCCCGCTTCCTCCGGCCCTGCTCCCCCATCGCCACAAGCTGCAAAGCTGCAGCCCGGGAGCAGCGGCGTTTGGGAGGGGCCGGGAGGGGCACTGTGCCTTTAAGGGGCCGGCGGGCCGCGCGCCGCAGAGCACACTGGGAGCTGCAGTCCCGCGGGGGGCGCCCGCCGCGCGGGGGGGCAGGGGAGGAACTACAGCTCCCGGCAGGCCCCGCGGCGGCGGCGGCGGGGCCGCCTTAAAGGGCGGCGGCAGGAAGCGGGGGCCGCCCGGTGCTCGGCGCTGCGCAGCCCGCTGGGGACGCGCCGGCTACATGTGCGCTGAGTTTGCCTGTGCGCAGCTCGGCTCCTCCCCCGCCGCGCGTCGGCGACGCTGTACCCTGGCACTCGCTGCCGCTTGTCCCCGACCCCTGGCTGCTGCTGAGCCTGTTCCCCGCGGTGGCCGTGCCCTGGCAGCTCGCTTTCCGAGGCTGTGCTAACGCCGAGGGCACGAACGGGCTGCCGGCTGGCTGCTGTGCGCTGGCCTCGGAGCGAGCTGCCTCGCCGCCTCTGCTGCGGCCACCTGCGCTCCCGTGTGGCGAGCAGGTGGGGCCAAGGGGCACGCGGCCTTCGCCCGCTGCCATGGCGTCCGAGGGCGTCGAGTGGACTGTCGTCGTCCTGACCTGCCAGCACCGGGACTGCGTCTCGGCCCTGCAGCGAGGCAGGTGGCTGGGCTCCCCCCCGGGCCGCGAGGGGCTGTTGTGAGGGGCTGCCGCTCGCCCCAGTGGCCATGGCCCCCCGGCGCAGCTCAGTGGACCCCGGCCTCTCGTTGGGCAGAGCTGGAGATGCGGCAGCGCAGGGGCGCCCTGGGCCGGCGGCCCGTCCTGCTGGCCGTGGAGGACCCCTCGGCCCGTCCCGGCAGCGGTGGAGCCACCCTCAACGCCTTGCTGGTGGCGGCCGAGCACCTGAGCGCCCGGGCGGGCCGCACGGTAAGCGGGCACCAGGGCCCGCCGGCGTCCCCGCGGGGTTGGGCTGTGCCGTGGCGTCCCGGGGCTGTGCCGAGGCCCAGCTCTCCCGTCCCCTTTTTGCCCGTGCAGGTGGTGACGGCTGATGTCCTGAAGGAAGCCCGGATCCTCGTGCTGCACATGGTGAGAGCGGGGGTGACGCTCGCCCCTGGCGCGTGGGGCTGGCGGCCGGGCGCCGGCAGGTGTTTGGTGGGGTTTTGCCTTGGGGCAGTGTTTGGGGGGTGGCGTGGGGCTGTATCCAGCCCACCTGGCCTCCAGGGGGGAGCACGACCCCCGTCCCCGGAGAGGAGCGGGGCTCAGGTGGCTGCTGGCTCGGGGTCCTCCACCCCGAGCGGCCCCGTGTCCCGCTCCGACCCTCCCAGCCGCCCCCCGGGGGTCCCTGTCCCGCCAGGGCCGCGAGTTCTCCTTCGACGACTGCGGCCGGGCCTTCACCTGCCTGCCCGTGGAGGAGCCCGACGCCCCGGCCGAAGCGCTGACCTGCAACCTGGACAGCCTGCTGGCGACCATGACGCGCCGGGTCGGTGGAGCGGGGTGGCGGGGTCCCGGGCTGGCCGGGCCCGGCTGGGAAACCTCCCGCCTCCCTGCCGGCGAGGGAAGGGTGCCCGCAGCCCCGCATGGGTCGCGCCCCTCCCGCGCCCTCCCTGAGCGCCGGGGCCTTTCTCCCTCTGCAGCTCTGCGTGGGCTCCCCGCCGGGCGTGTGGGTCTGCAGCACGGACATGCTCCTCACCGTGCCCTCGGCACCAGGTGAGCGGGTGCACGGGCTGAGGGGACCCCTCAGTGCTCCCCTTCGGCAGGATCCGGCCCTGTTTCAGCTCGGGGCAGGCGTCGGAGCTTGCAGCGGCTCAGGATCAGTGTGCCCGGAGCCGCGCCAGGAGGGCTCTGGGGGTGCTCAGCGCCCGCGGGCATCGCTGTGCTCGCAGCGAGGCGGCCGGGACGCTGCTGCCGGGGGTCCGTGTGCCGCCCCAGCGGGGCGCTGGTCTCTCTGCTCCGCAGGGATCGCCTGGGATGGCTTCCGGGGCGTCCGAGTGATCGCAGTGCCTGGGAGCCAGGCGTACGCCAAGAGCCACGGAGTCTACGTTGCTGACGGGCAGGTCTGTAGGAGCCCCTCTTACCAGGGGATCCCCAGCCTGGAGGGAGCCCCTCGAGGGGCAGGCGTCCCCCGGCAGGGACCGGGCGTGCAGGCTAGATGGGTCACAGCAGGCTTCTTGGGTGTGCTGGGATATGGGGAGGTCAGGGACTTCCCAGTCCCTATCCCAGTGCCCCGTCCTGGGGGTCCCTGTCCCTTCGGACCCAGCCAGCAGTCCCTCGGCCGCCGGGGGTTGGCTTCGGACGCCCCAAATAACCCATCGGGACCTTCTCGTTCCCAGGGGATGGTGAGCAACATTGTCTACAGAGGTACGGAGGCCCAGATCCAGCAGTGCGCGGGCCCCGATGGGACCGTCCCGCTGGTATGGCACAGCTTGCGGTGTCAGGACCCTGTCCCTTGTGTCGCTGGTGGCCAGGCCGCCCGCCCTGGCGAGAGCCCCAGCCCCGCTGTGCCCTCGCAGGTGTGCGGGGTGGTTTTCTTCTCCACCGATGCCGCCGAGCAGCTTCTGGCCACCCACGTCATCCCTCCTTTGGATGCCTGCACCTACATGGGCCTGGACTCGGGGGCGCCCCCCATCCAGGTGACACCCCCTCCAGAGGGCACGGGACCCCTCTCAGTGGCCCCGGAGGGCTTGTTTCCCCCCACGCCGCCGGGTTCGGGTGGGAGAGGTGGCAGGAGGGGAGGGCTCAGTGCCGGGGTGGGGGTCGGGGTGCACCGCGCAGGTCCCTTCTCTCCCCAGCTCTCCCTCTTCTTTGACATCGTGCTGTGCATGGCAAGCGGGGTGACGGAGGAGGACTTCGTGAAGGGCACGGGCGGCAGCGATGTCAGCGCGAGGAGCGCCCGCTCCATGCTGTGGGCGGCCCTTCGCCCCTTCCCTCTTAGCATGGGTGAGCGATGCCATGCTGAGTGTGCAGGATGCGATCCGTCCCCGGGCCTTTCCCGTGCACTTGGTGCTCAGAGCCCTGCGTGGGGAGAAATAGGGTGGTTTTTGACACAACAGCGGGTCTCCAGGTCCCCTCTCCCCCTGGCTTCAAGCCAGGGGATGTTCAGGCCTGGCTGCCTTCCTCGGCTTGCCCAGCCACTGGTGGAGCAGGGCAGGGTGTCTGTGAGCCTGGGGACCGTCCCCCGGCCCCATGTTTTGCCGCCCACGCGCTGAGGGCTCTCCTGCCTCCCACAGCCTGCATCCCCGATGGATCCTACGACTACCTGACCATGGCTGCGAGCGACCACATCCGCAGCCTGACGCTCCAGCCGGGCTCCGCCAGCTACCTCCGCTTCCGCAAAATAGCCCATTCCCACGTGGACGTAGGTCTTCCCGGCCCTGGCCTCGCTTGCGCACACGGATTTGCTAGGGGCAGCTCCAGGCCACATGGCTGGACCCCCGCCAGCATCCCGTCTCCGCACTCCCTCCATCCATGCTAAGCGGTGCCCCAGCAAGCGGGAGCTTGGGTGCTTGGTCCTTGCGGTCCCCAATCTATGGCAAGCTGTGCCAGGTGGTGGCCGTGTCCTGCAGATGCAGCCAAGGCTGCGGTTTGAGCTGAGCAGATGCCAGGCGTCTCCCCCATCCCCGTGCGGCCGGTCCGTGGGGACGGGGAGCGCCGGGCCCACACGCCTTTCTGCTCCCTGCAGCAGCCCCAGCTCCTGGAGGAGGGCTCTTCGGTCACCAACTGCCTGCTGGAAGGAGCCGTGCGGCTGGCAGCCGGGAGCGTTGTCCAGCACTGCCACCTCCAGGTACGTGGTCAAGGGGACCCCCAACCCATGGTGTGCTGAATCAGGCCTCTGCCAGGTTGAGGTGGCCCTGGCTGGGGCAGAGGAGCTATGGCCCTGAGATACGGGGCGCCCTTCCTGTTCCTGGATGCCTTTTGGCTGGCAGCTGGGGACCCTGGTGGCTGTCACCATCCTCAAGGCCCTGCCACCGCATCTGCAGGGTCCCCTGGAGATCGGGCCCGGATGCCTCCTCTCAGGTCTCACTGCAGCCTCCTCGGCAGCCCTCCGGAGCTGCCCCCTGCGCGACATCGTCCTGCAGGGCCACCACGTCCGGCTGCGGGACCTGTCCTGCCGCGTGTTCACGCTGACCGGCCGCCTCGACGACTGGCAGGTACGGGGGCTGCTCCCTGCGCTCCTCCGGGCTGTCCCTGTCCCTCCACCGGGGCATAACTGTCCTCTCCATCTCCCCTCAGAGCCCTGCTGAAGAGGCCACCTACTTGAACGTGCCGTGGACTGAGTTTTTCCATCGGACGGGCATACGGTAGGTGCCATGGGTGAGCTTGGAGGGCAGGGAGCCACCCCTGGGGCTGCTGGCACCCTGGGGTGCTAACAGCATCCCTGAGCTCAAGGGACAGCAGGAGCTGGGACAGCTACCCCAACCCCTGCTGCGTCACGTCACAGTGCCCCAGGGCCTGGCGCGGTGCTGACAGCCTCTCCCTTGGGCAGGGAAGGGGACGTTTGGGGCGCTGAGACGCCGCGGAGAAGCCGCTGCCTGCTCGGCGCCCGCCTCTTCCCCGTGCTGCACGCCTCGGAGGCGCTGGGGCCGGAGGACGTGCTGTGGCTGCTGGCCCCGGCGGCGGCGGGCGGGCGGCTGCAGCACTGGCGGGCTGCCTGGCGCATGTCCTGGGAGGAGCTGCTGCCCTGCCTGGACAAGGCGGCCGAGCTGGGCGCCCGCCGGGCCCTCTTCTTCCAGCAGGGCCAGCGCAAGGTGCGGCGGGTGCTGCTGGGGCGCCAGGACGGCAGCCTCCTGCCGCTGGCCCGCAGCGCCGTCCACGAGGGCTACCACGAGGCCGTGCTGGGCACGCTGGACGAGGGTGAGCGTCCCGGGACGGGGCTGTAGGAGCAGAGAAGGGCACTGGCTGCAAACTCCCTCGGGAGAGGTGTCCCAGGGGGAGATACTTGGGTTTCGCCATCCCTTCGCCAGGCTGCTCATCCTGGACTTGCTCAAGCTGTCTCTGATGTCTCTGGATGTCAGGGCTGGCTCTTGCACCCTATCCTCTCCTATAAACTCCCCCAAATCTAGCAACCCCTTTGTAGGAACATGCCCATGGGGATGTGCCCCCAACGTGTCCAACAAGCTGGGGCTGAGTCCTCCCCTTGGCTCTGGGGGCTGCAGCCAGGCTTGTTGCAGAAGTTTGGGCCCTGCAGGCTGGTTCAGAGCCGACTTGCAGCCCGGCTACTGCCTTGCGGCCTCCTTTTTGCTTTGCAGTTGCCTCCACAGCCGATGACGCGGGCATCGCGGCCCGGGCGCTCGCATGCATCGCTGACGTGCTGGGCTGCATGGCACAAGGGGAAGGGGGCTTGCGGAGCGGGCCGGCTGCCAACAAGGAGTGGGCCTCTGCCTTTGGGCGCCTGGAGAGCGGGGACATCGCTGGCGGCGTCCGGGAGCTGGCCGCAGAGCGGAAGAAGTGGATGAGCAGGTGAGATTGGGGCCGGCGAGGGGAGAGGCCAGAGCTGTGGCTGCTGCCTGACCTGCTCCTTTGCCTTCTGGTCCTTTCCCTGGCATCGCTGCGCTCAGGGAGGCAGCGGCGGGGTCCGGCCGTGAGCTCAGCGCCACTGTTTTCCCAGGCCAGCCCTGCTGGTGAGAGCAGCTCGGCATTATGAGGGGGCAGAGCAGATCCTCATCCGCCAGGCTGTGATGTCCTCGTGCCTGTTTGTCACCGTGGGGCAGGCAGAGCTGCCGCCCGTGGGGTGCTGGGTGCAGGTGACATGTCCGGCCCGCCTGGACCTCTCCGGTGAGTGCCTCTCCCTGGGGCTGGGGGATGCTCTTTGAGCTGCATCGGCTTCTTCCGATGGCAGCAGAGAGGCAGGCTCGGAGCTGGTGGGATGGAGGGGACGACGAGGCTGAGGGGTGCAGTCCTAGTGTTCTGCTCCGTGGCACCATCTCGGAGGTGGAGAGGGCCAAGGCAGCATGCGATGCTGGGAGACACGGTGGGGAAAAGCTCTAGGGCTGCCGCTGGGGACTGACAGCGCGCCTTGGCAGGCGGCTGGAGCGACACGCCTCCCATCACCTACGAGCACGGAGGTGCCGTGGTGGACGTGGCGGTGCTGGTGGACGGGCGCCGGCCGATCGGTGCCCGGGTGCGGCGCATCGGCGAGCCGGAGCTGCGCCTCGCCAGCGTCAGCGGGACGCCGCGGGGCGAGGTGGCCGTGGAGCTGGTGTGCCGCGAGCTGGAGCACTTGCAGGATTACTGCCAGCCGCATGCGCCAGGTGAGATGCGGCCCAGGGACTGACTCTGTATCCCTGTCTCTGTCCAGGGGATGGGCACCTGTGTCCCCAGGCAGTCCCGCAATGCAGCGGATGTGGTGTTGGGGTTCAGATTTGCTAGGCCACCCTGGGAGCAACCTGCTCTGTTCCTTCATCTCCTTTTGTGGCCCTTGGGGACTAGAGCATTAAGGAAATGGCAGATAGTGCAGAAAGCACCAGCTTTGCTTTCTCCTTCCCATTTTTTCCCAGGAGCCTTGCTCAAAGCTGCCTTCATATGCACCCAGATCGTGCAGTTCCCCTCGCAGAAACCCTTACGAACCCAGCTGATGGAGAGCTTCGGTGGCGGCTTCGAGGTGCACACCTGGTCCAAGCTGCCCCATGGCTCAGGCCTGGGTACGTCCACTGGGAAAGAGGGGTTGGGTTTGCCCCTGCTAGCTGCCTCACTGGGGCTGGGGTGTCCCTTGTGCTCCGAGCCCCAGGACAGGGCTTCCCGCTTGCTGCCAGGCAGCCGTGAACTCGGCACTGGCTCTCGCAGCCTGGCCCGTGGCCACTGTTGGGCAGCGCGAGCCTCTGTGCCACATCTCCGTGAGCCACCAGGCAGTCTGAGGAGGGTGACGTGGGGATGTGCAAGGCGAGCGCTGCTCCTCGCTGCCCTGGCCCTGCTCTGCTCCCTGCAGGCACCAGCAGCATCCTGGCTGGAGCGGTGATGGCGTCGCTGTACCGGGCGGCAGGGAAGGCTGCCAGCACCGAGTCCCTCATCCACGCCGTGCTGCACCTGGAGCAGAGGCTCACAACAGGTAACATCCGGGAAGAAGCATCCCTGTCTGTGTCCTTGCCTGCGGGGCAGGATGTGGCCCACCTGGGGCTGGTCTGGCCATGGCTGAGGACCCTCTGCCTTGCAGGAGGTGGTTGGCAGGACCAGGTAGGCGGGCTTGTGCCAGGCATCAAAATTGGGAGGTCAAAGGCCCAGCTCCCACTCAGGGTGGAGGTGGAGGAGATCCCGGTGCCTGAAGGCTTCGCCCAGACCCTGAACGATCACTTGCTGCTGGTGTACACGGGAAAGACTCGCCTGGCCCGCAACCTGCTCCAGGTAACACATGGGACCCTCGGGCAATTTGGGCTCTGGCCTCTGCTCCCTGATGGGATACACGGGATGGCATTACTGCCCAGCAGGAGCCCCTTCACAAAGTCCTGCTCCATCCGTGGTCTCCAAGATGAGATGTTGTGCTTTACCTTCTGCCTGCCTGGCCTGTGCCTTTGGTGCTGGTCCCCTTTGTTGCTGCAAAGCTGCCGTGTCCCAGCGGGAGCCAGAGCCGACGGCGATGCTGATGAAACTGGCAGGAAAGGGGTGGCAGAGGCGCCTCTTGCACTCCACAGCCAGCTCCCAGCCACCCCCAGCGACATCCCTGCTCTCCCGTTTTGCAGGACGTGGTGAGGAACTGGTATGCCAGGCTGCCCTCGGCCGTGCAGAACGCCGACGCGCTGGTGAGCAACGCCGAGGAGTGCGCCCAGGCCTTGCAGCAAGGTACGAGCCCCCCTGCCCCGGGCCAAGCCGGCCCTTGGCGCTGCTGACCGCTTGTCCGCCCTTCGCTAGCAGGGTGACGCCACCTCCTAGGAGGGAGGCGGTGGCGCTAGGGCTGGCCACGGGCTGGCTCGCCTGTCAAAGCACGTCTGCCAGTGGGCCAGGCAGCTCGGAGACATCTGCGTTGCCCTCTGGGCCTTGAAGCATGAGCTGGGCAATTCCCTGCCCGGCGTTGGCTCCCTGGGCCGCCAGCTCTGCTCCACTGCTTTCAGCAGCGCTAGGGAAAAACCTGGCAGATCCTTATTAACGAGCAGAGAAGCGCAAAGGCCCCCGGGGGAGAATCTGCGCAGACCGCGGTTGGCGAAGGCTCGGAGGCGCGCTGGCAGCTGAGAGCCGTGCTCGGGGACAGCGAGGCCCTGGGCTCTTGCAGCCACTCCCCCTACTCTCCTCCGAGGACTCCCCAGGCCCACCAGCGCTTTACGGGCAATGCTCTGAAATTCAGGCTTGATCTGAAACGTGGCTATTTGAGGGGGGAGGAGGGTTAGAAGAGACCAGGGGATGGGCTGAGTCTGGTTGATTTTCTGTGAGTTGCCTGTGATGGGGCTGGGGGCTGTGTCTTGCTTATGAAGCAGATTCATCTGGCCTCTGGCTGCTGGGGTGTTGGGGGGGGATGCTGGAACATTAGAGCAAGCAAATCCTTCTGCTGTGGAGGATTAAAAATAAACAGCAGTGCAATAGTGCTGCATTTGCTTGCTTGGCTAGCAGAGCTGGGAGGGATTGGGTTGATGAGAAGGCGTAATTTAGCTCGGATTAAGCAGGAGAGGCATGCTCGGGCCTCTGCTCCTTGGGAGAGAAATGGAGACAAATCTCTGTTTTGACTTGTTTGCAATGTCCTCACTCCTGCAGGTAACCTGCCGCTCATCGGCGAGTGTTTGAACCGCTACTGGCAGCAGAAGAAATGCATGGCCCCTGGGTGTGAGCCGCTGGCTGTCAGGCACCTGATGGATGCTCTCCAGCCTTATGTCTACGGGCAGTGTTTGGCTGGGGCCGGCGGCGGGGGGTTCCTGTACGTCTTAACCAAAGCCCCACGGCAGAAGGAAGCCTTGCACCAAATTCTAGCAAAAACTGAGGTGAGACATGTGCTCCCACCCACTGCAAACGGGGTGGGATCGCTTCCTGTCCCAGGGCCTCGTGGGCATGAGCCATCCTGCAGGGCCGTGCGAGGCTCCCTTGCTGACTCCTGCCCCAACCCTTAACTCTGTTCCAGGGCTTGGGCAACTTCAGCATCCACAGCATCGAAGTGGACACTGGTGGTTTCTCTGTGGAGGTAGAGGGAAGCAATCCTAAAGGCAGCACTGACCCCAGAGAGGATGCGGCCATGTGAAAGCCTTTGGCCCTGGACTGTTCCTGGTGGATACGTAGTGCAGGACAGAGCAACCAGCTGCCCCTCCGAAGCAGGGAAATCCCCATGCTGGAGTCTGAGCTCCCTGCACCTGCAGCCAGGACTGGTTCTGGTTTGTATGCTGGCTCGTTGACTGTGGGACTGAGAGAGCCAGAAGCCCTTTGATTCATTGCTGTACACCAAAGCCAAGCCTTGGCCAGGTCCTGACAGCAGTCCAGCAGAGCCTGGGGTACCCCTCTTGGGAACAAGCAGCTGGACCTGAAGTACAACTGGGCCAGAGCTGCCAGCCCTCATCGCAGGGTGCTGCCACAGCTGCTCTCCCCAACAGCAGTCGCGTGCTGTTTTAGAGCCCACTCCTTCAGCTGGCTCTGAGTGCCTTAGGTTTTGACATGACCTTCTTGTGCTGATACCTGCCCCAACAGACACTGAGGCTGGAGGAACTGTGATGAGATGGGCAGGCACACCTTCCCCCAAGGACAGACTGGCTGCTAGGAGCATAGCTGGCCTCCAGGCTGCTCTTGGTTTGCCCCAGGCTTTTATGGTTCCCCAAAGCGGGGAGGAATAGCATTGGTAACATTCCCTAGAGCAGGGGCAAGGTTATTGCTACTGCTGGGCCTTCCTGTTCTTCCAGCAGCAGTGGCCCATGCTGCTTGTTAAGGGTGCACCAAGGTCCACCTTGGCTGTGGAATCAAGTCCCCCCCCACCCCGTGCCCATCTAAAAGAAGGTACCAAGTGATTATTCCTGTAGCGCTTTACTGATCCCTGCCACCGTCTCTTTGAATAAAAGACTGCATCTGCCCAGCATATGTTTACTTCCATCTGTCCTTAGCAGTGTTCTGTCTACCACCATTCCTTCTCCACAGGACAGCGAGGGCCTGGGACTGCTGGGGCAAAGTTCAGCCCTCCCAGCAGGGGGTAAAGCAGACATATCTCCCTGTACAACCCCTGGTGATGGTTGAGGGCCTGGGAGTGCCTCTCCTGGAGACAGCAGAGCATTGGGCCAGCAGGGCTAGTACCAGGTGCTGTCTCAAGGGTGTTTGTAATCATGCTGTGCCAATGCCAGCTGGCAGGCAGGGAAGCTCCTCCTGATGCCATGACACAGCAGAAGAGAAGAGATGGTGATGGGCTTGTCTATCTTCTCTCTAGCTCCCTCCAAGCACATGTACACGCATATCACCCGAGGTTACTGCTCAACTGGGCAAGATTTATTTATGGGGTAGCTGTACATGCCACAGAGAGCCGGCAGGGACACAATCCAGCTTCTTACAGAGGCTTTCTAGTGATTCCCTGCCCCCCCCCCCAAACACTGTACCCCCCCCCCAACCCTAACCAAATCACTCTTTTCTCACAGCAGTCTGCCTCTTCTACAGAACAGTCCCCACCACCATGAGGGGCAGAGGCACAACTTGGGATTTGTAGGACTGCAGTAGCTAACCCAGAAACTAGTGGCACTTGTGCAGCCTCCCCATAAAAGTGTTAGGGCAGCACAAGATGTGGGGTGTGCGCAGACCCATATTTGAACCATACCACAAGAGCCCCAAAACTTCCTAGACCCTCTGTGGCCACCCAAAGGAAAGCAGAATAAAAGGAAGTCACAAGCTACCACCAGCTTGTCCCTCAGACTAGTACGTTTTCAGAATTAGTGTCAGACTGCTCTCAACATGAGAGATTTCTCTGCTGCCTTATTTCTGGTCCCATAAAAAGTTCAAGGCTCTTCCTCCCAGACCAAGAAAAGCCCTTTGCTCTAAGAAATATGAGCAGGATGGCAGGCAACACCAGGCAACTGCACCCTGTTACTGCTGGCTAGCCCCAGGACAGGATGAGGACAGGCTCCATGGTTGTAGCGTTCATGCCCTTACATCCAGGGTGGTGCTCACATGCTGAAGAAAACACAAGGCAACTACAGGCGCAGCCGTTTGATGTCCTCGCTTCGGAAGTCAATTCGGAGAGCCAGCACCTGCCGGACCTCTGCAGGAGTAAGGCGCCACGTGAGTGGGCCTGAGTTTGGGCCCCAGTAATCCAAGATCTCCGTCACCTGAAGAAAGAGGAGAGCTGCAGGAAACAAGTCGGCTGAAGCCACCTTCACACGTGAGTTCAACCTCTGCCTAAGGTTGTGCGTGTGCCAGGGGGAGGATGATGGCTGGGCAGTATTTCCTGCCATGAACTCCTGCAAATAAACAACCATCAGGCATGGGGCAAATTCCCTAGCCGCCCTCCCATGGTATGCATGACAAAATTTGGACAAGCCCAGTAAATCCATGTGCAGTCTGGCTGGGGCTCCTGCAGTTCCCCTAATAAAAGCAGGAAAAAAAAAAAAAAAAGTGCAGCTCACCCTTTCCAGATTGAGGATAGTGGCCATTTGGGAAAGACGGGCAAACTTGTCACGGATAGTCCAAGTAGTGACTGTGGTGAGATAGGCTATGAGAGATCTCAGCTCCTTGTCAAACTGCAGACCGCCAAGCTGCGGGGACCAAGGAAGCTCTGTTAATTCTCCAAGCAGGCCTAGGGTTGTGCCAAACCATGAACAGAAACAGATATTACAGTAGTGGAGGTGAGGTCTCTGAACAGTCAGACCTTCTGCTGTTGCAGACAATAGTGGCTCATCTTTGCACCCACCTTAAGAGCTAGCCCCTCCTCTTTTTGCAAGCTCTTCCCAGCCCCATCATTAAACATACTTTCTTCTCGTGTACAGTAATGCAAGACTTCCTTGAGGTGGCTACCAGCTGTGGTAGGGTTTTTCGGAGGGTAGTATTTGCCCCTGCCTTGCCCCATCCTTTGGAAGGTAATGGAGGGTTTTATGGTGGCAGGTTTGCAGACCAGCCAGACTGCAGGGGAGAGGACAGTGTTTTGCTTACCCTGCTGAAGGTGGATTTGAGAAGTACTTTTTCCAATTCGATGGCTATGAGACTGGTCATAAGACCAGTGAGGGTATCATAAATCACTGGAGACAGTCCAGCCTAGAAGCAGAAACCAGTGTCATTCTTGTCAGGCTAAAAACTGAGCAGAGGGCCCCAAAACCCATGCCTGTAAGAGCTTTCAAACAAAGACCCATCACTTCCATGCTCACTGGGGGAACAGCACTGGCCAAAGCCATCAGTCTCCAGGAGGCTTGTGAGGAATCAGAGGACATCACTGTCCATTGTTCCCCTGAGCAGGGCAGAAGAGTTGGGAGATGCTGTGTGGAGATATGGCTGAAGCCCGGCAAGCTGCTGCGTCTGCTTCCCCTCACCTTGAACTCTGTCATCTGCTGTTCCAGATTGACGATGAACTGCTGGACCCAGGGATCGTTAGCTTCGTAGTCGCTGAACTCTTCCTGACATTGAAATACAAAAAGAGTTGTTTATTTGGCCTACTGTGAACAGCAGCAATTGGCCCTGAGGAAAGGGAGGGTGGTGCCTCCTGGGGTAGCACTGCCCCCCTTCCATTTTCTTAAGCTCCTCTCAAGCCATGTGCCCCTTGCCACACCGGGATGCAGAGCAAGTTCTGGGAGTCTACCTCCTTCTCTGTGCTGAGGAAACAGCAGAGAAGTGAGCGGAAATGAGAAAGTGGTCGCTCTGATTGCACCGCTGTGCAGCGGAGGGGCAGTAAAGGAGTAGGGCTGGAAGCAGAGAACGTTGAGCCTTACCTCCTCGATGTTATGGGAGACGGAGAGGAACAGATTGATCCAGGGCTTCACCTGGGGTTTGATGGCTGTGCTGTTCAGCTCGTTGAGACCTTCCTGAGGGGGGAGAGGAAGAGGACATGAGAGCAGCTGAGCACGCTTAATGTCCAACAACACAACTGAGCCAGCCAGGCTGTCCGGATACTGCCTCACACCCTCATCACAAGCTGGGGAAACCGACCCGCAGACATGCACAGGAAACTAAACCCAGGTGTCCTAGTGCTGGATCCCACAGTCATCTGAAGCTGGATGGCTCCAAGGACATTACTACAACAGAAGGTGGAAAGACAGGCCCAGAAGCTGCCCTTGTGTTGACTTGCAGCCTGTCTGAAGGACTCATATTTCCTGCACAGCTGCAGGTGGTTTCCTGGCAGGAGAGAGGTGTTTAGTGCACATCCCCCTGAGGTAGGAAAGGATGCAAACTACACGAGCGTTTCCATTCAGTGCCAGCCAGTAGGACACTGTGACTGGACTCAACTCAAGCCTCTCTCCTCCAGTGCAGCTTAGCTCAGTAGGAGAAGTTAAAAGAAGAGATAAAAGCTGGAACCACAGTTAGCTCCCTGAATTAATCATAACCCTAGCACATGCCATCTCCCCCGAACAGCAGGTTGTCAGCAAAGGCTGTTCTATCTGCTCCAATGCTAGGGAGCCCTCTAAAAACCTCTCCTGCCAACCACCCCCGTTTGGCTCAGCAAGATGTCAAGAAAGCTCACCCAGCATGAAACCATTCAGGTACCAACACTGCCTGGCATTTGATGAAAGTTTTTAACTAAAATTGGCATTTCGGAGCAGGCCCTGCTGGCAATTGCCCTTTTCCAAGGCAAATGCAATGTGCGTGTGACTCAGGCAGTGCAGGAACTGGTTGCCTAGCATCTTGATTACTTTGCAGCCAGTTTTAATACTGCGCCAGCACTAGACTGGAGAGTTTTACTGCTTATTCATGAGCTGTTTGGTTTTATATTGACCACGAGCCTCAAGAAGGTTCACTTGCAGTACCAATCTGAAGACATCTGATCACAGTGAACTGGGAAGCCAAATAAAAAAGGGCCTTGCTCCTCTGTGAAGTACAAAGATGATGGCAAACCTGGTTCAAAGTGGTCTCTTTTGCTTGGCTTCTTTCCACAGGAGTATTAGGCCTTTCTACTCCCCTCCCTGTTGAAGACCACTGTGAAAGTATGGAGGAAAAGGTCCCAGCACGCCACAGGAGAGTGGCTTTAGCCAAAGAGCCTTCTGTCCCAACTAGGGGAGTATTTCCACCTGGGGAAAGGAGGTGGAACCTGAGAGCAGAGCAGCTGCTTCTCTACCACCAACTCTTCTACAGCGTTATCTAGCAAGTCTCTGGACATCTTGACAACATGCCAAGCCATGAGGGAGAATGGAGTGGATGGGAGTGCTATTATTATTTCCTGTCCTTGAAATGCTGAAACAGCTACCGCTCTGTGCTGAGTGAAGACAAAAGGAACGACGTTCCTTCTAGCTCTGCAGCTGCTTCCAGAGCTTTTATGCAGCCCCCAGCTGGTGTGGCTGTGCAAAGGGGCTGGATCTGGTTCACAGGCCCCAAAGCAGACTGATTTGCTTCCTTCTGTCCCCCTACCCAGGACTCCTAGAGTTAGACATGGCCAAGACCTCGGGCTGAAATGATTCCCGCCACTATGTGTTGGAGGCCGGCAGTAACAGCAAGACACTCACCTGCAGGAGGTCACGGAATTTGTTGGAGACTGCGGCCATGTCAGAGAGGCAGCTGTCAATCTTGGCCTGCGCTTGTTCGCCCCCAAAGCCTTGGCTAAGCAGTTTGGTGCAGTCACTCTGCAGGGAAGAGATCCATCAGTAAGTTGCATTAATAACCTGGGTTGCTTCTATCCCTTCGCATTGCTGAGCTCTGGCTGCCTGCCAGCATGCTTGCAGGCATGGAGAACCACTGAACTCTCACCCCTGTGAGGGCAGAAGCTGCTGGCTCGAGCTGGCGAGAGGACGGCCAAGGGCCATTCAGCCCAGCACCAGAGAACCACAACCTCTCCATGATGCACATTTGAATCAATTGACTCCTACTCTGTGCCAGGTTGGTGAACCTGGAGGAACTGGTACTTCTAGCTAGACCAAGTTACACTACTAAATATGTGTCAGTTTGCTCTGCCAGCTCAAAACTGCTTTCCTAAGGCAGGAGGTCAAAGACCTCAGGAATGTGGGCAGAGGGAAGTCCAGAAGGTTTATCTGACCCCCTCAGGGAGGCCATTGCAAGTTATGGTTATGGAAAAAAAAAAAAAAAAGAGAAAGAATCCAGACCGCACCTCCAAGGTCTTCTTTAGGGTCATGATGTTTTCACTGCAGACTTCAACATTGTTTAAGGTCACCTGGGGGGGGGGGAAAAAAAAGTAGAATTCACTGGAATTTCTCAGTCTCAGCTACAAGTCTGCACAGCTCTACGCCTTGCTCACTCTACAGATTGAAATGCAAATGTTTAAGGGGCAGAGGTGCTCCCATATGATCAAATCACTGCAGATTCACAGAGTTACGTCAAGCTGAGCCACAATAACTGACCATGTGTGCGCTGAACCTGCAGCTGCTGCAAAGTCTGAATTAGTTCAGTCCACTTCTCTTCCTCATCATTCTGCCTATGATGCTGCAGCCAAGCCCCAGTCTTGGGTGGACTGATGGAAGAGAGGATGTACCCCCAACTTCTTTGCTCATTCCTGTGACAGTGTCATGAAGAAAACACGCCAGGAGCAGCTGGAGATGATGGATTCTACACAGCATGTCCAAAGAAGCACAGGCAGTAGGAAGGCACTCTCATCTAGGCAGAAGCAATATCTGTTCTTCACTGAACAGGCTGCTCTTTACCTGCTGAAGCTGAACTAAATGTCAGAATAATACTGGGGTTTGTGCAGACAGGGAAATGCAGCGAGCTGACAGGTGAATGAGGAATCCAGTGGGAGAACTGACATTTTAAGTGCTTTGTTTCAAGAAATCCAGAGACCTGTAACCAAGAGTTTAATGAAATGAGTGTTTGGTCCCTCCCTCTCCCTTTACTGGTGCCTTCGGTGTCTTCTCTCCCGGCACAGAGAAAGTCCCAAGGAGCCTCTTCAGCACTGGCTGCTCACGGCAACTTGCAAGGAGGGAGACAAGCCAGTGTGAGCCAGGCCCTCTCCAGGGCTCTCAGGGTCTCTGCCTACATGTCTGCACAGCATCAATATGCAGCAGAGCTGGTTGAAAGGAGACAGCAGATCTGGACAGAGTTGCTGTCCCAGTGAGGTCTCTTCTACACTGCATGCTTTTGTCACAAGCATCCTACCAGAAGAAAGGACACACTAGAGGACAAGAGCAACAGCCCTTCGAATGCTCTCCCACAGCCTGTAACGCTCTCAGCCATGCTCAGGCCTGCTCAGGCATGCAGTGAACTGCAGCACTGCTATTAGGAGAAAGTAACAGGAGGATCTTGCATGCTCAGTGGAGTGGAGAACCCTGCTCTAATGGTAACTCTCTCATCTGATAAGCAAGGATGAAGGAGCTCTGAGCGTGGGTTGGAAAAACTTTCCCATCCAGGGGAAGATGTGGATGAGACATGCTCCCACAGCCTTTGTGCAGAGCCTGCGAAGAAAAAGGTTGATGGCCATTTCAAAAGAGCAGAGACTCTTCCCTAGCCTGGAGGGGAGCATTATCACAGCAGCCTAAGAGGCAACCACAGGATCATGCTCAGACAGGCTTGGTGTGGAAGCCCTGCAAACATGAGATGAAGTAGCAGCATCGACCAGACATCCAAGGTCAGGCCACTCATCACACCTCAACAGCTTTTCAGGTTCTCTGAACGTGCAATAGTCACACGTATCCTTTTCTCCCACTCCGAGAGGTATTGTTTTTCCCCCTACCACGCAACTCACTGTACGCTAGGACAGCCATCAAACCCACCAGAAAGGACTGCTTGGCCTCGTCGGTGCTTTCGATGCCTTTGGTATCAAACTTGCCTTGCTGCAGGCTGCTGTGCATGATGCTCACGGCACTGGTCACCCCTCTCTGGAAGTCCTGGAAGGTGGTGGCTGGGAAGCCTTGCTTCAGCTTGTTGTACAGAACCTCCCTATGGGGCAAGCAGAATACACCAGGGCTTACAGCAGACACAGCAAGGCAGGGCTGAGGCAGCCGTAGCAAAGTCACGCTCTAACACAGGACAGCACTTTGGTTGAGCTGTGACCTGACAACGGAAGTGGAATTTTACAGGGGCAAAGAAAGGCTGGCAAATATCTCCTGTCAGCATCTAAAGCAGGCAAGGTTGAAACGGAAGAGAAATAAACAGCCCAGACTTTGAGCTTTCCTCCAAAAACCTGACTGCATTTGTCTGCTGAGTTCAGTCACAGTTTTCCACTCCCACATTGCAATGAAAAACAGGAGCAGGCCGGTTCTGCAGGCTCACCCCAAGGTACAGTGGGCAACCATTCAAGTCACAACAGAACAGCAGTCTTAGGCAAGCTCACAGGCAACCCAGAGAACAACTGGCAGTGACCATGTACTATCAAGCCAGGTATCACCCACCAACATTGTGTGGTGGCTCAGTCTCGCAGGGACTTCAGGTCTCAAGGCTCATGCCTTTCTCTTTTAAGTCTGTCTGTCCTACAGGTGACTACCACTGCTGTGACAAAGGTACGCCTAGCTTCCGCCAGCTACACTGCACCTGAGCCTGCTTCCTACTGGCATCCTCCAAAGGCAGAGAACACAAGGAAGACCATTTGATATCAAACACTATTTGCAGAACATCAGGAGGAGACAAGTTACAATGAATCCGGTGTCTTTTCATTACCTGAAGTCGGACTCCAGCTCAGTGGTGGAGTGGTTGATCATGGCGCAGAGGCAGTCTATGCTGGAGCTGGACAGAGCACGCCCAATACACTTCTTCACTATATAAAACACATCATCTACCATGCTGGAGGTGAGCTGGCCCTTCTCGTAGCTGTCCATGGCAACAGCCTGCAAGGAAAGCTGTCTTAGTACTCTGAGCTCAACAAGTGAAGGTGCCTTCTCAGAGCAGTGCCATGAGAGCAAACTGTGAAACACTGCCAGCTTTCCTGTGTCACCCTAAGCTGAACTGAACCACATGTGGCCTGGCACCACTCATCCTAGTTTTCAGTAGCCCATGGTGGTTTGGGGAATATCTCCAGAATCCACTCAGTAGAAGTTGCTCTTCTGAAGCCAATAACCAAGCATCAACTAGGAAAATATAGGCTTGCAGAAGTGTTGCTCCTTCTCCTTCCAGGCAACAGTTTGTCTTGCTGCAGCCTTCTCACCCAGACTCCAACTAACAACCCCAGGAATACACTGCTTAACGACAAGAGCCAGGCTGGGGACCAGACCACTCTGGGGGGACAATGCATGGCACTGACTCTCCCCACAGGACGGCAGCTGGAGGAACTGCACTTCCCATTGCTAGAGGGACCTTCAACCCAAGGAGCCAGCCCACCTCACAAACTACATTTGGAGCAGTTACTTTGTGCCATCCTGAGATAGCTCTGGCTCTGCAGCTCCTGGAGCAGTGTAACCCTCTAGCACAGGAAGCAAGGAAGAACAGCGTGAGGGTGAGGCTGATGGAGGTACGTGACTTGATTCAGGAGTTACGTTCTGCCAAGGACAGAGCACCGGGGAGGTGGGTCTGGCTACCAGCCCTGCCCAGGCACAGAACTCAGCCACTTTCCACACCCAAGGGTATGTTTGGAGGCAAAGTTCAGAAAGGGCTTCTTGCCTTCCAGGGCCAAGGGAAACAACAGGCCTTCCAAACCGCTGCAGACCTGCGACATACCCATCTCCCTCCCTCAGGGTGCTCAGCAGAGGACTGTGGAGCAGACACAGAGGCTTCAGTCCCTGGCAGAGAGCCCAGGCTGTTGCAAGCAGCAGTCTGAGCCCTACCTTGTTGACAGTCTCCCTCATGAAGTATTCCTCCATGGTGATGTAGTAGCCAATGAGCTCTTGCATGGTGCGGCTCAGCAGGCAGTTGTTGAGGAGCTTGTCCAGGTATTTTTGATGCTCTGCAGAACACAAAGGAGAACTATCAGCAGGAACTGTGTACCAGAAAACAATTGCACATCATCACCTTGTTGCCTAACAAGCACCCAACAGACACACACCTGCAAAGCCCAACCTGGAATAAATCACAGGTCTTATCTGTGGATCTGAAAGAGCTGTGCTGACTTTTGCAGGTGACAGGAGAAGTGATTTCCAGAGCTCCCTGGAATGCCAAAACTCTCAGCCTGTTTTCCCCAAGGCCTCCACCTTTAGCATCTGTGCCTGCAGTTACTGAAGGGCCTTCCCCCTCTTTGGGGACCTTGTTTATTATGCTCTGCTGTCATATTCCTATAAAGTTAGTTTTGTTCCCCTTTTAGAGGGGAGCAACTTGATCTGTTGGACTAGAAGATTGAACAGTGAATACTTCCTGTACCAGTGATATTAACTGTTGGTCCAGATCCTTTCCCAGAGGGTTATCCTTCTATCTGCCCTCCTCCATGGTTATATGCTTCCTGAATATTGCTTTTCTCATGCAGGCATCTGATATAGTGGTCACAGGCATTTTTCCCCAACAGAACTGTAGTGGCCTGTAAAGTCATGACTTAAAACAGCTTCCTCCCCCACTACGATGTGCTGGAGTGTGAAAAAGCCCCAATGCAGAGGATGGTTATGGCAGGACTTTGTCAGGAAGCCCAGTGCTGAAAATGGACTTGGGAAGGCCAAATCCTCTTCTGAAGAGTGCTCCCACAGTGCCTTCGTGGAACCTGTGCCACTTAGCTCTGACACTGACTCAGATACGTCTCCTCCCTGGGCACATTCAAGGAGCAAAGAGCCTGCAAGCATTGGTATTCAAGATGTTACCTTGCTTTACCTCCTCTGAGGCCATAGAGTCTCCCACCTCGAAATCAGATACTATTCGTCTCTTGATAAACCTCAAGTAGAGCTCACTGCGGGCATTCATCAAGGTTACCTCTGTTAAAATAGGGTCAAGTTCCCTGCAAGGAACACAGAAGACATCAAGGTAGCAAGCCTACAACAGGAAGGGCACTAATTTAACTCAGTAAAGTAGCGCATTCTCTGTTCTCTCACTATGAGATTAATACTGCCCATCTCCATCTGTGCCGTTGAATGGCAAAGCTCAGCAAAATCACTGGTACATGCACATAGTCTCAACTCTGCCTTCAAATACGTTCGGGAGTTTGTTTCTGCTGAGGCTTGCTTCTAGGCTTGACAGCTCTCCACCATAAGCTGAGTTAAGTGGAGACAAGTTATGCTGGGTAGCAGATAAGTGCTGCCAGAATGGATCAGCTCAACAGTTCATCTTGTCACTCACCCTGTGGCAAACAGAGGCCAAACACCATCTGTTTTAGAGAAGGGTTCCCAGACTTAGTTTGCTTGGCAGCAACAGCATTTCCTTGCTCTGTGCCCAGCCACATGTGGACACAGGACTCGCACCTGCCGGACCACTTTGAAACAGACTGTAAGCTACCAGCACTGAGTACCACAGCTTGGGATCTCTACTGCAGAAGCGGTGACAAAAACCTCCAATGAGCAAATCCCAGACAGATCTTCCTAAGTAAGAGATGCTAATCCACCTGGGGATTACTTTCCCATATTATAATCACGGTCTCCAGGACAGCCCCCATCCAAGGGATTTGCTATGTAAGCTAAACACCACGGATGTATCTAAAATCCATAGCTTGTCAAAATGTTCTCTAAAAATCATTGCAGAGAAGCTTCTTTTTTATCTCCATGGATGTAAGTACAACCATATTAAAATCACAGTAGTAAGGACTGCAAGAGTCTGAAGAACCTGATCTAACTTCAAAACTAGCCCTGTTTTGAGCAGGATTTTGGACTAGAGACCTTCAGCACTCCCTTCCTCCCTCAATTTTTCTGATTCTGTGAGCCTTACAAGGCCAATTTTAGAAACTCCAGGTCCCTGTCACCTCTGTATATGTGCTCTTGTGTCCAGATGCATGCATTTGTCTGAAAATGATGAAGGATCTGTTTGAGCTCAACAGCTCAAGAAATGTGAAACCAAAAAAGGATGTGACAATGCTGAACACAGTGTTCCAATCAGAGATGACTTCGCATTTAACGATGAAAAGAAAAAGACTGTCACCTCAGCAGCTTTTTCATCAGTGTGCACAAAAGCACATTACAAATACTGCTCAAAGCCTCACAACAAATGAGTGGGGTGAGGAACCTTTATTTTATGGATGACTCGGAGCAAGTAGTAAGTGCTCTTCTATATTACCACTGAAGTAACTGGTCCTGTAGGATCCCAGACAGATTTGCTTTAGAAATGTAAGCTTTCTTTCAAGGCATGTTTAGAAGCCATGCAATGCCAGATGGGCTGGATGCATTTACAAATGGCCTTACTTTAGGACTTCACAAATACTCAAAATAAAAAGAGGAGGAGGGAGGCTGAAAGCAGTTCAGCTCATTAGCAAGAAGTTGATTTTACAGAGTCTGTACAGCAGCAGTACAGATAAATAGGACCCAAAGATTTACTCCCAATTTTGCCACTGATTATTTGCCCAGGGAATTGCTCCATTTCGTGGGCTCCAAGGACCATACTCTGACCGTTAGCAGGAGGTGGGCAGAACCATATGAAGTCTCTGTCCTTTATGTGCCATGATATTCCCAATCCTCCAGCAATGACCAGGACTTAAAAGTACTGAATAAGCAAAATAAAGTGACACTGAAACTGCCTTCATACAAGGGCGGTGAAGGGCACCTAACAATTGTTTTTTATGCTTTAGCAGCCACAAAGCCTCTGGAAGATGAGAAGAGTTATCTAAATGCTAAGTAGTGTTAATGACAGATCAAGAGCGGAAAATTAGAGAGCAAAAAGGGTTTTGTTTGTACCTTGGCTCAATCTTCTCTGTAGAAGAACTTCTTATCATGCTGTTCTGAACCTGCTGGAACTGCAATCACAAGAATAGGAGAGTCATGAAAATCTTTGCTGGTGAAGTTAAAAGCTTCTTCTCACGCTATAGCCTAAAGAGGTACTTGCTCAGGGAGGGCAACAGGAATGCTCTGTGGGAAGCATCACCAGAGAAAGGAACTGCATCAGTTCACCCCTTCCTCCAAGACAGAACTCAGCCTGCCAGGAAGGGCTACAGGATGAGAACTCCAGCAGAGGCACCAAGGTGTGTGAGCACAAGACATTACAGCAGTCCTGCATCTCATGGGCAGGAGCAGGCACAAGATGGTGCAGAAGGTGTGCTGAAAGTGCCCTACAGACCTGCAGAGCAAAGAACCCTGTGCCCAGGGTCTAATTATCATCTAATTATCATCTTCCCTGCAACAGAAGAGAGAGCCACAGGCTGCACCCCTTCACATCATCAGTGCAGGTATGGGGTAAAGCAGGGTTTCTCTCAACAGCCAAACTTGCCACCTCTGTGGCAGCTGAAGACCCACACAGCTGGATGGAGGCTGCAGCTGTCTATGTCAGACAGCCTCACACCCCTCTTACCTGCCTGTGATAGTCCCTCTGTTTGATGAAGTTGTCCACCACCTTCTCCACCTGCCGGTCACACTCCACTTGCAGGTGCTTGATGAGGGTGTAGAGCCTCCCTGGACCATAGTAAGTCTCCACGATGGGTTGGTGCGTTTCCACAATGCGAGCAATCCCTGCAGGGAGAAGGGCAGCCATGCTGGGGGATCTCTTCTGTTCTCAGACACAAGAGACAGCCTGAAGAGAGAGCTCCCATCCAGTCTGGACCCAGTGCAGAGCTGTAGGAGTTCTTGGACAGTGCTTAACACAGGATCATTCATTCCCCAGAGGAACAGTTCAGACTGTCCAGCCACCTACCGGAGGTCTACCATCACCACCCCTCATTCCATGGCACCTTATCTCTGCATATGATGCCCTCCGTCCTCTTCCCAGTTAATTTCAAGGCTACAATGCAGATCTCCTGGGGTAGAAGCCATCTCTCTTCTCAGAGAGAGCTCTTGCCATGGGATGTATGCTAGCTGCCATATTACCCAGAAAGACCCAAGGTGTCCTGAAGATATGAAGCCTTCACAGGAGAAAGCCACGCTTTAGAATCACCAGCTAAACTGGGCAAGGGACAAAACTATCATCCAAATCTAGTCTCAGCTGTCAGTACCTGCCAAGTTACAAGAGAACAGCAGTGTTAGGAAATTCAGCCCAGAGCAAGCTCTGCTCTTACGCATCACACAGATGCCTAAGTGAGCAGGCATTAGTGAGGGCTGAATCTCCTTGGAGAGAAAACTCATTCCCAGGGAGGTATCTCTCTGAGATTGGTTTCTTCTCCCCAACTCTCTACTCCAAGAGGTAGGAACATCCTTCCCTGTGCTCCTGCCAAGAAAGCCCCAGCAGCTCTGAGGACCTTCAGTAGTAGCAAGGCTGCCAGGCTGGGAGAGTGACTTGGCAGTGGTGCAGCCTGGAATTACAGCAGACATAATAGAGAAGGCAGTTAATCACCACAGAATCTCCATTACTGTCTTTGGTGACATTCCCACAGAGCATTCATATGCTCTCTCCCTTCCCTGTCTGCCTTCAAGCTGCCATGGTCCTCCTTGGAGAGACAGGCCAGGAGGCAATAACAGCCGCTCAGTCTTAAGGGATCAGATATGTTTGCCTGGAGAACTGTGGGTCTAAAGAATCCTTTAGGGAATAGCCATTTGTTTTTAGGATGCAGAGAACAAGAGGTGTCTGATCCAAGTCTCCTGAGACCCCCTCAAATCCAGCAGGCTATCTAAGGAGAAATCTACAACTCTCCCAGGAAAACTTGTGCAGTCCCTTCAGCTGAGAAAGCTCCTTATGTCATGCAGAAAGCCTGCCTCCTGAGGACAACTGCTCCTTTGCAAGTGCACATTGTGACTGCACAAGCTGAACAAAGGAAAACTTATTCTCATGCCCCCTCCTGGCTGGGAAAAAGTCCACTGGTTGTGTCTCTGTCCCTCTAGCACGACATTCTCATAGCTGAAATGGGGAAGAGGCACTCTGCACTATCCTGGAGCTTGAACTAAAAGCTTTTAAGCTGACAGACAACCTCATCACAGATTATTTTCAATCCATCAGCAAAGAAGGAAGGGAGAAGATTACCTTCAAAGAGGAGCGTCAGGGTGTCTGCAAAGATGACAGCAGCTCGACGGTCACTCATGTCCGTCCCCATCACCAGCAGCAGGTTCTCCTCTGCTTTGTTGGCCACCTGAATGACAATGGGACCAGTCAGCTGGTAATACTTTCCCTTAAGAGCCCAGTCAGATCACAGTATGTTTCACAGAATCTGTTACCTGCTTGCAGAGGTACTCCGAGAACTTGCTCAGCCCCTCTTCATGTAAGCCTAGCAGGGGAAATATCTTGAAGAACCGTTCCACCTGAGGCAGGTCTCCCTGCTTCATAGCCATGTCAAATTTCTCTGCGACAATTGTCTTCAGGCGCTGCTCTGCTTCCTGCAGGAGCTTCAGGTTGGCATCAATTATACCCCCTAGTCAAAAGGTGGGAGAACAAAGGGAAAGATGGCAGGACAATGTTAGTACTGTGTCCAATACTTATTTTCCCAAAAAAGAGATGAAAGCTGTGCAGCCCTGAGATGACAATCAGAAGGCTAAAGGCCAGGAGGGCAGCAGGCACCCTGGAATTATTCTACAGGCTGTAACAAAGACAGTTGGGGCTGCGTGTGATGTACACACATCTAATGTCACAGTCTCACAAGGAGATTGCAAACACATCAACAGGATATCACAAGAAAACTCCATATCATCCAAACCCGGCAAATTACACCTTAGCTCCAATCCAGAGATATTTCTTTTAGGCGTCAGGTAATTTCTTTCTTGTTTCTTCGTGTCCAGCTGCTTTTCTTGGTATCACACTGTAACACTGCAACAGCTCCCAGAGCCTTTTCTGTCTCACTTCTGTCCAACATGTTTTGTCCTTCACCTAGTCAGCATCTGATAAGCTACTGAGGCCTTGTGCCAGGAACTGTCCCATCAAGTAATGATAATTCAAACCTACTAACACTTCAAAGCTTTCACCTCTACATTACTATATAACATACTAATGTGCTTGGCTAGCATTGGATCTTCTGCCTTGGTCTATCAGGCTGAGGCAATCCGTCATGGGAAATCAGGCAGTTTCTAGCTATCTTACTGGAAAGGTGACTTATCAGCTTCTCCTCATGAACAGTACCCACCTTCCTTGCCCTGTCGACTGAGCTCAATGACTGATTTATCTAGAGACAGATAGCGATGGATATGAGCTGCTGCTTGTTCATAGTCTTCATTTCGCAGGGCAGTTTGAACTCCGTCCATGCAGAACTTTAGGTCCAGGATGTCATCAGCTCTCTGAATGGCCTGATAGAGTCGATTCTGGAAGAAAAGCAAACAGTAAGGTTTCCTTCTGCTAGCTGGACCAGAGGAATAGAATTATGAAGAGAAGACAGCATGGAAAAAAAAGGGGGAAGAAACAGTTCGAAGTGATACTTCTGTAAAAGATAAACAGCTAGGTAACCAGAAACCCCAAACTACTTAAAAAGTCATAACATTGATGACTCTGAAAGAGGAGCAACATTTTCCCATCAAAACTTGGCTTGAACTCACAAGCTATACTCCAGTTTAACGAACAGGCAGAGACTACAGACACAACCACACATGCTCTCTTTCAGTTTGAGAAGAAGGTTTGCTGGGTGCTGGGACCTGAAGTCTCTTAGCCTATCTCTGTACAAAGAATATGACAGCTTGGATTCCTGCCCAGTCTCAGATGACTGTGACCATTTCCGCAGTGCATCAGCACTGCAATAGCTAGATAACAGAGGGCTAACGAAGATTAATCTCAACTTATTCATCATATTTCACCAGGAGCTGCAAGGAGAGAAGGGAATATTGGAGAGCCAGCTGCTGTACACAAAATCACACGCATTATTTACCCTTGTATCCTGCAGTGTCCAGGGGCCCAGCAAGACACCATTGCCTAACAACACTAGATAATGCCCAAGCAAAGAATAAAACAGCTTCCAGCCTCTCTGCCCCACCCCCCCCCGAAAAAGGGCACGTTCCTCTGTTTGACAGTTGTGCTGTGAGGACACGAGCAGATGCAACAGGCAGAACGTGGCTTGGTGCTGATGAGTCCCAAACACCCCTCGGTCCAGATACCTTGGCAAGGTCAAGTTGACGGACTTTACTGCTGACATTCTCAGCCAGGTTGCAGGTGAAAGTGATCATCCCTGCCAGCTGCTGGGCATCCCCCTCAATGAGCTGCAAATTAGGGCTGGAAACATACACAAATTGAACATATGAGAAGCAGATATTAAGTAGCAGGATAGTCTGGAATAGCAGGGTGTTTCTTTCCCCAGACCCAGCTGCTCCTGTCAGCAATGGTTGCTCTCATTTCATGCCCTTCCTACATGATCAAAGCACCAAAAATGAAACAGTTTGCCTCGGAAGAGGCTGCGCAGATAGACTAATCACATCAATAAGGGCATGAATGAACTGCTGAAGGTTTAGGGAACTGTCCACTTCTGAAGTGGAAGATGAAGTCTGTGAACTTGTGCTCTAAGCTTTCACTAGACTTGAGGCCACTTATGCTGGCTTTCCAGACTGCTAGCACAAGCTTACCATAAAGCGAGGCAGTAATACTTGCCCACATCTGCAAACGGCTTGACACAACACATCTGATCAAAGCGTTGATTCTAAAATGTGACAATATCTGGGGTGATATATTCAACAGTGTTTCTGAAGAAGTGCTCAACCTACACCAAGAGGGATCGGTCACTGTAAGGGAGTGGCATCTACTCTGTTAGTCCTGCTGAGAACTGGAAGTCCAGGGTGAGGATCCAACTACACTTCCCTATCACAAGCTGATGCACAAAAAAAATAAAGTTTATTTAAACTCTTCAATAACAGACATCTTCTGAGAATGAACTTAGTTCCCTCGCTGGAATGAATTTTCATGTATGTGAAGCAAGCAGGGAGGTGCTGAACAGCGTACAGCAGCAGAAGGAAGGGGAGGGTATAGTGATCACTAACCCCATGCGATGAAGTGCAACCATCTTGTTCTCTATAGTGCTTTGCTGTTCCAAGAGAGCATCCAGCTCCTCTTGCACAACTTTCTGAAAGAAAAAGAAAAATAAAGACTTGTGTGACTTTGAGTCCTCTCTAGACTAGCAACGGTTATTACAGACTGCGTCAAGCCACAGATATGCAGCTTGCAAGGTTTTAGCACGTCCAAGTTCTCAGATGACAATGAAATCCTTCCCAAGTTCCCATTCTAATCTTGCAATATTTATATTCATGCAATACCAAAACATCAGTTATAAAAATTTCATCACTTTTAACAAAGATAACCCACAAACTGCTCCTCAGGCTGGGCTGTCAACATGCCAGGGGATCCTAAATCAACTCACAATTCTGGGATACAAATTCCCCAGAGGTGACGCCACTCCCCGTCAGGCCTGGCGGGCTGGTTAAGGCCGTATTTAATATTTCTGTGAAAGATCTGGACAGCTAAGGGAGCTGCGACAGCGAGACGCCTGGTCTCCCTGCCACACAGCAGCGAGTCAAAGGGAGCTGGAGCAGTGATAACCAAACCAAAAGCCGGGTTTGGAGAAGGAAAGCGGAGGTCAGAAATGAGGATATTTTCCTGCTGTTGACCCCGATTCTTTCTAAGTTTCTAAGACCTAACGCAAGCAGCGGGGAACGCAGACAGTGGCGGTGCTTGGCAAGGAGGCCACGTCGCCCGGGGCCCGATCGCCGCCGCCTCCCCGGCCCTCCCCGCCGGGGCACCGTCGCCTGCCGGGCCGTCTCCGCACACCTCCTCCTCACACAGCCGGCCGTAGGCGGCCTCCAGGTCCGACAGGTCGGTGAGTGACTGAATCCGCTCCATGGACAGGGAGGAGGAGGACGACGACGAGCCGCAGCCGCCATCCCCGCCCGGCGCCCTCGGCCCCGGCGCGGCGGCCGCCGCCATCTTGGGATACGGGTGACACGGTCCCCGCCACCGTGCGGGCCGCTGGGGTTGTCCGAGACGCTGCCTGAACGCTCGCGGCCGCTCGGTTCAGCCTGGCGGAGCGCGAAGCTCATCACCCTACGGCGCCCCGCGGCGGAAGAAGTCTGAGAGAGTTTCCGGAGGCTCTGGGTACGGGCAGCGGCTCCCATTGCCCCGCGGCCGTTCAGGCGCCGCGGAGGGCAGCCGCTCCCCTCAGGCTGCGCGCGCGCCGGGCCTCGCAGAAGGCCTCGGCGAGGAGGCGCGCGAGGGCGGCGCGCAGGCGCGGGGCTGATGGCGGAGCGGGCCGGCGGGGCGCCGGCCTAGGCAGGAGCTGCATCCGCCGCCATCCGCACGGTAGGGGCGGCTCCACCGCGCCGCGCCCGCCCAGCGGCGGCCCCTGAGCCGGGGAGGTGCGGGTTGGGCCGCCATTTCCGGGGGCAGCGGCCGCGGATCCGAGCGCCCCTCGGGGCCTGGCCTGCAAGAGGCGGCCGGGCCGGGGGTTGGGCCGCGGCCGGTTACCGGAGCCTGCGGCCTGGCGGGGCGCGGGGAGCCCGCCCAGGGGGCGGCCGGTGCTGGGCCCCGGCCCTGGGAGGGCCTCGGCACGGCCGGGGCGGCTGAGGGCTGGTTCCCGCTGTCTCGGGGCCTGCATAACCCGGCGAAGCGAATGCGGCGGCCTGTGCGGATCTGGACTTCCCTCCCGCGTCGTCCCCCGGGGGGAGGAAGCGCCTGAGGCGCTCGCGCCGGGCCGCTGTGGGTGGCTGGAGTCATATTAACGGGAACGGCGAGATGAGTGAGGTGTAACGGCCTGCGATGCCCTTATAAAGATTCGCTGGGTTCTGCTTGGTTCTTGAAACGCAGAAGTTGTAAGCAGCGATTAGGTGAAAGTCCCGAGCAGTTACATGGCCGTTAGGGTTCAGCGGACACGTAGCAGCCTTGCTGTCTTCCGGAGAGTCCGTTGCCACTTTCTTGCTACTATTAGATACAAAATAACTGGAGGTAGTGGAGTGACAGTAAGTGCTGTGATGTCACTGAAAATGAATAAAATTATGTACTCTGATAAATCAAGAGGTTCTCTCTCTCTTTTCCATATGAGTTTTCTCTTTATGAGGTATATTTTTTTATTCTACTTGTTGCAGACTCAGTGGCACTAAGATACAGTGAAGCAAACCTGTTGTCAACATGTTCCTCTACAACCTAACGTTACAGCGTGCCACTGGCATTAGCTATGCTATCCATGGCAATTTCTCAGGTAATACATTTTTCTCTCTAAGCTTTTTTTGACTGGAATTCTTTCATATAGTAGAGAAAGTAAGGTGCTTGCTTTTAATTTTTGGTTGGGTTTGGTTACTGAAGCTCATCTGCTTCAGTATAGCATTAGTTTTTTGGTTTTGCTAGTATATTATCTTTTGCTTTTGGGTATATAACTTGAGGTAATGTGATTTGCGGAAAGGTCAAGAGAAGTTTGGTTTGATTACACATGGATTTAACTTAATGTTTAGTTCACTTTCCTGATCTGTTAAAATATGCTGCAGCCATGGGGATAGTGATATGTAATGTGGCAAAATAAGTTGTTAGAGTTCTTTGATAATAATAATAAATACTCAGTTTGTAGTGCTCATAAAGTTTTCTGTTTCTTATAGTGCTTTTTGAAATTGCTTGTTCTGCTGTGCTGTTGCTAACTATTTTTTACGTTTTGGGTTCCTTAGGAACCAAGCAACAAGAAATTGTTGTTTCCCGGGGCAAGATCCTGGAGTTACTTCGCCCCGATCCCAATACAGGAAAGGTTCACACCTTGCTGACGGTGGAAGTGTTCGGAGTCATTCGCTCCCTCATGGCCTTCAGGCTGACAGGTGGGACCAAAGACTACATTGTCGTGGGCAGCGATTCGGGACGCATTGTTATTCTGGAGTACCAGCCCTCCAAGAACGTGTTTGAGAAGATTCATCAGGAAACCTTTGGCAAGAGCGGATGTCGCAGAATTGTTCCAGGCCAGTACTTGGCTGTAGATCCAAAAGGCCGTGCTGTCATGATCAGTAAGTCAATTTGTGAACTTGTTTGGGGTTTTTTTTTTGGGGGGGGGGGGGGGGGGGGGCGTTTCTGCCTTGGGGATATTTGTTTTGGAGCTGGTTTCTGCCAGGTGTAATGGCAACTGTTTCTTCTCAGGGACTTTTGTTAGGATACAAGACATGTAGAGAACACAGGCATTCAGAATTGTTCCTTGACATTGATGGAATTACACAAATGAATTCTAACACTGAACAGTCTAAAACAGTTTGGAAAGACGCCTGCTTGGCTGATGATGAGCAGGCACCTGAAGTGCAACGCCTGGAAGAAAATTCAAGATTGCAGGCATTCGTGTTATAGCATAGTCAGTCAGCTTCCATAGCCTGAAATGATGATGTGAATTCATGTCTCTTCTCTGAGATGTGTTGTGGAGACAGTTAAATGCATTTCTGATCGGGCTTCACAGATAGAACAGTTGGGTTATGTTTTTTTTATAAGATTTACCATCTTAGTGACTTGGTTTGCTACTCAGTATTGCGAGCAGCACAATAAACTGCGGGGTGAGAGTGAGAGCCACAGCATGTGAACTTCTCAGCGTGCCAAGGCTGGCTTTGTGTGACATTGCTTCCCTAAATGCTGAGAGCAGGGACTTGTCATGATAATATCGTCTCGTCAAGTGGCTTTCTTTAACCCGTGGATCATCTGGCTGCTCTTAAATTTTCTTTTGCCTCGCTGTAGTATGTCATCTTCTGCGTGGTGCAATGAGTGAGTAGATCTGCTTGTAGCCATTGGACTGGATGGACCTCGAGTCTGACCAGAAAGAGTCATTCTCCTGCCTTAAAGGGCTGTCTGTAGTCATTATTTGTGCTTTTGGTCTGAAACACTTGAAATTAGACTTTTAAAGTTAATAGGTTGCATAAATATAAATAGCAATGGTTAGTACCAGCAGCAGAAGCAACACTGACCTTCTCTTGCAATATTCTCCATTTGTGCTGGTGTGCAGGTGTCCTTAGTTTCATCATCAAGATGTTGTCCTTTTCTTGCAGGTGCTATTGAAAAGCAGAAGCTGGTATATATCTTGAACAGAGATGCTGCCGCTCGTCTCACCATTTCCTCCCCGCTGGAAGCCCACAAGGCTAATACCTTGGTCTACCACGTGGTGGGAGTGGATGTAGGATTTGAAAACCCAATGTTTGCATGTCTGGAAATGGATTATGAGGTGAGAAGAACTTGGTCCCATTTGCTGTCTTTGGGGCTTATCTTTTCTTTCACCTGATCTTTCCGTGGAGGCAGGGAAGGTTTGCTGCTTTTACTGTGTAATGTAATCTCCATTTGTCCAACTTGCTTGCTTTTGGCCTTACCTTCAGTCAGAGTAGGAAAGTCTCATCTTGGTGATTCTTCATTTATTGCTGTTCAACTGTAAATGTACCTATTTTCTTCTTTTGAACTTTTTTTGTGCATCTTTCAATGAGTCTTGCTTTTGACTTTGCTCTAACGTTATTTAAAATTGCTTTCCGATGCGTTGGCTTTGGTGCTCCTTTAATGTCTTTCTTGAAAGACATCTTGTTTTCATGCTTTCATTGGGTGGTCCATGAGGACCTTCCCATCTTAAAATGTCGTCTGAATTCTGAGCAGGGAGTTCTGTCTGCTTTGGGTTGTGTAGCTGTAAGCGCTCTGAATAAGTACATGAGGAAGGTTGCCTGGGCTTGGAGGCTAAAAGTGTATTTTGTCATGTCAGACCTTTGTGCTGTAATGTAGATGCACCGTAAAATCCGTTTGATCTCAGAGAGGATGGAGGTGTGATTGCCAGCTAGAAATCCTAAGAATCTTGATCATACTCTAGGGGGGGATATTGGCAAGTGTTTCTCAGTACATCCAGATGCAAAAGCTGCTGTCGTAAAATCACCAAAGCTTTTACTCGTGTGTGTTGCAGTAAGTCTACGCTGCTTTTGTGGTTGATGGTAAACTTTGTTATTGTAGAGTGGTAGACTATGGCTGATGATGACCTTGCTCTATGGAGATATGGAGCTCTGCTGCTGTAGGCTTCATCCTCCGAATGTTTTTAAAATGCTGCTTTTTTGTTTATACATTCCTGACATGTTTTAAGTCTGAGGGTGTTTTCTCCATGTAAATGGATGCCATCAGTGGCTTGAATGAAGTATTGATGTGCTGTGTTTTAGGAAGCAGACAATGATCCAACAGGAGAAGCAGCAGCCAACACACAGCAGACCTTGACGTTTTATGAACTGGACCTGGGTTTGAACCATGTGGTTAGGAAATACAGTGAGCCCTTGGAAGAGCATGGCAACTTCCTCATAACAGGTACTGCCCACCCAGCCACTAAATTATTTCCTTGTAGATCTACTGACCTGGTTCCCCAGGGAAAAAGCGTCAGTATACTGTAGCTCTTAAGAGCTGTTTCAATGGCAGTCTGAGCTATTAGTGTGAATTAATTCATCCTGAAGTCAGCTGATGACTAAAGGGTCACACATGGAAATATGCAGGAGTCTTACAGATACAGTTGCGGCTTGGAGAGTGCTCTGCATCTCTGTTCTTTGAGATGTATCCTGGAGTCTCTCATCAATCAGAAGCTAGGAGATGTAAAGTGGTAGCTTAATTAGCTGGTAGCAAATTCAAAAGAATGTGTTTATGTATCGGATATGTAATGCACGCTGTGGAACAGTCTAATGTGAGACGCCAGAGTTTTATATGCATATGAAAGGTGGATTCATGGACTAAAATTTCACAGGGGTTGGATGCAAAGCTACTACCTTTGGTTTGGAAAACTTCTGAACTGTGGATTTGCTTCTGAGTAGAATGAAAGCTGGGAGCGAGAGCATCCCTGTACGCTTGCCCTATTCTTGCGTCTCCTCTAGGCTACTGTCAGACACCAAATGCTGGGCTAGATCTGACCGATGCTACAGCTGTGATGATATCCTCTATTATGTGGGGATCTCAACAGAAGTATTTTTAAAAACATATTCTAAAAATGAAAGATGTGTCAGAAAACCATCTGCTAGATTTTTTGACAGCAAGCAAACATGTCAGTAACCCAAGGGTTGTATTCAACTGACAAGTTGCTAATAGAGTATTTTGGGCATGTCATGTCTTTCTAGACAAGAATAAGACATGAAGTATAAAAATACAAGCAACTTGTCTTTCCTTTTTCTTCTTCCTGGTCCCTTAGTTCCAGCTGCCCTGATGCTGATTATGATGCTGCCCCCTTATGCCGATACAGGGTGTTGTACTCGGAGTTTTTGTCTTCTCCTTCAATAAGAGCAGATTCATGTATGTAGGGGGATATAGAGTAATGGAAATTATACTATTTTAAAGAAAATCAAGATAAATGTCTTGCAGACAGTAGTCAGATGTGTGATAAGGGCTCCTCTTATAGTAATGTTTCTTTGTTGTGTTTCAGTTCCTGGTGGCTCCGATGGCCCTAGTGGTGTGCTGATCTGTTCTGAAAACTACATTACCTATAAAAACTTTGGTGACCAGCCTGATATCAGATGTCCGATTCCCAGGAGACGGGTGAGAATTTTGGGAGTCCTCCCTCTTTTAAAAATTATTTTTGCCAACGCTAAACAAATAGTTGGTGTTTGCTGTTTTGGGGTTAAAGGCATCAGTGGGGTGTTCAAGTGAGGAAAAAATGGTTAAAAAGCCTGTCTGCCTAAGGCAGATGGTAGTCTGTCTTACTGACTGCATTTGTTTTCTGTGAGGGAAGGCTAGGGTAGGTGTAGCCTGAAATGATGAGTTTGGTTCATGTCTCTTCTCTGAGATTTATGCTGGAGATAGTCCAATGACTCTGATCAGGCGCCAGTGTGGCAGCACTGGCAATGTGAGATAGGGTTGCATGAGGCAGTGAATCATGGTTACCATCATGCATGCAGGTGAATTCGGTAGCTGCTCTGTTGCATCTAATGCTGCCGCCTCCTCCTCCTCCACTATTGCAAATCATCATGTACCTTGGCAGGTGTTTGAAGCACCATTAAAGGGCAGATGCTGAGAAACAGCTTTCTTTGGATTGCAGCCTCACCTTCTGTGGTTAGTTTTGATATGCAAGAGCTGTCTGGGGAGGATGGCAAAAGTAGGAGGGGGAATGCTTAGGCACAGTGTCTTAGAAATGTATTTCTCCCTTGGGGAAAGGGATACCAAGGGTATTCCAGGTGTGACAGAGATGTGATTTCAGTTGAAAGCCTGAAAGCCTCTTTGCATACTTTTAGCCACCTGTGAAATGGAAATGCTTCAGTGAGACTACCTCTGTACTTGCCAGGTAAGTCTTTTCCACCAATGACCTCCAATCTCTTTCTTGACAGAATGACTTGGATGACCCGGAGAGAGGTATGATTTTTGTGTGCTCTGCTACACACAAGACCAAGTCCATGTTCTTCTTCCTGGCCCAGACAGAGCAGGGAGACATCTTCAAAATTACTCTAGAGACTGATGAAGATATGGTAAGCATCAGCTGAGGAGGAACCAGAACACTCATTGAGAAGAGTCCTTAGTCTATTGTTCTTCCTTGTTCTCTTAAGTGATAAATATTTGATGCTGTGTTTTTAGCTGGTGACCTTTGGGGAACTTAATTTCTCTTGATCACAGTAGCTGCTCTCCGTTTCATCTCTTAATTGAATATTTACATGCTGCAATCATTTATTTATTGAAAATTGATGTAGCTGTCTTGGTAGGGCTAGTCCATGTGTTGAAATAACAAACTTGTATTGAAGTGGCTTGCTGCTGCTTGTCCTAGTGTTTTGCAATAAAAAAAAACTGCTGCAGAGAATCAGTTGAGTTTTTTGATTAATGATGAATGTTAGTTGTTCTTCATCTAAACATGGCAAATTTGGTACAAAGGTTAAAAGTGTAGCATCTTTAAGTGGCTTCATATTGTTCTTGGATGTTTCATGGAGAGCTATTGTGACCGTATCAAATGTAGAAATTCGCTCAGGACAGTTACTTTTTCACATGTCTGGGAATGGATGGTGTTGAATGCTGTAGGAACTGAAGAGGATTTCTTATTCTTTGAAGAGAGCTTGCTCTTTTCATAGCTGTTTCTTCAAACTGTCTCAGTATTTAAAAAAAACAAAGTCTTAAAGAAATACTGACTTGTGTTTTCAAGGTAATCTGTTGGATTTTGTGAACTAGAACCTGCTGCCCCAAAGTAATGATGTGATTATGCTTGAAATGCTCTCTTGCTTCCTTTCTTTGGAGATGATTCCTGGGAAGCTGTTCTTACTAAATCATGCATGTACTGCTCTAGTATTTACGTTGCTAGTACAGTTGCTTCTTTTTTGGACACTTTCAGGTAACAGAGATTCGACTGAAATACTTTGACACTGTTCCTGTAGCTGCTGCCATGTGTGTGCTGAAGACAGGGTTTCTCTTTGTGGCATCTGAATTTGGAAACCAGTGAGTAAACAATTTTACTTCAGTGCTTCCCCCTGAATCCAGTTGTTTCTGTTCAGGACTGCAAACTGACCTATGACCTTACTCAACTGATAAAGACAACACCTCTGTTTTAGTAGGTGACTTAATGCTTTGTTCACATGCTTTGAGCAGAACAATTGGCTTAGACTGTGACTGAACGGGGAATTTTCTTATTGTCTTAACCCAAACTAAATATTGCAGTGCAGGGAACAAAACATCACGTGCTTGGCTTAATAGGTTTTGGAAGGCTTGAACACTTGCAGTTCATGTAGTTTTCAAACCGTATTGATTGATGCACTGTCTTTAAAGTAGCTTGATCAGCTTTTACTTGAACTTTCCTGTTTTTTACAGTCTCTCAAAATGCTACGGCCCATGCAGAAGCAGATAGTTTTTTTTTTATCAAGTAACTTCAAGGTGCTTTGTTTTAATAGATGTATTCTCAAGAGCTTTCTCACTTTGTATTTGGCAGTCTAGAATGTTCTAAAGACTCAAAAATGACTTTGCAAACCTCTGAGCATGACTTAACAGTGTGCAAAGGTGGGATTCACTTGAATAGAGATTAATACTGATTTTAGACTACCTCTGCAGAGTCAGCCACCTGGGGGAGCTCCAGCCAGTTTACTAGAGTGAATCTAAATTCAGTTACATAAACCAAGCTTTTGAAGAAGTCCTGTTTGTTTGAGTTTTATTAAAAACAGGAAGTAAATAACTCTCTCTCTGGATTGATTTTTTTTTTCTCCTCTGATGTTTAACTTTATGATTGTAATATTTAGGCTCACAAAATGGAATAGGGAGGGGTTTCAAAATAATGAGGCAAGAGTATCCCCATAAAACACAACTGTGGAGCTGAGGTCTTAGCCACTGGCCTTGCTCTTTGCCTCAGCTGTCAGTTAGTGCTTTGGCTCTAGCACAGGAAAATCTCAAAGGCTCAAGGGTAAGCACAGCAAACCCTGGAACTCTGGGCTAGCAGGCCAGAGACAGCTACCAATAAGAAAACCTTGATTTTCTTGCAGACATCTTGTTCCTTTTAACATTCTTCCTATCACCAAGAAAACAATCCTCAAGGCTAAATTTTAATAACTGTATAACATAGGGAAGGATTTCCTCCTGCCCCCCCCCCCAGCTAGTTTGGCTAAGCCTAACTTAGAGAAGGCTTCATGAGCTTTGCGCTGAACATCCTGTTCCTTTTGCTTCCTGTCTGAAGTTACCTGTACCAGATAGCTCACCTGGGTGACGATGACGAGGAGCCAGAGTTCTCTTCTGCCATGCCCCTTGAGGAAGGAGATACATTCTTTTTTCAGCCACGACCTCTCAAGAACCTGGTGCTGGTGGATGAATTGGACAGTTTGTCTCCTATTCTGTGCTGTCAGGTATGTTGTCCCATTCATCATGTAAATAAATTTTTCTCACTTAACAGGCAATTAATGATAAGTAGGTGATGTTTTTATCTCCACTTTTCTGTGGAGTGTTTCCTGTAAGCAGTGTAACCAGAGCTACATTGTCCTGGGTTTCCAGAAATACTGTACTGTACTAAATGCTGATAGAAAAGCAAGTCTGCTGAATTCTCAGACAGTTACTTAAGATTGGTACCAGGCCTGGCATCCTTTGGTTGCTGTGGCAATAAATGTGTATCTGGAAGTAGGCTGTCAGCCAGCAGTCCTGTGCTGGTCCTCTGCGTCGACTGTTAGACCAGTTCTCCGTCTATTCTGCAGAAAAATTGGTTAAAATTTGGCACTATTTCAGTGCAGCAGATGGCACACCCTGTGGCATCTTCACTGTTTTCAGTGGTTGCATTCTAAACACAATAACATGGCATATGTAGCTTGGTTTTGTTTTCTTTTCCTGTGGGTATTGTTTGACACACTTTCTCCATGCAGATAGCGGATCTGGCCAACGAAGACACACCCCAATTGTATGTGGCCTGCGGTCGGGGGCCCCGGTCGTCTCTGAGGGTTCTAAGACATGGACTTGAGGTAAGACTTCCAGCACTTAGCAAGAACAGCTTTAGAAGCAGGGTTGCTGGAAGAAAATCCTTGAAATAAAAGGGCTGAAATGAAGGGGTTTTTCTTTATTGTAGCCTGGAAAGAGAGCACCTTTCTCCAGACATGCTTCCTGGAAATAGAAGAGTTTTGTTGCTTACTCTTAGTCTCGAAGGCTTTTTGTTCAGTGGACTTTTAACCACATGCATTTGGTCTCTTCTATTACTTGAGTATATTGAGTTGGAACACTCCAGGTGTGTGCGCCAGCTGCTGCTGCTGATCTCTGCTGGCAGTGGGTGAGCTTGTTTTAAAGCCAATCATCTGGAGCTTTAATATGAGGCATTATAACATCTATGATGAATGCATTCTACCCCATAGCCCATCTGGCACAGGGAGAGAGTATCAGAACTAGGGATTTGTTAGCTTTCCTGCCCAGTTTTGTAGCGTACTAACTGGTGATCGTTCAGTAATTTACTGTAATAAATTTTCATCTGAACAGCTGTTTTGAAAAGAACCTGGTTATTGTTTCTTCTTAGGTATCTGAAATGGCTGTCTCAGAGCTGCCCGGTAACCCCAATGCTGTATGGACCGTGAGGAGACATGTTGAAGGTATGCAGTATTTCCCAAAGCACAGAGAGGTGATAATATCTTTTTGTCCAAGGAGATAGGAAAGCATGATGTCTGTGTGCTGTCCCCAAAAGTTCTGATCTGAATCAGTAACCTCCAGTTTGTACTTAGAGGCCACCCTCTGCTCCCCTAAAATTGTCAACTGACACTTTGACAAAGAAGCACCTGCCTGCAGCTGCGTCTGTCACCCAGTGTACTGCATCAGATGTGCATTTCCAGCCTGAAGCTGCTGAGCTTCTTATCCTTTCCCACTTCCTGTAAGTTCTTGCTCTGACATCAGCAGACGCTGATTGTGCTTTTTGTTGGAGCATGCTTGCTATTCTGTGTATGCCTGCTGACAACTACAGGAATCAGCTCTTTGTGAGAGAGTGGGATTCAAATTATGGAACAAAGAAGAAAGGTAAATTGGCAACAGTATCTGTATTTTATTACTTCCCTCCATGCATGTCTGCAAAGAAAACATTCTGCTTAGGCTAGGACACACTTGCTATTCAAAAACCCAGCAGTGTATAAGATGTCGGTAATTCCAGGAAGGTCAAGATTTGAAATTGGCAGAATGTACTTTTTCCTTTTTTTTTTTTCATCCTTCCTGATATGAAGCAATGGGTTTGTCTTACTAAAGCATAAGAGGAAGTATAATCCTCAGACCTGCCTTTCTCATGGAGGCAAGAACAGAGTTCCTCAGATATACCTATAAAGCCTGAAGTGAAGCTATTCTGGTTACTGATAGACTCCGTGATTATTTCTGAGACGGCACTTTGTAAAAATCTTGCAAAGATGTCCTGTAGTTCCATGGACTGGATGTAGAAGTGTCAGATTGTTGCAACGGAGACCTTAGCCTGCTGGGGTGACATGGTATCTCGTTTTAAGCAGTCTTAGCGAGTAGCATGTCTTCCAGTGAGCCAGGAGCCCTGTGGGAATTCCAGACACTGCTGTGGAATTTACCTTGTCATCTGAGAGCTGCCTTCAGTTCCTGTACTCATGTTCTGAAACTTGCATACAGCCTGAACAAACCAGTCTTCTGGAAAATGAGTTGGTAAAATTCATTTTCTCTGAGAGATTGAGGCTTCTGGCAACACCTTTGTTTATGGTTTAAAACCTTTTCTAGTAGGTTCCTCTTCAGAGGATCACTTTGACTTTTCAGGAGATAGAGGACCACTGCTAATCTACATAAAACAGACCAGTCTCACTGCCTTTTTTTTTTTTTTTTTCTTTTTCTAATACCAAATTTTCCAGGTTCCAGCATGAAGATCTTCTCTGTTTTCTGCTTGGAAAGACTAGAATCTGTAGCTGTTGACAGCCATGCTGCTTTTCAAATATAGTTCAAAATTATGTAAAACTGATCCCCAAGTTTCACTTCTGAAACTGTTTTAATGAGTTTTATCCAAAAAGACTGCAGAACCCTTTCAGACACGTATCTAATCTTGAAACTGCCCGAGTGCTGTTTCTCGAGCGTTCAGTTGGCAGTGTCAGGGTGCCTGGCTCTGCCTGGATGCCACAGTGCGCACGTGCTGCAAGGCCTCTGTAAGACACGTACAGGTTTGCAGCCTTCAAAGCAAATACTAACCCTGGCTGGTACGTGGTGATACACACTACCAATACCAAGCCTCTTTTTCTCTTCCACAGGTGGCTGGTGGTGGAGGTGCTGATCACCACAGGTGTGTACCTACTGCTAGGGGCTACTGTGCTGTCCCACAGGTTACCCACAGAGAATCCCCAAATCCTGGGGCTACTTTTATGCTGAGCTTTCCAGTAAATGAATTCCAGAAGCTGTTGTGTAGTTGGAGATTGTTGCATTTGTACTTCAGGAGCTGAGGAATATAAAGCAACTCCCGTTCCTCTTCATGATCTTTTGGGAACAAAATAATTGACTGTGTCTCTGCAGAATAGTCAGTTTTTTTGCTAAAAGTGGAGGTGCATATTTCAAGGGTGTTTTCAGCTCCCTTCTAGAGTTAGGGCTGGCTCCCAACCAGTTTGTACAGCCTTCCAAGAGAAAATGATCAAGTGTACTGTGAGCATCTGTAGGGATTGCTGACATGGGGTGTCCCTGTGGTTATACGATAGGCCCTTTTATCAGACAAAGAAGTGGCTGGGAGATGGACCAAGCGCTCTTTTGCAGTTGAATATAGAGGTCTCGGGAGTTAGATGGCAGTGTGTGCGCTCTACTGTGTGGATCTATGCGAGCTGAGGCTTAGCAGTCTGTATTCACTACCTGGCACTTCTGCATGAAAAGCAATGTGCAGTGAGTCGCAGCTGTGGAGTTCTCCATGAAATAGTAAACAGAAGTCCAGGAAAATGTGCTGTCATCCCATCAGATTTTTTTAAACGAGGATAATCCTGAATTTTGTCACTGTGCATCTATTTGTTCACTGAATCTCTCTGAACTAGTGGTGACTGCATTCGTATCAGTGCAAACTCAAATGCTGTGGAGCATGTAAAAACTAGATCAGGCATGGACTGGCTTAAAAGAGTGAAATTCTAATGGGCAAACTCAAACTGAATTCATGGCAAATAATAGAAAAGACAGTAGTGTATAGTTCATGGACCGAAATGTGATGCTTTCATGACGGCTCCATGAAGCTGTAGAAAACTTGTAATGAAGACACAAGAGAATGAGTCCAGCTGTGATTCTTCAGAGTCATTAAAATGTCTCTTACCAGTTTTGTGTGTTGAAAGGAGCTAACTGGAGCAATTATAACAGTAATAAGCATCACTGAAGTTTTGTGTCTGCATACAAAATAATGCCTATCTGTTCAGAACTCTGGGCAGCGTGATGTTATGCTTGGGATTGTGCAGTGCTAAGTAGATATCTTTTCATATTAAAATAGATAGCTCTTTTCTTTTTCTAACTGAGAATACTTCTCAGTGTGCCCCAGGGATTTAGTCCCCTTAATTTTCAGCTAGGCTGCTGTATTTTCTAAAGCAAAATTGTATTGTTGGAATCTAGATGAATGCATCTTATTCACTGACTTCATTCTGCTAAATCAAATTCTTTTATTTGAAAGGCTCCAGCAGAGAGGCATTAAGCAACACTACTAGACTTCAAGCAAAAATGCACTTGTCAGTATTATTGACGCAAAATTAAAGGCACACTCTAATATAACTGTAAATGAGTGAGAAGAAAGAGCTAAAAGTGTTAAGAGGTAGGAATGAGTTTGGTTTGAAGTAGAACTAAGGGAATCTGTTTCGCTTTCAAATGGGAGTTCTTTGTCCTGCTTCAGATCACATGGCTTAGCCTCCAGCTGGGACACGGTGGTTTATCATGAGAATGACAGCCCCCAGGGAGAAAGGCAGCAGCTCTCAAGAAGTTTGGAAAACAATGATCTTCTCTGAGATGGGATTTTTAGAACATCCTGCCTACAGGATATTTATGAATTAAGGGTTTAGCTAGTGAACTACTAGAATTTCTTTTATAAGCAGTCGAGGAATTCTCATAGACTTCTGGTGAAAATAGATGCAACTTTCAGGAGGAGCTGTTAGTTTGTTGTAGGAAATAAGCAGTGTGTAATGGTGGATGGTTCTACTTATCTCCTACCATCTGCTGTTACGTTAGAGAAATTGTCCTGTTAAGCCAAGTATTTAAATAGTTGGCCTTACTAATCAGTTTCAGTGCACAGATTCAGATTTTGCTTTCTGATCCCCCAAGTGGACCTGCTCCTGTTTGTGGGGTTGTGGAGCAGCCTGCTTATACGGACCACATTGTAGGATTTAGGTTATAGTCACTTAATAAACTAGTAATGGAGTTCATGCCACAGGTCAGTATTGGAATGGCTTTAATTACGCTAAGCTCTTCAGTCTGATCAGAGTTGTGGCCTGTATACCAGATGTTGGAGAGAGGTTGTTTGGGATTTTGGGGTTTTTTTTTTTCCTGTTTGTTTTTTTTTTTTTTGAACGTGCATATTTTCAGCTCTATGTAAGAACTTTCTCTTCTAAGTGTGACACAGCAGGTTTGGCAGTACCTCCTTCTAAACAGGGTGGGTAAGAAAAGGATTAGTTCCTGAAAGCATTTGTTTCAGTTAACCCTATTCAGTTTCTTTTAAGCTGCTTTGTGGTATTTGCTGGCATCCTGTATTCATCCCAGTGAGAGTTCTCTCTTTTTTAATTCTGTATTTAGAGGTTCGTTAGTCACTTGTACATATATCCCACATGTGTTAATTGTTGAGAAGCTCTGCTGAAGGGCCAATATTGTGACAGCTCTGTTAAGCTCTCACCTCTGTACTGTGGTGTGTAAGTCTGAGCTTTGGGTTGAATCAGTTAAACTGGGGAATTTCTCCTTTTTAAGAAACACTGCTTGCATAACAACAGCATCAGAAGTGTCGTGTTGCTTGTCTGAGGCAGTATTACTTACCCGCTGAGGCTCCTGGCTCCGTTTCCCAACAGGCTTCCTTGTTTCTGTTACTTTTTTTATTCCATTTTAATGAGGCTCTCCTCTTTAATGCCTGTCACTTTCTGCAGAATGAAGATGGCCCACAGTAGACAGAGGCATTCCCTTTATCCAATCCTCCTACCCTTGTTTCCATATTTCCATGTGAACTCTTCTGACTGTTTTGGTTAGCGTAGCTCCTCCACCTCCAAGCTACTGTGCTCATAGCTATCCGCTTTGGGAGAAGCCAGTGCTGGAGATAATAGATGAAATACTGTCACTTACTCCAGTAGAAGTAAAGGTTAATATTTGCTCTGTCTTAAAAACACACTGTTTCTCATCCCAGGAGTCTGTAAGGGTGGCTTAATGGATGTAAGGTAGTTTAACTTCTGAATGAGGGTAGAGCAGGCTAGCCCTGAGCTTCTGCTCTAATGCACCCTACTCATTCTCTGCAGCCTTTTATTGCATGGGTACTAGATAGAGGGGGTGGTCCTGCAAACTCCTGTTCATGGGATCCATGGTGCAGTTTCTGCAGATAGGTTCCATGTGTTTAAGTTATTGGAGCAGACCATTTTATTTGACTTCATTGGGTGTTATATCTGGATTCAGTTCCCTGTATCAAGTGGGGCAAGCGTCTTGACTGTTTCTGGACCTCTTGCTATTGGTGGAAAAAAGCAGGCAGGAATGTTGTTGCCAGAATCCAGAGTATCATGAGTTGACCCTGTATCTGGACCATCATTTGATCTCCTGGCTCAATGTTGCGCTGTTTGGAGTTTAGCAGTGGCTGGCTTTTGTGCAGTGTGTCCTAGAATGAACTTGCATAATATTGCTGGCACATGTAATTATTGCTGGAATTCTGTTGAAGAGCAACTGCTAAACATCTGTCAGACTTGTGATTTTGTTGGGAGACTTGACACTTATTTAATCAGCAGCCTTTTTTCCCATGTTTCCTTTGACCAGATGAATTTGACGCCTATATCATTGTGTCCTTCGTAAATGCCACGCTGGTGCTGTCTATCGGAGAGACTGTAGAGGAAGTGACTGATTCTGGGTTCCTGGGTACTACGCCAACCTTGTCCTGCTCCCTTCTTGGGGATGATGCTTTGGTACAGGTAATGAATAGCTTTTCTTTGGCATATCCGCTCCTGTCTGCTGCTGTCTGCTTACTGCAGGGCCATGGTTTCTCTCCAGTAGTGCAACACATGTCATGCCAAAAGCTGTGGGTTGGCGGAGAGTGCCATTTACTCAAGCTTACTCCCTTTATATCTTGCTAATGAAGCTGGACCACCTGTAGATGGTCCTAAGCTTCAGTGAGAGCTCAGTGGTTCGTTGCTGTAGTTCAAGGGTGTGATGCCTCCAGCTGGCAGGTGGCTTTGTCCTCATTTAGCTTGTATTATAACTGATAGGTCAGTACTGCCAGGAGTGCCTTTGGTCCTTTGCCTTTAGTCTTTCTGTGTCAGAATCACAAGTGAGGCAGGAGTTACAAAGGGACGGTAAATACAGGAATTAATGTATGACCTTTTCTCCTTTAGGTTTATCCAGATGGCATCCGGCACATCCGAGCAGATAAGAGGGTGAATGAATGGAAGACCCCAGGGAAGAAAACCATTGTCAAGTGTGCTGTGAACCAGAGACAAGTAGTGATAGCACTGACTGGAGGAGAACTGGTTTACTTTGAGATGGACCCGGTACGTGTGTTAATGTTGTGAACAATTTCAGAGGAACAGGGCAGAATGTGGGGCTTGCTAGAGACTGATCCTTGAGCAAACCTGCAGAAAAGGATTCTGTAGTGAACCCTTCTAGGATGGGTTGATTAAAGCCCTGCATGTCTGGGTTGTGACTGTCTGATTTAGATGAGTTAATAGCTAATTAAAATCTCTGAAGTTTATAACTGAGGCTGGAAATCAGGAACTTCCCTACTGCTATTCTGGTTCTCCCAGTTGTGGCTGAAATAAAACTGGAAAGAAATAGGAAAAAGTAGAGGTATAATAAAAATTTTATTTTAAATCAAAACAATACCTTAAGAAGCAGGGGGCAGGAGGCTTGGAGAACTGTTTTGGAGCTAGCTTGCCCCCACTGGCTAATTAGTAATTTTCTAGTGTGTTTTGTTTGTGTTTGCTTAGTCAGGACAACTGAACGAGTACACAGAGAGAAAGGAGATGTCGGCCGATGTGGTTTGCATGAGCTTGGCCAATGTTCCACCTGGGGAGCAGCGCTCCCGGTTCCTTGCTGTTGGGTTGGTGGACAACACTGTCAGAATAATTTCTCTTGACCCTTCGGTAAGTAGTTGTTTTGGTTTTGCCTTTCTGCCGCTTCCATTGGCTTAAAATCTTCAGATTGGTACTCTAGAGCTGGACTCTGTCTGTCCATGTTCAGCTGCATGGTCAGGAATGAATAGCTCTCATATGGCTTTTTTTCCTGTTGAGTTGGATAGAAGTATGGCCCTTGAGTCTATCCTGTAAGATTCCTTTGTTTTACCTGGTCTCACCCATGTCCAGAGGTTCAGCTGATGAGGAGCAAAAGCATCTTCTCATTTCCCTATCTCCCTGTTTCTACCTGTAGTAATTACAAGTAGACTCATTCCACAAGCAAGTTAGCGGCAATCCAGCCTTATCTTTCCTGTACCTGCAGCAGATAAGTGGTTAAGGGATAACTAAAATAACATCAGCTTTGCTCAAGTTCCTCCATGCTAAATAACTGTAAATTTTATGCCAGGGCAGTTTGGAAGTGTTCTAAAATCCTGTGTTGTATTGCCTGTCTTCAGCTGAAGCATTTGTAGCTAAGCTGTTTTGGAAAGCATTCATGCTTTGCTGGGTCCAGCTCCTCATCTTCCATGGACCCTAGGGCTACCACTGCTTGCTTCCCAAAATCCACAGAGCCAGCAGAGCTTATTAGCTTCCCCTAACTCAGCATGCAATGAGAGCTGTCTCCGTGGTGGATAACCTTGAGCTTGAGGGGTAGAAGCCCATTGTAGTATGGTTCAGGACTGCTGGGCTGCTCACATTAGTGAATAGAAATGCTTTTGGAGGTGAGGTGAGCCTGCAGCTCTTGTGCATTAGGAAACCAGAATTAAATCTGTTGTCATTTTTCTGTGCTGAATACTTCCTTCTGCAGATCTAAAAGGGAATCTTTAGGCTCCCTGCAAGCAGCCTGAATCCCCTCTGGCTGTGGCAAGCTTTGCTGATTGTTGCGGTATCTCTTTTCTGCTTCCCACAGGATTGCTTGCAGCCACTGAGTATGCAGGCCCTTCCTGCACAGCCCGAATCACTGTGTATTGTGGAGATGGGTGGCACAGAGAAGCAGGATGAGCTGGGGGAGAGGGGCTCCATTGGCTTTCTGTACCTGAACATCGGACTGCAGGTGAGAGATGCCTGCCTGGTTCTGACAGGCCTGTCTTGGTGAGATGCATTGCTAAATAGCCTTGTCATCATGCGGCGAAACAACATAAAGCCTGACTGTTCCCTGTGTGTTGCAACATGCTTAACAACTGTAAATGGGGAATTCACTCTGTGACTTAGCAGAGGTGCAAGTTTCCTCATACATTCCTAGCCTTGAGACTAGTCAAAGCACAGCATATTCTTCCAGACTTAATGTAGGACAAATGGTGCTTTTTCTCTTCCAGAAAGAGGGCAAATCCTAAAAATTTCTGGGTAAAATGTTGATGGCTAGTGTTTCAGAAACTGCCTGTAGGGCAGAGTATCAAAGAAGTGAGTGCTCACAGTCACATGATCTGCTCTGATAACTCTGCTATTGCACAGCTTTTATTATATCCAAAACTAACTGTGATCTTTCACCAAAAAATGTTTTGACAGTCCAACATGTGGTGAAAATAATCAGAGCGGTCTAGGTTCTTTCACATGCCTTGAGTTTGATGTCAGAATGCAAATTTTTCTTAAGTAGCATTGGGTCTTTGGGTAAATGCTTTGCACTGGGAAGGATTAGGGTCTGGAGTCAGTCCCCAGGTTTTTCAGGCCCTCTGATGTACTAAATTTTTTAATATTAACCAATTTAGATACAGCTTGGCAGAAGTAGGTTGTATCAAAAGCCAGGAAAACAAAAGCCTAATTCTTCAGAAATTGCCTCTTTTGTTTTGACTAATGTAATGACTGTAGCTAGCATTTCTTCTCTGTAATTATGACCTAACCTTCTGGTTTACTAATGTCAAGAACGGTGTGCTGCTGCGAACTGTCCTGGATCCTGTTACTGGTGATCTTTCCGACACCAGGACCAGATACCTTGGCTCACGGCCCGTGAAACTCTTCCGAGTCCGAATGCAAGGCCAAGAGGCGGTGAGTGAACCGAGATCCCACAGGGTACAGATCTGCTCCCCAGGCACAGTGTCCCGGTTTTCCTCGGCGGTGGGCAGGGTGGGGAAGCGTCCTTATAGCACAGCAGGACCCTCTGGGTAAGGGTGGGAAGTAGAATGACTTCATCATGGAGCGGCCTGGCTTGCAGCTTGCTCTTTGATAAACAGCCTTGTTCCTATTGATATTCCCCTCACTTCTTTGGAAGCGATGTGTAGTGCTGCTCTGCCTTCTCTGAACCAGGACCCTTCTGACACGTAGGCTGTGTTTGCAATGTGTCTCTACAGCTCTGAGCAGATTCTTTGGCTTAGAGATGCTGAAAAGGCCTGTCTTGCTTGCCTCAGTGCACAGATGCTGAAGGAGCCCTGTACAGAAGTTTTCTTAGTCCTTTACTGCTTGATGATGCAGTTCATGGTTGTCTCCTCTGTGTTAAGAATGGTTCAACCAGGGGCTACTCAGCTGACATGCATGGTTCAAGGAAAATATTTGCAGGATTTGGCATAGAGGGAAGAACATGTTTCATCAGCAGTGCCATTTGCAGCCCTCCTGATGTGACACTGGGGAGATCAGCCACCTCCTGGTTGACTCATTTTTGGATGACACTTGAAGGGTTGAGAAATATTGCTGGTCAGTGTAGGGGGCTGGATCTGGAAATCTGAGCTCTGCTTTAAGGTTATGGTACACGGTGTGAATCTGTTCAGCCTGCTCCTGCCAGTCTGCCAGCTGTAACTTGGAAGTGAGGTGCTCTGCAACCCTAACAGAATGCTTATAGAGTAGCTGAATGCTTTTCTGCTTTGAGACCAGTTTCACTTTCTTGTCTTACAAAATAGAGAAGAAAAAAAACAAAACCAAAAAAAACCCCACATATTGCTTGTGGCCAGTGAGTGATGGACTCGGATTAGCCTGTGTGTATTTCAGTGCAATTTCAGCTTTTATTGCTCAGGCAGAGTGTGAGGCTGTATTGAAGCTAATTTAGCCAAATGTACAAAGCTTGAAGGGCTCAGAAGTCAGTTTACATCATTTCCCTTAATTTGATTGAAAACAGGCCATTGATTTTATTTTTTAAATAACTTTGAGACCCCTGAAGCCCAATGCTAAGGCATTGGGATTGTGACAAAGCAGTAAATATTTATTTTAAAAGATGTGTTCCCATTTGAATGGGTTATTGTAGAAAGGAAGAAAAAAAAAACCCTATGGAAGTATTTGTTGATCTTGGTTTTTTCAGATAAAATAGTTTTTATAGCACCTCAGCATGAGTGTCCATTGTCTGGACAGTACCCTAAAGTTCCTTTTTGTGCCATATGTGATTTCCAGATAAACTATTTCTTGAAGGCAAGCAGTATTTTTCTGAGCAAGGTGGAGTCCACCTACAAGAATTCCCTTTTTCTAGAGGGGTAAGAGTGTGATTGCTGCACTGTGCATTCACTCATTTTGCAAGGAGTGAACTTGCCCCATCCCCAAACTTGCTAAATTTGCTGTGTTGCCTGTCTTTCCCAGGTGCTGGCCATGTCAAGCCGCTCCTGGCTCAGTTATTCCTATCAGTCACGTTTTCACCTGACCCCCCTGTCTTACGAAACACTGGAGTTTGCATCCGGTTTTGCTTCGGAGCAGTGCCCAGAGGGCATTGTAGCCATCTCCACAAACACACTGAGGTAAGAACTGATGGGGGGGACACTTAATATTTCTGAGCTGGGGTGCCAGGCAGAGGGAGAGGTGGTGAATTCTGACTAGACATTCAAAAGGAAAAAGGTAAAGTGTCTTCCCTTAAGAATAAAGGCTTTTCAAGGTTATTTGGTTATGGGTAATGAAAGTTCAAGAATAGAAACCCTTGAATGGGTTTCAGAAAACAAATGGAAGACAAGGTAGTCCTACTGTCAAAAAGAAGTAGGATGCACTGTGCTTCTGACTTGTATTTTCTAGCTTGTTTTAAGGAAAAAATGTAATTCAAGCTATTCTTAAATCCTCAGATTTTTTGAGAGGGAAGTTGTCAATATCTGTGAATCTGTCATGTATTAGGATCTTGCGGTTTATGATCTCAAATGACTACTTTGCAGAAAATAGGGCATGTGATTTCTTAAATCAGAGGCATGACAGTGGTGTATTTATTGCCTATTCTACATTTCAGCTTAGATACTTAATAAAAAGATAAGTGAAAATAATAGGGGAACACAAATTCAGGAGCTCTGCTTTATGTACTTGAACAGGCACTTTTTTCATATCTATCCTCATTGGAATTTTGCAGCATTCATTTGCTTTTAAAGGAGTCTTTCTTTCTTGAGAGACTTGTGGTTTTTGGTCACCAAATGCCAGAAGAGCTGGCGTTTCAGCTGGCAAGTCGCAGGAACTTGGCCGTTCAGGCACTGGCGTTTTTCTTACCCTCGTAACTAAAGCTCCTCAGAGGAGGATTTGATTATTTGCCAGACAAAGTCTTGTCACATTTAGGTTCGGATGACGTGTTCCCCAAAGGTGCCCTTTCCCCCTTCACTGTGCTCTTTGTTCCCCTCACGATACATTTGCTTCAGCATCACAGTGCTGTGCCCAGAAGGGACAGGCACTCAGAACTCACCCTGAGACAGTGAGAGCGCCCAAGTTAGGCGCAGGACTACAGGGCGCACCTGTCCCACAGCACAGACTCCCGTTTAGGATGCTAGTTTTACCCCACTTGTTAGAAATGTTTGCTAGCAGCTCTCTGGCCTGAGGAAGGACTGGTGCTCACCTCTGACACCGACCGGTTTCACAGACCTAAAGCTCAACTCCAGCCTTGTTCTCCTGGACAGTTGCTTTTGAAATGTGTTGAATGCGTCACATCTTTGTCCCCCAGGATTTTGGCACTGGAGAAGCTGGGGGCGGTCTTCAACCAGGTTGCCTTCCCATTGCAGTACACACCCCGAAAATTTGTCATTCACCCTGAGAGCAACAACCTGATCATCATTGAGACAGACCACAATGCTTACACTGAGGCCACCAAAGCCCAGAGGAAGCAGCAAATGGCTGAGGTAATTGGGATGGGGGACAGGTATATACAAGCTTTCCCCAGAGCTGACTTCTGCAGCTAGTTCTCAGCTGCTGTCGCCTGCAAGCTTTTGTGTCCGATGGGAATGCAGCACAGTGCTGGTGCCCAGGTGCAGGTGTGTCGAAAGCTCAGTCCTCAGTTGTTTCCTTCTGCTTACGGGGAGCTGACTGCGTTGCATGATCTATCTCTCAGTCTGCCAGCACTTCAGTGTTGGTTGTTTCTTAATAGCAGGCTGTGGCATCGCATTATCTGGCCTCCTGGTTCTTCTGAAGATAGGCTTCAAAACCCAGATTTCAGCAGAATGCAGTACTGCCTGATGCTCCTTTCTTTGCATGTTGTTATGGCAGACTTTAAGAACCACATATTGGGGGTCAGTCCTGCTTGTGTAACACTATTCTCTGGGTTTTCTGTGACTGAGGATGTTTGAACTTGAGTGGGTTATTTTCTTCAATTTTCCCAATGTTGTTCCCAGAGCTGTCGCTTTGGAGAAATAGTTCCCCAGACGAAATAGTTCCCTTGTGGGCAAAGAGCTGATAGTGCTGTGCTTGTGAGCTTCAGAGACCTCCTTAGGAATAAGCTCAGGGCAGGTGGAGTTTCTTTTTAAAGCCTTAGGATTCAGTGGCTTTCATATGCTCGCAGGCAGTACCTTGCCTTGGATTACCTGCACTTAGGGGGTGAGGGGGTGTCTTCTACATGGAGCCTCAGCGTGTCTGGAAAGAAAATTCTCTGATCTATTTTTTTTCCCCATCCTTTAATGTGCCTTAGGAAATGGTGGAGGCGGCAGGTGAAGATGAGAGGGAACTGGCTGCAGAGATGGCTGCAGCCTTTCTGAATGAGAATCTTCCCGAGTCCATCTTTGGTGCTCCCAAGGCAGGAAATGGACAGTGGGCCTCTGTTATCAGGGTGATGAACCCCATCCAGGGAAATACATTAGATCTAGTCCAACTGGAGCAGAACGAAGCTGCCTTCAGGTAAGAAGCCATGGCAGATGCAGGATCTCTGCCAGTGATGTCATATGTTTTTTTCCTTGTTTTGCTCAACTGTTAATGCCTTGAAAGCCAAAGGCAGCACATTATCGAGAGACAGGGTTTAAATGCCAGAAGTGATTTCCATGTGCTTAAAGCTTTTGCCTTGCCTTTCCTTCCCTTCCTGCTCTGCTCTGTCTGCACGTTGCCCCAAGAGCTGGTGTATCTCTTCAAATGTGTCAGCGGGTGAACAACACTGGGATGTGAGTGATAGATAAGAGAACTGGGAACATAAGAATTTGCTGCTATCCCACACTTCCTCTTCTTTTCCAGATCATCCGAGGATAGACTAAGTGGGAAGGAAATGTTGGCGGGACTAGATGGGGAAGACCAACACAATTACTGTAAAGAATAGTGAGTGGGTAGGAGAAGGAAATGCTTCAGCAGGTAGAGTGGAGTTAGATCATGCTAATCCAAAAGGCTGACTGTCCTGTTTTGTTCAGGACTCCCGACCTGGCTGAGCTAAGCACTGGGCAGGAAATAACACTGAAAGATGAGGAAGGTTGTATGTACATGCCCAAATTGGAACAGCCTTTGAAAAACAGTTTTTAGTGCAGCCTTGTACATTGCTAGGCAGTGTCCAACCTGTGAAGGCATCAAAGTAATGTGTTGGGCATATATGAGAGTTGGAGCACATCTCCTCCATGGGGAGGAGGGACAAATGAAGGAGTCTGCTTTAAATGTTTCTGCAGGGGGGCAGAAATGACTACTGAAAATTAAATTCCAGTGCTTGAAGGTTAGGCTTCTGAACCTCTGCCTAGTCAGATGTGAGCCGTGCTGTCAGGGAATCCAGTGCATGTGTGGCACTGGTTTCTGTGTCCTGATCACACCGGTGTGTCTTGTCATCCCCAGTGTGGCTGTGTGCCGGTTCTCCAACACCGGTGATGAGTGGTACGTGCTGGTGGGAGTTGCCAAGGACTTGATTCTGAACCCACGCTCTCTTGCTGGGGGATTTGTCTATACATACAAGCTGGTGAACAGTGGTGAGAAGCTGGAGTTTCTGCACAAGGTGAGAGGGATAAACAGTTTTGTTCGTCTCTGGGATGACCGGGACATTTCTGGGCAGAGTGTTGGAATAGCTGTTTCTTCACCCGAATGATACAGTAGCATTGCAGTACTCTCACTGAATCCTGCGTAAGATTATCATGCTGGTATGACACACACAGGAAACAACCTCAGAGGAAATAAGTTACCTCCTCCAAAATCATTTGGGACCTCTTTTGCAAAGCTGAGATTTGAACACAAATCTCCCAAGAGTCCCAGTCCTTTGCCTTAGCTACAGTCTCACCCATCTAATTGGTAGATGGGGCAGAAGCAGTGTTTTCCATGTCACAGGGAGGGGAGAGACAGCTCTGTTTCCATTTTGGAACATGAGCTCAGAGAGCTGCTGTGAAGGTTTGTTTACAAAGCAAATTGGGCCTTGGTGATGAAGGCGCTCAGTCCTTGGCTCAACACATTAAGCTAGTGTGAGCTGTCATCTTTCCTGTGATGCTGTTTTGGTTGCGTGTAGAAATGATTATTCTCCTAGTGACCAACTCATTTGACAGGTCTCTGGGGCTTTAGTGAGGGTTTCAGCAAAACTGTTAAAATTAAATTCTGGTTTTCTTCCCGTGTGCTTCGAGCATGGCTGAGACTTGAGCAGATGAGCACGTGGAAAGGGATGTTGCGGCTTCCTTCACTTCCTACGGTTCTGATGCATCGAGTGGGTTCTGTCCTGGAGCGGGGCCTTTTCTGGTGCCACTGAACACCCACTTTGGAGTTGACAGAGTTGATCATATGAAATAACTGGTCTTAGCCAATGCAGGCAAACTAACAACGCTATAACTGGAAATCCCCAACAAATTCACTTTCTCCACTCTGGCTGATCCTTTTGGATTAATTATGAGTATGCTCTAGTGATAGGGGATTTTCAGCCCTGTCTGAGTTGGTATAGCTGTGGGCACACTGGCATTGTTCAGATTTAACACTTTCTTCTGTAGCAGCTCCAGAGCATCCATGGTAGATGCTGAACTAGACTCATGCCTTTGTTTTAAAAGCAGACAATCTGGATGGGTTTAGGCAAAGGATAAAATCTTTCTGTTGAGGATAAAGCAAAACTAGCAACTGAGGTAACGAGATCTTCCCCGCTTTGCTGCCTGTTCAGTATGGGGTTCCTGCAGCAGTCCTGTACTTTAGTTGAAGGTGCACTGCCGGAATTGTTATCTATATAGTACCCAGAGCTCCGTTAGCGCCGTGTGGTATGTGCTATTGTCGAAAGGCCTACAGAGGACTGACTGTTGCCTCTCCTGTGGAAAAAGATTATGATTAGCCTTTTGCATTGAAAGCCTTGGCACAGGACAACAAGCTTCAGCTGAGCCACTGGATGGATCCAGTCTGAAGCTTGATGTGAATTAGTTCTGTTAATGGGGTCTCACATGTCTTCCTCTTACGTCTTTCTAGACCCCTGTAGAGGAGGTTCCTGCAGCCATTGCCCCGTTTCAAGGTAGAGTCTTAATTGGAGTTGGAAAGCTCTTGCGCGTATATGACCTGGGCAAGAAGAAACTGCTTCGGAAGTGCGAGAATAAGGTAATGGCTCATATTCTTGGCTAAAGCTATTACTTGGAGCAAGGGATGCCTTGTAGCATGAGTGAAGCAAGGCTTTAGCTGCTCTTCCAGCCCAAGTTTGCCTGTGCACTTAGATTTCAGCAAGACACCTGTGCAACACTGGACACATATCCAGAGCAACATGGCAGCTCTGGCTGGACTGAACTGTTACACTGCCACTTCGCACCCCAGGCACACATTTTCCCATGACCATCCAAATAGCTGCGTGTTCTGTTTCATGCCAGCTCAGTGCAGGGCTCTCAGTGGAGTTGTGCAGGAGTTTCACAAACGTGTAGAGGCAATGCCTTTTGTCTGTGTGCTGCTATCCTGCTGTAAATGTGAGAGGTGTCATCCAGATACAGAATGACAACTGCTGGAAGTCTTCCCTTAGGTTAAGTGATCAGTAGGCTGGGAACAGAAGTTGCAGGATGCATATGAGTTCCTCTTAAGATCACCATAGTCCTGAAAAGGGGTTTTGTCCTCTTAGAAGTAGATGGTCCCTCTTGCCCAGCTTCTCTGATACTTGCTTGAGGAAAAGAAATTGCTGAGCTTGGTTTTCTTAACACTGATTGCCTGCTCCTTCTTCCCTCCTGCAAGTTAGACAAACCTGTGCCAGTTGGTGGTTAGCCACTGTGGAAAGGAACTCCAACAAGCCCACAGGCAGGCTGGGAACTCGTAGGGGAACTCCTCCCACTAAAATATGACTGAGAATACTCATGAAAAACTGAAACATTCCTTCTTGGGTCCTTCATGACCAGAGCAATGAAGGGACACAAGCAATGCTTCTGACCTCTGGCCTGCCCTGCTTGCAGGACTGTTTCTAGCATCTCTTTGCAGGCTGGCCAACAGTGTTTGTTCTCTGGGCATCATTCATATAAAGCTAGCTGAGAATTGATACCTGGTGGATGTTAGGCTGCAAGGGCTCTGCATTGACGGTATATTTGGGTTGGAGCCATAGCATGCCATGAATGAGCAAGGTGGTGATGGGGAATGAGGAGTGAGCCATATTTAAGGGGGAAATACAGTAAAAATTGGATTGAGTGGGGTGGAGTTCATGGGTAATGGAACACCACTGGACTATGTTTCCCTGTTTGAAGCACTTCGGTCTTGTTTTTCTCTCTCTCAAAAGCACATTGCCAACTATATCTGTGGCATCCAAACCATTGGGCACAGAGTGATTGTTTCAGATGTTCAGGAGAGTTTCATTTGGGTGCGCTACAAAAGAAATGAGAACCAACTAATCATCTTTGCTGATGACACCTATCCCCGGTGGGTCACTACAGCAACTCTCCTGGATTATGACACAGTGGCTGGAGCAGACAAATTTGGTAACATCTGCGTGGTGAGTGTGCCTCTGAGTTGTTGGGGCCTTCCGGACACAACACATTTTTCCTTAGAACTTCCATGATTTGTCTTAAAAGAATGAGAATCTGCCTAGTTGGAGACAACGCCCTGTACCATTCACTTGTTTTCATGGGATGACTAGCTTTCATCATAGTGGCTGGCTGGAATTTATCAGTTTGTTAAAGCAAACAAGTAAAAACCTCAGCGGGTTAGAGACCACTTCATTTCTGAAGCATTCAATGACTTGTATTTAAAAAAACTTAAAGCTTAAAAGCCCTAAAACTTGCTGTGAATGAGCCTTGAAACCAAGCTTGCAGTTGTGAAAGAGCCCAGGAGAACTTGTATCAAGGTTATCACTCTTAGTTTTCCTGGCTAAATCTCAGCTCTGGCGTTTAGCTTTCTCTGTCACTTCCTCTTGAAAGCTGGCTTTGTCTGTGCTGACACTTCCCCAGTTGGCTGAATTTCAGCTGGGGAGGAGGACAGAATAGATGTTTTTTGTGCCAGAACTTTGATCTCTTTCTGAAGCGTGCTGGGGTGCTTTGGAGTTCAGAGTTCAGCAAGGGTCAAATGTTGCACCTGCAGGATTTGGCCACCTCACGTAAATCCATCATCTTAAGTTTTCTGGACCTGCGTCCATCAGACTGTTTCATTAATGGAGCCTGCCTTCAAAACAGTACGTTTTGACCTTATCCCCAGCCTGATCTGCAAATTCCAAGCTAGACGGAGGCCAGTGCCTGTCATCAAGTCCTGTCCGTGTTTTTCGCTCTTCTGAGCACTTGATAACGTGGTTGTCTTTCAACTCTAAAGGCTTTGTTGGAGGGGGAATGCATGATCTTACTGTGAGTGGTTTATAAGCGACTCCTTTAAAAGTGATGCTTTTAGAGCCCACAAAATGAGTATGTTCAAGGACCACAAGGATTCTCCAAAAATACATGATGTGTCTGCAGCTTGTTAACACTTTCCTTCTCTTTCAACACAGGTGAGACTGCCCCCCAACACGAACGATGAGGTAGATGAGGATCCCACAGGCAACAAAGCTCTCTGGGACAGGGGGCTGCTTAATGGAGCATCCCAGAAGGTAGCGTTTCTTTGGAAGCACACAGTTATTGGGGGGGAAGGAACGTGCTGTTTTTCTGTGAAGTCCTCTGCAGTGGCGTTCAGCAGATGTACTGGCAGTTCTGTACCTACCTTGCTGTGCTGTGGGCGGTCAGTCTTTATTGTTACCAGGAGCCAAATTCTGTCTCTGAAGTCATGGTCAATGCCTATTCAGTGATGTTTGATTGAAGTAGTCTGCTCGCTTTCTTTGCCTGCTTTCCCTCATTACCTGCATCCATTTGTCAGTCCAAGAGGGTAATTCAGCAGCATGCTGAGTTTTGCCATCTGGTCACAGGTGGAAGGCACTTCCTCTTTAGAAAGCAGTCTCAGAACTAGCAGGTGGTTGAATTTATTCTGCTCTCTTCTCTCAAGCCTTTAGTCTTTTGCTTTTATATAAGCTAAGGAGCAGCACTGATTCTTGTCTTTGTTCTGTTTTGGCTTGCAGGCTGAAGTGATTATGAATTATCATGTGGGAGAGACGGTGCTTTCCTTACAGAAGACCACACTGATCCCAGGAGGCTCTGAATCTCTTGTCTATACCACGTTATCAGGGGGTATAGGAATCCTGGTCCCTTTTACTTCCCATGAGGTAAGCAAGCTGCATCGTACTGCAGAGTTGCGCTCTTTTATGCACTCCTCCCCAGCTAGTATATCGATGTGCTGTGTCTCTTGAGGGTATCTCTGGGGCTTTGCAGTGCATTAAAAGCAGTGCTGCAGGAAAGCTTGCATCTGTGGGACAGGTTCAGATGCAAAGGGGAAGAGAAGGAGCTTGTAAACTCCTTCCTTCTACCCCTGTTCCTCTAAGAGTTGAAAGCTTTTCTTGTTTGTGCGTATTCCAGAGAAGTGGCTCTTGGGTGACTTAGCATCTGTGAGGAGGGTGTCTTATGGCCCACTTTCTGTGTAGGGGTGCGTAGCCTGTAAACTCTATTGAGCGCACACTGGTGCCTCTCAAGTCCTGAAGGCTGTATTCACTGCTCAGTTTGCTGTGCCCTGCTGGAGCAGCGTATGCCAAAACATTTGCTCCTTGAACTGCACCTCCATGCTGCACAGCTGCGATGTGCTCCAAGTCATGGGAGTCTGAGCCTGGCCGAGGTGTCATAGTGACTCTTGCTTTGGCTGTTTGGCTCTGTCGTGAGTGTGCAGAGGGTGGAAGTGGTGAGGGAGTAACTTCGGAGACCAGAGCTTGGCTGCAGTGTGCTGGGGGCTGTTCTGGCAGAGCCTGATAATGGCAGTGCTGTAGCCAGCACAGGAATGCCTGGCAGATGGGCATCTTGCCTTGGCATCAGTGCGTAGAAGTGTGTGGCAAACTGTTCTCTTACTGATTCTTGTCCCCACAGGATCACGACTTCTTCCAGCATGTGGAAATGCACTTGAGGTCTGAGCACCCTCCTCTCTGTGGACGAGATCACCTCAGTTTCCGCTCCTACTACTTCCCCGTGAAGGTAGGTCTGAGCGTTTAGGATCAGCGGGTTGCTGAGGTTCAGAGGCTTGCTGTAGGATGTGGATGTGTTGATAAGTTGCTGCTTAGCGGGGAAGACTGGGGTGGGGCATTGTAAACCAAAGCTGATCTAGCAACTGTGGCAATAACTGGAGCTAGAGTTTGAGTAGCACTCTCTAAGGAGAGAAGTAGGAGTACAAGCACTTAATACAGTGTCTGTTTCTGTTTCTTAACCTATTTAATGAATCTTCTGAGGGTTGGTTTTGAGACCTAAGCCCAGAGGTGCTGCTGCAGTGCTTCTCTGCTTGCCAGAGCATCTCCTTTTTCCATCAGGAAAGGCATTACATAGCTTTTTGTGTGGCTTGGTCAGACTGAATGTTTCCCAGGGAGTATACTATTTCACCACAATTGAAAGGATAATCTCATCAGAAATAGGCAGGAGTAGCTATTTCTTTTTTCGAGGAGCTGTGTTTGAAGCTGTTGACTGCTAAATGCTGCAAGCAAAGTAATGTATGTAGTACCAGTCAGGAAACTGTTCCAGCAACTGAAACTGTCCAAACACAGAGGGCGTTCTTGTTCCTGATGGCCTTGAGGCTGAGCTGCAACATGCAGGATCTCAGAGGCCTTTGACATCTGACTGGAGATGCCTTTTCCTCACCTTTTCCAGCCTCCTCCATCAGCCTTTCCAGCCCAGCGCATAGACCCTGTGCTAGCTGAGGCTTGCTGGTCTGTCGGATCTGTCTTCCCTTCCCTTGTGATTCTTCAGCTGAACCCAGGCTTTCTGGGTTTCTCCTTCGTTAATCAGGCTGGCCAGTAATTAGTTTAACACTAACTGCTGCTATTCAGCAGATGAGGTCACTGAGCATGGTCTTGTTTCCAGGATGGGATTAAGAAGCTTTTGGGAACAAGCTGTTTGTTGCCATTTTTCCCCATTTAGGTAGGGTTCAGTGCCTCTGTGTTGTGTAGATTGAATGCTCTCCTCCCTTGCCCCTCCAGAATGTGATCGATGGGGACTTGTGTGAGCAGTTTAACTCCATGGAACCTAACAAACAGAAGAATGTGGCCGAAGAGCTGGACCGAACCCCACCAGAGGTGTCCAAGAAGCTGGAAGACATCCGCACGCGCTACGCTTTCTAAGTGGCAGCTGGCAGGAGCAGAGCTTCTTGCTGGGTTCCTATGGACGCTCTTCCAAGCACAGTTGGAAGGAGGAATGTGTGCTTTTTTTCCTTTTTAAATATTGGTTTGCTCCTCTTGGTTTATGTTCCAAAGTAACGTGATTCCTGTAAACACAGTATCAGAAATTAGGTCTCCTAGCACATCCCGCTGCTTGTGTGAAGGCTCCTGACCCTGAGTCTCAGCCAGACTGACTCCCTCTTGGGAAGTGCCCAAGGAAGGGTGCAGACTGACCCTCAGCCGCATTTTGGGGTGAGGTCTGTGGCTCCCTTCTCCCTTCAGAATGAGGGAGTCTGAGGCCTTTTGCGCTGGCCTTCCAGTGGCCTAGCAGAGGGGCATATAGGGCAGATCCAGCTGAGCCTCTGTAGGCTCAAATGGATTTTGCAGCTTCCCAGCTTTTTGATAAAGGAAACAGCTGCAGCCTGACTCAGGGTTGCCAGGCTCATTTTTGTGGTCAGTAGCAAGAGGATCTGGGCTTCCACTAGCTAAGAGCAGCCTGTGGGAAGCCTGGCTGTGTGTACTGTGTGCGACTGTCACACTTGCCTTGAATGTTTCCTTTTGAATTGCAAGGGATTTTCAGACTCACTATTTTTGACTGTTTTCCCTGTAAATAGAGTTTTGTACAATGTTGACTCTCTTGGGGGTGGGGAAGAGCAAGGCCTGAGTCTGGGACTTGATTTGTTTCATAATAACTTCGACAAGAGCAGAGTCCTGTCTCCAAGCCATGACTGTAAGCAGCACATGAAGAATAAAAGCCTGTTTTTTAACTAATCTGACTCCAGGGCTCATCTCCTTTGCAGCAGCTGTTCCTGACCTGGTCGGAGCAGGTGCGGGGTGGAGAAGTTCAGCAAGAGTGCAGAAATCCGCACGCCCTCAGCCCTGCACGCCGCGTGGATGCTGGAGCACTGCTGCAGCCCCGCAGGCGGCAGCTTGAAAGCCCCTTTCCTCCCCCCTTCCCTGCCTGCTCCGCCTGGAGCTGGCTGCAGGCTCGGCAGCGTGTCCGGCAGCCAGAGCTGCTCTCCTGCAGTGTTGGTCTGCCCTGGGTGGTTTTGCTGCTTCAGCAAAATAGCTGAAAGTGCAGGCCAGGGATAGGATGTGCACAGAGGGGGGCGAGACGGAGGAAAGTTGGGAAAAGCATTGAGTGGACTGCAGAAAAGTGGAAGGCGGTGTCTTTGCCGCAGCTACTCTTTCCCCTGCCCTTCCAAGGCACGACTGGGGCTCAGGCTCCTTGCGTCGCGCTGCGAAGCAGCCTGCAGCTCTGGGAGCGAGAGCTGGCTTGCTGGCGGAAGGCGTTTCTCCTCGCTGTCTGCTATCTTGCTCCGGCAAAGGGGCTGGGGTCCTCTGAGCCCATCGCCACTCCCCACCCTGGCGTTGGAAATGGGCCTAAGCCTCTGGCCCCAATCACCCCCTTGAATCAAATTGGGTTCCTCATCTGGCTTACGTCTGCTCTATGAGTAATGGTAAGCACACGCCATCTGGTGCTGTCCTTTGGACCCTTTTCTGTGCTTCCCCTCTGCTTCATTGCTACAGGACTGCGTTGGCAGGTGCCTGACTCAGAGCTTTGGCTCCAATGCGTCACTGGGCCACACTGGTTCTTTCCCATTAATGCACCAATGCTTCTGCCTGGGGTTTGGAGAGCTCTGTGCCATGTTCACATGCCTTGTTGGAGGGTGCTACACATAGGAAACTAAATATAAGAGCTAAAGGTGGTGTCGTGCCTTGAGCTGTGGTCCCGCATGGGGCTTGTAATGCCCTGGGAGCGCGCTCGGGTGCTGGCAGCACCCAGTGCTCCCTGGCTTGCGCTTCCCATGCTCTCATCCTCCAGCATGCTCTGCCTCCTGCTCAGGGTCGGAGGATACTTCCTCCAGGGCCCCAGCAGAATTCAGCATTCGACACGTCACCTTACCTCGAGTCAAGGGTGAAATCACACCCACGGTGGCTCTGGGTGTTCCCAAACCGGTTCCAAACCCAAGGTGTGCTTCCTTGGCTGGGCCTAGGTAAACATCTGCCTTCAGTACACTGCAAGGCCTGGGAAGGAGGAGAGACATATGGCAGGGGGGAAAAAATGCTGATTGCAGGGTGGAGAGGGCACCTGCCCTGTTCTAGGCCTGTTCTCTCCATCAGGAAGGGTTTCAGAGGCTGGACGTGTCCGCGCACTGCTGATCTTCAGTCATTGCTGGCTCCAGCCAGGGACCTGGCAGAGCCGGGGGGTGCTCGGGGCGCTGAGGGCTCATCGGAGCAAGGTGGGATGAATCCCTAGGTAAGAGGAGGGCAGGGGCCCAGCCTGCCCGTGTGCCTTGAGCTACCCGCACCGGGCAAACTACAGCGGGGGGAGGGAGGAGGCTAAGCAGCCCCGGGGGTGATGGTGTTTTGGGGGTCAGGGTGACATGAGCTGAAGGACCCGAAAAGGCTTGGAGGCTGAGCCCTGCTCCGGCAGCCAGGTGAGCCTCCTTTTGCCTTTTCCCTGGGGCTTCCAGCAGGGAAGAACAGGGGATGCGCCGGGGCAGCGCGGAGAGGCGGAGGCCGGCTGAGGCGGAGGCCGGCCGGCCTTTCTCGCTGCAAGTGCTCTCCCTGCCCCGGGGCACCTGCAGCCGCCCCAGCTCTGCTCCTGTTGCCGCTGGAGAGAAAAACTCCCGGGGCTCCCGTTGTGGGCCGGAGGCGTCGCGTGCTGGCTGAGGCTGTTTGCCTTGGGATATCACCAGCGGTGATTTCCAGCCTGCTGCAGCCAAACAGGGCAAACTGCCTCCAACGCTGTACTGTAAAACTCCGCGTTTTTCCCTTCTCTCCCTAGCTGAGCCAGCAACTACGTGGGTAGGGAACGCTATTAAATGGCTTCCTCTAATGCCTGCAGCAGATGCTAGGCTTGCCGCAAGCGAGGTCCCTGCATGTACTGCGACGAGCTGGACCGGGTCCTTCCCCCACAAGGAGCCTTGCAGCAGCCCGGCTCCCGGCTGCCCCTCCGCTCTCCCCAGCCACGGTGCTCGGGAAGGGGGGAGCCAAAGCCGGGAAGCGAGGGCCGTGCCCGGGGCTGGGGGAAAGCTTGGCAGAACAGCTGCCTTGGCCCTGAGCGGGTGCCAGGGGAATCCCAGAGCGCTCCGCTCGCATGCAGAAGCGCATTCCTTCCCACGCGTTTCCCTGGGAGCGGGCGAGCGGCACTTTGACAGCTCGCTTCTCCGAGCCCTGGCTCGGGCGGACCTGTCCAACACATGGCGGCCCTTCGCACCCAGGGCAACAACCTCTCCCCAGGGCTTTTCTCGGGGTGGAGAGCGCGGGGTCCGGCCCCTTGCGGCTCAGCCTGGGCAGGGATTTCAGCCTTGAAGCATCCAGAGAAAACGGCGCAGGCTGGGACCGGAGGCCACCGGCCTCCCGTTGGCCCAGGTTCGAGCAGGGATCCCCCCCGCCCCTCTGAAAGAAGCCCCCGCAGCCGCGGCCTCCAGCTTTGCCTCCCTGTAGCGTGTCCCTCGGCATGGACGCAGCAAGCGCCGGGCCTGCTTCCCTTTCACGGGACCGCTGGGCCTCGCTGCTTCCCAAACGCCCCCGCGGGTGCCGGCACAGGCTGGCTCTGCAGCCAGCTGGGTGCTGGGAGCAAGCGGGGCACGTGGGCCGGGGCAGCTCCTCCCGGCCCGGGGCCACCACAGGGCGAGCCTGGCTTTCCGAGGGCCGCGGGCGGCGAAATCGGGCGGCAGTGAGATGCCGTGGCGGGCAGCCTCTGCCCCCCAGGCCGCACGGCCTGGGGGCACCAACGCGGCCCGTTGCCTCTGCAGAGGACGGGGCTCGCCGGGGTTATGGGGCCGCGTTTAAAGTCTGCCCGCCGTGCTGGGCTGGGGCGGAGGGGCCTTGGGGTCGCTTCGGTCGCCCCCCCTGGGCCGGGAGCGAGCAGACGGGCTACGGCCCCCCGGGAGCAGGCGGGTGCTGAGCCGGCCCGGGGAGCACGTGGGCCCCCAGCCGGGACAGCCAAGCACCCCGTGCACCCAGCCTGGCTGGCCGAGCACCCCGGGGGCGCCCAGGCGGCCGAGCAGCCAGGGAGCGGGGCCCCCTGCTCCGACGGGCCCGCGCAGCAGCCTCGGGGCGGGCAGCGGGGCCGGGGCCGCGCGGGGCGCTCTGCTCCCCGCGGCTCCCGGCCGCCCCGGGGCCCTCCCGCGCGGGCGGCGTCCTCCGCCCGGCCTCGGCGGCCGCCCCCTCCCGCCTCCCCGCGCCGCGCCGCGCCGCGCCGGCCCGGCCTCCCGCCCGCCTCCCGGGAAGCGCGGCCCCGCCGCCGCCGCCGCCGCCGCCGCCCGCGGGGAGACGCGTCCCGCGCGCCCGGGCCCCGCGCGCTGCGCCAGGTGGGTCCGCGCGTGGGGCGCGCGTGGGGCGCGCGCGGGGCGGGGCGGGGCGCGCGGGGCCGCCGCGCGGCCGGGGAGGGGCGGGCGCTGCCGTGGGCGCCCTCCTCGCGGCGGCCGCACCACGGCGCCGGCAGCGGGCCGGGCCGCTGCGGGGACGGGGCTGCGGGCAGGGCAGGGCAGGGCAGGGCGCGGCCCCCTCGGTGCGGGGACGCGGCCCAGCTCCCTGCTCGCGGGGACGCGGCGGGGGGTTGCGGCCGTTCCCCTTCCCCTGGGGACACGCTGTGGGGACGAGCGCAGGGACAGGGCACAGCCCCCTTCGTGTGGGGCCACGGCACAGGGACGGGGCCTGGCCCCCTTCCCATGGGCCACGTGAGGTGGGGCCACGGCATGACCCCTTCACATGGGGACACGGTGCAGGGACATGTCACAGCCCCCTTTGCATGGGGCCACAGCACAGGGACATGTCAGAGCCCACTTCACATGGGGACGCAGTGCAGGGACATGTCACAGCCCCCTTTGTCAGGGGACACGGTGCAGGGTCATGTCATGTCCCCCTTCACATAGGGACCTGGTGCAGGGACATGTCACAGCCCTCTCTGCATGGGGACCTGGTGCAGGGACATGTCACAGCCCTCTTCGCATGGGGACCTGGTGCAGGGACATGTCACAGCCCTCTTCGCATGGGGCCACGGCACAGGGACATGTCACAGCACCTTTTGCCAGGGGACACAGTGCAGGGACATGTCACAGCCCCCTTTGCCAGGAGACACAGTGCAGGGACATGGCATGTCCTTCTTTGCATGGGGCCATGGCACAGGGACATGTCACAGCCCCCTTTGCATGGCGACATGGTGCAGGGACATGTCACAGCCTCCTTTGCATGAAGACACAGTGCCAGGACATGTCACAGCTTCCTTTGCCAGGGGACACAGTGTAGGGACATGTCACAGCCTCCTTTGCATGAAGACACAGTGCAGGGACATGTCACAGCCTCCTTTGCATGGGGACACGGTGCAGGGTCATGTCATGTCCCCCTTCACATAGGGAACTGGTGCAGGGACATGTCACAGCCCTCTTTGCATGGGGATGCAGTGTAGGGCCATGTCACAGCCTCCTTTGCATGGGGACATGGTGCAGGGACGTGTCACAGCCTCCTTTGCATGGGGACATGGTGCAGGGACATGTCACAGCCCCCTTTGCCAGGAGACACAGTGCGGGGACATGGCATGTCCTTCTTTGCATGGGGCCATGGCACAGGGACATGTCACAGCACCTTTTGCCAATGGTCACAGTGTAGGGACAGGTCACAACCCTCTTCACATGGGGACATGGTGCAGGGATATGTCAAAGCCCCCTTTGCGTGGAGACAGTGCAGGGCCGTGTCACAGCCCCCTTCACATGGGGACATGGTGCAGGGACATGTCACAGCCTCCTTTGCATGGGGACACAGTGCAGGGACATGTCACAGCCTGCTTTGCCAGGGGAAACAGTGTAGGGACATGTCAAAGCCCCCTTTGCATGGTGACATGGTGCAGGGACATGTCACAGCCTCCTTTGCATGAGGATGCGGTGCAGGGATATGTTATAGCCCCCTTTGCCAGGGGACACGGTGCAGGGTCATGTCATGTCCCCCTTCACATAGGGACCTGGTGCAGGGTCATGTCAGAGCCCCCTTTGCATGGGGCCACGGCACAGGGACATGTCACAGCTCCCTTTGCCAGGGGACATGGTGCAGGGATTTATCACAGCCCTCTTTGCATGGGAACACGGTGCAGGGATATGTCACAGCCCTCTTTGCATAGGGACACAGTGTAGGGTCATGTCATGTCCCCCTTCACATGGGGACATGGTGCGGGGACATGGCACAGCCCCCTTTGCATGGGGACACGGCGCAGGGACATGGCGTGTCCCCCTTTGCAGGGGGCCACAGTGCGGTGCTGCGGCCCGGCCGCCTCGGGCAGCCCCGTCCCCGGCGGCGGTGCCCCGCAGGTGCCAGCGGCTCCCGCCGAGGCCGCCGCGCTCGCCGCAGGCCGGGCGCCCGCAGCTGGCGCCGGCGGGGCGGTGGCCGCCGGCTGCCGCTGGTCACCGGGGGCCCTTTCCGCCGCCGCTCGAGCGCGGCCGGTGCCGGCGGGGCCCCGGGCAGGGAGGGCCCCGAGGCGGGCGGGCTGCCTGCCGCGGCGGGCTCTGCCGGATCGGCGCGGCGAGCCTGCACCGGGCCCGGGGCAAAGTCCCCGCCGGCGGCCGGGGCAGGGCTCGCGGGTATGGGCCGAGCCCGGAGCCGGCCCTGGAAATTCCCTTCCTGCCCGAGTGGGCTGGCGAGGGAAGTCCTGCCCGGGCGGCTCAGACACCTGCGGGTACCGCCGCGCCGAGGCTCGGCGGCGGCTCCCGCCAGGCGCCCGCCCGGGCTCCGCAGCCGCGTCCTTGTCGCCCCAGGTCGCAGCTCGGAGCGGCGCGATCTCGCCGGCGGATCCCGCGCCTCCAGCCCGCCGAGCGGGCCCCTCCCTCCCCTCCTGCCGCCCCGGGATGGACCGAGGACCTGCCGCCTCCCCGCATCCCACCGGAGAGCGGCCGGCGGCCGCGGAGGGGAATTAGCCCCCCACCCATGGCAGGGGGCAGCCGCCCGCGGCTCCAGCGCAGCAGCCCGGCGCCCCGCGCCTCTCGCCCGCCCGCCAGCCGCCCGCAGAGCGCCGCCGAGGAGGCTCCCGGCACCCGGCCGGCCCGGCGCCCCGCGGCGCTTCGGCCATGTAGGTCCAGCCTGCGGCTCCGCTGACCCGGCTGTCACCATGCGGCGGGGCTACGCGGCCGTGCTGTGTGAGTACGGGGCGGCGAGGGGGCCGTGCGCGCCCGGCCGGGGGGGCGGCAGCGGGGGAGCCCATCCGCCCGGCCTCGGGTGCCGAGCCGGCGGTGCCGAGCCGCCCTTGCCCCTGCTTCCTGGTGCCACCCGCGGCTGACGCTGCTCCTTCCCGGCTGCCCAGGTGTCCTGGCCGTGATGGGGCTGGAGGCCGCCGCGCTGGGCGAATGCGAGATCACCCGACTTCTCCAGGACAAGCTGCAGTACGAGATGCGCCTGCAGTACATGGTAACCCCTTCCCCGCGCCGGTCCCCCCCGGCCCGGCTCCCGCTGCCCCCAGACCCGCCGGTGCCCAGCTCCGTTCCCCAGCCCTGCCTTTCGGCGCGCGCGGACCTCTCCGTGGTGGCCCTAAAGAGCAGACCCGCGCCGGCCCCAATTTTTGCGTTGCCAGGATTGCTCCTGGACGGGGAATGCCAGGGCAGAGCCCTGCGCTCCTGCAGGAGCCTCGCGCTCGGGGTTGGTGGGCGCCGGGTGGCGTTTCTGCCCCGCCAGTGCCGAGGGGTGCGGATTGCGCCTGGCGCTGTCTCTGCTGGTGCCCCTTGTCCTGGAGTGGTGGCCAAGCTGGAGGGCTCCATCTCCAATTCCTCGTCCCTGATGTCGCTGCAATGAGGGACACTAAGCTGTGACGGGTGGTGACGGTCGAAGGGCTTTTCCACCATTTCGCCTTTTCCAGCAAGGCTGGCTGGGATGTTCCTGTCCCTGGAGGACGGGCTGGGGACCTTCGCTGCCAGCCTCTGTGCTCTCTCTCGCCTTTCCAGAAGCACTATTTCCCCATCGACTACAGCGTGCAGGTCCAGTACGAGGAGGTGCTGAGGCCGTCCAACATCACCCGCCTGGTAAGATGCCAGCGTTGAGCTCGCGGCTGCACGACAGCACTGGGTGCTGAGGCCGGACAACCCCCCTGCTGCGTGCCAGCCCTGGGTCTCACCAGGCGCTGCCCTCGCAGCGGGCTGGGCAGCAGGACGGCCCCAGCGTGTCCCCAGAGCGGGGGACGCTCCAGGGAGGGTGGTGAGGGGCTGCAGGGGCATTGGGTCTCTCCCGTTCCGCTGGGCTCGCGCACCTGTCTCTGCTCTGACCGAGGGCATCGTCTCACCCGCAGCGCAACGGGACGGTGTCGGAGGCAGCGCTGCGGTACCTCTGGTTCCACGTCAGCTCCCAGGCGCTGCTGAGGATCCGCGAGGTGCTGCCAGAGAAGCACCCGTCCTGGAAGTACACCCAGGAGCTGTGCCAGCTCTTCGACGCCCTGGGCAGGGAGTACAGCAAGTACCGACAGGTGGGGAGACCCCAGGCCCATGCCCCGCACCCCTGCCCGGTGCACGTGCGCACGGCCGAGAGTCACGTGGGTGCCACAGGCAGGTGCAGCGGGCAAACACACAGTGCTGGCACCGATGCACATGTGGGACATGAACACGCGCCAGCTTTGCTCACGCGCAGATGTGTTTGGCACATGTGCGCACACACGCTTGGTACATGCGGTGCCGGCCCGTATGCGGTGCACAGACACGCAGTACCTATATGCGCAGTAGGTACCATACGGGCCCCTGTGCAGTGCGCAGGCGGAGTGCATCCATGCACGGCACATGCAATACAGGCACGTGCCTGTACGCATGTGCACATAGGCGGTACACGGACATGCACGTGGTACGTGCACACGCGTGGGGCATGCACAGGCGCACACGTGGCAGCCGGACACATGCAGAACATGCAGCCCGGGCCCGTGCGGGGGATATGCTTGGCTGAGGGTGGGGGGGTCCCGCACCCTGCTTGGGGAAGCACCTGACACCTGGGGTGCCCATCTGGTGGGGCCGTGGGGCAGCTGTGCAAAAAGCCCCACATCTGGCATTGGTGGTTCAGTGGTAGAATTCTCGCCTGCCACGCGGGAGGCCCGGGTTCGATTCCCGGCCAATGCAACTCTGCTGCTTTTCCCCCCTTCACCTCCGCCTGGCTGGGTGATGCTGGGGGCAACGCAGAGACAGCAGCGTTTTGGTCCTGGGAGCAGCGGCTTGGCACTGTTTGGACTCCAGTGTGAACGCAAAGTGTTGATAGGGTTGATGTTTGCTTTGGTGCAGAGGAGCCTGACCTTAGCCCAGACCTCTTGACACAGTGTTAGCTCTGAAGCCTAATGACAATCTCGTTAATCGTGGAGATGTCTTAGGAAGCAGAAACAGGCTCTCTCACGGCTTGAGCCCCTGAAATCAGACCTGTCTGCTTGGGTCCTTCTCCCTGGGGGCTCCCAGACAGCAGTGACTGTCCCCACTGCCCCCAACCCCCCTAACCCTACCCCCCGCCCCATTCCGGTGCCACAGGGCCATTCTGCATGCAGAGGTTGACTTTGTCAAAGAAACTGCAGTTCTGGGTCAAGCCTTTTTCCTCTCCTTGTTTCTTCTTTTGCAAAATGCCCCGGTGCGCTGGAGGAGAGGCCAAGCCTGGCTCCAGCAGCTGACGTGGGAGGGGAGGGCAGGACTCTCCGCGCCACATCCAAGAGGCGCTGGAGTCGCTCACCCCGGGGTGCGCGGGTTCCCCTGGATCCGCGCCGGGGCAGCAGCAAGGTGCCGGCAGGGCTGCGTGGCCGGGAGGGAGGGCAGCCCCGCGCCTGCCCTGCTCAGCACCAGGGCTGCTCGGCTGTGGGGCCGTGGGGCAGCTGTGCAGAAAGCCCCACATCTGGCATTGGTGGTTCAGTGGTAGAATTCTCGCCTGCCACGCGGGAGGCCCGGGTTCGATTGCCGGCCAATGCAGTAGTGGAATTTTTGCCACTTATTCTCCGGAGAAGCTCAGAGACCACTGCAGGCCCCCATACAGGGACAGGAGCACTGAGGCCTTCCCAGGCCACCTCTGTGCATTTGGGGGCTGCAGGGGTGACCGGAGTCAACCCCAAAGATGCTCCCCCTGCTCCAGAGCAGAATCTGAGCTGGGGCATCCTGGCATTGCTCCTTCCCTTCTGCCCAGCCCTGCAGATAGGAGTTACCCCAGCAGATAGGATGGCATCAACAGCAAGGCAGAGCCAGAGCTGTCCCTCAGCGTCCCTCGGTCTGTCAGCGTGGTTCCCGCTGGGCTGTGGCAGGGTTTGGTGGCAGGGAGCATCCTTGGTTTGGTGGCAGTCAGTGGCACTGGCTCGGTGGCAGGGAGCATCCCTGGTTTGGTGGCAGTGAGTGGCACTGGCTCGGTGGCAGGGAGCATCCCTGGTTTGGTGGCAATGAGGGGCACTGGCTCGGTGGCAAGGAACTGTACTGATGGGGGGGGGCATGATGCCGAGGAGAGGGAGCCGGGGACCTTGTCCTATCCAGACAGGGGGTTTGCCACACGGACGGGCACTGTGGTGACCCATGTGTGCAGTGTCTGTTTGTCCACGGTGCCTGCACGGGTGCCACCAAAGCCATGGGCATGGTGGCGGGTGCCCTCAGACCCGGTGCAGGGGGGCCTGGGTGCCTGGGGCACCAGCTGCAGAGCCGGCCCCAACGCCAGCCGTGCCCTGTCCCTGCAGACGGATGTGGACGTGGTGGTGGCCGACCTGGTGAAGCAGGTCCACAGCGCCAGCGCGGAGAGCCGGAGGAAGGCCGTGCGCCCCAAGGCCCTGCTGGACAACTGCCTCAAGGTCATGAGGATGCTGTACGGCAGGCCCTGTGAGTGGGACCGGGGAGCCGGGGATGGGGCTGCCCGGGGGGGCAGGAGGAGCCTCGGAGCAGGTCGCAGAGGCCATGCTCAGGGAGGGGGGCCAAGCCCTTTTGCAGGCGGTGATGGGTGCTGCCCTCCGCCCAGGTCGCTGGGACTCCACCTAACGCCGCGGAGGGCCGCGTGCTCGCCGTCGCCCGCCCTCGCCCTCCGCACAGCTCGGCGCCTGCTCCAGCACCTCGCCGGCCCGCTGCAGCGGCGCCTCCCTCCCGCCTCCCTGCGCTGCCCCAGGGACCCTGCTCAGCCTCCAGCAAAGAGGGAGGGGGCCACAGAGAAGGATGGAGGGGAGCCGCGAAGAAAACCTCTCCCACATGACAGGCTCGACGTCTTTTGCTTCTCCTGGGCCCGAGGAAGCCGCCTCTCCTCTCCTGCACAGCAGGGCCGTGGCCACCCAAAGAGGACCTTTTGGGTGCTCCTCTCCCCAGCTGTCCTGTGGGCACATGGGGCACCTGGCCCGGCTGTGGGGCTGCCCTGTGCCCAGGCCCGTGGTCATTGCAGGGAGGGAGCTGCCGTGCCACCGGGGAGCCTTGGCACCCTGGTCCCTGGAGGGTGCTGGGGACCGTGGGCACAAGGGACTTCATCCAGCTCGGCTGCCTCATCCTGCCCACGAAGGAAGGCGCAGAGGGGCACAGTGGCGCCCTCGGAAAGGCCACCCTGTGCAGGACCCTGGGACCGTGCACGGTCGGGGAGTCTGCGATATGACGCCCAGCCGCCGTCTGAGCAGCAGCCGGCGCTGGCCAGGCTCGAGCCAAAGCACCCAGCAGCCCCACGGGCACCTCACTGTCCTTCTGCATGGGTGCAGGCTGGAGGGGGTCCTGGACGCAGCCCCCATGGGAAGGTGGCCCCTGACCATGTTGGGAGATGCTGCCTTGTCCTGGCTGCAGTGGGTGTGATTTTTTTTTTTTTTTTTTTATCACCAGTTTCCTGTTTTGTATTTTTTCTTCAGCTTTCATTAAAAAAACGAATAATTTTCTAGCGCTTGTTGCAGATAAGCTTCCGACTGGGTCGCCTAAAGGCTCAAACCTTAACCGAAATAAAAAACAAGCAGACAGAAGCCCAGCTGCCTCGGCTGCCTCTTAATTTTGGGAGTCATTTTCCTCCCTTTTCGGGGGGGGGGGGGGATATTAGAAGCGCTTGATCTGGCGACGTCTTGCTTCAAGTCTAACCGATGGAGGCAGGAAAATAGCTCCTCCTGGGAGGTGTCTGCTGCAGCAAGCCGCTTCCCCACGGCCCGGCGCCAGGGCTCGCCTCGCTCCTTTAGCGGCGTCTCCATCGGCATCGCGACGGAGCTTCGCGGGCGACGGTGGCGGCCCGGCCTCCTCCTCCCAGCCAGACCCTCCTGGCCGTGGTGCCAAGCTGCTTCCTCGCCTCGCGCCCCGGAGCCCCCGTCTTGCTTTTTCCTCTGTACGAAAACATCTGGCTTTTGTTTGTTGTGTTTGGCTGCACGAGCGCAGAGGCACGCTGGCAGGGAGAGGGGGCTGGCAGACACTCGCCCTGCTGCCTCCCCCCGCTGAGGTTATTTAATTAGCTTCATCAGCTATTATTTATCTTCTATCTATCTACCTATCTATCTATCTATCTATATCAGCTATTATATGCCTTAATTGGGGTATTCCTTGCTCCAGGCTGCTTCCCTTATGGTCTTCTGCCAGTGTGCAGGTAAAGCTTTGTACAGCAACGTCAAAGGCACTGGCTGCCCTCTGGGTTGGTGGCTAGTGCTGGGTCATGTGTCTATAAAGACCATCCATGGGTCACATAAAGCCCCCCCAGCTATGAAACCCCACTTGATAAAGCTGGGGGGGGGGGGGGTCTGAGTTGAGTAACGGCCTCGGCTATCCATGCTCGGTTTTGCAAAGGCCTTCCCGGGGGGATCCCAGCTCCGTGCGCCCTAAAATGCCCCAGCGCCTCTGCAGTTACAGCCCCGCAGCTCCGGGTTTGACCACCAAGCACCAGCCACGTTTGGTGTTTGACTTTGGGGCTGGGGAAGCAGGATGTCGGATGCGGAGCCCGCCTCCGCGGTCCCTGCCCAGCCGGAGACGGACACCTCCGGGGGGGGGCCGTGTGCTGAGCCCTGCTGGGCCAGGAGGTGTCATCTCCCATGGGTGCCTCGGGCTGCTTTTGGGGCTCCCCTCTGCTCAGCCGCCGGGGAGGATGAGGAGGGGCAGCACCACCGTGCACAGCCTGGCAGCCGCCTTGGGGTGCACTAAGCGCTTGTGCCCGGCTCGTGCCAGGAGCGCTGCGATGCCGCCCGCCCCAGGGCAGCCCGGCTGCCAGCAGGGACATCGCGCGAGCCTGCTTTCTCCGTAACCCGCCCTGCGTCTGCAAGGAGCAGCTCCCACCCGGCTCCTCGTGCGGCGAGGCAGAGCCGGCCGCAGCTGCGGGGAGCCGGGACGAGCCTAAACCAGCCCTCGCCGCGGGGAAACGGAAATGCAGACTAATTGCTTTGGAGCCCCGAGTGCTGCCTGGTCGCTGCCGGACGGCTGCGGGGGAGCTGGGGCTCGCGGGGGGCCGAGGAGGGAGGCCGGCAGCTGGAGGCGCTCCGGGCTGGCCGCCCCCCAGCTCCAGACCTTGCATTAAATCAGCGCGGCCTTAAATGCCGTTTCCTGCGGCGCCGCGTCTCCGGGGAGCCGACGCTCCGGCCCCAGCGGCCTGCTTGCCCCCTGTTTCGCCCGGCCCGCGCGTGTGGGTCGTCGCGTGACTCAAGGTGCCGGCCCCCCACGCCGTGGGAGAGAGGAAGCCGCCCCGGCGCGGTGACCCAGGCCGGGCTTCCCAGCGCACCCCCGGACCAAGCGGCTTGCCAGAACGTTCCGGCTCGAACACAAGTGCCCACTTGAGCCTGTTTCGACATCTTCCGGCCCTTTCTAGGGAAGGTTTGAAAAAGTCAACTTTCCACTCCAGAGTCAAAAGCAGCTATGGAAATGCACAGGGTTTTTTCTGCCATGAGGCAGGGAATTGCATTGCTGCCTGTTTGCACCATCCCGTGCTCTATTTCGGGAAGTCACGCAGGCAGGGAAGGTGCTGAGGCCTGGCTCTGAGCTGGTCCCCAGCGTGACACCCTCTGCCCCTCTTCCCTGCTTTGAATTAGCAGGGAAAAACAAAAAAAAAATCTGCCTCATCAGTAAAATGGGAGGGACACGGGAAGGCTTTCGGCTTTCGGGGGAGCTGGGGTCAGCGCTGATGCGTGCACACGGGACTGCTTTGGGGTCGGGCTGCTAAAAAACAGAGTGGGGCTACAAAGCTTCCCAGCTCGTTTTCATCTCTCAGCTGCCACCTCCAAAAAAAAAAAAAAAAAAAAAAAGCAGCTAAACCTTGAGGCTGCTGGTTTGGCCTGGGGCAGAAAACAGCCAGCAACGTGTGTTTGCACCGTCCGATGGGTAGCGCCGGGATGCGCCGACTTTCCAACAGCCCCGGCGGCTGCGTAGGATGGGGGTAGAGCTTCCTCAGAGCCCAGAACAAGCGAGAGGCTAGAAACGGCCTTTAATCAGCTTTACAGGGCTCCGGTGCGAGCTGCCGGCCGGGGGGCATCGCCGCCGAGACGCGGCGCTGCTGCTCACCAGGGAAGGCGCTGCCCTTTCCAGTCCAGGAAGGTCCCGTTGCTGGTGGCCGAGAGCGTGGCGAGCACGCTCAGGATGCCCCGCGTGCTCTCCTCCACCGTCACGGGGCCCTGCGGGAGCCGAGGGAATCGCGAAATGAGCCAAAAACCTCTCCTCGAGCCTTCAGCCCTAAGGGTGGTTACGGCGCGGGGAGGATGACTGGTGGACACGGGGGTTGGGGTTGACGGAAAGCTCCAGCGGGTGATATTCCCGTAAGGAAATGCTCCTGATTCCTGTTGGTGGCACACGGGGAAGGGGGTGGATGGGGCAAGCCCGGGAAGCCAAGCCTCGCCTGAAACGCTTGCCGGCCAAGCAGCAGAGAGGCTGTGGCCAAAAGCCGGCTTTGCAAAGTGAATCTTCACCTGCGGCCATAATTTGGGTGACAGCTGCCTATAATCCAGCGTGCAACAAACACAGAGCTTGTGGCTTTAGGGTAAAGCCGGAGGAGCGGGAAGAGGAGTTGCTGTTTTGCGAAACGCTTGGCTGCCGGGCCGCGGGCTTTCCTCGCTCATGCTGGAGGAGGAAGGCTGCGAGCGTTAAGCTCTGCTTATAATTTGGTTTTATTAGAAAGCTTATGTTATGGAGAATAATAAAAAGTGACTCACTGTTTTCCAGTGCGAGCCAGCGCTGTTGGGTAATACCTGCCCAGCTACTGCTGCGTTTACTGCTCTCCAACCGCAGCTGCCTTCCTCGCATGCTTTCAAAGCCCAAAGCCCCCAAAGCAGAGGTGTTTCGCACCTCGTCTTTCTCGCCCTCTGCGCCTGAGCTTGCCGGCTGCCCCGGCCCCCAGGGCGCTGCGGGGTGCTGGCGAGGCAGCACCCTCAGCACTAGCCGCCCGCCGCCGTGCGCTCGGCAGGCCCGGGGTGCCCTCTGCTGACGCACGGACACATTGGTTGGGGAAAAGCTGTGCTTAAAATAGGATTTTTTTCTTTTTTTTTTTGGCGGGGGTTGAGCTCAAGATGGGCCCCAGGTGCATGCGGAGGGTGGCCTGGGGGGGTGTGGGGGGGATTTTGCAGGGCTGGGGTGCTGGCGGCGGCTGCCCCCCCCCCGCCCCGGCAATGTGCCGCGCTCACCTTCTGCCCCGCCGAGGGGGGCGTCACGCGGCCGGGGTCCACGGCCACGCAGAGGATCCCGCTGCCGCCGTACTCCAGGGACAGGCACTTGGTGAGCATGTTCAGAGCGGCCTGGGGCGGGGGGGGGGGCACTGTCACCATCACCATGACCCACCAGGAGACCACGGCAGGGTCCCCGGGGGAGCAGGAGCGCTGAGCTGGGGGGGGTAGCACTGGTGGGGGGGGGGACCCAGTGAGCCCCGAGGCCGTGCTCGGGAGCGAGCCCAGTGGCTGCATGGTGGTGGCACCTTGCTGCAGCGGTAGCAGACGTCTTGTCTCTGCTCCCAGGCTTCGGGCGCTTCAATGGAGCCCAGGCTGCTGGAGATGTTCACGATGGCGGCTCGGCTGCAGCTCAGGCCACCCCGGCTGTCGGCCCGGGCAGCCTCCATCAGCAGGGGCAGGAACGCCTGCGGGGACGGGAGGGCCCCGCTGCGAGCTGGCACGGGCGGCGCGGACCGAGCTGTCCCTGGCCTCGCCGCCGCAGGGGCCATCACGTCTCCTTCATCCGGGCTCTTTGGGACGCCGTGCCTCACCTGGCTGACCTGCAGGGGCCCGACGGTGTTGGTCGTGTAGGTGAGCATCATGTTCTCCACGGTCTCGGTCTCCAGGGTGCTTTGCCGCGTGGTGCCGCCGCCGTTGATCAGGAGATTGAGGCCGGCGCCTTGCACGCGCTCCGCCACCGTCTTGACCGCCGCCTTGATGCTGTTGGGGTCTGTGGGATCTGTGTGTCCCCCCGGAAAAGCGAGGGGTCACGAGCAGCCCAGCAGCGGAGCCATCGCCAAAGCCAAGGCACCGCCCGCTCAGCTCATATCCCCCTTGCTGGGCGCCGGGGGGCCGCCGGCGGTGGAAACGCAGGCCCAGGGCGGGCTGTGCCCGTCCCTCCTGGCAGAGCAGTCCCAGCACCTACCTAGAGGCAGGACCACGACGTTGGGGCAGCCCAAAGCCATCTCATTTACAGCCTACGAGGAGAGAGGGTCAGTCATGGAGGGGGGCTCGAGGTTTGGGGCTATTGGCGCCCCGTTGCTGCCCCTCGGCATCGCCGTGCCTCCATCCCGCAGGATTTTGGTGCCCGTCCGGGGACGCGGGCTCGGTGCCGGGAGGGAGCGAGGCGGCTCTGCCCACGCGGGGGCCGGGTTTCGGCAAGCCCCGGCGGGAGGGAGCTGCTGCTCCCCGGCGCCCGGGCACGACTCCAGCGAGCGATGCCGGCGCTGGGGGCGCGCACCCGGGTCACCCGCTTGGATAGGCCAGGGGGAGGGTAAAGCACCCCAAAAAGCCTTTGCGGTGGCGGCTCGTGGGCCCTCCCGGCCCGTCCTACCTTCCCGGCGGGGTCCAGGCAGGCGGCGAAGAGGTGCCGCGGAGGGCTGGGCTGCTCCAGGAAGCGCTTCAGCAGCCCCAGCCCCACGCCGCCGTCGCAGCCCGTCAGCAGGACGCTGCGGGCGCCGGCGCCCTCCATGCGCGGCCTCCGCGGCGTCGCCAGGCCGCCCGGGCCTCCGCGCGCGGCGTTGTGCTGTGCGGCACCGCGCCCCGGCGCCTTGGGAAACCTTCCTCCCGGGGGCGGCGTCTCCGAGGCGAGGTCGGGAAAGGGAGCTGCCTGACCCCCCCGCCCCGCGCCCCGCGCCAGGGCTCTGCCCCGGTGCCCCCCCCGGGAGGGGGTGCCTGCGGGCCGGGCCGCATCCACGCCGCAGTACGCCGGCAGCGCAGCGAGGCTGTTGATTACAGTACGACTTTTATTAATACTGGAATCTTCACAGTGCATTCGTTACTTGTAGCAGTGACTATTGAAATCAAGGGCTGGGGGGGGAGACAGGATAATTACCACGAAAAAAAAACCAAAAAAACCCCAAAGGAGGGAATAAAAGAAAGAAAAAGAAACCCGGATGAGGGAAGGGGAGGGAAGCGGAGGCAGAGACAGGAGCACTGAGGGGGAAAAAATAAATTAAAAAAAGGAACAAGTTAACAACAGCACCAGAAAAGTTACTTCAGTCGAAAGACATTTTTTTTTCTTTTCCAAGGAATTTTTTGTTCTCTGTACAAAATGAGAAATAAACCCAAAAAAACCCAAACATTTGTCACTTGTCATCAGCATTTCTGGTCACGAGAAGGGCTGGGGGGAGGGCGGGCCGGGGCGAGGTTATAACTAAATCGTTATTCCTAAGACGGAGCGAGGAGGGGGCTGCGATGCGACACACACCGGGGCGAGCTATGTACAACGGGGGGCTGCCGGGGAGGAGGGGGCAGGTGCCGAGCGCGGCAGGGGGAGGTTGTGCTTTCTTCAAGGCTCGTAGCGCATCCGTGGGAAGCGGGAGGCTCCGGCGCTCCGGCGGCAGGGCATGGTCCCGGCCCCGGCCTGGCTCCCGCCGCCCGGCCCCCCATCCTCTCCCCCGGCCCGGTGCCTCCTCCCGGCCGCTGCCCCGGGGATGAGGCCAGGGATGGGCCCCGGGGACGGTGCTGCGCTCCCGCCGTGGCCCCGGCCCCATCCTGCCACCCCTCCGAGCCGGGGGAAACCCTCCCGCGCCGCCGGGGAAGGGGGAAAGTGCAAAGACAGAGGTAGAAGGAGAAAGAGAAGAAAAGAGAGGAAAGAAGAAAGAAAGAAGAAGAGAAGGAGCGAAAAAGAAAGGAGAGAGAGCAAGAAAGAAAGGTGGAGAGAGAAAAAAAGAAGCAAAAGAGGAAGAAAGCAAGACAGAATGAAGGAGAGCAAAAAAGAGCGAAACGGCAAAAGGGAAAGAGCAAAAGGGAAAGAAAAAAGTGAAAATGACAAAGAAAAAAGTGAAAGAAAACAAAAAGCACAAGCAAGAGAAAGCAAAAGCAAGAGGAAGCAAGAGAAAGAGAAAGCAAGCAAGAGAAAAAAGCAAGCAAGAAAAAGCAAGAGAGAAAGCAAGAGAAAGAAAGCAAAAGAAAGGGAAAGCAAACAAGCAAGCAAGAAAAAAAATGAAAGAGAAAGGAAGGAAGAGGGAAAGAAGAAGGAAAGAAGGAATAGATAAAGAGAAAGAAGGAAAGGAAGACCAAAGGAAGGAAGGAAAGACAGCCGACAGCCAGCCCCTGCCAGGGGAGAGAGGGAGCGCGGGAGGCTGCGCGATGCCCGCAGGGCCGCCAGCGCCTCGCTGGGGACCGGGGAGCTCACGGGGAGAGCGGCCGGCGACCCCTGCGCATTTGGGCCCCACGCCCTCGAGGCCGCGAGAAGCGCCAGGGAGGCTGCGGGCGAGCGGGGGGCGAGGAACAAAGTATAAAACGGGCTCCAGACCCAGTTCAGCGCCTAGGCTGCGTCCTTGCGAGTTTGCCAGCGAAGGCTTTCAGTTTCCGTGTAAATCCAGGCTCTGCCTCTACCTCCGAAAAGCGGCTGCGGCGCCGCGGTTCCCGCCGGCGGCTCTCCTCCTCGGGGCGCTGCTTCGATCTCCTCCCAGGGACGCGGGGAGCGGGGCGGCGGGACGGCACGGCGCGGCGCGGGACGGGGCCGGGAGGGACCGGGGGCTTCATCACAATATCCGTGGGGCCGATCTGTCGTTGGTGATGGTCCTCCGCAGGCGCACCCCGCGCCGGATGGCCACCAGCATGTCTTCGGCCGGGGGGTCCATGGAGGCCGCCGGCGGTGGAGTAGGCGTCTCCTCGCCGGGGCCGGGGCCAGGGCCGGGGCCAGAAAGCGCCGTAGGGAAGGGAAACTGGCCTTCGCCCAGGGCATGGGCGCTGGCCACCAGCTCGCCGATCTTCTCCACCAAGCTGTGCCGGTTGGCTGCCAACTGCTGGTCCTCCTCTTCCTCGGCGGAAAGGTGCTGGCCGGCACCGGGGTACACGGAGATCTCCATGACGTTGCTGCCCCAGGCGGTGTTGGGAAGGCTCAGCCGCTTGGGCGAAGCTTTGGCAAAATCCATGGTGTTCGGCGAGGCGTCGTCAGCGTAAAACACGCACTCTTCGCTGCCCACTCGCGTGGGGCCGGTGTAGCTGGGGGAGTCGGGCACCGTGGGGGTCTTCACGGGGACGATGGGGGGCCGGATGGGGATGGGGCCCGCGTTGGAGAGGGTGCGGCGGACCGAGGGCTTGGTGGAAGGCGTGCGGCGGATGGTGGCGACCCCCGGCGTGGTGCCGGCTGGCAGGTTGGTGCCCGTAGGCAGCCCAGCGGTGGAGGCGGGACGCTTGGTCTGGATCATGCGCCGGTAGTTCTGGGCGATGTTGCTGTTGCGCGGGATGGTGGAGGACTTGTCGAACTCGCTCTGGGGGTCGCACTCCACATCTCCGTTCACCGAATAGCAGTCGTAGTCAGAGCCTGGGGAGGGGAATCTGGTCAGCACAGCTGAGCGGGGTGGTTGCGGCCCACCCGCCACCGCCAAGCCTGACTGCCACCTTTGCAATGCAATCACCGTTGCAATATGACCACAAACAAACCCAACCATCACTGCTGCAAGACGATCACAACCAACCCCAACCACTGCCATCACAGTGAGAGCACAATCGAACCCAACCACCGCCATCTCAATGCAATCACAACCATCCCAACACGATCACAATCAAACCCAACCATCACCATGGCAACATGATCACAGCCTCAACCATCACCATCACAGCTTGACCACAAATCTAACCATCACAGTGAAATCACAGCTGGCCCCAGCTGTCGCCATCACATGATAACAGCCAAACTCAGCTGTTATCATCACAGTGTGATCACGACCACCCTAACCATTGCCATCACAACGTGATCGCAAACATAACCATCAGCACAACACAATCACAACCAGCCCCAACCATTGCTATGTGATCACAACCAAACCCGACCATCATCATCACAACATGATCACAACCATCACCATGAAACACAATTACACCCAACCACAGCTGTCCCTACCGTTACTCTATCTCCAGCCACCACTTCTATGGCTACCCCAGCCCTCTGGTACTAAATCACTGCACAAAAACACATCACCGCAAACCACAGCCTTCACACAACGTGTGATGCTACCACAGTTACACACTGCCTGGCACAACGGTAGCCATCAAGGCGCACACAGCACAGCCACAGCCACCATAGTTAACAGTGAGAACTACTCCAGCTGCTGAGCTACCGCACCATGGGTGACCCAGCCACAACTAACCCTCCAAATAATTGGGACACAATCATGGTTATGCTGCACGTTACACGCCACAGCGCAACTGCACAGCGCTGTTGCACACCAAACCCTCAACACGTGCAATCATTAAATCTGCCCACCCTTAACACATGCAGCCCACACACAGTGCTACCACAGCCCACTGCCGCAACACTCAGCACGGTCTCAACCGCCGCACAAGTGTCTGCGATGTGGCCACAAGACCACAGCTTCTCCACCCCGGGCAGCACAGGCCCACGTTGCTCAGCAGGCAACCCCGATAATCACGCAACATGCCCAAACCCTCTGTCTCATCCTACACAACTGAAATAACCTGTTTTGTGCTGCAACCAGGCACACGTTGGCTCACAGAAATAACAACAGGCTCACACCAGCTTGGGAAGCAAGAGCAAAGCCAAACAGCCGGGCAGGGCTGGGGCCCGGTTGTGTCACTGTGCAGGTGTTGATCACAACACAGTGGAAACATCCATGGGAGCCAGCGGAGAAGTCAGCACACCCCCATTCAAACCTGCCGCAAGGGAGGACCAGCACAACATCACGCTACGCCCAAGGATATCAACAGCACCATGCAAAACAGTCTCCAGCAGCACAGCCGCTCTGAAGGGCTCTTGCCGTGCTCTACCCCTGGCCTCCTGCTGACCCTCCAGGTGAAATATCAGGCTGCCTCTGCCCCATGTCCCCCTTCCCACCGGGGGCGAGCCAGGCCCGCAGTGCTGCTACCTTGGGAAGGGATGGTGTCCTCGGAGCAGGACGGGGTGGTCGTCTGCGTGCTGTAGCCGCTGGAATACTGCAGCGAGTCCCGGCTGCTCTTCTGGTGCTCCAGACTCAGCCCCCGGGTCAAGACCATGGCCAGGTCGCTGGCAGCGGGGGACACCTCCTCGCCATGCTGCGGGGGGAGAGGAGCCACCCGTCAGCGCCCCGATGAGCCGACCACGCCGCCACGGAGGCCGTGGCCAGTTCTCAGTGCCACGTGGTCCTCCTCGAGGAGCTCCCCCTTGGCGCTCGCCCCCCGGACCCCCATCCCTCCCAGCAGCCGGTACCTTGGCAGCAATCGTAGCCGGTGACATCCGGGGCCTGGGAGCTTCCTCGACGCTGATGCCCGTGTACCCCATGGCGGCCGAGGCCATCTCTGCTTCCCGCAGGTGCTCCACGCGGTCCTTTCGCCTCTGCAGGGTGTTCACCACGGGCTGGTCGTAGGGACTGGCTTTGGACCAATCCTGCAAAAAAAGCGAGGCGCCCACGGGTGAAGCCGGGGCCATGGGAAGCAGCGGCGGTGCCGGGGGAGAGAGGCGGCCGGGGAAGCAGGGACAGCAGGGAAGGGGTGCGTGAGGGGTCCCGCCGGGCTCTCATGGGGCAACCCCTGCTCCGGGGACTGGCGGTGGCCAGGATGCTCGGCCGGTCGCTGCCAGGGACGCTGGCGCTGCCGGCTGGCCCGTGGAGCGGTGCACGCCGAGGGGCGGCAGCGGCCGAGGGGAGCCAGCTCCGCATCCCGCGCGGCCCGGGCAGCGCTCCCGGCAGCCGGCGGGGGACCCGCACGAGAGGCACAAGCTGGCGGGACGGAGGGCAGAGCCGGAGAGAACTGGGGAGGGGAAGAGAGGAAGAGGACGACTTTGCTGAGGAAGGCTTCACCTTTTCGCCACCTGCCCGTGCCCCTGCGGTAGAGCTAGAACTAACCGAGGTGGGGGAGCTGCATTCGCTAACTGACTGGCAGGTTTCGGAGGCCTCCGAGGATGCCGAGCTGGAGGACTTCTGCCGTGCCCGCGGGCCGAGGAGCGGCAGCGAGTCGCACAAACACAGAGAAGGGAGAGAAGAGAGCTGGTTAACAAGCCGGAGGTGTGCGGCAGGCGGAGAGGACGCAGCGCGGCACCGAGCAGCGCCCAGGCACGGCCCATGCGCCGGGTTAGAGGCTGCACGCACGCACGCAGCACCGCGCATGCAGTCCCCACCGAGCGTGGCCGTGGGGTGCCCGTGGCCGGTCGCCACGCAGCTTCACCCACGCGGCCCTGGCGCGGGCGGCAGGCAGGGGACGGGCACACGGCCCGGAGGCCAGCGTGCTCGGGGCCGGGAAACATCTGGGAAACCCTCCCGGATGCTCAGCTCCAGCCTGGGCTTGCCGACCCTGGCAAAACGTCCAGATGGTCCAAGAGACGTTTTGGAGATTTAGAGCCGTCCCTCAGCCTGCAGCGTTTGGGAGCTGCCAGCTCGCACGGGTGCTCGTGCCACTGCCGCGCAGCCGCCCCGCCACCCACGCGTGCAGGCAAGCAGCGCTGTGTTAGTGGCAGCAGTCGAGCGCAGCTGCGGCCCGCGGGGCCCCAAAGCTCAGGCGTGTTAGCACGTGGGCAGCGGGGCTCGCCCGGCGAGGCGCGTGCTGCCCGGCCCGGCGCTGATGCCTCGTGCCCGGGGCCGTGGGTGGTGGCACCCCATGGCGCCCGGCCGCGGCTCAGCACACCCAGCGAGCGCGAGGCAGAGCAGAGAGCAAGCCCCGGCCCGGGCGAGAGGGGCGATGGGGCACGGCGATGCCCATCCTGGCTGCTCGGCGCCGGTGCCTGCCTCTGGGCTTGCCGAGGAGGGGAAGGCACCCAGTTTCCTTGCCCTGAGATCTTTGCAAGGCGCTAGCTCCAAAGTGGGGTTCCTGTGGCCACACTTTTGGGCAGATGCTGTATCTAAGGCTGCTGAGGACCAGGGATGACTCTGGTGCCACCGACAACCCCGGGCGGGCACCAGTGCAGGTAGCCAGCGGCCGGGGACACGGCGCGAGAGGGGAGAAGCGATGCAGCTCAGGCCGGTGCTGATGACCGCTCTCCACTAGCATCTCGCCCAGCATGAAGGATCTGCCAGGATCTACCCCGGGCTGCCCAAACACTGCCAGCCTGGCCAGGGAATGGCATGAAGCGGCCTCTGGCTCATGGCGGGGCTCGGGGGATTGGGAAATACTCCATTTCCTCACCAAAGACCCCATTTCTTGACCACAGGGTGAATGGCGACCCCCTTGCCTGGGGGAACAGCCTGGCCTGAGGGGAGTGGGCATCCCACGTACGTGTTTCTCCCCTGTGATGCTGATGCCAACCCTCTATACCTGGAAACATGCCCGGAGGTGTCACCGCTGGATGGGATCCTTGCATCCCACCCACTCCTTTCACAGAGGGGGAAACTGAGGCACGGGGCCCCAAGGAGGCTACGCCGGTCCAAGCCTCATGCCCGGTCCCTCCTCCCTTACCTGGCTGGTGATGTCCGAAGGCATCGGAGAAGGCGGTTTGGAGTAGGCGGCATCCTGGGAGATGAAGCCCGAATCGTGAGAGGAGACGCTGGAGAGACGCGTGCCCGCGTTGACCGGCTGCGCCAGGCTGCGGTAGCGATAGGTGGAACTTGGTGAGCAAGTTTGGGACCCGCCGGGCCACGGGATGCCACCCTTGGCACCGCTCACGCTGCTGGGGTTGGGGGGGGGGGAACGGCGGGGGGAGCAGGAGAGATGATGCACGTTAGCGGGGGGAGAGGGGCAAGGAGGACAAAGGAAGGAAAAGACAGTGTAAGACAAAGGTTGGCTACACGAGTTCGCCCGGGAGAGGAGCTGAGCGTCAGCGGGAGTGAGGCAGGGGCCGGCCGGCGGGTCCCCCCTGCGGCGCTCGTGGCCCCCCAGCCCGCCTGCAGCCTTCAGACCCACCACCGCGCACCGTGCTGGGCAGGGGGGCACCGCTGGCGGGGCCTCACCGTGTGGGGAAACCGAGGCACACCACCCTCACGAGGTCCCTGTCCCCCCCTGGAGTTCCCAGGCCCTCGAATGACGGTGGCAGGGGACAGGCGGGGCAAAAGGGGACTGTCCCCTGGGCACTCCCTGCCCCTCGCTCTGGATGTCCCTGGGAATGTGCAGGATGGTCCCGGATAGAGAAACCAACTCCAGAGGGGTTGGCACCATCTTTTTTAACCCTGAGGAGCAGCCCCCCAGCTGGGCAGCGCTTGGGCCCCAGGGTTGCACCAACCCCACTTCTGCCCGAGCTGAGACCAGTCATCCTGTATTACTGGGAACCAGCTGGGCATTTGGACGCTTGGAGGCTGAGGAGCATCATCTAAGTATCTCCAAAGGTCATGAGCATCATTAGCCAGCCAGGCTTAACAGAGGCCAGGGCGGACTGGGGGGGACTGATTTGCTAAAGGAGCTGAACCCAACCTTCATGGCCCGGGGGGGGGACACCCAGCTACGTCCCTGCCCCTGTCCCAGGCCCCTGGGCACGCGCGCGCCCCAACACACCTGCACATGCTCGACTTGCGGGAGCTGGAGCTGCTGGGAGAGGATGGGGGCGTCTGGTAGGACCAGCTGTAGTCAGAGCCCTTCAGGTCCTTGATCACCTGCAGGAGGAAGGCCCGGGGTTAAGGGCGGCGAGAAGCCCGGGCCCTCCCCTGCGCGGGGGGCCAGTGGTGGCCCCGAGGCTCACCTGCTCGCTGGCGGGGGGCAGCTTGTGGGGCTCGGCCGTGAGCACCACCAGGTCGTCGATGATGCCTTGCAGGTGGGTGATCTCTCCCAGCATGGTGATCTCCCCGTTCTGGAGGCGGCAGAGGCGTCAGCGCCCGGCCCCCGGAAAACCCTCAGCGACCCGTGACCCGTAGGGCACCCCCCGCTCCAAGGGCACGGATGGGATCGCCATGCCGTTGGGTGCTACACGCTTGGGTGCTGGGGGAGCTGCAACCCCCCGAGCTCAGCCGAGCCAGACCAGCATGGGGGCAAGCTGGGGCTGTCCCTGTGTCCGGGGCCAGACCTGGAGCCCGGGCTGCTGGGGCGGGATGCGTCCCCCGCGCGGAAAGCCCCGCCGTGGCGCCGGGAGCCCAGCACTCACCACCACGGGCTGCAGGAAGGTGATGAAGGTGCAGAAGCGGCCCCGCTCCTCGATGAGGGCCTTGCGCACCGCCTGCTTCTCCGTCTCCTCCAGCAGCAGGTACATGTCGTTGACGTCCTGCAGCGCGTTGTCCAGCTGCGGCTGCAGGTCCCCCTTGCCTGCGAGTGGAGAGAGGCGCGGCGGCGTCAGCACCAGGCAGCCCTGCCCGGGCCCCTTTCCCGGGGGGGTGCCGGAGCTCGCGGGGGCCCAGAGCACCCGTCCCCTCCCTCCCCGCACCGCCGCGGCGCTGGGCGCGAGGGATCCGAGCCCTCCCGGGCGGGCGGACGGAGCGCCAAGCTAAGCGGGGCAAGGAGAGCGGTGGAGGGGCCGGCGGGAGGCTTCGCGTGGACGGACGGACGGACAGGGGTGGCGAAGGAGGGCCCGGCAGCGGGGCGGCCCCACGGCTCAGCCCCAAGGGGAGACACAGATAAAGAAGCAGAGAGGGGGCAGAGGGGGCGCGCGGGCGGGAGCGAGCTGAGCTGGCCGGGCCGAGCCGGGGAGGGTGCCAGCGGTCCACTTACCCAGTAGCTCTACAGGAAGGATGAGGAAGGAGAGAGAGAAGGAGACAGAGAGAGAAAGAACGTGTGAAAGACAGCCTGACGTCCCGGCGCCATCTCCTCCGCCCCCCGCCCCGCCGCGGCCGTGCCGGCGGGTGCTGCTCGGCGGCACCCTTCCCACCCGCCTCCTCCGCGTCCGCAGCCTGCTCCCGTCTCCCGGGCTGGGCCGGGGCCAGCTATGCCCGGGGAGCCCCATCGGCCGAGCCGGGGCAGCCGCCTCACCTTTGCGGGCTTTTTTCTGGAGCTTGAGGGTGTCGGAGGATTTCTTCTTGATCTCATGGCGGGCACGCTTGTACTCTGGTGGCAAAGAAGCGCCATGAAGGGGGGACATAGCCCCCTCTCGTCGCCTCTCCCAGCGACGGCCCCTCTCCCCTTCGCAGGCTCCGGCCTCCCCCCAGTACCTTTCGCATGGTCCTTGTCCAGCTGGTTGGCAGTTTTCTTCCAGTCCTCAATCCTGTCCTGCAAAGGGTTTATGAGGCTCTCCATGAGGGCGCTGGAGCAGGGAGAGAAAAAGGGAGCGTGTGTGGGAGGGCAGCTCGAGGCCTCCCCCCCCATCCCCTCCCAGCCGGTCCCTCGGCATCTCCTCCTCGTGAGAGCTGAGGCCGGCCAACTCGTGTCGCTGGTGCCCGGCGGACCTACTTGGTGAACTGCCTGAGCTTGGCCTCGATGCTGCGGTGCCTCATGCACATGCGGGTCAGCGCCGAGCCGATATCCCTCGTGGCCCCTGGGAGGGAAAGCGCGATGCCGCTGAGCCCGGGGGGGGCGGTTTGGGTTGGAGGTACCTTGCACCCCCCTCCACCATGATAAATCCACTAAGGAACTAAATCGACCCCCGTAAATAATAAATAAAGCAAAAAATACTGCTTCTTGCTGTCTAGCCGATCCCCCCCCCGCCCAAGCTGCCGGGCTCCTTTCGGAGGCCGTGCAGATCCTCCAGGAGAGGCGATCCGGAGGAAGCATCCGGCTGGGAGCATCCCCGGCTCCAGGCCATCCCCCGCCGGGGCTGGGCTGCGGACATGACCGTGCTCAGGGCGGCCACCGGGCAGGCGCTTTGCCGCCCACGGCTCTCCTCGCTGGAGCGCGCTCAGCCGTTTCAGGCACATTTAGTTTCCGAGTCGCGTGCGAGGGAAAAAATTCGTCGAGGCAGCGGCCAAGCGACAGTTCCCTCCCCGGCTGAGCGCCGGGCAGCCGGGCTGAGTCCTTCCCCTCCAGGCTCAATCCTGAGCTTATAGAAAGGGAGTCTGAGCTCCTCTGGGGCGAAACATCCCATCCGCACACACGACTGTGTGTGATGTTTCCCAGCAAGCAAAAGCAGGAGCACCCCTTTCCAGCAAAACAGCTGCTAACTCTGAAGCCTAAGGATGGCCACACAGTGGCAGTGCTGCCGACGCTCGGCTGCACGCGGCAGTGCCGGCACATCCCGGCAAAGGAAGCAAGGTGGCAATCACAGCCTCCTCTGCTGCAGGCGAGGGAATGATATTCTGCCCTTTTCTCCCAAAAAAGTTACGAGAGGCACCTCCCATCCATCCCGCGACCCCGGGGGCTGCAGACGGGCTTTCCTGGAGCACCGCAACGCAGCGGTGATGGGTGCAGGACCCCGTCCCTGCTCGCCATCGCACCTCCTGGCCCCCAGCCCTGCAAACCGACCCGCTGCCCCGTCCCCACTGCTGTCCCCGCCAGTGCCCCGTGGCAAAGGGGCTGCGCCGGGCACCTCAGCCCTCTCCTCCCAGTGCCACGGCTGTCCCTGCTCCCTCGCTCGGGGAATTCTCCTAAGCCGGCTCCTAATGCTCTTATTTCGGATCCTCCTGCTCCTAATCCGATTCCCCCACGCGCTCACACATGGAGGCGGTCAAGCGGCTATCGAGCGCACGTTGGAAAACACCCTGGAGCGGAAAGATGGTGGGGAAGCCGGGTCAGGACTGCACGCCGGGCGCGATGCAGCTTGCCGAGCCGTTTCCACGCTAACGCCAGCAGATAACCCCCTCCGCCTCTTCATCCGGACGCGGGGCTGCCCGGCCGCCATCCAGTATCACCCCGGCAACTGCCCCGGGCGAGCCGCGCTCCCTGCCTCAGCTCCCCCCCGCCAACGGCACAGCTCCGTCGCCCAGGAAAAGGGCAGATAACCCACGGCTGGGAGGGGAGGGGGGAACTGTCTCGACGCTACAACCCCCCCCCCAGAGACTGCAAATCAGAGCTGCAGGATGGCGCCGAGATATCGCAGCCTGGTTTTCCGTGGCGGGTGGGGGGGGGGTCTGTGGCCCGCCGGGATAAATCAGTGCCCTGCACAAGGCGTCCTTGGTGTTTCCTCGGGGCGCGTGACCGGGGGCTCCCGTGGGTGCGGGGGGGGGGGGCCCGGCCCCACGGCTCCCGAAACGAGTCCAGGCTGCCCTGGCGGAGGGTCGCGCCGCAGCCGGCTTCGGCGAGGTTTCCGTCTCCCGCCGCCCTCGCTGCTTCCTCTCCAGCGCGGGGAGACGCAGCCGCCCGCGCAGCACGGTGCCGCGGGAGCAGTGCCGCGAAGCCTGGCCGGCTGCGTGGCGGCGGCTCTCGGGGCGGCCGGCGAGTCGGGCACCCTCCCGCCCCGGGTGCTGGGCCGGCGGCGGCCAGGAGGGAGCCCGGCGCTTGCCGGCGATGCCGGAGGTGGCGGTGCATCCTCGCGCTGTGCAGCCGTGGAGCTGGCAACGTGTCACCGCGTGGCGGCTCTCCCGTGCCAGGCGCTGGGCACCGTTCGGAGTGGCCGGACGCAGTCCACGATCCCCAAAAGAAGCCAAGGGGGAGATGCTACGTCCAAAGCCTCTTGCCTTACTTTGGCGCTGTGGCCAGAATCTCAAGCGAGGGTGTCCGGCGCCCCTGGACCATCGAAGCGAAGGCGTGGGCAGCCTGCAGGAGACGTCCGGGGAGCCGGGGCCACGCGCTTCGAGGTGTGGAGGTGTCCGAGGAGGCAAAGCCGGGAGGACCCCAGGCCTGGTGGGGTAGGGGAGAAGCCAGGAGGCCCCTTAAGAAGCTGGGAATTGGAGTAATGTGGCGTCTCGTGTCCTGAGCTGGCTTCAGAGCATTAAGTGCTGATCCCTCCTGCGATGGGAAGGGCTGATGCTGCCCTGGGGGCTGCAGGCTCCTGCGGGAGATTCGTCCCGCCGTCCGGCTTGCCTTCAGGGCGCTGGCTTCACCCTCTGGGACCCTGGGCGTCCCCTGGGCCATGTCCCATCACCCACGCAGCCCTCCCGCATGCTCAAGGCCCCTCCCCAGCCTGCACCGCTCCCAAAGATTCCGTGTCGCCAGGCGCAAGGTGGGACGGGGATGCTGCTTCTGCCTTTCCGGCTAATTGCCAAGGCAACCGGCTGAGCAAAATATTGCATCCTCCTCCTGCTTCCTCTGCCCAGCTCTAGAGCGGTGCCAGGCTGGGAAAAAAAAAGCCCTGCTGTGCTTGCTCTGCACCTCCATCCTTCCCAGGGGGATGGGCCCCGGGCTGCGAAGCTCCCCGTGCCCCGAGCAGCCTCGCACGGGCCACGTCTCTGCTCCGCAACCGGCCGGGCATCGCCCTGGGCTGCTCCCCGCCGCCTATCTCCTCCCAGCCTTCGCTTTGGGTGCCAGATGCTGCCCGCTGCCCGGTGTGGAGGATGCAGGGACGGGGTGAAGGATGTGCTGGCAGCGGTGGCACCTGGCCAGGCACCCCGGGCAGTGAAGGGGAGCTGGGGGAGCCTTAATCCTCACAGTGCAGTGGGCTAGTGTGTTTGGAGACAAATCTGATCCCTGCTCAAGCTGCCTCCTCCTCCTCCTCCTCCCCGCGCGGCTCCAGATGGCCTGCATGCCGCGAGTCTGCAAAACAGGCCGGGACCATCTGCTTGGCAGAAGCCGAGCGGTGGGAAGCGGGCGCCTCGCTGCCAGGGTGGGAGCAGGCACCCTGGCAAGGCCGCCGAGACCCCCTCCGCCCAGGCCCACTGCAAGGATCAGGGCAGAGGGGGGTCCAGCCCCGCAAAAAGCCCCACAGCAGCAGCCACGGTCCTACGAAGGTGCGAAGTCCCCCTGAAAAGACTGTGACGCGGGGTCCCATGGCGGCATGGGAATGTTATGGCCACCCGGAGGCCAGACCTGCAATCTCAGCTCTTCACTCCGCCTGGAGGACAGGTCACCCTCAAAGCAGACAGCAGACTTCGGTGTGGGCCCCTGTCCCCAAATCCTCTTTCTCCAGCTCCAGGACCATCTAGTTGCCTAACTGCATCCCTGGGAGCAGCCACGAGCCAGCCAGGACCTCCCAAAGTGAGGGTGGGGAGCAGCCCCCGGGGGTCTGAGAGCTCGGCCTCGGCCTGACTGTCTCCGGCAGGGAAGCGGAGGCAGGAATTTGGGGGGTGACGGCACAGGTTGCTGAGAAGGTGGCTCTGGTGGCCAAGCCACGAGACCTGTGCTGCCCCGGCACTTTGCCACAGCCCTGCAGAGAAGCATCTGTGTCCCAGGAGCCGCAGCCTTCCCGCGGTCAGGAAAGCAACCGAACCGAGGGGCCGAAGGCACGGCAGGAGGCTCAGCAATGCCCGCGTCGGCCGCCGGCGCTGCCGCACGGGCTGTGCTCTCGCCGCAAGTCCCGCTCCACTGGGAAAACGCGGCACCGCTGCCTCCCCGCTTGGAGAAACCAGCCCTGTGCCCCGGAGCAAGCGGCGCTGGGAGCCCGTCGACGCTCAGCAGGGCCGTATGCTGCTGCGGGGTTCCCGGGGTGTCCTTGGCTCAGATACTTCATGCCACCCGCAATGCTGCCCTTGGTGGCTCCCACGCTGGCCGTATCGCAGGAGGAGCCCTAATCGTGCCACCGTCGCCAGTCTGGGTTGGCCGGCCAGCGGCAGTGGAGCAAATCCCAACAGCTCTGTGGAGGCGGGAGCAACCGAGCGGGCGAGGAGGGTCGGGGAGCTATGGGAGGAAGGCTCAGCTCGAAGCCCACCCGTCCTTGTGCCTGCTCGGGGCGAGAAGACGGGCAGAGAGGGGTGCAGAGCTCCTGCCCGCCGCCCCACCTGGCCTGACACGGGGAAGAGCCCCAGGCGGTGAGGACCAGCACCCGCGCGGGCATCCCGGGAGCGCGCCCGGTGCCCAGGGCTGGTCCGGGATGGGGGGGGGTCCATCCCAACCCCCCCCTCCTCCCCAGCCTCAGCCACAGCTGACCTCTTTTCTGAACCGCAATCCTGCTTTGCTCGCTCCCTGCTCCCCGCACGCCAATCTCCTGTAATCGCGCCGCACATCTGCCCATGGCTTCCCCTAATGCCTGCAGCCCTCGCCGGGGGCTGCCTCCCCTCGGGGGGGGCGGTGGGTGCTGACGCCAGCGCACCTTCGGCCCTGCCCGCGCCGCCAGCGCCAGTGCCAAAACTGCCAGAGCGACTCGCGTCGGGAGGAGGGGGCAGCCCGGCCCCCGGAGCAGCCCTGGGCTGCGACGCAGCGCATCGCCCCAGGCCACGAAGCAGGGCATCGCCCCGGGCGTGCGGCCCCCGGGGCAGCGAGGCCAGCGAGCCGGCGGGGCCTTCCCGAGCGGGACCTACCTCGGGTGTTGGTGGCCATGTCGGCCACTTTCTGGAAGGCATCCAGGAAGGCGACCGCGGCCAGCACCGTAGTCCTGGGGTGGAAAGAGAGGGGCAGAGCTCAGCCGGGTGCCGCTGGGTCCGGGCCGTGCCGCGGGGAGGGGGACCAGGGGGACGCAAGGCAAGCGGGGACCCCGCAGGGGCCCGGAGACCCGGTGGGGGGCCCGGAGCAGCACCCGAGTGGCCGTGGGGCTTTGGGCCACTCACCTGAGCTGCGAATGCAGCTTGGTCGCCTTGGAGTTGAAATCTTCCCAGATCGGGTAGGAGCTCTGAAAAGAGGCAAAGCAAGAGTGAGGCAAAGAGGGGGCCGCCGGCTCAGAGCCGCTCGCCCCCGGCACCCTCATCCCCGGCAAACTCCCCCGGGGCACGCGGGGCTACGGGCTGCGGTGGCCGGAGGTGGCCATCATCACCAGGGGTGGTGCAGGCCACCACCTGCAGGCCACCCACCCTCAACGCTACGTGCCGGGGCCGCGGTAGGGCAGAAATCCTCCCGCTTGGCCGCAGCGTGCAAGAAAAAGCCACCCCAAAGCCCCCGCTGACAGCAGGGCCTGACACGAGCTCAGCAGAGCCGCCGAAAGCGGCCCGGCCGGCTTTGCACGGACAGTAAGGCCCGCTGGGACCGGGGTCGCGTGGTCACTGCTGCGATATATAGGGGTGTGCATGTGGATTCTCTGATGGCTAATACAGGCTGAGCTCCTCCCGTCTCGCCTTTCTCTCCTGGGTTTTTCCTCCTCAGTCCAGCCATGTATCCTTGTGGACCGTGGTAGATTTTAGGATGTTGTCACAGCACAGCAGACGGTTTGCCCCGATGGCACCCGTCTGAGCATGGGCTGCCAAAAACCGCAGGGGCGGGTGTGCTTGGGGGCTGTGGCTGGGTGGCCGCCGAGCTGGGGGGTGGCAAGAAGGACAAGGCAGCCAACAGGGACATTTTCCCAGCCCTTCCCATGGTGGATGAGGAGTCCTTTAGGCCTCCTTTTCTGCTCTTGCCACTAATTTTCTGGGTGTTGCTTGGTAAGAAAAAAAAGAAAACTGATCAAATTAAGGTAAAAGCAAAGAACTGCCCCGTTTCCATGCTGCCAGGTGATGGGATGCAGCCGACGTGGGAACAGCCACTCCAGTGAGGGATGAGCGCTCACACTGGTGCCACCCCAAAACGCATGGGGAAAATCCAACTGGTGGCACCTGCTGCTGGCCTGTGACGTCCCCATGACCCCCCCTGAGCCCTTCATGCCATATCCCTGGTGCCCTGCACCCCACACCGCCAGCGGCCAAAGCCTTTGGGGGCCTTCAAGAAACACCCAAAGGCCGAGCGGGGCTGGAGGGCAGGTCGGGGGGCTCCCAAGCCCCACATGGGGTGGTTGTGGGGTCAGAGAGGCCGCTTGCCCCCCACGGAGGCTGTCCCTCACTGCCAGGTGAGCAGGGGACAGGGACGGGCAGCGGGTGCTGGATAGACCATGCCGGTGCTGCCTCTGCACGGCCGTCCTGGCAAGACCATCTGGGTGCCATCACGGCGTCACTGTCCCGGCAAGGCCATCCCAGCGAGACCATCCTGGTGCCATGCCAGGAAGGCCAGTTTGAGGCTAATCCCAGTGCTGTCGGGGTGCCACCATCCCAGCGAGGCCATTCCCAGTGAGGACATCCCAGTGTGGTCCCAGCGAGGCCAGTCCCAGCACCATCGCGGTGAGGCCATCCCTGCGAGGCCGTTGCGGGGCCATCTCAGCAAGGCCAATCCCAGTGCCGATGCTGCCATCCCCGCAAGGCCACACTGGCATTGTCCCACTTAGGTGGCAACACGCGGGACGTGCTCCACAGGCAGGGGATGGATCTGCCTCCAGGGCACCCGGGACCCCAAGCTGCAGCAGGGCTGGGGGCCAGCAAGCGCCTGCCGCAGGGCATCTGCCAGCCCGGGACGTGGGCACCGGCTCTCTGCACAGCCCCGCCAGCGCAGCTGGATTGCACCGCTGTCCCTGGCAGGGCCGGGAGGGCACCGAGGGGACGCGTCTGGCAGGAAAGGGGGAGCGGGACCGGAACCGCCGACCTGGCCAAAACATCCTGCGAGCAAGCGCCCGAGCTCCCACAGAAGGCTGGATTTTGGGGACCCCGCTGGGTGCACCGGGGGCCTCCCCGCGTCATCCTGGTTTGGCTGTTTTTTCGAGAGCGGCCTTGCAAAAGCCCCGATTTCCCCGCGCCCGGGGCGCCCGGCGTCGCTGGGGCAGCCTGGCCGCCGCACGGGGCCGCCGGCAGCTCTCCCTGCAGCCCAGCTACGGCGCGAGGCCTCGAAGCCAAAAAAATCGGTCGATAAAGGAGGGTTTTGAGGATGCTGCTTTGCGCGTGATGTCCGGCCACTTGTGGCAGCAGCCTGACTCCGGCACCAGCCCCGCGTTTTGGGTCCTCACGTGCCAAACCGGGCTGCTGGATGCCGCGGCTCGCCGTCGGCTGTGGCGGAGCCGTCCGGACGTGCCAGCGTCTCCCGCTCCCCCGGGGCAAATTCCTACACGGCAATGATGCTCCGCGGGAGGAGGACCAGCGGGACAAGGACGCGCCAAGGTCGCCCGGGGCCGCTGCGCAGCTAGGACGAGAGGCGAGGGGAACGAAAGCCAAAGCAGCCCCGGGGGGGTGGCGAAGCCTTAGGCCTCACACAGTCCTCGGCATGGCGGGGAGCTCGGGGACCTCTCCGTCCCCGCGTGCCAGCACCCTCGGGTGGCCTTGGCCTGTAGACAAGAAGCACCCACAAAGCCTCCGCCGCCCGCCTGGCTCGGCGCACCGGCACCAGGGCTGCCCTCGGGGGGGCACAACCCCCCAGGGTAAAAATAAATAAATAAATAAAAATAATAATAAAAATCAATGCAGATCTGCCCCAGTTCCTGCTGCGAAAAGCCTCGGGCCGGGCCGTGGAGCCGGTGCCGCACCGGGAAGGCCGGGACTGCGCGGGCTACGAGCGGAGCGTGAGTTGTAGCGTTTGGTCTTCCCCACCCACAAGCAACGCGGGGACGAGGCCAGCCTGCAGCAGCCAGCGACGGCACCTCAGCTCCCTCGCAGCGAGGGGCTCCGCGGAGTCCTGGTCCCCCCCAGCCCGAAAACTTCCCGCGGGTCCTTGCTGGCGCTGCGTGGCTGTGTTGGCACCAGCCGGGCCGGCTTGACCGCTCCGCAGCCAGCGCCTCAGTGAAGGCACGGGGAAACTGAGGCACGGGGTGCCCCACCGTGCCGTGCCCGCCCTGAGGGTGGCAGCCGGGGACCAGCCGCGGAGGGGACGCTGGCCGGGCCCCCGGCAGCACCCGCTCGCGCCTCTTCCGGCTCGGCGGGCGCAGTGGAGACCCCACACCAGCTCGGGCGCTGCTCTCCCCCCCGACCCGAGTAACCTCGGTGCCTCCGTCCTCGGCGCCATTTCAAGGGCATGGGGCGCCGGGGCGGTCGTGGGTGCCAGCGAGCTGCCGCCCGGCCTCCCGGGCCGGCCCTGCCGTTTCCACCCATCGCCGCCGACCGCCCCGGCACACGCTGAGCGCCCCTGATTCCCTGTGGCCGGCCCCCCGCCGGCTCTGGGGCTTGGATTTTCACGCTGGAGGGCTTTTCCCCACCGCCCCCCTTCCCAGCGCCTCGCCGGAGCCCTGGTCCGGCATCGCGAGCCCAGCGGAGCCGCCGTCCGCCTCCGAAGGGGTTAATCTCTTTCTCAGCGAGGCTTTTATTTTTTTCTCCCCCCTCCCCTGCTTTGGCAATGACAGCATTGTCTGGACTCAGGCTGCAGCAAGAAGCTAGAGGAAGAGGAGGAGGAGGAGGAAGAGAGCTTTGCCTCCTGAAGCGAATGTGGCTGAAAGCCGGCAAGCCCGGCGGCAGGGCTGGCAGCCGGCAACGCTGCACCCCAAAACCCTCGGTGCCGAACGAGCCGGGCCGTTCCCGTCCTCACCCCCTGCGAGAAAAATGCCCCCGGCCCTTTTTTTCCGCCTCCTGCCACCGCTTGGATCCAAAGCAAAACAACAACAACAAAAATCCCTGGTTTGACGGCAGCCCCACGCCGCCCCCGGGGAGGGCGGCGGCGATCGCCCACTGCTCCCGCGGGGAAACGGGCGTCGAGGCGCAGAACGGGGCGAGGAGCCCGGAGCCCTTTTTGTGCGCGTGGTGCAAACCCGAGCGTGTCGCCCCGCAGCGGAGGGCGGCGGGGGGCAAGGCGACGGTGGCAGGGGCCGCGACGCCCGCCGTGGTGCCCGCCATACCCGACGCCAACCGCGACGCCCAGCCGCGACGCCCCGATGCCCGACGCGGGGCCGATACCCAGCACGGGCCCTGACGTGGGGCTGATATGGGGCTCTGATACCCAGCGTGGGGCTCCAATACCCAGCGCAGGGTCCTGATACCCCAGTGCACGGTCCCGATACCCCAGCGCGGGGCTGGCACAGGGCTCTGAAACCCGCTGTGGAGCTGATGCGGGGTCGACACTTGCCGTGGGGTTCCGACACCCGATGGGGGGCCGGGTACCCGTGACAGGGCTCCGGCACCGGCTACGGGGTCCCGATACCTGCCGCGGGGCTCCGGTACCGGCCGTGGGGTCCCGCTACCCGCCGCGGGGCTGCTGCGGGGCGCCGGTACCCGGTGCGGGGTGGCCGCTGCCCGCATCCCCCGGGGCCGCCGCCCGCTCTCCCCGCCGGGGCCCCGGGGGTGGGGGGGGCGCTGTCACGGTGAATGTGGTGGGGGGGGGACACGCTACCTTCATGTCGTTGATGATGGCTTGGAAGAGGCCGCCGAGGGCTCCGCACTCCTTCTCCGCCGTCTCCATCGCGGCGCGGCGGCGGGCGCTGCGGCAGCCCGGGGCGGGCGGCGCCGCCGGGGGAGGCCGCGGCGGCGGGCCAGGCTCAGCGGCGGCGGGGGGCGGGCGGCGCCCGGGCGGCGGCGGCGGCGGCGGCGGCGGGGCGGCAGCGGCGGGGCGGCGGGGCCGGGCGGGGCGCGGGCGGGGCGGCGCGGCGCATCGCCCCCGGGCGCCCGCCGGGCTCAGCGGGCCCGCGGCCCCGGGCCGCCCCCCTGGCGGCGGCGGCGGCGGCGGCGCGGAGCGGAGCGGGCGCGGCGGGGCGCGGAGCGGCGCGGATCGGAGCGGCGCGGAGTGGCGCGGAGCGCGGCGCCCGGGGCGGCGGCGCGGCGCGGGGCGGAGCGGGGCGGGCTCTGCGCGGCACATGCGCCGCCCGCCGCGGGGCCGGGGGCTGCGCGGGGGGGCCGGCTCGGGGGGGCGGCCCCGGCGGGGCTCGGGGGATGCCGGGGAGCAGCGCCGGGAGCCGCGGGAGGGGGCCGGGGGCAGCCCCGGTGGTGCTCGGGGGGCCGCCCCGGGGGATGCTCGGGGATGCCGTGTCGGGGGGAGCCCGGGGGTGCTCAGGGGGAGCCCCGGCGGGGCACGGGGATGCTGGCTCGGGGCCGGGGGCAGCACCGGGAGCCCTCGGGGATGCTCGGGAAACAGCACCGGGACCCCTGAGGGATGCTCGGGGACCCGAGGGCTGGGGGGCAGTCCCGGTGGTCCCAGGGGATGCTTGGGAGGCAGCGGGGGAGCCCCGAGGGCTGCTCAGGGCATGTTGGGGGGCAGCCCCAGGAGCCCCGGGGGTGCTTTGGGGGGGTGCTGGGCCCAATAGGACCCTGCCTCCACGCCGGGGCTCTGTTTAGCCTCTCTCCGAGGGCTGTTTGCTCCGAGCTGCCTTCCTTACCTGGGATGGCTCCTGCCTAGGTGTGCTGCAAGGAATCACCTTGGTCTGGGGCTAATTTTAACACCCTCTGGGGAGATTATAAAGCAGCTCTGAAATGTCTGAGCGTGCTTGATTCCAGGACAACCTAAAACCCGTGGGAAATTCACACCCTCCCAGCGGACAAGCCCGTCCCCAAATTGTCCTCCCACCCGCAGGGATGCTGGAGAGCCGGAGATGCTGCAGGGCTGCACAGAGCCAAATCCAACAGGCGCCGGTGCAAATGCCCCTCTGCTCCCTGGAGCTGAGCCCCGGCCAGCGCAGGATGTGGGACATGCAGGGGCTGCCGCATATCGAGGAGCACCAAGCACCTCTGCAGGCCCCGTGTCCTTTCTCAAAGCCTGCCTGGCCAGGATCCGAGGGGTTGGGCTGAGCGCTGACGCACTGAGTTGCACCTCAAGGTGTTGTGATACCGGCTTCCGGCAGTGCGGAGCTCCTTCCAGCCGCCTTTGGCAGTGAGCAAGGTGCTCCGGAGCGACCTGCGCCCAGCAGCCAGGCCACTGCGCTGCCGGAGCGGGCAACGGGGATGCCTGCTGGGAAGCGTGGGTGCCCCTGGGACCCGCTCGGCCTGGGGAGGGAGAGGGGCTGGGGAGCTGCCCCCTTCCCTCCAGCCTCTCCCAGCTTTGGGGCGCACCCGTTGCCCTCGTCGATGCCCGGCTGGCGAGACGTGGCTGCTCCTGCTCTCCGGGGGCAGGATGGACCGCGGCGGCCCTCTTCCCAGCTGCTCTCCCCAAAGTCTTCCCTCCCCAAAGAGCCCTTTGCATCCGCTCATCCCTGCTCCGGCAGGCTGCAAGCAGGGACCCAGCGCGGGGACGGTGCTCTGCGCCCCTCGGCCGTCCCCGCTGCTCTCCCATAGCCTCGAGATCCCTCGTGCAAACCCTGGCTCTGCTGGGAGCGTTGGGAACACCCCGCTGCCCCTTCCCGAGGGGGAGCTGCTCCTGCCCCCGGGCCCATGCGAGCAGGGGGGTCGCTGCCCTCCTATCCCCCCCTCCCGCTTCGGGCCACGAAACTCTCCCGCTGGCAGTGCCCCGGCCGCAGCGGCGCGCGCCGGTCGAGAGCCGCCCATACGGAAATGATTACGGCTCGGCGCTCTGGCGGCCGCCTGGAATTCCTCCCCGCAACCTCCGGCCCTCGCCAGCCCCGCGAGCACAGAAAGAGGCCGCTCACGGCCGGCAGTCCGATGGCAGCGACACGGCTGCCCTGGCAGGCTGCGGCACGGCTCCGGTGACCTGCCGGGGACGGGACAGCCGGGGACGGCTGTCCACCCACCCTCCCGCGCCCCGAGCGATGGCCGGGCTCAGGAAGGCCGAGATAGCCCCGCGCTGAAGGGCTGGCTGTTAAAATTAACCTGCCATGACCGGCGTTGGAAAGCCCTTTCCCGGGAATGACAGGAATGTCTTGATCCCGGCCAAAGCAACCCTGGGCGCAGGGCTGTTAGCGAAACCCGCTGCCAGAGCCCGGCGCGGCTGTAAACACGCCAGAAGCCATAAAACCGCGCGCGAGGCTCGGCGCATTCCTCCCCCCCGCGAGAGCAGGTGAGGGCCCTGGGGCAGGGAAGGGGCTCGCAGCCGGGAACCCCAAATCGCAGCCCCCGCCGTGCCCGCGGGCGCTTTGGCAGGCAGCGAGGGGCAGCCCTGCTTGCCGGTGGGGCCGACGGGGCGCAGCCGGCTGCAGCGGCCCGGCCGTCCCCATCCCCGAGGCCTCCCCCGAGGAAGAGCCCCTACGGCGGCCGTACTCTGCATCGCTCTTTTTTTTTTTTGGTTTTATTTTGTCACGGGGAGCTTGACATAGGAACAAAGAACCGATTCCCCGGGCTGGAAGCGGGCTGGGGGGGGCGGGGGGTGCGCAGGGCTGCTCCATCGCACACGGGTGCAGCGCTCCGGGCTGCGGGGACGGGGACCCAAGTGCCGCCCAGGGGCACGCGAGTCCCGGCGCAGCCCCCCGATGGGAGACCCAGCGCCGAGAGCCGGCCGGGCAGCGGGAGAGGCGGCATCCCGCCGGCCCCGCGAGACCGGGGGGGGGGGGCTCGTTTTTTTGGCGGGGAGCGCCCGGCGCATTGCCTTCCCCGCCGGTCTTTCTGGCAGGCGGCTGGGCCCTCAGCTGACGGTCACGGGGAAGGCATTAGTAAAGCGAAGGAGACTTGGCTCGCCCTGGTGCAAGAGAAGAAAACACGTCTCCACCCCCCCCCCCGGCCAGCGACCCTTCCCCACGCGCTCGCTGCAGATCGCAGTGAGTTTGGGAGAAGCTGGGCACAGCCCGGGGTCTCCCCACGCACACAAACACACACGGAGGCAAGAAACCCGCCCCTTGCTGAGCGCTCGCCCATCTCCAGCCACCGTTAAACCCAGCAGATCCTCCGGATCCGGCTGCAGCGAGCGCCGTCCCCGCGCCCTGGTCCCTGTCCCCCCGGCGCTGCAGCCGCGCGCGCCGGCAGCCGCCTCCGGGGCTGCTCAGAGGACGACCCGCCGCTCCAGCTGCTCCCCGCGGCCGGCCCGCTGGTGCCGCGCTTCCAGGTGCTTGTTCTGCACCTTCTCGAAGTGCTGCAGCAGCTCCGTGTAGTCGATGTTGGATGCCGCCGACCTCTTGGAGCCCGCGCTTGGCTTGGCGCCGTCCCTGCGGGGAAGAAGCAGCGCGTGAGCGGAGGGAGAGGCGGGCGCTTCCCGTATCGGACGCCCAGCGATCACTCGCGGGCAGCGCCAAGCCCTCGCGCTCCTCCTCAAGGAGCAAAACCCAGCTGGGACGAGCTCAGGTGCCGGGCTGGTAGTGGAGATGCCTTCTGCTAACAACGCCCATGCTGAAGCAACCAAATCTAGGGGGGAGGGTGAGGACCTGGTGGCGCCAGCCTTGTGCCTTGTGCCTCCCTGCCTCCATCGCACGTCCGAGGCGGGGGCAGGCCGGGCAGGGGACCCTACAGCAACAAGGGCGAGGAAGGAGACCGCACCGGTGCTGCCAACACTTCCCCGGCCATGAGACCTGGGGAGCTGCGCCCACACTGGCCAACACTGGGCCTCCACAGACCCAGGGGTTGGCACCCCGCAGAGCCATTAAACTCCCCAAAATGCCTCCCGGGACCTGCTTCCTGAGGGAATTGGTTGTCTCACTGGCTTGGAGCCCAAAAGATCCTGGAAGAGGAGAGAGGGGAGCAGCCATGTCTGCACCGGTAGCACAGGGCTGTGGCACCCTCTGCCTCACTCCGTTACTGAACGTGCTGGCGGAGCGCCCTGGGAAGCAGCAAGGCACAAGCCGTGGTGCAGCACGGGCCGCGAGGCTTCTCCTGTTTGGGAGGCTGCCCCGGCATCCAGGAGCTGTGCTAGGGACCAGACCACCCTCCCCGGGATGGCCTGCCCTCCCCCGGCACGCTCCCGGCCAGGATGGACCCCGGCTGTTCTGCCGGCTGTGCCGACATCCCGGCCCCTCCAGCCGCCAAGCCCTGCCGGCGCTCGCTCCGGCCAGCCCACGCTCGCTCCCCAGAAACCTTTGGCGGGGGGCAGCAGCTCGGGATTTTTTGTTTAGTCTCATCCCCTGGCAGGGCTGTGCAGCCCAGCGCATCTCCAGCCGCCTCTGCAGCACCTGGGCCGAGTTTCCCACAGGAATGGAGGCCTGGGCTCCTTCCCTGGGCTGCCGTCCCGCGGGAGGAGCGAGGCTCCCAGCCGGACACAGACCCCAGCCAGCCCGGATGGGAGCCTCCGAGTTGTGGTCAGGTCCGGGGGAGCGGAAACAACCAGCGGTGCAAAGGGAAGACGGAGGAAGGGGATGCTGGGCCCAGGGATGCGCGGGAAAGATGCACTGCGCCGGTGACCTCTCTCCTGCTCCAGGCTGGACGCTGTGATCGGACCCGCTTTGCACATGTGCAGAGGTGATGGAGGTGTCCTGGCGCTGGGCCACCGCCTGGACACGTCCCTTGGGGACCACGCACCCGTAACAGCCCGCTCTGCTGCACCAGTGGCAGCCCCGGTTCACGTGGCAGGAGAGACGGTCCCTGAGCAATCAAGGCCACCGTGCTCAAGCCTAAGATGTCTGCACCAGGTTGGAAACACAGGCCTAGAGACAAAGAGGGTGCAAGGTTGGGGGGACCATCTACCCTCTCATGGGAGCCTTTGTCATTTGGGAAGCGTCACGGGAGCAGGAGAGAAGCTCCCTGGAGTGCAGCCTCCGGTGCCCTGGGGACACCCTGCGCCAAGGGGAGGGGAGGTTTGGGGACCCCACAGTGGCGGAAAGACACTGTCAGGCCATGGCACATGTGGCACAGAGCATGGAAAGCACGAGGGGAAAGGGCAGCGAGTCAAGGCATTAATGGGATAGTATTAAAGGTAACTTTCCAAAGGAGCAACAAAAAATCTGCCCCTCTCCTCCCCTCCGCGCCCCCAGCACTCAGCCCCGCTGCTTTCTCTCTGCCATGTTCAGACAGTGTCCCCGTAGCTGGGATCGGGCCCATCCCAAACCTCCAAAGAGGTTTTTCTCCTTGGGATTAGAGGGATTTGGGAGCCGGAGGAGCCTGGTTCTGCCCCTGCCAGAGCAGGGAGGGACCCTGGCACAAGAGCTGATGGGAGGCGAGGTTTCCCTTTGGCAGGATATTTTTGGGATGGAGGTCACTCCCTGGAGCCTTGCATTTGGCAGTTCAAAAACCACACAAACGCATATGCACACAAAGGTGATTACAGGGCTGCGGAGGGGAAAAAAAAATAGCTGTGCTTGAATATATGGCTTGGAGGCAGAGGAAGAGTGCCCTGCCTTCGAAGGTTTAACCCCTCCGTCGCAGACGCTCGCCCTGCCGCAACCCGTTCCAGCCAAAAGCAGAGAAGTCGTCCAAAACCGCTCCCCCAGCCAGTGCCACGTGTCCGAGCTCCCTCCGCGGGCTGCTTGCCTGGATCGGCCACGGCTGAAGAGCAGCTTGCCTGGCAGCGGGCTGCGATCTGCCCCAAAATGTAGGAGCTGGGCTAAGAGGCGGTGCTGGGGAGGAGGAGGAGGAGGAAGGAGCCTGGTGTCCAGCAGGAAGGCCCCAGCGCTTGCGGCCCACAGCACCGGCTCTGCTCCCATCAGCCCGGGCTGTTGCCCCAGCGCGGGCTCCCCAGCCGGAGCATCGCCGCGCGGGCTGGTGGGAGCCGACACAAGCACGGCCTTGGGCTTCGCGGGGATCCGGCCAATGCTGCCGAGGGTGGAAGGAGCTGTTCTCCGAACGCGGCTGGCGCCGAGCTCTTCCTCCTCAGGCAAGGCCCTTCCACAAAAGGCCCTGTGCCGATATCTGCACCGCCGGGGAAAAGCAGCTCGGAGACAGGAACTGAGCTTGGGGAAGTGGGATCTCCCCGCTATGCCGTGCCTCAGTTTCCCTGCCTGCTGTGCTGGGACAGCAAAGCTATTCTGCGTGCTGCATCTGGCTGCAAACGGGAAAGAAGTGCCTGTATGCTCAGGACGAGGGACTGCACCAAAGGATCAGTGTCCAGCCCACGGACGGGGCCTGGGAAACCCGGGGGGATTCACCGCTGGGGATGCACCCGAGCGCCGGCTCCGAAGGGAGGCACGTGGCATCGTGCTGCGGGGCCACAGGGACCAGACACATGAGGACGACGTGTCCCAGTGCCGGGGGACACGAAGAAACCTGTACGCTGGGTGTTTCTGCTCGGGGCAGCGGGCTGATGCCTCCCCATCGCGGCTCCCTCTTGACCCCCTGATTTTTCCCCAGAGAAGGGGCAGCCTGGGCTCATCTGTTATGAAAGCAGGCGTCAATGTTCAAAGGAATGTAGGTCAGAGTTAATCAGATGCTCGGGCTGTCTGACAGCTCTGATTGCACTAAAAACCCGGCTGTCGGGGCCAAAGAAGAAAGGAAAAAAAGGGGAAACGAGCTCATGTGCAACTCCCCCTCGCCCCCCAATTAAGATCAAGTGCAGGGCTGTGGGCACGAGCTCAAATTCCGGAGTCCGCGACAGATAAAAGCCAGCCCAAGGGACTAGTTAAAAGGAAAGGAGTGAGGCTGGTGGGGTTTTAATTCAGAAAACTGCACATCTTGGGAACTCTTCTTTTTTCCAAAGCTTTGCAAAGGAAGACTAAGCCTTTAATGTATCCAGAGGCGTGCGGCCTCACCAGGGAGCCACCTTCCTTGCTCATTAGCCAAGGCCTGAAGAGCAGCTCCTACTGCCAGACAGAGCAGTCTGGCCAAGCCAAAAAGGGCCAGCCAGGCAGCAAATCTACACGCACGGCTGGGGAGCACTCATTCCCCATCTCCTGGAACGAAGGGATTTAGGAATACCCCAAGAGCCTCTCCAGGGAGGACTTGGAGCTTGCATAGACATCACCTATCGGAGATCCCGGTGGCCAGAGACCTCTGACCCACCATGCTTCTCCAGCCCCAGTCGGCTTTGGAGACCTCATGTGCAAGTGCAGAAGTGGGATGGAAGGCTGGTCCATGCTCCCGGCCATATCCTGCTCCTTGGGGCTCCCTGCGGCCTGGCCTGCTCCAGCAGGACCCTCCAGCGAGGGGCTGGAGATGCTCCCCCTGCCCCAGCACCGACAGGGCAGAGTCTGCAGCCTCCCGCTAACAGGCACGTGACCGCAGCCCGAGCAATGCAACGCAGCAAGCCCTGCTCTCTGCCTCCGCCTCGCTAACCGGGACCAGTCCCCCCTCCCCGAAACAAGTCTGGCATGAAGCACCACTAGCAGAGTGATGTTCATTGCTAAGGGTTCTCACAAGGCCACCGCTGACCCAGGATGGACAGCCCAGACCTGGCAGGGCCATCCTTGCCAACACGCGCACAGGTGACCAGTCCCTTTTTGGGTAGGGGGCTGAGGCCGGGGCGGCAGAGCCCATCACCCCGCGTGGATGCCCACCATCCCTGCCAGCCGCAACTGCTCAGCTCCGCAGCCCGCGGGGACACTTCCTAAGCACCCCGTGGCAGCCGCTGGGAGCTGTGCCTTCTCTCTCCGTAAACCTCCTTCATGGCTCTGCTTGTTTCCATAGCGACCCCACAAGTGAAATTTTCCATCCTGGATGCCAAATGCCTGTGGATGAGGCACAGCCCTCCCAGGGTTACCAAATATAGACAAAAAACCCCAAGTGAGCGCTCCCGGACACGGGGCAAGGAGCAGCCGCATCCACAAAGGAGCCACGGCGCGAAAGCACACCGTGGGCCTGACCCTGGCTTTCTAGCAAGGCCCGGAGAGATGCTGGTGCTGCAGAGCGAAGCCTCGTACCGCTGCCGCAGAGACGGCGCCTGCCTGGCCGGCCGGTCGCACATCTCGGACAGGAGCCTGCTGCACGCGCGTGGTGTCCGGCTGCTCCAGGGACTTACGCCGTCTGCATGAGCTCGGGGTTGGGCACGCACTCTAGCCGGTGGGAGAGGAGCTGGAAGGCACTGCTCTGGGGCAGCAGCATCAGCAGCCCATAGAGAGCCTTGATCAAGTAGGGGTTGTTCTTCACATCCAGCAGCTGCAGACGAAGATCTGGAAGCAGAGAGGAAGAAGGTGAGGAGGCAGTGAAAAGCATTTCACCTCCATCTGATGGAGCAGGCTCTTCCCAAACCATTTGGATGGTCCTGGAGAGGTTACAAGCCTCTGCCAGGAGGCCTGAGAGGGCATCAGCATTGCTCCAGCCAACCCCTTCCACTCATCCGCCTTGGTGTCCCACCAATGCCAAAAAGCCCCTTTCCTCAGCCACAGCTAACAAAGAGGGCAGCAGCTCCCCAGTCCTCCATCCCTGCTATAGCAGGTCAAAGGACACTCACCCCAGAGCCTCAAGGCTATGAGATCTAGGCTATCTACCTAAGGACACACTTGCAACGTGAGATTGCTCCTCAGCTTCTGCACAGTTAGCAAAACTACAAGCCTGGAGCATCACACATCAAGAGGGCTGTGTTACAGCCCTCTGTGGCCTCGCTGGAGTGGAAGGGATCCTCTTCTATCCCCCTTAGGCACCTCCTGTCCCTTCCTCACCTAACAGCAACTCATGCTTGAGCATGGTGCTGCTCAGCAAAGGGAAAACTACTTTCCTGCTCCATCCCTTGGGGTACTCAGGGATGGAAGGACCTGGCTATCTCTGCAACAAGATGTAGGTTTGTTTCCTTCCTTTAGGACTCATTTTAGCAGCACGTTTGCAGGGCAATTTGGGAGGGAAGCCACACTTGATTCCTTCCGGAGCCCTAAAGACAACTGAGCCATAGTCCAGCTGGCCACGGCTGCAAGCGCAGCCCAGCCCTGCAGACACCCGGGCAGCCCCACACAGCAGAAAGGGTGCCGTGCAAAGAGCTTCTAGTACCTAGTGCACCCAGCTGGCTAGACACCCACGGGCTCCTGGGGCTTGTTGTCTTCTGCAGATGGCAGCTGATTTGGTTTGTCTGGCCAACATGAGCACGAGTGCTAGCTAAAAGCAGGCAGTGATTCACTTTGAAAGCAATGTCTACTCTTGGTGGCCGGCAGCTGAATCCTGGCTGCAGATCCCTGTGTTGGTCCGTGAGCACCAGTCTCCTGTGGTGGGTGAGCTGGGTCAAGTCCCAGCCACTGCGTGATTGAAGGAAGCCACCATCCCCCCAGTGCCTCAGTTTCCCCACCTGTGATCCAGGGAATAATAAGGTACCCCCCACATCCCTGGGGTCCCACGTGCCAGGAGCACCTCCCAGCCTGACGTTCTGCTCCCTGGCCTGCCTGTCGCCAGCCAGGTCAGGGCTGCAGCAGCAGCGTCTGTGCTGGCCTCCTGGAAACACTCGTGCTTGCTGAGCTCCTGCACATCTGCTGCACCGGAGAGCTGAGCATCTTTCTTGTCAGGCTGGGTTGCAGCGCACAGCACAGGGTAACGCTTCCCGCTCCATGCCAAAGCCAAATTCCTTTCCTTTGCCCGCTTCCTGCCAGCTCCTGCTGTCCCTTTCCCGGTGACAGGCCCCAAAGGTCCGCCACTGCTTAGCGCTCTGAAGGCTTACGCTGCTCCCAGCTTTTCTCCCCACCTTTGCTGAAGTGCCTGCAGTTTTCAAGTAAATTGGTGGCCCTTTAATTTAACCCAACTGCTCTCAACTCTGCTCTCTGTTCCCAAGATCAGCCAAGACCCTCTCCCTCCCGTTCACCCTCTCCTTGGCTAGCGAGCCACAGTCCTGGATGCAGGCTGTGGAGCAACTCCCAGGACAACAGGCTGGCATGCCGCAAGGGAAAACTCTGCTTCTCCTGCCCCGCCACAGATCACCTAGGGGAGCAGACGCCCAGGGCTCGGCCAGCTTCCAGGGGCCTGAGGGCCAGCAAGGACCCTTACAATCAAAATGTAACATGGTGCATCTCTGCGGGGCTGGCGTGCAGAGTAGAGACTGAGTTCCTATCAGGATACAAAGCTTATCTCCTCTGTGTGCTGGACACGTGACAGCTCTGCATGGGGCACATACTGCCTCTGCAGCGCCCACAGACGTGCATTTCCCAGCACATGGGTGCTGCCACAGCCCTGACCCCACCTCTTGGCTATCTAACACAGCTTCCTAGCATCTGCTGTCCCACAAGCATGTGTTTTCTTCATTCTGCCCCAGCTTCAGAGCCTCCTAGAGCAAAAGGACCATCATCCAGCCACCACAGCAAATGCAAAGCTCAGGTTCATGAGCACGGCCCTGCTAGCAGCTTAGGAACAGCCGGCAGGAAGGCTTGATGCCAACCCTACCTTGGGGGAAAAGCACACAGCCTGAAGCCACACTGTAACGCTGCCCCATCAAGGCACGTGTGGCCGGGTTCTGCAGACTCAACGTCCTGGTGGAAAGGGGCCAGCAAGGCGAAATTCAAAGGTCACGCTCTGCATGGCTTGAGCGATGATGCTCGGCAGCCCGGCGTGAAGCACGGGGGCCGGCGCTGCAGGAGAGTGGCCGCTGGAGATGTGCCAAGGGCAGAGCGGGGCCTGCGTTGGCCTCCGTGTCTCCTTGGTTTACGCTCATTTTGAGTCACCATCTGACACCCTTCGGGCAGGTACCGTGGGAGCTACACAAGACCCATCACCATCAGAGCCCTGTCTAATCTCCTGCTTCTTACTAGCACCTCTGGTGTCTCCCTGCAAAAGGGCTCATGCCCAGGGAGGCTGCTCGAGAGCAACATTTCTGTCCCTTACACAGAGATGGCACCATTTGGACATTAAGGTGAGTGAGGCGGGGAACCTCCTAGAAATAGCTTAAGGCTGTAGAAAACCACCACTGTGACTCAACCCCTTGAGTCAGGAGGGGAACAGACACTCGGATGACGCACGTGGTGGGAAAGTCAGCCTTGGGATGACACATGGAAAAGGGGAGACTTGTGGTGACCAGCTTCACTGGGTGCTGGAGGTGGCCCTACCCTCTGGTGGTGACACCCACAGTCGTGGGCACAGCTCTGGGAGATACCTCCCTGGCATCCCAGGAATTCTCTGAGGGCCGATGTTGCCATCACTCCTTGCTTCTCAGCTTGCAGACCTGAGAGATCCCAGGCTCTGCCTGTGAGTGGCAGGAGCAAGACCTGCTACCCTTGCCAAATTTCACACTGCAGCTACCTCGTGCCTGACTGTGGATGCTTCTCTTCGAGCAGGGGACAATCTCCCCTTGAAACCACTCCCATATTCCTCGATCACAGGCCTGTGGACCAAGATCACCCAGAGCCCCCACCTACAGCCCTGCTGTAAGAGAGCACGGGCACCTGGGAAGGAGGGTGTCTCCCTTTGGTCCTGACGTACAGGGCAACTGCAGCCTCCTGGCAGCAAGGAAGACCCTGCCTTGTGATGCTCAGCACAGAGACACTTTTTGGTTCATGTGACTTCTAAGAGGAAGGTGGATAGCACAGGGGCTCTGACTGAAGGGCAGGAAGAGAGGATTTCCCAAGGTACTCAGCCTCCAAAAAAAAGGACAGAACAGGCACGGCCAACAGGTCTACAGCCATAGCACATTAGCTCTGGTGTCTAGTGATGGAGCACTCCCAAAAGAGGCGAGCACCATCATTAGAGATGGCAAAGGGGGACAGAGATCAAGCAATTGTATTGCCTTCACTACATCATGGGCTGGTAAGACAGACACCATGTTGATAAGGCTGATCTAACGCCTGAGGGCACAGAGCTTTCTTCTTCCTCTAATACCCTAGGAGGGAACATGACCAGCGACCAGGCCAAGTCTCCACTGGCCATCTGCTCTAGTCCTCTTCCCCCAAATACTATTCAGCCCTGGAGCTATATAGTCCTTTCCAAAGTCCTTCCTGGGAAATCTTCAAATGCCCTCAATGTCCAGCTCACCTCACAGCCTTGAAGGAAAAGAAGCTTCAGGACCAAATCAGCAGGTGGAATTGCTCAGCACTTCAAACACTTGCAACCTTCAACCCAGCAAGGACCCCTTGTCCTCACACCCTCTGGGGCTGGGCCAGCTTTCCCCAGGCCAAGAGGCAAGCAAACACATTTGCTGGCATGAGAAAAACACAAGCCAAGGATCACCCCGTAAATTCCCACATTCCCTCCTTCCCACTCCGTCTTCCCCTCTCCCATCTTCCAGGACAGTGTCCCCAAGCTCTGTGTCCCCAAGTCCTCAGCCAGGCTCCTGCAGAGTGGCCAGCTCAGCTGGCACGAGCAGCTCATGGAGAAGCGGGAGGCAGTGTTACATTTCAGTTTTTTAGGGTTTATTCTGTGTTTCCAGAAGAGCTGCCTTATACGGAGAGAAGCGCCACAGCACTGCTTGCAATGCCACTCCGCTATAAAATCCCCATGTGTACAAAGGTATTTGCTTTGCAGTGCCATGGCCTTGAGTGGCTTTCTACAGCTGATGCCCTACACATGCACCACCGGAGATGTTCAGCCTGGCCCAGACTCCCCCTGTCCTTTCCCATCCTTTTGTTCTGTGCCAATGCTGCTCGCTCTGTTAACCTATATATTCGGGGCAAGCTGCCTCCTCCACAGTTAACCAGCATGCCCGCCCCGACAGACAGCTCTAGCGGAGGTCTCGGCACAGCTCACAGCAAAAAGTCTCATAACTTCTGCTCTATTTATTTGTGCAGTGCTGCCACTTGCAATGAAGGAGCGGGGAGGGGACATGCCTGGGGTGACCGAGCAAGCGAATGTGCTGCACACATTCGCCATCCTTTCCCCAAGCTCTCCCCAACATGCATTCGACCGCTCCAAAGCCAGCTAGAAACAGTTGGTTTGAGCCTTACATGTGAATATTGGACACTCAATGAGCTGCACCAGCTTGTCCACCTCGGTGAGGAAATCCACTGTGACCTCCAGATCCCCGCTGGACATGGCTGTTAAGGATGCTACCTTGGAAGAAGGTGGCATTTCACAACCTCTTCTGGAAAGCACCTTCCCTGGGCTGACCTGTCCGCTGGCAATGCCACGCAGCAGCGGCTAGCTCTCCCAGGAGATGCTTGTTGTGGTAGGACCCCAAAGAATGGTCCTCCACCCTGCTCCCCTCCATGTGGGCTGACAGGAACTGGCTTAGCCACGTGCAGAGACCTGATTTGTGGAGCACGCCAAGCAGGGGCTCCCCTGCTGTGGCTTAATCTCTCAGTTATTATCCCTGCCAACGTTCCCCTGAGTCCATGGTGACAGCTCTCCCAAACCCTCCCTTGCATCTGCGGCTCCTGTAGGAAGCAAACAGGCAGGGAACGTAGGGCTTGCACGGAAGCAGGGCAGCAAGGGGAAGAAGCTGCCCTGCAGGAGAGAGCAGCACGGTCAGCTCGGGGCTGAAAAGTCTGCAGGGTGGTCAAGGGCAGATGGGAGGAAATATGACAGTCAGACAGAGATGAAAGAAAGTCAGGCTGCCCTTCAAGCCAGCAGCAGCTTTTACAGCGAGTGAGCCTTATAGATCACTGCGACAGAAAGAGGAAGCGAGAGAGTACACTTGCTTTTATACCACTGGCCCATGGGGACGGCACCGAGCTGATGCAGAGCGCTCCTGTCCCCCAAGATAAATGCCAGCGTACATTAGAAAGGGTAACTGAGAACGTTATTAAGCTTCTTCGTATGGAAATATACTTAGGGAGTCTCAGATTTTGCTGGCACATGAAAATAATCATTACACTCCGCATAAATGGTGATCTCACTGGAACTGCTCGGGAACCACACAACGCTGGCTGGGGTCTGGCTGCTGCCGCTGCCTTGCGTTTGCTAAACAAGGATGCGTTTCTGAGAAGCGCAGAAAAGGGGCCAAAAACACAGAGGGGCTGAGAGCAGAAAACCTCCATTTACCAGATGATGGAGGTTGTGCCCTGGCTGGAGGGGAAGAAGGCAGAATTTCAGAGGGAAGGGAGGCGGCTTGGAACACACCTCTCCTTCCTGCAGCGGAGTCGCAGCAAGCCAGAGAGCAGCTCCAGCGAGATCCCAAGGGACCAGCAGGCTCAGCTGATACCATGGGAGGAGACACGAGTAAATGTGACAAGAAAAGGGGCATCAGCGTTTCATCTGTCTGCACGAGCAGAGGTGGGAGCCCTCCTCCACGTAACCTATCTGGGCCATGGCCACGCTGAGTCAGAGCTCCCGCTCTGGAGGGGTTGCCTGGAGGTATCCACTGCCCCCCACACACACACACACTAAGTGCTTGGCTCTACCTTGATGGCAGTGATTCGGGGCCAAGCCTGTGTTTTCCTCTTCTGTCTCTGCAGCGGATAGCAATCAGGGCCTGGAGTGAGCTACAAACAGGAAGGCAAGGATGGGCATGGCCGCAGAGCCCCGAAGCCAAGGGTCAGTTGGGAGCTGCCTGGTGGGTCACTTCTTGGGGTGCACTAAGAAGCGTATTGAGGACAGGGGATTTATGGAAACACAGGGAGGTGAAAAAGAAGAAAAGAAACCATCTCCTCTGCATGTGTTACTGGACATCAATCACCCCAGGAGGCCGAAGCCTTCGTCTTCCTGGGAGGAAGGAGGTGCCAAGAAGCCTCCCCTTCTGAGCTGCTCCTGTGCAGAGAAAGGTCAGCACTCAGCCATCACATGCTTTCCTCTTTTTACATCACAAAAGCCAACAAAAGGGAAAGAGATCTGGCCTGCCTCCAGGAAACGCCGTCCTGTCCTGTCATCAGGCTGCTGGTGGAGGGACGCGCCCCGGTAATGATGGGCTGCAGGCGGGCGGCAGGCAGAGGCAGCAGAGGCTGGGCCAGCCCAGCGGGTGCCCACTAGACAGCCCAGAGGTACTACAGGTCAGGCAGGGCTCCAGGGCTGCCAGGAGAGCTCGGGACCCTGCCTGGCCGCTCGAGCAGGCAATGCCTGCTTCATCGTTGTCCCTGGGTGGGCAGCATGCTCCAAGCCACCAGAGACCCAGAGCAGAAGGCAAGCCCAGCTCTGCTTTCAGGGAGGGGGCACTGGTGACAACGGGTGTTTTCTTACTCCCCATGGACTCAGGGGATTTAAAACCACCAACTGGACTCTGGCATCTTACTGCCAACCCTTCGGCCACAGTGGTGAAGCAGCACATGGAGAAAAGCAGGCTGCTCCTGACCCAGCACACTGCAGGCATCCTCACCTGGAAGCTCCAGAGCCCCCATCCAAACTGACCACCCTAGGACAGCTCCAGCCCTGGGAGCCAAGGTCTGCAGCCCGTGGTGGTTACAGGCTAATCTCCACCGCCTGCAGGCTCCCTTCAGCCTCAGCCTGCTCCCCTCCTCCTAGGTGCCCTGCAGAAACACCCTCAAAGGATACAACTTCTGGATGAGGTCGTAGGCATGCTTGTAGTTTTGGGTAAGGAAACACAGGGACACAGTTGTTACCGGGTTGTGACACCAAGAACGGTACAGGCAGCAGAACAGGTTACGGCTCTCCTGGGGAAAGAGGAAGCAGTCAGGGGTTAGGCCATCAGCTGGAAGAGGGAACGACAGGGTCCAGGAAACCATGGGTCCCCAACACCGACTGACACCGCCAGCCTGGCCAGACTTGGAAGCCACAATCCCAGCCCTGCCAAGATATGACGGGACACTTCTACACATCTGAATACACAAACCGGCTCTAAATGACATATAAGCTGACCACAGCCCTGGGCCACAGTTGCCTTCATATTCCTGACTGCCCTCACAGCAGCTGCTGTGGCTGGACATACGCTGATAAATTCAGGAGACATGAAGAAAGTGGTGTGTGTTTGCAGGGGAGGGGTGGCTGGAGATGCAGCCCCCAGGATGCCTGTTGGCATGCTTTCTCAGCTGTCATCCCCACCGGGGGACACCTCACAGCCCGCAAGTCAAAGCTCTGAGGAGCCACGTAGCACCATTTTGACTCAATTTTAGGTGTAAGACAGCAACGCAGCTCCCAAGCTCCCAGACGTGGGCTGCAAGGACACATCTAGAAATAAAATCCCTGAACAAGGGGCCTGAAGGCTCAGCCACCAAGACCATGCAGGGCCACCAAGACAACGGGCTGGAGGATTGCAGTTAGTCCAGTCAAGGAGAGAGAGACTGCTGCGATCGTTGGCCTTCAGCAAAACGCGTGCGGTACCTACGAGGAAAAGTCCTTCTCGCTCTCCCTGCCTCACTTGGACTTCACTGTTGCTGGCAGCAGTGGCAGCTGCTCTGGAAACACTGCAAGCGTTTTCCAGGGATGAACAGCTGAAGGACCATCAGGGCTTTGCGGGGAACTTGCCCGCCATCACCTGTCTCCCAGTGAGCATGCTGGGGGGACGGGAGCAAGGCGGCAGCTGCTCGAGGGCTCGGGTGGCCGTACAGGAGCTGCGAGAACATGAGGACTTTGCGATCAGCTTACACAAGGGCTGCTCTCCGATGCAGGGGGACAGACCCCAGTCTCCCTTGGGGAGAGGAAAGCAGAGTTGGACATGTCCTCCTAGGGCCCCTCAACCCATCCTGCTTGCCCGAAGCCATGACACGCTGTCCCCCTGCTCCTTGGAGAGCGTGACTGTGCAACGGTTCTCACTGCCAATCAGCGCTCACTCAAATACCTGCCCACAGAACTTACATCTTGGCCAAGAGCTGGATCAGGACACTGGGGAACGGCAACTCAACTGATTTCTAACCAGCTTCAGACAAGTCACCTCTCTGCCTCAGTTTCCCCTCTGTAAAATGGAGCTATTCTGTTCCTGCAAAGGAGCCTGGAAACACTGCTATAATTCAGGACAGGTAGTGCCCAAAAGGGAACAGGCAGGTGTTCAGGAAGGAAGGAAGGAGACTTTGCCTCATTTGGAAGACCTGAAGCACAGAGAAATATCAGAGGAAAGCAAGGAACATTCAAAACGAAGCTTAGATGAAACATCCAATAGCCCATCAATGCTCTGCTCCTGCAATAATGCTGCCTTTAGTCTCCAAAGGCTCTGGTTCCCAGCCCATGCAGCCTACCCCGGAGTGAATGGCACTGGAAAATTGAGTATTTTAAGGCTGCTAATTATCAAGGATTAGGTTTCACATTCAGGACAAACCTCTGGGAGGGAGGCGGATGAAGCACAGGAATGGATTGCTGGGCAGGCCTGGCATCTCCAGAGCTAGAGATTTTTAAGAAACCATTAGGTAAGTGTTGAACCAAGAAATCTAGCTAGTTCTGTTTCAGAGCACGGTAGACAGCCTCCCAGGCCTCTCTGGCCATGTTTGGTAGGCTTATTGGCACTCCCAGGAGAAGTCAGTCATGTGCCACCACAGCTCAGCTGCCAAACTTACATGGGAGCCATCTCGCCTTCAAGCAGTGGCAGAGAAAAGTTCTCCCTTTATCTCACAGGGGCCAGATGTTCGGCTTGGGGATGGCTTTCCACCCAAGGTCCCGCAGCACTTTAACATGAAGCCTCAGCTGTCTACCAAAGCTTGAGCGAACCATAAACTCATCCAAAACAGGCAATTGCCCTGACCTCCTCTTAAATGAACAGCCCAGGGAAATGCTGGGGTCAGGTCCAGGAAGTCTGAATCTTAACTACCGTGCGCTCACTTCCTCATCCGCTGCTCCCTCCTCGACCGTGCCCAGCTGGAACAAAAGCTTTGAAGCCACAGACTCTTTGGAGCATGCCAGGAGACAGCCATAAGAAACAGAAAAAATACAAGGACCCCCAGGTTCTGTAATGCAGGTGGAGAGAAGCTGAAAGTGCCCCTTTTCCTTTTGCAAAAAGAGAGAAGGAACGAAGGAGACAGCCCAAAGTGAGCTGTTAGGATCAGCCAGACAACGACTAAGCAGCAAAATGCAGCCCAAGGCAGCTTTCAGTTCACTGTCACCCTCATCACATCCCCTGATGTGAGTGTAAGAGGTAGCTGAGCCTGCTCTCGCAGACAGTGCTCCCACTCAACCTACCTGTGTCTTCAGGTCCTTCAGTTGATTTCTCAGCTGGAAAAGCTCAGAGGACGTCAGCAGGATGGTGTTCAGGGTATGGACCATCGTAGAGGCAAACTTGAGGTCCTCTTCACGAAGCAGTATGTCTGCCATGGAGTGGAAGATATTTTCTGCATTCAGAAGCAGACAGAGCTGCCTGTGTATCACAGAGAATAAAAAAAAGGGTGGGGGGATGGTTAATTAGTGCAGCTGAGAACCTGAGACCACACATCATATCCTTCCTGCAAAACGGTTCATGAATGATAAACACGGGGACATCAGAGGTTGGAAAAACTTGCATGTTGGCATCAGAGTTGAGCTGTTACAGGGCAGAATAAGACTGTGTTTATAGGGTACAGATATTCAGACTAGGACACAGCCAAATGAGGAACTGTGCCCCTGACTTCTTGCCCCTGAGATGCATCCTCAAACATGCTGGTCCAAGACCTCCCTGGCACCTGCTATCATGGCTTGTTGCTGATCAAGACTCTCGTTGATCTGTCTAGAGGCAGTTCTCAGCGTTGCTTTCCAATCTCTACCCTGATAACTGTAAGGAGCATGCAATAGCATGGTTATGGATGAAATTTTAAGATCCAGCTAGGCCAGGATCCCTCTGACACCAGCAAACTGGTAGGGAGGAAATGTAAGCACCGTGATAAACCTAGAGCAATCCTTTGGGAGTATTCCCTCCCAGCCCCCAGCACGGTGAAATCTGGGACCTCTGGAGCCAGAGACTATCCTTCTGTGTACAAAACCCCTTTCCTCCAGTAATCTGCCTGCTTGCTTTTTGAACTCCTCCACACTCTGGCCCCACAAAATCCTGTGACAAGGAGTTCCAGAGTTCAAATCAATGAACCTGGAAGATGCCTCTGCTTTGAACATGCCTCATTTGCTGCCTCCCAGCTCTTGTGAAAGGCGCTATTGTTCCCTGCTGACACCCCCACACCACCGCGAGGGCCTTTAGTCCTCGCTCATGTCTCCCTCTCTGCTCCCTTTCTCGGGCTGAAGAGTCTAACTCTGATTTTGCCTTGGACTGAAGGACTCCAGGCCTTTGAGCTCTCCCTATCCTGCATCTCTTCCAATTCTACCAGGCCTTTTTCGCAACGGTGGTGGGAAGGGGACCAGAGCAACACACGGTATCCAGGATGCCAGCAGGCTGGGAGCTTATACAGCAGCGTGGCAGTATTTTCCATTTTCTTCGCTACTCCCTCTCTAATTACTCCCAACACTCGACTTTCTGTTCGGATGGCTGCTGAGCCATTCGGCTGACGTTTCCGCAGAGCTAGCTACAGCAACTGCATGACGCAGACACGCAGGCCAGGACCGTAACTTCACAGGCATGCACCAGATTAGTGGTTAACACTAGTTGCGTTAGGGCAGCCCTATCCAGACTTTGCCGAAGCGAGGAGGCTTGTTTTGCAATCTGGGAAACTAAGGCAGAGGCAGGGCAAGTTGGAGGAGAGCCCAGAGCAGAGCCAGGAGCCCACCCTGCGGTCCTCGGCACGGGGGCTCGACAGACCCCAAAGCAGCGCATACCCGGCGCTGCAGCTCCACGCCGCTCTGCCTCTCCTCGGCTCTGCCGCAGGGGTTCGGCAGGTCACAGCAGGAATGTTCTGCTTAATAAACTGAGGCATTCCCAAGGTTTTAAACATTTTAGACCAGAAACTGAAAACCAGATTTTCCTCAGTGTTTGTTTGGATTTTATAATTTCCTGTTTTTCTCCACTGTGGCTCTGAGGCTGCCGAGCTCCTGTGTTTTTGGATGGTTTGTCTGAGGACACCTGAAACGCTGCCCATTGCGGGCTCAGCCCTTCAGGCCTATCGTCGAAGAAACTGGGGGAGGCTGATCCAGCTCCTCCAGCACCCAGACTTTGCTGAGCCCCAACGGAGAAGGCTCCTGTCTTATTCCTGGATAGAGATCAGGGATGTGTGGAGTTGGGAGTGGGGAAGGGAAAGAGCCTGGGATGAGAAGAGCTTCCAGACCTCTGCAGCATCCCTGCACGCACACATGTTCCTGAGCATGGCTGTCATGAGCTCCCTGCTCCAGAAACTGGGATGCTCCATGTGTACCGGTGCTGGAGCACCGCCTCCTCCGACAGTGTATGGGAAACCTCGGCACCCGAGAAAGGCGCCAGCTTCCCCTAGAGCTCCTCTGCTTCTGCCCCAGCTGCCTACGAAGCAGCGATTAGCACCACATCATCTGAACTGGCAACCGAATTCCCCCTGGAGGCATCTTAGAGGATTTTAAGAGGCAAAAGAAGCAGCATCCGCTTTGCCGGGTGGGTGGGAGAAGAGCGAGGCGTTGGCTGACTGCTCGTCGTATCGCAGTTTGGCCAGCTTGTCCTGGGATGTGGGAGGAACACCTGAAACCCTCCAGGGCCGGAGCTGGGGCGATTCGCACCCTGAGGAAGGGCAGGAGGAGAGTTTCCAGCTCTCCGCTGCCATGGTCAGTGGTGGGGCAACACAGGAAACCTGCCAAGAGCACGCTCCGGGCGCGTGGCACCGACCGGCCCCAGCACCGTTTTGGCAGCCATGGGAAGAGGAGCCACCGATTGCTGCTGAGAGCAAGGGCTTGCCAGCGCTGCTTAAATGTTTCCCTCTCACTGAAACGATGGCGTGCCTGGGGCCATACAAACTCGTACTGCGTGTAGGTCCTGCTACAGAAGCAGGATCCTGGCTACAAGAAGATACCTAAGACCATACCCTGCTGCGCGATACCGGCTAGTAGGTGTTTTGGGACTCCCAGCTAGAGCACGCAACCACAACTTGTGTAACTGTTCCTTAAGGACAGCTCACATAGGCTTTCAGAGTGCTGGAGTGCCCCTTCCAGCTTAGGGAAAAGGCTGGTTCTTGCGGGTGGAAAGAGCACCAGCCGTGCTGGTGGCCCACCAGCTTTCCCGCACAAGGTGAAGTCAGCCGCAAAGCAGCCGGACGTGGTACTTGAGGTAGAAAGTCCCCAAACGAGGTCAAGAGCATGGTTCAGAGGGGGAAGCAGTGGTCAATCTGGTCTCACGTCCTTCGCGGTCACTACGGGCAGGGACGGAGGAGAGCCTAGTGGGAGGCATGATTTACTTGGATTGCCACAGGCTGCTACGAGAATAAACCCAGCGCAGCAGAAGGCAAAGGCATCCTGACACGGATCCAATGCCCTCAGAAACCCAGCAGCAAGCGGCTGCCTCTGAGCACAGGGGGGTTAATAGTGCGGCACCCCAGGGACCGGCTTGCAGTGAATTAATTACCACTTTGGAGGAGGATGCGGGCAGAGAGGTGATGACACCCGCTGCCAAGCAAGCTCCTTCCAGCACGAGAGCAGAGAGCCTCTGGGGCCTCCTGCGTTCCCCCAGCACGCAGAGGCCATCAATTAGCACCGTCCTTGAAAGCCAGGACACAAAGAGCCCCCACGGGCATCTCAGAAAAGGACGATAAAGCTGAACAGGCAATGGAGAAATGGTTTTTCCATCCGCACAGATCCACCTTTGCCCACGGCTCTGCCCGGCGGGCACCCAGGCAGCTCTGCTTCAGCTGCAGCGGGGAGGACACGGCCTGCAGGCAGCCTCGCGCTGGAGGATGCCCACGAGCTGCTGAGCACCACGCGCAAGCTGAGCGCGTTGAGCCCTCCTGCCCGACGCTTTCATTGCACCCGAGTCCCTGTGGGATTTTGGAGAAACACATTCGAAACAAGGCGATCAGGGAAGAAACCCCCCCGCATCTTCCTCCCAATTCCTGGCTCTAGCACGCAGCTTTGCACCCGCCGCTCCCAGCGCAGGCTCTGCAGAGCCCTAGCACCCAAGGGGCTCCTCTCCGCTGAAGCACGGCAGCGGGGACGCGCGGAGGGACCGCCCGGGCCCCGCTCCTGCAATTAGTGACGCAGCCGCTGCCTGACAATGAGATTCTCTGTGTGGGGGGTTATGTAACCTAATCTAACATTCGTTATGGACTGGGTTAAAATGGAGCGGGCAGTGATAAATAAGCTCATTTATCCCAATTATCCTTACGTAAGTGGCTGCATTCACAGGCTGCTGGGATGAAACGCTTCCCCAACTTCTCGCCGCTGCAGCACGGACTTGCTGGAGGAGGGAGAGAAATGGGACAGTGAAGCGAGGCATCGAGGGAAAGATGGGGAAGCAGAGAGCAGCCCCTGAAGCAAGGAGCTGGAAGCACCTCAACGTGCACCCAGCTGCCCAGATCCAGGTGCTCTCATGCAGCAAACAGGAGCTCCCCAGAGCCCCCGAAGCTGGTGGAGGAAAGGGAAACCAGCCCATGCTCTGAGATACTGTTAGTCCAACCTGACAGAGTCAAAGGCAAATCACTAGCTGCGTCCTGCAGCCAGCTTGGCCAAGGAAGCATTACAGGCAGGCAGGATCATCCGGCGGTGCTGTGAGGGTGGAGCAAACCGAAAAAGCAAGTCCAGCCTGGGTGTTGCCAGCCTGAGCATGTGACTGTCGAGAGGGACATTTCGGTCTCCTTCCTACCCCTCTCCAACACCCCAGTGTCCCAAGTCCACTCTCCAGACGACTCTTTGAACCAGCAGTGCCCAGGGAGGGGACGGCTCCCCAGACCCACAGTCCACATACCCAGGGAGAAACACAGTTTCCAGGACATTTCAGCTCTGACTATTCCCGAGACCACCCTGCAGTTTAACGAGGCGAGAGTTTTAATGACACAAGCTTGAACAGGACTAATTGCAAAGCGTCAAGCATCTTCCATCTCCGCCTCCGCAGCTAGTACAGCTGGGAAACTGCTCTTCCGCTGCCTGCGACCTCTGTGCATTGCTTCCCTGCAGCTCCCCGGCTCACCTCCGTGCCCACCCAAGAGCTGCCTTGAGACACACAGCTGAGCCCAGGTGTGCATCAGGCCGGGGAAAGCTCTAGATGCAACTGTAGACAGTCCAACCCAGTCAAATCCTTGGAGGAGAGAGGAGAAAGCCAAGGTTTAAACCTTCCATCTCTTGGTCCTTCCTGCCTCTTTCTGCTGCCTCAGCTGTAAAAGGACATCGTCCCTCATCTCCACCCTGCCAAAGACGACCCAGCGGACACAACTTAGCAAGGCTGAGTCCACTCCGCTCCACGGGGCCAGTGGGGAGCCTGTTTTTCATAGCTCCCAGGCATAAAGGCTACGAAGCAACTCAAACGAACGCAGCCAAACAAGAATGACGCTGGAAAGCTTTCTGGGAAGCTCTCCGCAAAGCGCCAGGGAAGGCAGCTTTGAAGGAACTTCAGTGACCTCCAAAGCTGCCCTCATACGCCTACGCTCTAGAGCAGGCATTTTAAGGAAAATATTCTGGTCCAGCCCCCATTCCCCCCACCTCCACCGCCCCTTGATCAAAAATGAGGAATCATTTTCCATAAATAGAAGTTCTGACATTTTGCTGGCTAATGCCTTGTTCCCAGCAAGCAGGAGTCTGAATACAAACTGCTTTCTAATTTCAGGCCTGGTTTTGATTAGCGAGGAAGGATTTTTTTCCCCCCTTTTGGTGGCATTGGGAAACTGGAAATCATTCTGCATTAAAGGAACAGCTATGCACAGCACATCTCCCCTCCCCCCAGCAGAGACCCACGTATCCACCTTTGTTTTATTTCCCCTTTCCTCCACCAGCTTCTCCCTAGGACTTAGCTTAAAGGTGGGAGAGGAAAGCTCCAAGGTGTCTGTCTGTGGGCTGTGTCTGGGTTTTCTTACACAGAGCGGGGAGGAAATTAAAAGCTCGGGGAGGAAAGAGCCTGCCCAGGTGAAAGTGGGGAGCCTCCGCCCTGCTCAACTCCTGCCCTACCTTCCTGGCACTGATGGAACATGATGCAGCACCAAATGCCTCTTGTCCAACCTTCTTCCCTCTCCTGGGAAAGGGGTGTTGTTCCCAACCTGTGCGCTGGGCTGGAGTGCTCTGGTAGCAGGGGACCTGCCTGGCGATGCCACCGCACCAGGGTGCCCTCGCTCCAGCGACCCCACGCAGCAGCTCCCCGGGAACCCGCTGGAGGATGCCCCGGGCCTCCAGCAAGGGCGTTTGCCTGTTCTCAGTACTCAGAGTCCACGAGGCCCCCACGGGCATGGGAAAGCCACGACCGGCGGCAGGCAGCAAGACGAGGCACACGCCAGGCGTATACTGCGCCTTCCCACGCACCGGTGCCGCCAGATGCAGGCGCGTACGAGCTCTGCTTCCCAGCCCGCCCGGCAGGTTTTGCTCCCTTGCTGGCGCGGCTCAGGTTCACATTCCTGTGCCTCCAGCCCAGCGTTATACTATATTTACAGGCAAACCCTCAACCCTAATCCGAGGGGAGCGGGGCAGCGCAGGGGCGAGCCTCGTCCAGCGGCAGCGCGCCGGGAGCTCGGGGGGACCGATGCGTGCGGGCAGGGGCTGGCCCAGCGCCCTGTTTCGCAGCAGCTGGGGGGGATACTTGCCCCCCGCCCCCCCGCCCCAATTCCCCAAAGCGATGGGGGACTGGGCAGCACAGGGGACAACTGGCCAACTGCACAGCTGCCGGCCTCCGTGACAGCAGCCAGCAGCTGAGGCCAACTGCCAGCCGCGGGCGGATCGCGTGTCGGTGACATGGGAAAGGCCACGCGGAGCCATTCCCGGGAAGGCTTTCCATGGCACGAGGAGAACGTGAGCGGAGGAGGGCAGGCGAAGGGGGACAGGTGCCTTCGACTCAGCAGGCAGCAGCCGAGATGCCAGAGGACTCTGGGGACCTCTGCAAAGGGGCCGAGGCCGCAGGCACGAGGGCCAGGGCTGCCTTTGCTGGCCATCCGCAGCCTGCGTCAGCAGCCACCGACTGTGGCTAAGAGCAGGAGAGGGCAGGGAACAGGCTGCCTGTGGTGGCCAGGTCAGTGTCCCAGGTCTCAGTGAGCGAGAGCCGGGTCTGGGCTCTCCACCCCACTCCTGATCGCCCCAGGCCCTCCGAGTGCAAAGCACAGCCCAAGGCAGTGCTGCAAATTGCTCCTCACCTGCAAATTTTAGGAGCTTCTTGCCCCATTCACATCACCTGCAGGAGGAGGAGGAAGAGCTTCACCTCGAATGCTCTGCTCTCCCCTCTGCTGGAGCTGGAGACACCAAGGACCGTTCACCACGGGGCAGGTGACGGGTCCCCAGCAGGCTCCAGGCACAGAGCTGTAAGAAACCGGCTTTTTAGCTTCGTGAACCTGGCTCATCCTGGACCCAGCCATGCTGAACCACATGCTGGCATGGGTCATCCCCAGAAACCCAGACCTTCACCTGAAGCCATGATTTCTACTGACTTTTCAGCACATGAGGTAGTTACTTCTGCTGCAGTGACATCAACTAAAACCAACCACATGTGATTTTTCTTAACAGCTGTAAGACTTAAAAACCTAACTGCTTTCTTCCCTGGCCCCATACAGAGTAGAGTGGCTACCGGCAGGCCAAGAAGCGCTCCGCGCTGAGCCGCGGTGCAGGAGAGGCATGGGCTAGACCCTGCACAGGCTCTGTTGCTTTAAGGACCACTTTCAGCCCCCAAATCTGTTCAGCAGGTCTGGCAGCGGGAGTCCCAGCTGCTTGTCATTTTGCAGCTGCATAAGTCAGCAGCAGCTCCTGGAAAACCCTGCCTTGAAAGCTTGTTTCGGCACAGCTTTGGAGGCCCGATAAGACGTCCTGTTATAACAAAGCAAACACTGCAAATGACAGCCTAAAATGCCTACGTCACCAGAAAGTGGCGGTGAGCCCCGAAAAGCCTGGCTTGCATGCCCAGGCCAGGCCCTCGCATGGACCTACAAGAGTAGGTCCTACAAGAGTAGGTCTATGCTAGGGACATGACCCAGGCAGGGCTTGAGGGAGGGAGATCACGTCTTCCAGCGGCATTTTCTGTCTGCCTGATACAGCCAGGGGCAGGGGAGGGAGTTCACGTCCAGACAGATGCGGCAGGGCCAGCGCAGGCACGCTGGGCCTGCAAGGAACCGCCACCAGACGTGCTGACGCAGCACCCGTGGCTGTGGGGAGACACCTCTCCGAGTGTCACAAGGAGCCAGAAGGTGAGCCCAGGCGAGACTGAGGGGGGCCCTGAGCCAGCTAGTGCTCTGCCACGAGAGCCACCGGTGTGTGTGGTGCTCCCTGCCCCTGTCCTTGTCTTGCCTGCTCCTGTCACACGTCTGCCAGGAAAAAGGCGGCCGTGAAGCAACTCACCCATGCAGCCCTTCCTGCTGGCAACGGGACGTGCCAGACTCTCTCCTGCGCCGGAGAGCAGTGGATAAACTCCAGCTACCCTGGCCCACGCAGCTAAAATGCAGTGAGGAAAGTCCCCTCCGGCGATCAAACGTGTCACCTACGGGCATCATGGCTGCGAGGATACCAAACCCAACCTGGCCGGACAGCAGCTCCTTCAGGAGAAACTCTGCCCTGGCCGGCGTTCATGTTGCCGGCATCAGGAAGGCGATGGGGACACAAGCAGGGGCAGCCAGGAGAGCCCAACAAGCCCACGTGTGCAAGGCTGCAGCACAAAACCTGCTGGAGATCCCCAGGAGATGAGACCCTGGGGACATGGAGCACAAGCATCTTTAATGAAAGCTTTTACTTTCAACAGCAGACCCTGCCCCTCCGCTTTCCAAGGCGCTCCAGGTGGGAGCAGGGACCACCAGAGAAACGTGACTGCACCAGCTGTAGCATTAAGTGATACCCCGAGAGGAAGCGCCCCGTAGCTGGAAGGCGTTGGGACCTGCTCATGCGAGGTCCAGACCATCAGTTTTGGTCTCAGATGCCCACGTCAGCGCCACTTAGCGAGCAACGTGCCCTATGCCTCCAGAGCCTGTAAGCGAGTTGTTTTCCTCTGGCCATCCTGTGCTAAGCTAATTTTGGCCAAAACTCCCCCAGTAACAATACACCCGAGATGCACGCCAGGCGCAATCAATTCCTAGCGACACACCAAAGGAGCTATTAGCCCTGTCACGTGCCCGCTCCCCCAAAACACACATGCGCACGCTGTTTTGTGGTTTTTTTTTTTCCCTTCGCTGCCGCAGGAGAACAATGTGTGAGAGGTGGCAGGAGCTGGACGGGGCTGCTTGCGCTGCACGGCAGCCGGTTATTAACCTCGCCGGCTGCGGCTCGCCCATCGATCCACCTGCCATGCAACGGGAAGCCGCGGGTGCGACGACGTGCCGATCGAAGCGCCTGCCCGGCGCCCCGCAGCATCCTCCCGGGGAGCTCCCGCAGCCCTGCTGCATCCCTGCCCCGTGCACCGGCGCTAGCCTGATTTTCTGAGATTTCAAGGAAATCACCCAGCTGGGCGACAGACCGCAGGAACCCTCCCGGCGGTCTCTGAGAGCAAGGGACTGACTGGAGAGGAGCAAGCAAACGAGATGCAAGCGCGCCCTTGCAAACGGGGAAGCAGGCAGCCGGCCCCGGGGGACCTGCTCCGCCAGGGAAGAAACGCCCCGGCGGAGGCTGCAGCTGCAGAGAGCCTCTTCGCATCGCGCTGCCTTATTCCCGGGAAGCCGCGCGTGCTCGGCAGCCATCAGCTCTTGAGCACCAGCAGGCGCACGGCAGCAATAATGAAGTGTGGTATTTAGGCCATTAAAATTTAACTCCTTAAATTAAAAGGGTTCATCAGCCTTTTAAACAGAGCCAAGGCAAATGGCTGTGGGCAGACGGGAGGCAGCGCCTGCGCGCTGGGAAGCCCCCCTGCCCATTGCCTTGAGCAAACACGGATGTGCCAGGGCAGCGAGAGAGATGGGGGCTGAGCAGCAGTGGGGGCCACCCAAGGGATCAGCGTGGTCACCCAGGTCCCAGCGGGTCACCCGCAGCTCCTGCGATATGGAGGGGACACCATGGCTGGCGGCAGTGGCTGGAGGGCTGGGAAAGGTTGGGCTGCTGGTTGCAGGGAGGCTCCCCGGGCGAACGCCGGGGTTGCAGCATGCTCCCAAGCCCCGATGCTGAAGCATTTCCCTCTGCTCAGGAAGCAAAATTCACGTGCAAATGGGAGCTCATACCTTCAAAGGGCATGGTGAGAAAGGGATGCACGGACCACGGCAAATCCTACTCTAAAGGACCCCTCGCCCAGGTGGGCAAGAGAGACATGGAGGTCGCCACCAGCCTTGCAGCCCAGCCAGGATTTGGCACCAGCTCTTTAGGGACATCACTGCTCCAGCGCCTTCCAGCACTGCCCTCCACCAGGACACGTCCTCCAGCACCCAACCCGGACAGGGCACCCAGCAGCGCTGAGGGAGAAGGTGGAGGGACAGGCGAGATTCCCACAGCCCCTGCCTGGACCTTGCTGCTGACGTGGTACCCGGGGGTGCGAGGGGGCTCTCCCCGAGCCAGCTTTGCAATAAAGCAACCACCGCGCTCTGGCGAGAGCATGAGAAACGCAGCTGCGGCGGTTCCCCTGGCAGAATAAACGCGCTGGCAGCCGACCAAGGCGGGTAATCGCTCAGCAGCTGGGCAGGGAGCGGACCGGAGCGGAGAGGGCAGCCTCGCGGATGCCGTGTGGGTGCTGTGCCACCCAGCCCTTCGCCGGTCCCGCGTCCCCTGTGCAAGCAGCTCCGGTGCGACAAGCCGTGCCGTGATCCGGCCGGGGGGGAGGGATGGCGGCTCACAAGGCCACTCTGTGCAAGTCGCAGACTGGCAGGGCTCTGCCACCCGCTCTCGACGGCCTCGGGGCCGGGGGAGCACGCAGCAGTGGGACCGGATCGCTAAGCGAGGCAGCTAGTGGCCTTCTTTAAATAGAGCAGCTCCGGGGCAGAGCTACATGCTGTGCCAGTCCGAGGCAGCAGCGAGTCCTAATGGGTCCCCGCCTCGTCCCCAGGCTACACTCAAACATGGCTCTAGAGCCAAATCCCCCCAGATGCAGAGGTCACCGAGCCTCCAGTGCTACAAAGTCAATTGTAACAAATTCCCATCAACCTAACGATCGCTTGAGCAGTGAGCCCGGGGGACAGGACTACGAGGGGAGGCTGGTGTCGCTGCTTCCCTGTAAACCCTGGGAAAGGGCAGAACGAGAGCAACGCGACCGGCCAGGCAAATCTTTCGGGGACCAACGTGCCCGGGATTGCCCTCCCGTCACCCACACCGACTTAGCGCTGTCTTCGCACCCCAGACAAGGAGGCAGCTCGTCCCCATGAGGGCCACGCTCAACCTGAAACGTCCAGGCGATGAAGGCTGCAGCCAGGAACCCACAATGAGGGACGTCTCCCGTCAGACAGGAGGACAGGCCGTGGCCACCGTGCTGTGCCACGCAGTGCCCGTGAGGCTCAGGAAGGGGCCACAGTGCTGTTGGGCAGGAGGACCGTGCCTCGAACCAGCGAGGGGAGGACTGAGGTCCGAGAGAGCAAGCTCCTGGCCCAGCACCCCCCGGGGACTCCACGCGCTGCTGAAAGGTCCAGGGTTGGCAAACGCCAAGTGGAGCATCTCAGATGCTTCCTCAAAGAAGGAATTGGATGGATGAAACAACTGGGGATCAAGGGTGGAGGGAGACAGGCAGAAAGCACAGGCAAAGGGAAGGCAGGGCATGGCACACCAGAACCAAGGACAACTTCAGACCAGAGCTACGGGCAAAGGGGCAGCGAGGAGGCCTCTCGGTGCCACGTGGCCGGGAAGTCCAGCACCCAGGTCCTCCCTGTTGATGGGGTGAGCGCTCAAGGCCTGGCTAGTGGGCTTAGCTTGGGGACCAGTGCCCAGGGCATCGCAGCCCAGCTGCGGGAAGCCTGCACCCATTCCGTCACCCTCCCACATGGCTTGTTGGAGGACCTGCAGCCCCGTCGCGTATCTGCCCCAGCACACAGCCCTCCCCGGGGAGCAGACAACCACCATGAGGCCATCTCCACAACCCCGCCCCCCCCCGCCGCGGCTCGGGGCCCGGAGACGGCTCGCCGGGATCAGGCTGGATCAGAGACACATCTCCAATTAAGGACAGAACCTGACTTCCCTCCCGGCCCTGTTGCTTTGACAGTGCAACGCCTGGAAACGGGGCTAATCTAAACATTGTTTCAGCGAGCTGTCAGAGCTCCCATCGCCGCCGGCTCGCCCCTTTAACCGCTTCGGCCCCTCGGCCCCCCGGCCGCAGCCACCCCGCGGGGACGGCGGCCGGCTGCGCTCTGCGGAGGGCCTGGGCTCGGAAGCAGCGCAAAGCTGCCCAAAGGGGCCCCCGAGAAGGCCGAAACTCTGGTTTCCCCCGAGGGCAACTCTGCACGGATTGACAAAAAATCCAGCCCTGCCGACGGAAACACCTTCCCCTCTCCCGGGCAGCGAGCGCTGCCGAGAGCCCCGAGTCCCGCTGGGTGGGCGAGGGCTGCTCCCCCCGCCCCGCCTCCGTCACGCTCAGCAACATCCTTCTGCATTAACACAAGCGCGATTCTCATTTTAACGCAAAGAATCACTCCAGCGTTTTATTACTAATCACACCATGACAAATATGCGGCGACTGTAATAAAATCCCCACAGTCCTCGCAGCAAATTCCACTCAGGCCCCCCCCTTCTTCGCCACATGCTTAAATAAAGCAGGTGATTCTTTATTAAGTACCAGTTAGGGCTCCAGAAATTTCTCTTATTAGTGCTATATATACACAGGGGGCCCAGCATAGATAGGATAATTTCTCGCCCCACTTTAAGCAACTGGGACAGTGTGCCGCCGCATCGGGGCTCGGAGAGGGGCTGAAGTGGGGAGCGGAGGCATGCGACGTCCCAGCCGCGCGGGCCGAGTTCGAGCAGCCGGCACCGGCGGCTGGTCCGGCTCCGCTCTCTACACGTTGAGATGCCGGCACATCCGCGCCGGCGGCTTGCAGGGCAGCCCGTTCCCTTCTGCCGCGCTGGAGCATCTTGTGCTCCGCGGCGAGGAGGGCAGTGCCCTGCCGTGCTTCCTCCCCCACCCTCCTCTTCCGGTGCTCCCTTTTCCTCTCCTCCAAAGGCTTTTTCGCCACCCTTCCTCCCCACCACAGCCCTCCTGCCATTTCCTCCCTCCTCCCATTGCTCTCGCCGCGGGGCTGCCCCGGCTCGACCCACGCGCCCGGGACACCTGCAGCCCCGCGGCCGCACGCTGCAACCCCGGCACCGAACACGGGGCAGAGCAGCTCCATCCCCCCAAAGTCATCCTGCCGGGAAAAGCAGCATCCGCGGCTGGCTCAACAGCTGGGATCCTTTAGGAATTTGCAGAGGAAGCAGCCTTCAGAGCCCAGATAAAATTAGGCCGGGGAGGGGAGGGGAGAGGGAGGGGAAAGCAGGAACGCTGGGAGGGTGCTATTCCCCCCTTCCTTCCCCACCGCGGTGGAAAAAAATCCCCGTCCTCCATTTTTCTCCCCCTTTCCAGAATCGGTCCTCAGAAGCGGGCTCCTCAGGGCAAGGGAAACCATGGCAACCCTGACAGCTCGCGCTTTAAAAAATTCATAGTGCTTAATGCAAGAGATTTCTAACCACTTTGAAAGTTTAAGAGAACTGGGTCTCATTTTGCAGGCCTTGGAGAGGCAGGGCTGGGAAGGAGAGGGGACTCTGCCTCCCCCACCTCCCCTCTCCCAGGCACCAATTTACATCTAAAAGAAAGCCTCTGCCAAGCCTTTTCCCCAAACGAGCTCTGGGTGCCACACGCCACGGCCCTGGCACTAGGACGGCACGAGCGCAACCCACATACCCAGCGACCCGCCGAACGGCAGAGCCCAGCGAGCAGGGACAGGGCTGAGGTAAGGGGGAAGGCGGTGAGCGGCATGGGGAGGCTCAGGCACAAGCCCCGTGTCCACTGCCTTGCCCCGGGAGGTGAGAATCAACCCCAGAGTGGTGGGTAGACGGACAAGCTACATCTATATACACAGTGGAAGGCATGGAGAGGAGGAGGGAAGACCACCAAGATGCTGGACTGGGAGCACTTGCATCCAGAACGGCATCTGCTGGACCATGAGAAGATCACCACGTGTGACCCAAGCAAGAAAAGCAACTGGGGCAGCACGAGCAAGTCCTTCAGAAGCACAATTCTGGAGCTGGAAGCTGTCACGGCTCTCCCTAGACGACCAAAAAGCTTGCCCAAGCCACAGGCGGCACTGGGAAGACAACGTGAGCAGAAGCAGGACTCATGCCAGTTCCCTCCTTCTTCATGTGGTTTTTGGACTCTTCTTGATGTCTTGACATTGAAGCCCTTGGGCTTCTAACAGCTTAAGTCTTGCTCTTTAAGATGTCAGGTCAACTAAGAATAAGAGCATTAGATCAAAGGCAGCTGATCAATGGGAACGGCGAGTGCCTTTTTGGGAGACCTAGTTTACCGTGCAAGTATCGAGCCCAGCAAAGAAACACAGAACTTCCCTTCCCCTATCACTGCATTACAACCTCGCTCCCTACCACCTGCACTGGTCACCCAAGGTCGTGCCATGCAAGTGGCACTCCCCGGTGTACAAACCATCCAGCTTTCCCCAGGGTGCCCAGGTGCTTCCTGGCTGGCCAGAGTGCTAGCAGCTTGCGACAGCCACCTCCTGCCCAGCTGCGGCCCTGGAGGTGGGGAAAAAATTGGCTTTCTAACACTAGCCTGCTTTTGTGCATCCTGGTGCAGCGAAGACTACGAGTGCTGCCTCCCCACAGCCTTTCCCGACAGCTTCTTCCTCCGCTGATGCTGCCGCTGTATCTCTGCTTTCCATCTCTCCCAGAGCCAAAGGTGTGCTGGATGTCTCTTTTTTCCGGGGTACTGCATGGAGGCAGCTCCTCCAAGAAATAAGTCTCGCGGGGGTGGCTCCTGGCATTAACCACTGAGGCTTCCTCCAGCCAACCCCGGTGGAAGATGGGGCCCACAGCAAAAAGCTGACCATCCCAACCAAAGAGCATCCAGCTTGTCAGGATGACTATCATGTTCCCCCAGCAAACTTAGCTAAACCCGTGGCCTCTCTTGCCACCAGCGTGGGCCTGGAGCTGCCAGCCTGAGGACTGACCAACGGCAGCTCTCCAAGCAGCAGCCAGGACCAGCACGGGGAGAGCTCTGCACGCTCTGCCCCCACGAGAGGCTGTGTGCCAGATCTTGAGACGCCAGAGACAACCTCTGAGACAGTTCTGCTTGAAAAGGAAAAGGTGCAGCGTATTTCACTGCAAACAAGAAAATCCTCCCACGTAGTGTCTGCTCCGGAGAAGCCATTAACATAACAACTGCTGAACATGCTGCAGTGCCAGCTCAGTGCTGGGCCGGAGCTGTCTCCTCCGTAACGCGCTCCGCAGGGATCCCCAGCCATCCCAAAGCACAGCAGAGAGCAGCAGGCAGAGATCCCCAAGAGGAGCACAGCTACTGCTCGCCTCCGCAGGTACGAACCTCCACAAGCACCCCTGTGGCAGCCAAAGCTCCTCTCTCGTGGGGAAAAAAGGCAATGCTACATGGTCAACTGCTTCCAAGTACCCAGTCAGACCCCACCTTTCCCACTTTGCTGCCATCCTGTGCCTTTTCACCTGGCCCAGGCACTGGGGTCCCCTCTTTCCTACATATTTTGGGTAGCGCATGGCAGGGCCAGTCTTTGGAAGCGCTCACCACCACCACAGCCTTAAGAAAGATGGGGGCAGTAAGGCTGACAGATTTCTCTGCTATTAGCCACGGGCTCTGTAGCCCATGGATCGGGAACCACCGCAAGGCAGAACTCATTTCCTAAAGCAACATGTGTACTCAGCTCTAACCACCACAAGCAATCTTAAAAGCAGATGAAAAGCTAGCAGACATCTGGACCCACAGCTGATGAGCTTCTGAGGACAGAGGCCTGTTTCTGAGGCAGAAAGCAAATCCATGCACGTCGCAGAGCCACCTGTGCATGGGGACTTTCTAAGAGATTCTTTTCACCTGATGGAGAACCTGGGACTGCACAAATCGAAACCCACTGGTCTGTATACAAGGACAACAGATTCAAGCCCAGCGAGGCCAAAGCTACTCTTTCCTTTCCTGCAGCACAAATTTACATTAGTCTTTTGGACAAACCAGCTGAGAGCCTTGCGCTTCACACGGACATGACGACAGTACAGCCCTTCAGCGAGGCTGACCTGGTATTTTTATCTTAAGCTGTTCATGAAACTCACAGAAACCAAGTCTCTCGGATACTTACACTGTCAGACTTGATTGGAACCAACACAGTCAGGAGTTACTCACAGGAAGCAGAAAGATGAAGAATCCCACAGTGTGATTGCATAATCCTTATTTCCTATGGAAAGCGGGCTAAATCCAACCTCCCTGCACGCTTAATGTGCTTGTATCTGCTTGCTACCCCAGAGACGGTTCAGCAATGCTCAGATAATGCTCTGGCAGTTAGAGAACTGCAGTACACATGGACAGAGTCATGCTCAAACCTGCTTCGCTTCAACTAGCTTGTAAAGAGCAGCTGTAATAGCCCAGCCCTTGCAGAGACAGATTTGAAGAGAAAGAGAGTTTAGCTAAAGTGGAGAGCACACATCTGCCCTGAATCCTCTGCATGGAGAAAAAGGGGGATTAAGGTTACAACTGCAATAGCTTCAGTGAGATGCTCTACTTTGTGGTGCCTCCTTGCAGAGCTCTCTGAAGAGCACCCCACTCCCAAAAAAGCCTTCCCACGTGCATTTGCAGGGTCAGTGCAGAAAGCTGTCACGCCTCGACAAAGTGCAGAGAGTGCTGTCCCCAACGGTAGCCGCACAAGTTCACCTAAACCAGGTCAGTTCGCCGGAGGCCACACGGCAAAGAACTGACATGCAAGGACGCTGGCGCCGGCGCGCAGAGGGCGGGAGAGCATCGCAGCCTGCCTTCCCAGGGGCGAGCGGGCTTCGTGTGCCCGTCCCACAGCACGAGGTGCTCTGTGCCTGGCAGACCCCTCAGGAAGGCAGGCAAGCACAGTTGTACCCACCACGCAGGCAGCCAAAGCCCGGCAGAGGCAGAAACAAGGTGTTTGTTTTGGAAACGAAAACAAAATCTAGCTCCTGCAGAGCCTCAGTCCTTTACTTCTGCTCCTTGTTAGACTCCTCGCTGACACCAAACCGTGTTGGAGCTCAGCTAACCTGCCCCCGAGCACCGTTCTGGCTGGCAGCATGCTTTCCTCCACTTCCCATACACTTACCAAAGCTGTGAGTATCTCACAGCCCATCTTCACCTCTTGGCTACGTGCACCTTGACTTCAAACCCAAAGGGCCATATCAGAGATCTGGAAAGCACTAGATAAATATAACCTTGTTTCCACCCGAGAGCCCTCCTCTGACTTCCATGCGCGAAGCCCCTTTGAGTTTTCCCCAGTGGCACAGAAATGGAGCAAATGCCCAGAGAAAATGGACTATCCCCAGGCATTACTTCTGCTCCCAAGGGCTACACTGGCTGGGGCATTCAAGGAGATGTAGACCTCAAACTGGACCGTAGCTAATTGCAAAAGCCATTTTACCAGGCAGCAAGGAAGGGCAGACGCCTGAGAGCACTTGCTGGCTGCCACCTCCACTGCCAGAGCAAGGCACTGTCCTGAAAGTTGCCAAGTACCTGGAAATCATACAGATTGTTTTGATCTTTAGGACTGGAAGCAACAAGGAATGAGGCAAAGACAAGCATCAGCCTGAAAGCTCTCAGGGTACTGGTGAAAGCCCGCGTGGAAGTATTTCTGCAAGGAGTAGCAGAACTCAAACACAGGGAGTCCAAAGCTCATACCTTGTTTTTCACTAATACAGCGCCCTTCCAAGAAGCCATCCTCAGTTTATAAAGCAGATATTCAACACCTTCAGTTACTTATGTGATCAGCAAAACAGCCTTAGCTCCATGCAGAACAGGAGGAGGGGGAAACAGCACTATACCAAGGAGAAGAAAGAGTTTCTTCAGAGACACAAGCACAGAAGATGATCAACTGCTAATATCCTCTCAGATAGGCTAGAAGCTAGAAGATAACTAAATTTGGAAACTTAATAGTCCACTCAGCCCAAGCCATCATTGAACTCTTAAGACAGCTGTAACACTGATGAATGTGACAACTCCTCCAAGGTTGAGCCCACCAGACACACATTTAGAAGCAGCCTCCAGCCGCCCAAGTTAATGTGTCCCAGGAGTATGCGCTCCAGGAATCTTACAGTGACCCAGGTATAAAGTTACCCTGGCTGCAAGTACACAGTGATCAATGACCTATAAATCTTCCAAGATGCTGCAGGAATAGCTGAGCATCTACAGGAGGCTCACCTGGAAAACAGGCAGCTGTTACCCTCTGAATCCTCCAAGAAAGCAAAAAAAAATAAAGCTTGAGACATGCCTTCTCTGAATTTTAAACCAAGCAGTTGACAGCAAACCAGGCAACAAGATTCATCCCCAGCACAGAGGGTAGGATTTCAAACCTCACATTTGTAGGAGCATTGGGCAGTCTAATGTGGTCACTGAGAAGAGGGAGAGGTTAACATCAGCAGGTCCCAACAATGACCCCTGCCATCTACCATGGTTAAGGAAAGCTGATGACCTTGCGAGTCTTGCCACTACTAAAGACAGCAAGGTGACGGTCTGCTGGTAGCTGAACTCAGAGAGGCTAGAGCACTTGCACCATGCTATAGCAAGGCATGGTGCCCAGGGCTCTTGGGGTTCAAGCCACAAGGAGGAGGAACAGATGCAGAAGCATTACAGCATGTGCCTGGCAGGGCTGAAACTTTGGCTCCAGCAACACGTGCCTGGAAGAGCAGAAACTCTGGCTCAAAACCACCTCCCTAGGTGAGGAGAAATGACTCACGTACAATTGAGCTCTCCAGAGCACCTGGCTGAACCCAAAGGGACACTTAAACCAGCCCTGCTTTCAACATGAAGCAATGTTTTTGGGGAAGCATCATGCTTCGTGTCCTTCGTGATGCAAGTTACTGCTACAAGACGCTTCTCCTCGCCTTCTCTGAGTTTCTTTCCTTCCACTTGAAGGCACACAACCCTTATCTATTTTTAAGGGGATGAAGGGCAGGGGGATGGGAGGGGAGATGTGTAAAGCAACAGCAGCTCTCAGAAGATCCTTCCTTTGAGATGTATACTTCCCTTTCAGGCTGACAGCTGTGGCCTAATTTTCAAGAAAACTGACAAGCGTCTTATTTCTACCCCTATAATTTCTTTTCATTGCAAATAAAATAGGTTAAAGGAGCGGGCTCAAAGCTATGACAACAAGAGCTGAGAGAGGCTGATCCAGTTTTGGGTGTGCACAGATTTTAGAGAGATGGGAGCTGTGGTCTCTGCACTTGCCCTCCCCTCCCCATCACTTTGAGGAGAAATAAAGAGAAGAAATGAAACACGCTTGCTCCTTCCTATGGAAGCGCAACCGACAGCCAGACGGCTGCGCTTGTTTTTCCGCGGCTCTCTGCAGTACGGCAAGGAGCAGATTGCTGTCCTAGAGGCAACACGGTTGAAGAGTTTCCACATTCACCCTGTAGGGAAAGTTACATTTTCTCATCTCAGCCACAGCGTGGAGGAAGGAGAGCTTCCCACCACGGGGTAGAGGGCGGAAGGGCCTCCCGCGGCCAAGGAGCTCGCTCCAGCGGCTAAGCCCAAGCTAGGACGTGCCTCAGGAAGCTGAAGCCTGGGATGGGAACAAAGCTGGTTCCTCTGACCAGGAACCGGAGACCAGGACACAGATACAAGCCGAATGGGGCTATGGGCCTCAGGCAGGAGGAGGGCTGGATGTGACCGACAGCAGATGCTGCCCTACAAACTGCCCCTAGAGCAGGGGTAAAGGGTGCCTATGCCCGTAGGAACCACAGCTCAGACCAAATGATTGCTCTGCCCGTCCCTGGGGAGTGCTGGGGCCCAAACGCATCAGCGACCCATGCAGGGGGCCACCACGTCCAAGCAGTCTGCAGCAGGCTAAGACTCAAAACTGCCGCCCAAGGAGCCTTACCTTTCTTCAGCTTAGCCCAGCAGTTTTAAAGCTCAAGAGGCACCAACTGATATGCAGCAACTGAAATTAGGGGTCGGGCAGGCTGGCTTTGAGCCTCCAGGGTGGAGACTGTGGTGCTACTTTGCAGGAGATGGGCGAAGATGGCATCACGAGACCTCTGAAGGCAAAGAGAATGGCGCAAACCATAGATAGCCGGTAAGAAGACGACAAGGGGAGTCCCGGGATAGGGCTGGGCAGTGGGCACGGCTGCACCAGACATCCGCAGCAGCTTGAGCGTCGCTTGGCCTTGGGGGAGAGGGGGCTCTGGCTCTGCTCCATCCCTCCCGCCAGCTCGAAAGCCCGACGGCTAGCGCACGCTTGCGAAGAAGAAATAGAGGAAGGGGGCCAAGCAATTCGGAGCAGCAGGCTGGGAAGGGAGCTGGCAGGCAGGACCCAGCACAGCACCAAAGGAATATTAAAATGAAGCAAGCTGTCAGGGCATCACGCACTGATTGCCAGAGAAGCGGAGGATTTTGGCAACGGGCACAGCGCAACGCATTTGATGGTGAAGCTTTCTGATGGCTGGGGCCTAGCTAGAAAGACTGGGTGCATTGTTGGCAACCGCTTTGGGGTTAACGGGCCTCCCGGCGGGAGTCACACAAAAGCCAAGGAGCCCAGGGAAACAGAAAAAGCAAATAGATGCCGGTGGCGCTGAGCATCACTGATGGTGTCACGCTGGTGGCAGCAGGCAGGGACCACCGGCTGCGTGAGCAGCAGGGCTGCCCATCGGATGCAGGGCTTGGGAACGAGCGTGCCCGAGGGCAGCGGCAAGGTGCTTTCTGGGTCTTTCCTGCTATCACTTGTCACCACGAAGGTGGATACAGATGGGCCTACAGTAAGGCAGCCAGCATTAACTGATTTTTTTAAAATCAAGCTATTAATATCTAGGACACCTCTGTGTCTTTGGGACAAACTGGTCCGTGTGGGTCAGCACACCCTCCTCTGGGGTTGAGGCGACCTCGTGTCAGTGGCCTGATCCAGAGGCATCTGGGGAGCATCCTCATCTTGTGCTCCGCTCAGCTCAGAAGAGACACTCCTGAGCTTTAACTGTTACTTGGCTTAGGCGCCCGTGCTAGGCCCTCCGCCACCTCTGCCTCCGCCCGCCGGGCTTTGAAGCGAGCGCTCCTTTCTGCAGAGTCATCTCCTCCCACTTGCTGCAGCCGTTACCGGCTGCCTGGTCTTGCCGATCTCCAAAGCACTTGCAGAAGCTGGAAAAAGGCAGAGAACATGGTAAACCCCCTGCTTGGTTGTGTAAGCCCTAGCGACAGCCCTCAGCTACCACTTCATTTCAAAGGAAACCACTTTCTCAGCACAAGCAGAGCGTGAGGCACTTGTGCTACCAGCGTCTTTTGGGAGTGCTCCTCCCACGGCATCCCAAAAGATGCTTTTCCTGGCTACAAGGGGAAGTGGGACCAGAGATAACGCTCTGCTCTGGAGATGGCAATGACTGCACAGCGGCTTCCTCGCTGCAGAGGCAGCGTGCCTTGCAGGGAGCTGTGCCAACGGAGGCGGGGAGGCTACGGACTGCTTTGCACCTCCCTTCCCTGGGGAACACGTCGCAAGAGGGGATGAAGCAGCCGCCCAGCCACACACCTCAACTCAGAAAAATGTCTTTCGATGACCCTTCTGCACCCTGCATCAAAGGATCAAATCGCACTGTTCCCATGCATGAGACCTCGCTGGCTCGGCGCACGGGGCTGCCTCGCAGTCTCTTCTCCTATTTGGGCTCCTGGGTCAGCCTGAGCTCTAACTCTTCTGAGCTGAGCGGGGCACAAGATGAGGATGCTCCCCAGATGCCTCTGGATCAGGCCACTGACACAAGGTCGCCTCAACCCCAGAGGAGGGTGTGCTGACCCACACGGACCAGTTTGCTCTCCGCCAGCCTCTCCTTTCACGTGCACACTTTGGACGGGGAGCCTGCTCTGGGGCCACGGCCTTGCTGGCCGCACACGCTGACAGCTCCTTGCAGGGGAAGAACCAGCCTCACGCCAGACATCTGATTTTCTCTCTCCTAGATGGAGACAACTGACAAGGCAGGCTAGGAACTGTCTGAAACCTCCTTTCATTATCCACTCTGACAAATGGGAATTTCCCCAGGTTTTATATTGTTCATTCAATTATCGCAATCACTCCCACATTCAGAAGAGAGGGAAGCATTTCTTTCCAGCATGTCTATTTGTCCAAGAAGCTAACAGCTCCAGAGAAGCCATTACCATCTCCAATGCAAACAGGCGGCTGAGCTGTACGTGTTCTCCCCACAGGCCACCCCAGCTACTTTGCAAGCAGTTGAGGCCTGCCACGTAAAACCGGATTGAGGGTTTTTTCGATCTTGGTTAAGGTCTAATCACATCAATGGTAACACAGAGACCACTTAACTAACCACCTGCATTTTGCTAGACCAGAATCAAGTGCAGACACACTGTACGTGGTATTAATCCTTGTATGACTTTGGGGGAAGGGACAGCAGGAGCAGTAGGGGTGGGGAGATGCAGGTTGGGCATTAGAGCAAATCCAAGGAATCAGAAAACAAGGTATCTGTGAGTATTTCTCTGAGAGATGCTAGGCTGAGCTCCGAACTCCAGGCAAGGTTCTAGCTAAAAAAATACATCCTTGTTTACGCTGTGGTTTAGGAGCCCCAGATGTTATTATTGCAGCACACGCACTGCTGGGCTTTCCTCCGCACCTGCCACCTCTCCTGCTGCAGCAGTGCAGAGCGGTGCCGGCTCGCGGCGCAGAGCCGCTGCGAGGCTACGGCCGCGTCTGCAACCGCCCACCAGCCCCATGGAGCGCAGGGAAACCAGCCGCGTCCCTCCAGACACCCTGGCTCCCTTTCGGCATCGCACAGTGGATGAGGGATGGATCTAGGTGCCCTTCCTGCCTTGGGGGACTCCACGCCAGCTGGCTTGGGTGGAGCTTACCTAGAGGGACACCAAGGGTGGATGCAACCTTTCATACATTGGCCTGGTTCCTGCAGTCCATCGGCCCAGAGACTAGACACACTTGTGAGGCTTGAGCAGTCGGCTGCTCTCCCCCGCTTCCCCGCAGTGCCACGACCCTCCCTGCTCCGAGCTGGAAGCTGTTGACCTAGCAAACCCCACGGCCAGGGCAGAGCACAAAGCCGAGAGCATTTGGCATCAAAGGGCCAAAGGGGATTTGCTCAAGCAAATGCACCGCAGGTGCAGCTGAGCAGAGACCAGACACACAGCAGCTCACATACCAAAGGGAAGATGTTCAAGGCGTTCATAAAAAGTTACACCGAGGGGAAAACATTTTCAGCTGGGAGTTGAACACGTCACATCTGGAAAGCTAGCAGACTTCCAGAGAGACAACTCCGCCAGCAAGGGCAGCGAGGAGGCTCCCGCTGAGCGAGCGGAGGAGAAGGCCGGGTGGTGGGAGCAGAGTGCCCAGGCAGATGCGGCAGCAGGAGGTAAGGAGCCTGCTGCTGGGCGGGCGTTTCCTGGGGCAGGCATCCGGCCCTGAGCGGAGCCTCCGGGCTTTGATCGAGACCTTCTGAAAACTGTGACTGTGGGAACTGCCAGAGCATCCTCGAAAGAGCTGCTGCAGCAGCTTGCCTGCCTGCCTGCCTGCCTGTTGTGCCTGCAATTGGTCGGCTACGCGTGACGAGAGGGGTTGTACAGCCATCTCCAGCTGAGAGCGATGGGCTGGGAGATGCTCAAAAGCAGCCAGGAGTGGAAAACCTTGATGAGACCAGCAGGATGCAAAACACTCACTGGGCTCTGCCTTGAGGTTTTTAACCAAGCATGCCCTGTGCTCAGGGGATAAGCCTGGGCAAGATCCCCTGTAAGAGAGACAGCGAAAACATCGTTATTTGGTCTCTCCCAGACTGCCCGTTCTGGCTTTTCACTCCGTGGCGATTAATAAGCCAAGACATCATATTTCAAGAGCAAGGAAGAGAAGAAAATACAACCAGAACCTCCAAATCCTGACCAACCAGATCAGATCGGTAATTTAACAGCTAATGCCAAAGGCAAATCCACACGACTGTGCCAAACACTGTCTCCGGCCCCTTGTGAGTAACTCCCCTAGGGAAATGCTGCCTGCCCAAGATCAGGGAAGGAGCCCGTTCTCGCACAATCAGCCAGGCAAGGAAAGCTTGGAAGGTAGCTTGAAAGTCGCTCGTGGGAGCTTATGATTAAACTCTGCTTCAGGGAAACAAATGTTTAGCAACCCAGGTGCAGCTCTTCCACAGGAGCCGGTGGTGACCTGGGCTGCAGTCAGGAATGGCCAGCACGGGTGAGGGAGGACTCGGGTCTCTAATCGTGCCTGCATGTGGCCAAACTCCGTTAGAAGATGCTCAGACAAGTGGCCTCGCTCCCCAGGCACAGGCCGGCTCCTCGAGCTCCGCTCTCCATTTGCCAGCCCACCTTTTCCAGGAGCCCCCTTTCCCAGCCCGCTCGTCCGGACCTCATGCTGCACTCCTGCTGCGATCCCAGGGAAACCGCTGGGAGCGAGAAAATGTCATCACGTGGGACCTGCCCTTTAGAGGAACTTGGACATTTTGCGAGGGTTTTTTCTCCCCTACGCACACTTCCTCTTCCTCCCCTCCACACTCTTGCTGACCTTAATTAGTCCCAGCCCACTCCGACGCTGCTGATCACATGTGTTTCCCATTTTTCTACAGGAAAACGCATCAAATTCTTACAGGCAGCTCTGAGTAATCCGGGTCCCAGAGCAGCTTCAGCGTGTAGGACGGTTAGCTCCTTTCCAGATCCCGCTGGGAGGCTTTGGAGAAGGAGCTGGCCTGCATCGCTCCCGCAGCACTGCTGTCCACGGCTCCCTTGGCATCTCCTTCTCCTAAGAGGCTGCCTGTGCTTCCCGGGGGAAGCCCGACTCTCCGGGGACCCAACCCAAGAGGGGCCTGGCACGGGGCGTCCCAGCTCCTTTTATCACCGCAGGCATACGCCCTCCAGGCAGGGTGACCAGGCTCCTCCGGACAAGGTCACGCTGCCGATCACCTCCAGGGCGTTGTGCACAGACCTCCTGCATCCTGGCTCTAGCCCTGGTGAAACAAGGTCTCTTCTCCAAGCCTGCCCTGGGAGGCTTGGGATTTTTCCACTTGCTCAGGGAGTTTTGCACTAGTTTGAGCTCTGCCAAGTTGATGCCGCCCCGGACGGCTCCCTCCCCGCCCCAGGCGCAGGCCAGCTGACACCGCTCTGTTTAAGAGCTGGTAATCGGTTGCCGTCAGGCTGTCGAGCAACAGCTTCCGACTCCCGCGTGTGCTCCAAGGGGCCGGGAGCATCGGGGAGAGCTGAGCACGGAGGCGTTGCAGGCTCCCCAGCGCCCACCTTTCCGCAAGCGTGGCCACGGCAGACGCCGCCCCACGAGATCTCTCTCCTGGAGACAGCGGGAGGGCTCGGGTGCTGCCTGGTTAAAGCACCCCTGTCCCCAGCGGTGCCCCAAGGACCAGGGAAATGAAGAACTGGTTAGGCACGTGCTCCCTCGGGCTCCGGGCTCGCTGAGCCCATTGCATCACCAAAAATAGCCAGTTCAAGAGTTGGGCCTTTGCAGAGTTAAAACTGAGTTCCCGACTCTCACCCTGAATTAACATAATCCATCAAAGCCCAAGAGGAGCCATTCAAGGCGTTCTCTTGGCGAGCCGGGAACAGCACAGGCAGCAGGAGAGGCATGAAATCAGAGGCCGGTTGTCACAGCGCTTAACAAACACCGCTCTTTATCCTCGGTCGCCGGGGCCAGGGCTTCCCATCCCTGCGCAGCGAAGGCAGCGGTGAAAGCCAGAGCCAGGGAGAGGAGCTCCCGGGGAGCAGGCAGGGGTTGGAGAGACGCGCAAGGAAATGAGTCTGAGGTGAGAGATCAGAAGAAAACCAGGAGCAACCAAAGTTGTTAGCCGGCGGCGTTTGTGCCGACACAATGATTAAATAAGAACATCCATTCAGGGCAAGAACGCGCCGGCCCTGCCGGACTGCAGGTTCCCCCCAATTACTGCATGAGAAGCAGGTTCTTCTCACAGAGCAATTATAACGGGAGCCAACTTCTAAATGACATGAGCATAACGCACGGATCACTCCCGCTTCCCGTCGCTGACGGGTTGGAAACCAAGCAAGCCTCGCGGCATGCTAATGGCTCTTACATAAACACCCAGCCTTGAATACTGGCGTTGAGCTGAGAGCTGACCCACATAGGGGGGCTCCGGGGCAGGCGGCCTGGCTTGGCAGCTGAGTCCGCTCCAAGTGAGGTCCAAGCCAACACAAGGCCTAAACCCGAATAGCACTGACACCCGAAGAGTCCCAGGACTCTTTGTGGGCTGACCATGACAGCCTGGATCTTCAGTCCCCAGGCTCTGCCTCTCTATCCCAACCCAAAGACCTCGGCTACCCCTAGGTTTCGATGATGCCTCTCCACGCCTGGGACTGCTAGTCCCACCCAGCACACACGCTGCCCCATCCGGTGGGATTCCCCGGCTCTGCCCTGTGCCCTGCAGCTCACTGCACCAGCCTGGAGGCTTTGGAGGAAGGGAGGATTGCTTTCTGTTTTTAAAGCGGGAGCAAAAAAATAAGGGCTTTCTCCGGTTACTCCTTTCTGCAAGGCAACAGGGGAGGGGGAGAAAGTGCACAGTTCATTAAAGCAAAAGGGCAGTCGGCCAGAGAGCATCCTGGCAGGCAGAGTAGTGTATTTTCACAGACTTGCTGCCTCCTGACACAGAAGCTTCCCTTGTAAAGATCACAGCTGTTTGGATTTTACCCGAGCTCATATCACAGTTTATCAAAGGGACTAGATTTTCTTTTTTTTTGCACTTTGCTGAGTACAAGCAGAACAGTTCACGCAAAAAACAAACCCAGGTTTTGTTCTGCATGTAGCAGCCCGGAGGGTGGGAGAGAGGAAGAAGGGACAGGCACAACCACCCTCCCCGATTCACATGCCGACGGGAGCAGAGGGACTTTCTGTGCACGGGTTTCTTGACGAAAGCGCGAGGCTGAAGGAGGCACCGTGCTAGCAGCAAGCCCAAAGGAAGGAGGAAGCAGGAGGCGAGCTCACGTCACAGCTCTGCCAGCCTCCAGCTCACCAGGAGACTGAAGCGGGCTCATCAGAAAGTAGCAAACTGTTTGGCCAAGCAACTACGTGTTCAGAGGAGCTGCCAGAGCCCGGGCGAACGTGAGGGCACACACGAGGATTCTGCATTGGCCTCGAGGCTGCTGCAGTCACGGGCGAGAGCTGGCTGGGCTGCGGAAGACGGGCAGGTGATGAAGCTGGAGGGTGGGACAGCAAGGCAGGAGGAAAGGAGAGGCTAACAACTGAGCAGGAGATCCAGTGAAGGGAAGGGTGACAGTGCAATGGTGGATCACTGGAGACAGCAGCAAAACAGAGGGGGAGTTTACACCACATCTCCTGGGGCTCAGGCATCTCCTTAACATCAGCTGCCCTCCACCCAAAGCAGGTGCACTGCACAAAAGTTGCCCTTAGGAAAACAACAGCCTTTTCTTCACCCCTAGACCCAAGGCCTCCAGCCAGAACCCAGGGCCCCTGCGGCCCTCACGGTGCTGGAGAAGGGCCCCGCTCCCGGGTGTCCCTCACCCTGAGCGTGGTCTTCATGTCCATCCCCGCAGGAGGACACACTCCGCCAGCTCCCTCCCCAGAGGCCTTGGCATGGAGACAACGGTGCCGGTGCACTAAACCAAAGAGATGCATGCTGTCCGGGCCTGCGCAGCATCCCCAGCGCACCCCTCATGATCTGAGCCTGCAGCCAGCAGAAATCACTAACCCCCAAACCCCAGGCCCCTCATCCCACTCACTCCCAGGAGCCTTCCTCGCTGCGATACTGTTGGGCTGCCCTTCCCACCCCACCCAAGCAGACCCGGCCATGGGAAAGCTAGACAGACAGAGCAAAAAGCGATTTAACATGCTCCTCACTCCCTGTCTGCCAAGAGCATCAGATGTCTACGCTGCGCTGCAAATCCAGTTGCTTCTCTCTCTCGCTCCCTCCCTCAAACTCTCCACCTTGGTCAGCAGGTTCGGCCTGCTTGGCAGTCTCTGCTCTTTCTCCTGCTTTCCCCTTCTGGGGAGAAAGTGGTGCTTTGCGGTCAGCCCCAGCCTCTCGGCTTTGCTGCTCAGAGGCAGAGAAGTGCCCCCCTGCCAGGAAAGAGGGGACAGTCAGCTACAGCCCCACGCCAAGGGAAGGGCTTCACCCCAGGCACCGGCACCATAAGAGCCTTTCACGCGCCCATAACGTGCTGGAACACCACAGATGTTTGTCCCCAGCTCTGCCCTCTTTGCTGTCCCACAGCTAGGATTTCCCCAGCAGCTGCTGAAGCCAGCAGGCATCTTCTGAGGCTCCCTGCCCAAGCCCTTCCAGGCCGTGCATTGCTCCCTAAGCGTCCTGAGCCACGCCGGGTTGCACCAGGCCAGCTCTCCACTCACATGCTCACGGCAGGACTTTGAGACTTCAGGAAAAACACGGGATTTACAGCCAGTTCTGCAGGTGGACTTTTCCCTTCTGCATTAGCACTAAACCAGCAGCCCATCAGGAGACTCGGGATTTTCCGAGTCCCCAGCTAATGCTGCAAATTGGCTCAATAACCTTATCTGCTCTAGCCTATGTCTGCCGGAGCAGATGCAAAACCAACCCTCCTGCCTGCCCACCTCCCGCTGCGTTCAAGTGTCCCCTAGAGCTAAATTGAAAGCACAGTAAAAGCCAAGCCAACACAACACCCTGGTCAGACACCAGCAGCTCCGGCAGCTTCGTTGTCATCTCCGCTTCCCACCCAGCCCTGCAGCATGCTCCTTTCCATCCCCGATGAGGTGGCAGAAAGTCACCCCTCAGTGCAGTTCAATGCAGTTTAACATCAGAAAATGTCCCCCCCCCCCCGCCCCCATGACTGCCTGCAAGAAGGTACTGCCCAGAAGGGAATTTTGATGGATCTGTAAAACAAGCTCAAACAACGTGCGCAAATGGGCCCTCTGCCCACAGGTGCCTGGAAAGCACACTGCTGACTCAGGCACCCTCTCTTGCCCGAGGGGGTGACAGTTCAGAGACAAAAAGGCCTCTACAGGCTTAAAACCGAAGCCTTTCACTTTAAAACAGCCACACACAATATGCACGGGGACATCTCCAACAACTCAAGTACATCCTGTACACCCAGAAAGGTTCATACATTGACATAGTTTAATTCTGCCAGTCCATACTGACCACAAACACCTGGGCTATTTCACCTCAGAAGCCTGCTGAAAACTAGCTGCTGTTGTGACGGGCTCAGCTAAACCGGCTCCCAAAATTCAGACAAACTCCATGGGCAGGACAAGGGCTGCTCAACCAGGACCTGGGGAGCGATGAGCGAGAAGATGGCTCCTTCCAATGGCAGCAAGTTGTTAGATTAGTCAGTCCTTTCCTCAAATTGTGCTCCGGGTAACAAAACTGATGTGCAGGGGGTCGTGCCCACCCTTTCACTTAATCCCTGCACCCCACAGAGGTGCCACCAACAGTCAGGCCTCACATCCAACCCCTAAATCTTCAGATGGCGGAGGCTGAGCACCGAGGTGCCACTTTGTGCTCAGCCGTTCGCCTCCCTCCTGACCCGACAAGCCTTAGCGGAGACGCTATTCCTCTCCGAGGTTCTTGCTTTGAGGACGCCTGCGTGGATCCAAGCAGACATGTGATGCTTTGGAAGCTCCTCTGCATTTTTGTGCTGCTCCAAAGCCATAATCAGGAGGTCAGTAGCTGAATGTGAATATTTTGTTCTTGCTTAAGGGCTCGGTTGAGTCCAGGACTCCTTCCCTGCCACGTTCCAGCTAGGGCAGAGTGGCAGAAATCTCCTACTTAGTGGGAAGGCTGGAAGGTCTCAGGGCTGCACATGGCGGTGAGAGGCAACAATTAGGAAATTGCGAAAGGCTGACGCTCCGGCCTCTGACAACTACTGAGCTACCTCTGAAGGAAAGCAAATCCGGACTGAAAGGAAGAGGCAGCACTTGGAGTTTGAAACAAGGTTTCTAAGACAGAATAACTTTACTGGCTTTGAGCCTAAAAGAAGTCACAAGTAATAATGAGAGACCGAGCCCCATAGGAAACCCCCATCTCCTGGGATGCACAAAAGTGACTCCAGGCAAAGAAATCCTTGGAAGAGACCATGAAGTCAGGTTTGCTGCCTTTCTGGTTCTTTGAGGGGTAGGAAGCTCGAAAAGGCTTTTCTTCCCAGGAGAGAGTGCTATGCAAATAAATATCCCTCTGGCCTTCTCCGGAGGATTCTGGATGATCACTACCTCCGTAGCTCCCTCAGCAGAGCAGCGGGAGTCCTTGCACAGAGAGGGTCTCTCTCCCAAGTGTTTATGAGGCCCCAGAGTCAAGTGTGCACTAAGCAGCTTTGAAGAGCCTTGAAGAGCCCTTTCCCGGATGCTTCGCTTCCCTTCGCCTCCTCCCGGGGCCCAGCCCAGCTCGTCAGCTCCGCCGTGGCCGTAGGCTCGGCCTCCGTGAGCCCTCCCGCCAAGAGCGGA